>NC_065597.1:50416734-51616734 GCF_024542745.1 Macaca thibetana thibetana | reverse complement strand
TGAGCTATGATGACACCGCTACACTCCAGCTTGGGTGACAAAGCAAGATACTGTCTTAAAAATAATAAAGAGGAAAAAAAGGAAATAGCTGCAGAGCAAGAGAATGGTGAGTATGAAGGAGTCAAACCCTGTGAGATAGGGCGTAGTGTTTCCCTGGCTTATAAACAGGAAAACTGAGGCCAATAAAGATGAAGGTGAAGGTCAATGGCATCTCCCAGACTTGAACTTCAATCTGGGAGGCTGTGTGAGTGGCTGCCATGGCCCTAACCCTAACCCTAACCCTAACTCTTCCCCTAACCCTAACCCTTTGTTTAGGGCTCAGCAACACTGTTAAAGCCACTGGGTGTCTTAAAAAGCAGAAATTAATTTTCTCACAGTTCCGGAGGATGCAAGCTCAAGACCAGAGTCTCAGAGAGGTTGGTTTCTTCAGAGGCCTCTCTCCTTGGCTTACAGATGATGCCTTCTCACTGTGTCCTCACTTGGTCATCCATTGGTCTGTGTTTTCTCCGTCTAATCCCTCTTCTTATAAGAACATCTGTCTGTTGGATTAGGACCCACCCTAATGACCCCATTTTTTTTTTTTTTTTTTTTTTTTTGAGATGGAGTCTCACTCTGTCACCCAGGCTGGAGTGCAGTGGAGCAATCTGGGCTCACTGCAACCTCCACCTCCCTGATTCAAGCAATTCTCCCGCCTCAGTCTCCCAAGTAGCTGGGATTCCAGGCACCTGCCACCACACCTAGCTAATTTTTTTTTTTTTTTTTTTTTTTGAGACGGAGTCTCGCTCTGTCGCCCAGGCTGGAGTGCAGTGGCCGGATCTCAGCTCACTGCAAGCTCCGCCTCCCGGGTTCACGCCATTCTCCGGCCTCAGCCTCCCGAGTAGCTGGGACTACAGGCGCCCGCCACCTCGCCCGGCTAGTTTTTTTCTTTGTATTTCTTAATAGAGACGGGGTTTCACCGTGTTAGCCAGGGTGGTTTCGATCTCCTGACCTCGTGATCTGCCCGTCTCGGCCTCCCAAAGTGCTGGGATTACAGGCTTGAGCCACCGCGCCCGGCCCTAATTTTTGTATTTTTAGTAGAGATGGGGTTTCATCATGTTGGCTAGGCTGGTGTCGAACTCGTGACCTCAAATGATCCGCCCCCGCCTTGGCCTCCCAAACTGCTAGGATTACAGGTGTGAACCACAGCACCGGGCCCTAATGATCCCGTTTTAACCTTAATTCCTTCTTTAAAGGTTCTGTCTCTAAATACAGTCACATTCTGAGGTACTAGGGGTCAGGACTTCAACATACAATGTTTATTTTGTGGGGAGATATAATTTGGCCCATAGCAGTGACCTTCTCTAAAAGAGGCTTGGAATATTCTAAGGAAGTGGAGCAGGGCTGAAGGAAGTTAATGCTGAGGCAGAACCCAGGTAGAACAACTGCATAAGCCCCTGATAAAGGACTCAGGGCAAGGGTGTGTAGCAAATAACAAAAGGCAAGCCAGATGGCAGAGAGAGAGTGATTGCAGCTCGCCAGGGTGAATGCATGCATGGAGACCGACCTCCCCGTCAGACCCCAGAGCCAAAAGGAGTAAGATCGGAATCAGGGGCAAGCTGGGTGAGGCTCAGGTCTTGGGGACACCAGGGCCTGGTCAGGACCCACCTGGTGGATCTGCTTCAGTCATATCTTGCCCATAATTTCCAATCAAGTCCATCACCATGCATCATTGCATAGCTGCCATCCAACTCAGGGGGATCTGAACCTGCCCTGCTCAATAGGACATTCTGTGATGATGGAAATGTGCTGTCCAAAATGGTGGCCACTGGTGCCAGGAGGATGCTGAGTCCTTGAAATGTGTTTAGTGTGACTGAGGGTTGACTTTTAGTTTTACTGAAGAGTTAATACAATTATATTATTTAAAAGGTCACGTGTACCTAGCAGCTACCATCTTGGAGAGCATAGTCCTGGACAGTCAACCTCAGCCTAAACTGATTGGCAGGTCAGCCAGGAGAGGTTTGGCATCTCCATCAGCCAGGCTGGGAGTTGACTGTTGGATGGAGAAAGTCGTCCACATCAGCTTAACATGAAGATTGAGCTGAGAAACGGATGGGAACCAGATCTTGAGAGTCAGTTCTCCAATTTCCCCTTCTAAACAAAAGGCGGGGCATTTGCACACTCATTCATCCAACAGAGATTTCCTGCCTGCCTCCTCTGTGTCTCTGCTCTGACACCTCTGCTGTGCCCCTTGGGCATAATAATCCTGATCTGATTATAACATTAACAGAGGGGTCGCCACATGCCAGCTACACACTCTTTCTATATGTACTCATTTAATCCTCATGGTGATCCCCTGAGGTAAATAGATATTACCTTTCTCATTTTACAACAGGGGAAAGTGGGTTTTGGAGAGGTTGAGTGACTTTCTCAGTGATATGGACTGAATGTTTGTGTTCCCCAAAATTCATAGTTTGAAGCCCTCACCCCACTCAGGGCAAAGGTGATGGGAGATATAGCCTTGGGGAGTTACTTAGGTTTAGATGAACTCATAAGGGTGGAGTCCCCATGATAGAATTAGTGTACTTCTGAGAAGAGGAGGATCCATGAAGCTATATGAGGATGTAACCGGGAAAGGGGGCCCTCATTGAGAAACTGACCATGCTGACACTCTGATCTTCTAGCCTCCAGACCATGAGAAATAAATGTTGGTTGTTTAAGCCAACAGAGTCTGTGGTATTCCGTTATAGCAGCCCAGCTGACTGAAACACCCAGGTACTTGGGAGAGGCAGGATTTAAACCTGGGTCAGTCTGATTCCAGAGCTCATACTCATCATCAAAGTACTTCTTTGGAATTTCCCACTGGAGAGGGAGTGTGGGTGATGGTCATGGGCCGGGCAGTTCTTTGAAGAGCAAAGGAAGAACCAGAACATCTTGTTGACTTCTGGAGATGCTGTTACTCGCTAGACCAGCCAACAGGAGGAGGACGCTGGGGCAAGGCTTTCAGAGGCATTGGCAAGGGATTTAATTCCAGCAAAAGCCAGAGGGAAGCTGACTGTGAAAATGCCAAATGTGGCCAGGCATGGTGGCTCACACCTGCAACCCCAGCACACCTGTAGTCCTAGCACTTGGGAGGCTGAGGCAGGAGGATCGTTTGAGCTCAGGAGGTTGAGATCAGTCTGGGCAACATGGAGAAACCGTGTCCTTACTTAAAAAAAAAAACCTGGCATGCACCTCTAATCCCAGCTGCTTGGGAGCTTGAGATGAGAGGATCCCTTGACCCCAGGAGGTTGAGACTTCAGTGAGATGTGCTTGTACCACTATACTCCAGCCTGGGTGACAGAGCAAGACCCTGTCAAAAAAAAAAAAAAAAAAAAAAAGAGAGACAGAGAGAGAGAGAGAGGGAGAGGGAGAGGGGGGGAGATAGAGAGAGAGAGAGAGAGAGAAAAGAAGAGAAGAGAAAAGAAAAGAAAAAGAAAAGGCTCAACCAGAAGGGCCAGGTGCCCAGGCCCAGGCACAGACCCAAATCTGCTCAGCACCTAGCTTGTGAAATGCATGTTGGAGACAAGAGACAGACACCAAGGTACCCAGGAGTCAGGAAGCCAAAGAGCTGGTCTTGTCTACCTGATTTTGATTATTTCTCACACCCTAACCCCTCTGGCAGCTGCACCAGTTCCACCTCAGAGCAGCAATCCACTCAGGTAGCAGGCTGCCTGCTAAGAAGGCTGCCACTACCCCAGGCAAGGTCATGTGAGGTCTAAGAGTTATGGCAGGAAAACTTCAGGTTTATAGGAGAAACTTGCCTTTGGGGAAGCTGCGGCAGCTTTTGATTTCAACGGCTGTTTTGCTTTCTCCCCAACTGCGTCTCCAGGATGGAAGACAGCCCAGGCAGAAGGAAATGCCACCTGATGGCTGTCTCCCAAGTCTCCCCCTAGCAGACTTCAACCAGATTATGAGAATGGGGTTTGCAAAAGTAAACACATGCAGGGCTCTTGGGGAGTGCAGGTTAGACGTTTTCCTGCCATGTCTAGGCAAACCCTTGAGTGTCAAATTATTCTTGCATTTACCAAAGATCACCAGGCACTGTGGCGGGTGCCGGGATGGAATTGTGTGCAGGAATAGACACTGTCTAAGTTAAATATCTGAAGGATGAAGAAGGGTTAGCCATGTGAAGTGTGGCTAGGGGAGAGAGATGGAATATTGCAGGCTGAGGGAGGGAATATGTGCTGGACTCTGGACATGCATTCAGGAGATGGAAAGAAATTCACTGTGGACCCAAAAGCAAGAGGGGCAAAAGGTGTGGCTCAAGACAATGAAGGCTTCAGATGCCACCACATAGAAACAGATTGTGTTTTTTGTTGAGGGCAGTGATGAGCTGTGGAAGATTTTAAGGCAGGCAAGAGACTTGTTTAGATTTGACTATTTAGAAAAATTTCTCTAGCTGTGGGGTTGGAGAATGGGTTAGATGGGGGACAGGAAAGGGTGCCCAGAGAGCAGTTAAGAACTGTTTTAGGTAGTGGCCTGCACTGAATTAGGGAGACAGAAGCAAGAACGGGGAGAAGCGGATTGACAAATGGAGGGGTCGTTTCTAAAGGAGTTGATGAAGGAGAATGCGGCATCCCAGCTGATTCCTGGCTTAGGCAACTGGGTGGAAGGTGGTCCCAGGCAGTGATGCAGGGAGCACAGAAGGAGGAGCAGGTGTGTGAGGGAAGATGATGGATTCTCTTTGGGACATGTTGGGACATTGCAGGGAGGTGCCCACAGGCAGTCAGACGCAGAGGTCTGGAACTCAGCAGTTGATCTGGACCGGGGATGACTTGCAGAGCTGCAGGAAAAAGAGAGGGTGAGAAAGGGCATATTTGCACCTACTCTGGGGCAGACACATATATCAATGTCTTTTAGTTTAGCATTCACAGTACAACCCCATTTCACAGATGAGGAAGCAGAGGCGCGAAAAGGCTAAGGATAACATACAGCCAGGACATATCAAAGCTTAGATTTGAACCGCTCCCTGTGTGTGTGTGTACATGTGTGTGTGCCTGCAACAGTGTGCACCTGCATGTGTATGTGCATGTTTTTTCCCCAAAAGGCAATGCTGTCATCACTCTTTCCTGTGCCAGCCACTGTTTGAAAATATCATAGTTGCTTTTGCCAGCTTGGCACATCTCACTGGCTTAATTCTACAGGACATCTAGCTTTGACTGCCCCTAGAATAGGGATGGCACATTGATACCACAGCTTGGGATCCAAATCAGTGCTAGCTTGATGGATAGGAAAATGAAGAGAGAATAATGTAACCATGAGTGGTGAATGCTAGATTTAGAAGGTTCTTTTTTGTACCCTGCCATATGGGCCACTACCATGGCCATGAACATAGATCTTGGTGAAATCCTTTTCTACTGAAGATCAGAAAAGAATTCAGCTCGGTGCTGTGTGTGCATGAACTTGCTGTGGTATTATTTGCAGTAAGAGTAACCTTGCAAGAGGCTACCTTCTGATCCTGCTAGCTACCTCCTCTACCTGGAAAAAAAGCTTAGACATAAAAGAAGAGAAATGGCTTAAGAAGACGTGGAGGTGAGCGGAAGAAATAAATAGCCCAGGCTGGTAGCACAGCCATGTTTCTGAGCTCTCTTGACCATTGGAGCATGGCAGAGGGAGAGTCTGTGTGAAACATTTCAAGAAATAGCAGAGAGCAAGACCACAGCCACTGGGCTTCCAGAGGCCGCAGCCTTATTCAAAGTTATGTTTTGATCCTTAGAAGCAGACCCTTTTTTTTTGAATGTGAAAAGGAAACGAATCCTGGCGTGAAATTCTGTTCCACTGAATTTATTCTCAAAGATACTCCTGTTCAGTGGGCCAAGGTGTTATGAAAATCCGGAGACGCAGCTGGGAAGCCATTTCGAAGGGATTCAGATTGTCAAGACCCAATCGCCAGGAGCCGCTCGCCGCTTCTGCTGAATCCCCGAATGCCCCTGAATCAAGGGCCAATTCAGAATGGGATTAGAGCTGGGATTAGGGTACGTGGACCTGGATTCTCAATCAGATCCAGAGGCAGGAGGGGCTGCCATTGCATTGGTCAGAGAGATTCAGCGGAGGCTGATTGCGTCCTTCTGTGAGTAGGACTCAGGACTGGGGCACCTCCTCAACTAAGGGCTGTGACAGTCTTGGACCCTCTTTTATGCCCTGCCTGGGCTCCTGGCTTCAGAGCATTTCTTTGTTAATTTGTCCCTACCAGTCCCAGGGGAACACCCTCATCTGCTTAACTAAGTAGCATCACCCCCTAGTGGGCAGACCCCTCTACAACAAACCTCATGCAATTGTTGGCCAACCTGTACACCTATCTTCTTGAGTCAGGTGCCCCACGTAGTCCAAGCAGGGGGCCAAGTCAGACAAAGCATGTCACTTTGCTGAGGGGGCTGCGCTGGGAGGGGGTTTGGATGTGGTTGGACCGTGGCTGACTTGCCAGCGTCTCTAGTCAAGGGAGAAGGCTTGGCTCAAGGCTGAGTTGCCAGCCTGGTTGGTGTGTTAGCTGGTCACTGAGGTTAGGGAGAGGTCCCGGAAGAGCACAGTGCATTGATTAGCAAGTCAGAAAAATCCCAGAATGGTACAAACACTTCTTAGGCTCATCTATTCTACTCTGTCAGAGATGTGATGACATCTCTGGACTTGTGTCAAAGAGCACGGCTCAGAAATAGGCACCACCATCTGGTAGCTGTGTGGTCTTAGGGAGCTTGGTTAATCAGACAGAGCCTCAGTGTCTTACGCTGTGAACTGGGCTAGCCACGAGGCCCATCTTCCAGGATAGTGAGGATGAAGTGAGATGAGGGCGTCTCCCCCATCTCCTGGCATCCAGGAGGCATGGAATAAAGTTAGCCTCCTTCCAGTGAAATACAAGTGGCCATTCAGTATAGAAGGAATTGTAGAAGGAGTATTTCTACCGAGCGACAAATGAGAGGAATATAACTTGCAGAGATTTTAGTTATTGAAGTTAAAAGAGTTTGGTAGACTATGGCCAAACTTTCTAGGTCAGTATCCAGAGAGAAGGGAATTTAGATGGTGTTAGCTGGTGATAATTCTGTCTGTTTTTCCCGTCCACTCACTCACTGTTTGACTTTATTTAATCTATTTGTTTATATATTATCAATTATTTCATCTATTAGTCATCTGTGTGCACACACATCATTTTAAAACCAAGAAATATTTACTGAATGTCTGTTATGTGTCAGACACTGTGATAAACATTGGCGACACAGGGATGAAACACACTCAAATACCCTGACTTCATAAAGCTTACATTTTTTGGATGGGGGTGCAAGCAGGCGATACAAGCAAAATCACTGCAGATGCCTGTAACGACAGTGTAATGGGCAACCACAGGCACTGCCTCAGTTTACCCTTAAGACATCTCTGTGAAGTGAGAGAGTCTTGTCATCTCTATTTTAAAGACAAGAAAAGCAAAACTGAAAAAATGCATTGATTTTACCAGATGCATGCACCTAGTCTGGGCAAGAGCCTCCCACTTCCAAATCCTGTGTTCTTTTGACTTCCCCGTAATCTAACTTCTGGGAGGAAGGAAGAAATGAAAACTGACAAAGAAAAAGGAAGATTTTCAAAATATGAGTTTGTAAATGTACCTTAAGAAGTTCTGTGAATTGCAAAGGGGAAAAATAGCTCACTCAGTTACCTTTATTTTTATTTCTGGCTTTAAATTCCCATAGCACACTTCCTCTGAAGTGTTTCGGGGGACTTTAGCTTCTTGTTTGTTTATATGGATAAGGCCATGCCATAGTCATCTGCATGGTCGTGCTAAAGAAAGTCTCCCCATCACTCTGGGGTTTTATCATCCAGTGTTCTTGAGGAGTTTCCTCCTTTCTTCTTGGATTAGCCCAGGGACTGCAATGCAAATACCCAGTGCAATCAGATGTGTCAAATTAGTGAAGGGGGCCAGGTGGGAATATTGTGAACCCAAGTGAATATGTCTCCTCAGGGAGGTGGCTGAGTCTCAACTCCATCCAGTTCCCACGGGAGGTGGAGGATGACAGTCCTCAGTACTGTCAGAACTTCTCATTTTGAAAGACAAACATAAGACAAATATTTTTGTGTAACATATTCTTTTTAAGTTTTAGCTCAGATTCAACAAAACAGAACAAAACTCACAGTGTGGGCCAAGCCAAACACAGTGGCAGGCCGTGTTGGACCATAGGCTGAGAGTTTTTGGTCTCTGGATTACGGCAGTTCCTGGTTATGGGATACTGATAACTTCTGAGCACCCACTATGCGCTCGAGTACTCAGTGATCTCTGGCACATGGCAAATGCTCAAGAGATATTTCCCAACGGGAAGGGAAATTCAAAGAGGCAAAGTCCCATATTCAGGGTTGCACAGCTAGTGAGTGCCAAAGCTGTCCCTCAGCTGCATCTGGACGTGTCCTCTTTGGTTTCTTAATGGTGCCCCAGTCAATTAGTTCATTCCCAATATGCTGTGTCCCTGGCACTCTGCCACCCTTAAGGGTGGGTATATGAACAAGTAGAGTCACATCTTTTCATCGTGGAACTCATGGTGGAGATGAGAAATTTGAAACTTAAAGCTCAAGCTTCCCATTTTACGGGGGACGGCAGGGGGCTGCGGGGGAGCAGAAGCCCAGCAGAGAAAGGGACTGGTCCTATGAACGTCACTGGTCCTGTGAATGTCTGGGGCGGAGCAAGATGCCGAATTGGGTCATCAGTTTTGCAGGCCACTGCTCCTTCTAATGCCCAACATTTGTGCTATTTCTATCTTTTCTCCCCAATGCATGTCTAAATCAATATGTGTGTGCACACACATTCATCAGAGCCTACCCTTCCAGACTCATTTATTTGCTTATTTAAAAAAAAATTGACATAACCTTGCTGTTTGCTTGAACAGGGAGTGTCTCTCTTGGGGAAATCAGACTGATTCAGAGGCCTTAGTAGGGCATCTGCGTTAGATCTCTGTCTTCTCTCCCCCCATTCCTTTCGCGCTCTCTCTTTGTTTTGCTTGGTGAACAGACACATAGATGAGCTTCTGGATGATAGGAATTCGGGGCAGGGGATCTCACCAGGTGTGAGCAGGCCAGGAGCTGAGAAGCCAGAACGTGGCTTAGAGGTGCAGACAGGACATTTTGCAGACCACATGTGGAGTGGAGCAGGGCCTGCTAGTCTTGTGGGTGGGCTCCTTGGGGTAACTTTGGATCTAAAGCTGTAAGGTCTGATTAGCCTGCCTGAGTTCTGTATTGTAAAAGTCCTCCCTGTCTCAGTGGAGTGGAGAGATGGGTATATCAGAAATCAGGTTTGATTTCTTTGGCCCAGATGGTTTTAAGACAATTTTGAATCAGTGGCTAATGCTTTAAAACTGGGAGATGTCACATTAAAAATCTGGATTTCTGGCTTCTTTAAAGAAAATAAAAAGGTGGAACAGCACTGGACCCCAACCCGCTAGCTCTGGTTGGTAGCAGTCCATTTAAGCTGTTAGGTGCGCTCTAGTTTGCCACAGTCCCCACCACTCTCCGTTGTTGACCTTTGGTCCACTTCACTCACTGGTGCGATCTTTCTGGCATCATAAAAGCATTTGAGTTTGTGATCCTGGGTTCAAAACTGTGTCGGGTCAGAACCTGAAACCCAGGGCACGCATACGCACCTGGAGTCAGTGTGGATTGGCGGCCAGAATCAGAGTTCTAGCCTTCGCCACGCAGGAGACAGCTTGCAAGGGCAAAGTCAGGCCTGCTGGAATCGTGCTACCTCAAGATTTGTTTGGGGTGGAAGGTGAAGATCTCTGTGTGTGTGTGTAGGGGTGGGGAGGGTGTGTGGGTGGGTGGGTGTGTGTCTGTGTGTGCCCACCGTGTCATGGAGGTTTGATCTTTGTCACCTCTTCATCCTTCTCTCTTTCCCACTACACAGTTATCTCTGCAGTCTTCAGCACTGGCTCTCAGGTTTGGTAAAGCAGTCCCTGGCTAACAGGGCAGGGAGGACCGGGGTCTTCACTCTCACCGCAGGGCCCTTTGAGTGGCTGTCCATCTAGGCATTTTACCTGTTGTTTGCCTGTCACAATAGTTTTCCGTTTGTGATGCTCTGAAATCTGTAGCCATCTCCTTGAGAGATGCGTGCCCAGCAGGTGGTCCCAGGCAGGGCTTTATCCCTCTGTTCCGGCACCAGAGCCCTTCCTAAGGAAAGGATTTGAAAAGGAAACCTTGACTTTCTATTGATTTTTTAATAAGCACATATTTAGCTGTTAGTACTTGAAGTACAGGCTGTATTATATCCATCCAGCTAGCAAACAGTGTTTTAATTGATTCCACTCCTAGATAATGAACGCAGGGTGTCTGCGGGTAATTCTGCAGCAGCCTCCCTTTGTGTAGATGCCAGAGATGAACCTGATATTTACAAGGTTGTAGCCAACACAGGGACGGTGGGGAGACAACAAGAAGCAAAGGCAGGGGGAGAACCGTCCCTCGTCTCTCCATCCTTTCTCCTTAGACGTCTGTCTAGCCCCTTCTCCTCTTTTCTAGTTCTTTCACCATATTTTTGGGGGTCACTGCAAGGATATTTTTTACCCCACTTCTAAGTGCAAAATGCAGACTAGGATGTATTGTTTGGTTGTTAATCTTGTGGGATTTCCAGTAAAGACTGTGGGACCGAGTGCTTAAAATTGCAACAGAACTTAAAAGTTTCAAAATTCACAGTTGCCTCCCACTCGGTGAATATATTTCTCTGCTTTTTCTAGGGATGCCTAGAATTTAAAATGCTTTCAACAAGAGATGAAGAAAAGTCCCTGCTCCTCCACCAGGACTTCCTAAAGAGTGAGAAAGAAAACATATTCTCCTTTCCTTCAAGTAATGATGGCCTTAGAGATGATAAGTAGAATAGCTAGCAGTTACCCACTGCTCCCTTTGTGCTGGATCCTGGGCTGAGTACCTTACATGATCATCTCATTTCGTTTTCTCAGCCAGCTTAGGAATTTGGTTCTTTCATCACCTCTAGCTTATAGATCGAGAGACTAACACACAAGAGGGCAGGCAACCTCTCTCAGGCCACACACTGAGGAAGGGATGGTGCCTGAACTTGAGCTCAGCTCACCCTTTTAAGCCTAACACACTCTACCATGGCTGAGGGATGCAGATGGGACATTTTGCAGACCAGGCGTGTGGAGCGGAACGGGGCCTGCCAGTCCTGTGAGTGAGCTACCTAGGGTAACTCCGCATCTGGAGCTGTACGGCCTGAATGGCTGCCCTGCTTTTTGTACATATATTGATGCATTTCATTTGGGCTGCTTGCTTCCTGATACATTTCTCTCAACCAATGAAAGCTTCGATGGAAGCTGAATGTTGCAATTGATGAAAAGCCATTAGTTTGGATGACATTTCTGATCGGCCTCCATATCATACTAGTAATCATAACGGTGAATATTTATTCAGTGCTTATGACGTGTTGGGAACCACGTTAAGTGTTTTATACACATTGTCACTTTGGGTCCTCAGGATGATCCTTGGATGTGGCTACAGAAGTCACTTATTTTGGTCCAACAGCCAGGATTTTTTTTTTAACTTTAAGTTCTGGGACACATGTGCAGAATGTACAGGTTTGTTACATAGGTATACACATGCCATGGTGGTTGGCTGCACCTATCAACCTGTGCTCTAGGTTTTAAGCCCACATGCATTAGCTATTTGTCCTAGTGCTCTCCCTCCTCTTGCCCCCTACCCCCCAGCAGGCCCCGGTATGTGATTCTCCCCTCCCTGTGTCCATGTGTTTTCATTGTTCAACTCCCACTTATGAGTGAGAACATGTGGTGTTTGGTTTTCCTGTTCCTGTGTTAGTTTCAACAGCCAGGATTTGAACCAGGACTGGGTCGAGTAGGGCCAAACCTCTGTAGCCTGTTCTTAGAACCTGCCATCTGGCCACCATGTTGCAACTTCATTTTCTGCTGTTCTCCATCCAGTGCTTTGTCTGCTCCAGCCACAGGACAGCTTCCTGCTGTGGCTTTAACATGCTAAGTGATTTCCTACCCCAGGGCCTTTGCACAGACTCTTCTCTCTGCTTGGCGTACGTTTCCTCCTCCTCTCCCCTTGGCAAACCACACTTCAAGACCTAGTTCAGATGTTACAGTGGGAAGCCTTCCTTATCTTCTGCAGAAAGAACTGGTTGCTTTTTTCTCTGAGGACTTCTCATTGCTCTTCTTAGACGTTGGTGTCATGACTTATATGCCCCATGTAGTTGTCAGTTTTTCGAAGCAGAGAATATAAGGGAGCTATCTCACTAACACTTGCAGTTTATGTGTATTGCAGTCTCCTCAATACCTAGTCCAATGACTGGAGCAGAGTAGATGCTCACAGGCTTAATAAATATTTGTTGAGTGAATGAGTCTGTGTTCCTAGTGCCTTGGCTGGAGGAGAGTAGAACATTGAGTACATACTGTAGGAGCTCAATACATTTTTATGGATGGCTTCTTATCTTTCTGTTCCCTCTCTTACCTCTTTTTATCTTCTGGTTCCAAACAGCATTTAGTGGAAGATAGGAGAATGTTCTGTAAAGATAAGAAGAATTTAGGCTTCATGGGCCATATGGTCTCTGTCACACCTACTCAACTCTGCCCTTGTAGCATGAAATAAAACTCTTATATACAAAACAAGGCAGCAGGCTAGATTTGGAACACAAGCTGTAGCTCGTGGACCCTTATTGTAGAGTATTCTTGTCATGACAATTACTGGAAGATGGTATTTGGGCTTCTCTTATCACAATCAACCTTATCTTAGTTACCTAAACCAAAGTCTTAAACTGGGCCTTGAAGAAAGTCTTCTCTGTTGCTTGTCATGCATAGTGTTTCTCTGAATGCATCATTGATAGCCCACTTAGCTGACATCTTACTAGAGAATTATAGTAGAGTTATGGTTATGTTTTGGAGTCAACTATATTTGGTTAGGATTCTGTGTTTGTGCTGTGTGATCCTGGGTAAGTTACAGAGCCTCTCTGATCCTCTCTTTTGTCATCCGTGATACTGGCCTTAGGTCAGCATACTTATCTCCAAGAGTTTTAATGGGTTGATCCAAGTGAAAATATTCAGTGCTTTTCAGTGTGTTTAGGGATTGAGCAAATATTAGTTACTTTATCTTCTTATGGACTTTTATTCAGAACCTCAGCCTTTCCACTGAAACATGGAAATACACACTGTAAAAGTCAGTGGAGCTCAGAAAGGTCCCCATGTCTATAGGATTCTAGAAAGAGTCTTTGAAAAGTGAGAGACATTTAAGTCTGAGGAATTCAGCACTTCTAACTGTCTCACCATTCTCTTTGAGAGAGAGGGTGAGAAAAGTTTGACATTTCATTTTCACACCTGTAATGTTACAAGTCTAATGCAAGCCTGGGAATCAAAGGTGGCTATGACGTAGAGGGATGGAGAAACGGCCATGGCAGGGTAGGCACTGGACAGACCATGGTCGAAGATGCCACGTTCAGCTCTGCTAGGCAGGAACCTCTGAAACTGTAAGCTGTCAAAGGGATTCTTATGAAAATTCTGGGATGGGAAGGAGGAAGTATTGAGATTCTCCAGTAGGAAAAAGAAGAAATTGGATCAGACCACCATACATAGCGATACATGCCACATACCATACATATATACATTCCTCAAGGACTTGTGTGCGGCTTACAGCAACTAAATGTCACACAAAACTGCTGCTGTCTGGTTCCTCATCTACCCACACTTCCCCAGTTTTGTTCCCAGACAGGATCTCTGCAGGGCGTTCTCAAATGTCTCTGTTCAGTTCAGGCTGATTTCTATGTTCCTCAGCTCCGGCACCTCCATATTTTTACTGCTGAACATTGGTGGTCTTCCATATTTACGTCCTGGGAGTGGGGTCTACCATGGCTTGGCGGATTGAGATGCTCCTTCCTGTCCAGTCCCATCGTTTTTGGTTCCTAATACTGCAGAACACTTAAAACTTGAATTTGCCATGGTTGTGAATTTGCCTCCCTAATAGATGAAAAGCTCCTTGAAGACAGGGGTCATGCCTCATAAACTCCTTTAACTCTCATCCCTAGCGTGGTGTGTGGCACTTACTAAAGGTTTGATGAGTGTTGCTGAATTTGAAAATAGGAAGTTATTTATCAATTTGGAGACACTTTCAAATTGATAAACTGAAAACATCTTGAAATGCTGGCCATGCAGGAAAACAGGTTAAAAGAAAATTCAATAGCTTTGGAGATGAAAGTGGTTTTTGGTGACATGGATGAATTGTATAGAGGTGGACTCTGGGCTTTCCATGTACTTGTCACCAGATATTGTACATTGTACCCAATAGGTAAGTTTTCATTCTTCACCCCCTGCCATCCTCCTCTCTTCTGAGTCTCCCGTGTCCATTATACTACTCTGTATGCCCCTGTGCAAAACAGATTTTGTGCTGACTTCAGAACAGAGTGACCTATCCCTTTAAACCAGCCCGCCTAAACCCTTGATGAATCTGAGTATCTCGGTGACCAAAGCAACATCACCAGAGACTTGTTGCAATTGGTTGTATCATTGTCATTCCAAATGTCTGTTTTCTGGCACTTTCTTGTGGGAGCTCCTAGGAAGACAGCAGCCCCTCCAGAAATACCCCAGTTTCTGAAAGTTTTGTTGCTAAGAACTAGTCCCTGGCCATGCAGATAAATAAGTAAGAGGTAGTGTGATTGGAGAACAGGATGAATGAGTTAAATGAAGTACTTTGTGGAAAGTAGTTAATATTCAGTAAGCGTGAGCTATTAAATCAGGGTAAGCAGCCACAGTGAGAGTGCTTTGGATGGCTTCACAGTTTGGGATTTAGCAAACATTGACCAGCTGCCTATGTGCCAGGCACTTCTGAGATAAACATTACTATTCTTTTCATTTTATAGTTGGTAAAACCAAGGTTCAGAAGATTAAGCAACTATCCCAAGACTTACAGCTCAAGGCCTGGAGCAACTAAAATTCAGACTCAAGTCTTCTGCCTTCAAGAAGCAGTCTGTTCATTGGCTACAACAATGGTGGTTTAGACCAAGAACCCTGAGGCCGGACTGCCTGGGCTTTCAGACTCTGTTGCTTATGAACTGTGTGACCTTGGACAAGTTACTTAATATGTCTATACTTCACTTTCTGCAAAAAGTGAGGATAGTAATAGCTTCTACCCCACTGTGTGGATGAAATAATGCAATGTATAGGAAGCGCTAAGAGTGCATGGCATCCAGTAGGCACTGTGTAAGTATTCATTATGATTACGTTGGACCACTTCTTCTACATGCGGTGCCTACATGATTTATTCGTTGGGTAGTTTCACCTTCAGAATCTTGATAGGACAATTGACTGACAGCAGTCTGCTTGCAATCCATAATGCACTCTTCACCCACTGTCCCTGTCCCCAGCAGCACTGAATTTCCAGGGACACAGGCACCTTCACTTCATAATGCCCCAGCTTGTAGCATGGCATCTGGCGGCTTTGGTATTTTTCTTCTGCAAGATTATGCATCTCAGGGATTTCTCTTTTAGCATTGACTAAATAGAGTGTTATTTATGCAGGGGCCTTGGTGACTGAGTTGCTGTCGCACCCACCGCGTTTATGTATAGTTCGTGAACTGGCAGATTGATCCATCAAGGGTTCCAAGAGCAGAAGTGCATTTCATTCTGTTATTCTATGAAGACCTTGGCGACGCTGTCTGTTTTTATGTGTCGGAGGATGGTTTGCTAAGGGCCCCTGGCTTACAGGACATCAATACTGAGGATTCTAGAGAATGGATTTGGACAATAAGTGTTGTTGGCATGTGTCTGCAGGATGAGCAGTTATTGCCTGCCTTTTGCCCTCCCATAAAAAAAGATAGCACATGACTGCAGAATGCTCTGTGGCTGAAGGGACACTGATTCTGTCATTAAAAGACATCAGAGCTTGTTATATGGTTTACTAGGAAAAGCCCTTCCTGTGCCAATTCAAGCATCTCACCTACTCACTTGTTGGCCTGTTAAGTACAAAATGAACTCCAAACCCCTTAGCATGACATCTAAGGACTTTATGATCTCAAGTGCCCCACATCTGTTGTGTCTGAAAAGTCACTCCATCCCTACCACATGCACCTCATAATCACTTTCCCTTGAATTTCTTGACTGGTCTCCAGATAGCTTACAATTGTTCACAACTTTAGTCTGTGCACATGTTCTTCTTTTTTCTGACTGCTCTTCCTCCTCTTTGCCAATGGCAAACTCCTACTTATTCTTCAAAACCCAACTCCCATAGCAACATGCTTCTGCAAAGCCTCTAAACCCCAACACTTGCCCTCTCTTCTGTCGTGTTCCTCCATTCTCTTCTCTGCTGTGACTGTGAATTCACTTTCTTTTTGTTATGTCTCTCCATCAGATCAAATTCCATGATGGCACAGACCATTTATCTTGGAACTCCTGATGTGGTCTTAGTTCTGTGTTTTCTTGACAGTAATGAAAAATGAGTTAGAAGTCCTGGTTTGAAGTCTGGTTTCTGCAGGGCCAGGCATACTTGGCGAAGCTCAGCTTTGGGTCCCGCAGTGGTATTTTGCCAAAGAAGTTAGCCTCCTCCTCTCAGTCCAGGGGTCTGGCCTTTGGTTGTCTTACAACCTTAGTACTGATGGCTGGTTCCTCCTCTTGACTCCTGTGCCTTGTTTGGGCTCGGAGTTTTTCTGCATAGTGATGTAGGAACGTGAAGCAGGTGACATAATCTCATTCCTCAAATGCTTGGCTCAGTCACACTGGCTATGACTGTGAAAGGAACATATGTTGGGCCCCCAAAATCACTAAACTAAAGGGAAAAGTTAACCTGGGAACTGCTTAGAGCAAACCTGCCTCCCATTGTCCTCAAAGTCACCCCGCTGCTCACTGAGATGAATGCATATCTGATTGCCTCCTTTGGAGAGGCTAATCAGAAGCTCAAAAGAATGCAACCATTTGTCTCTTATCTACCTACAACCTGGAAGCCCCTTCCCCACTTTGAGTTGTCCTACTTTTCCAGGCCGAATCAATATTCATCTTAATATGTTGATTGATGTCTCATGTCTCCTTAAAAGGTAAAAAACCAAACTGTGCTCTGACCATCATGGGCCATCTTGGGCAAATGTTGTCAGGACCTCCTGAGGCTGTGTCACGGGTGTGCATCCTCAACCTTGGCAAAACAAACTTTCTAAATTAACTGAGGCCTGTGCCAAATTTTTGAGGATGATCATGCCTACAGGAGAAAAAATGATCAGATACTATGCTCAGTATATACTCAGATACACTCAGCACATTCCCTTTTATCTGAAGCTCAAACCCTTCCACATATGTTCTTCAGTTCTTTCCTTGTTCCATCTTTTCTCTCATGGCCTCAAGAATGTTTAAACTCCAAAATCTCTTTCTCTGTGTCATTTCTAAGTTTCTACATATCTTGGAGACTGAGGTGTCATGTTCTTGCTGAGTAAGTCATGTTTGTCTAATTCTACTGATTCAATACATTCTATTGATTCAATACATTCTGTTTTTACTAACAAAATATAACAGAGATATCCCCAATATGCATGCCCTCGTTACAGGATATTTTTCTCCATTACAGGATACTTTTTTTCCATGGTTACTATTTATCCAGTATTTTCTCTTCATTTTAATCCATGTCTCTTCCCATAGTGCTTTCTCCCCGAAAAGCGTTAGGTGTCCACAATGCTCCCCTGAAATGTGAGTAGGGGTTCTCTCTTGACTCACACACATTAGTCTCTCCACATAAGTGAGTGACTCATGTTGGAATCGATACCATCTTAGAATCAACATTGCCTGTATTCCTTATGCATTTTGTTTCTCTAAACTTCTGCTTTTCTTGATATCTGCCAATATCCCTCACACCTCCATAACTTTGTCAGGATTTAGTAATCACTCATTTATTCAGCAAACATTTGTTGTGTGCTTTCTGTGTGTCCAAGACAGCTCTAGGCACTGGAGATACAGCGGAAAGCACACCAAAGTGTGTGTGTGTGTATGCACGCACACACACACGTACGTTTGTGTGTGTATAAGATGTAGCTTATACAAGGCTGGGCGCGATGACTCATGCCTGTAATCCCAGCACATTGGGAGGCTGAGGCAGGTGGATCACCTGAGGTCAGGAGTTCCAGACGAGCCTGGCCAACATGGTGAAACCCTGTCTCTACTAAAAATACAAAAATTATCCAGGCATGGTGCCAGGCACCTGTAGTCCCAGCTACTTGGGAGGCTGGGGCAGGAGAATCACTTCAACCCGGGAAATGGAAGTTGAAGTGAGCTGAGATCACACCACTGCACTCCAGCCTGGGCGACAGAGTGAGACTCTGTCTCAAAACAAGCAAACAAACAAAAAAATCGAAACAACAAAAAAAGAAATATATTGTACTGAAAAGAAATTGTGTAGACCTCCAATATCCCAATATAGAATGCCTTCTGGGAACATTTTAAGAGAAAATAGGTAAAATGAAGCACACTATGTATAGTTTGTTTCCATTTGCATAGAGAGAGAAATAGATAGACACACATGGTGTATGCTTAGGAGGGTTTTGGAGAGGGATGAGAAATTGGAAAGAGTGTTTGATTGCTGGGTTGGGCCAGGTGGATTGGGGATCCATGTGGGTGGATGACTTATTTTTCAATATTTCTTTTACGCTGTTTGATATTTTTAAAAGTGTGATTACTCATATATACACATACATACTAAAATATATTTTTATTTTTTTCTACAAAATTTGGATAATAAAAAGTGCTTCGCAGGTGTAACTGACATCTTTTATCACCTTCTCAGACCTAGTTGGCCTCACCTATCTCCAGAGACACTAGCCATTTGATCTGGGACAGCCATGGCAGAGGGTCTCAGCTCTGCATGGGTAGACTGGCTCCTGAGTTTGCAACAATTCAGTGCCTCACCTTATCGTTCCACTTTGAGCCACCTACCTCCTGCCCTGAGTTTCTGTCCTCACATCCTTTCAGGCTTAGGTACAGCAGGAAGGAGAAAGTCGGCTTCTCTTACAGCTGAAACAAGTACTAGGACTGAATCTTGTTGATTGCTGTCATGGCTAATTTGATGTCAGCCTGACTGGGCAATGGTGCCCATTTGTTTGGCCGAGCACCAGTCTAGATGTTGCTGTGAAGGCATTTTTAAAGATGTGATTAGCGTTGAAATCAGTAGACTTTGAGTGGAGCAGCTGATCCTTCATAATATGAGTGGGCCTCATCCAATCAGTTGATGGCCTTAAGAGCGAAGAAGGAGAGTTCTTGAAGAAGAACGAGGAGGAGGAGAAGCAGGAGGAGTAGGAGAAGCAGGAGGAGTAGGAGAAGCAGGAGGAGGAGAAGAAGGAGAAGAAGGAGAAGGAGAAGAAGAAGAAGAAATTTTACTTGAAGACTGCAACACAGAAACCCTGAGTTTCCAGCTTTCTACCTGGTCCTACAGATTTTGGACTCACGATTGCAAATCAAATCTTACTTGATTCTCCAGACTGTTAGTTTACCCCATGGATTTTGGATTTACCAGCCCCCATATCATGTGAGCCAAAGTCTTAAATCTCTCTGTGTCTCTACACACACACACACACACACACACACACACACACACACACACACCCTACTGGTTCTGTTTTTATGGAAAACCCTGACTCTTACAACTGTGATTGGCCTGACTAATGCAGTCCTTCTCTCTGTAAGAATACAACACAGGAGTGGCTTGGGCTAAAAATGTAAGTGCACTTCTGGGACTGTGGGTGAGATTGGATCCACCTAAATCACCATGCTGCTGAGGGTGGGAGAAAGGTGGGTCACCAAAAGAAAATCAGGGTGTTACAGGGAGTAAGATCAATGGAGGCTGTAAGAAAACAAAGCTAAACAGTGAATGGAAGACCATCACTGTAGCTATCATTATCTCTTTTTTACAAATGCGTTAACAGGCTCAGAGAGGTCAAGTGGCTTGGCCAAGTTACACAGGAAGTTGGTGACTGAGTAGGATCCAAGGCTATCTTGAAGCCCATATTCAAGTCTGATCTTGAAGCCCATATTCTTTCCTTTGTACCAAACATTTCATTCATTGCTCCTTTATTTGTTTTATCAACCAACCAATTAGCATTAAAGTAACATTTACTACTTGTCCACTGACACTTGGAGTGTGTCAGACCCTGAGGAATCTAAACCAGACGTCTAACCTCAAAATTGTCCCTTGCAGGATAAAACATTTCCTGTGCTACAGACCACTTTTAAGATATTCTGAACAAAATCCACTTTTCCTGAGCTTCACAGAGCAGGCACACTTAAATCCTGATTGGTCTTCAGAGATGAATACAAATTCTTTTCTCCACCAACCTCACTTGTTTTTAATTCACTCCATAAAGCCAGGCAGAGAAACAGGAAGGCAAAAACAATAATAACAACAACACCCACTGCTGTTTACAAGAGGGAAACATTCCTGATGGGTGAGAGGAAGATGTACGGCGCCTCTGTGCCAGAGCTGGCTTGGCATCTTGGCGCGCTGTGGATTTATGGCACTGGCATCGTCAAAGGAGGAGTCCATTTCCACTGATTTCATTCCGAGGTCCCCAGGTTGGTTATTGCTCCATTTCTTCTTAACGTGAGTGATGAGAGTGTCCTAGGAGGCAAGCGGGCGCACAAGTGCGAACAGTTGTTTCATGGATTTATTGTTTATTCTCCACTTGATTCACTTCCCTAGCTGCCCCTGTGAATGAGCTCCTCAGTGAGAGCAATTCCTGGGCTTGTAGCTCCTAGGATGCACCATGTTCAATCCTGCTTCTGGGCTCTGGCTCTTGCCTTTGCCTGACATGCCCTCTCTGTTATTTTAGGTCAGGTCAAGCCCCGACCTTTCCATATGGCCGAGCTGTAATAATAATGGTCCCATTTGACGTTTGCAGTAGATCACACTGGTTAGGAGCATGGTCTTTGGAGCTAAACTGCCTGGGTTCAAATCCCAGTTTAGCCTCCATAGCTTGACAATCTTGTGCCACTGACTCTCTCTCTCTCTCTCTCTCTTTCTCTCTCTCTCTCTCTCTGAATTGGTAAAGTTTGGGTGATCATAGGGGTCTCTCATTGAGAATAATTTGAGCTAATTCATGCAAATCGGAGTAAGCCCTAAATAAAAGTTCATTATTATTTTTATTATTTAAGCCATCCCTAAAGAAGGAGGAGAAGCAAAGAATTGGCATAGTGACTTGAAATCCCCACTTTGTCACTAACTCTCATGACCTTAGGCTAATTATCAGTTTTTCTTGTGTATAAAGTGGGGACAATAACAGTGCATACCTGATCTGTTGTGTTGGTAAATTGAGGTGTTGCATATAAACTGTTGACCACAGTCAGTTCCTGGAACTCAGTAAACTGCCTAATGGAAATAATTGTTTTTAACTATTGCTATGAAACGTAAGACATTTAACCACTAGGTTAAATGAGCATGATTTGTGTTATGTCATCCTAAACTGACTTCATTTTTGTCTTCTATTGTCTCTTTATATTTACTCAGTGGAGCTTGTCTGTTGTTGCTTTGGGTTGAAAATTCTGGAAGGCCCCACTGACTTACTGGTATCTATTCAGTAGTAGGAGGCTGGCCCCACACCCCCAGTAAGTTGCAAAACACAGTTGCACATTAGTAATTAAAATATAGAAGTCTGTGCAATGAACAAGACTTTGGACTTGGTTTATTGGGCTTGCTTGCAACATACAGGGCAGCTTGTTATTATAAAAGGGAGGTGGCTGACTTCTCTCTGTCTTCTACCTCATCTACCTTCTGTCCTCTCCAGGGTTGAAGCTGGGTCAAGAAGGAGAGGAAAGGAGGACATAAAAGTGTTTACTTGACTGGAACTGGTATCAGCGCTTTCTGGACTTGGCAGAAGTTTAAAGTAGGATCTTTTGCTCATGACTGCTGATGAGTTTCTTTGGAGATTCCCATACACACCAGGACGCTTAGTTGCTAGAGGTCCCTCACCAGCGGTTCTTTTGAGGGCAGTAATTGCACTTCTATTTCTGCATTGTCACTTATGACTTCTTTGGCCCTTAGGAAAGGAGAATTTCATTTTCATTCTCTTTCTACCGAAATTTCGATTCTCTTTAAAAGCATTCTCTTGGATAGAATCTCCTCTCTCACACACATAACTCACATCTGGACCGTGGGCACATGAGCTTCTGTACAAACTAATTTAATCCTCACCCCCCTTATGTGATAGAAGCTGCCATTACTTGCATTTGAAGGAGAAACAACCTGAGACCTTGCATATCTGTGTAACTTACCCAAGACCCCACAGCTGGTAGGGTATAAAGTTGGGATCTTTATCCCAGTGGACTGATCCAGAGTCCAAGGTTTGGACCACCCACACTGTACTGCCCAACTGAAAGTTTTGCAGTATTATTTCCTTTACTGTCTGAGGAAAGATGTTTGAAGATGACGCACAATGATCTTTCTTCTCTTTTGAGTGGTTGGGTGGGGCTGAAAACTTCTATTCATCTTCATCGAATGTTTCCTCACTTCTTGCTTCTCCACTCCAAAAAACCTTACTGTACAGAAAAGCAAAAACAAACTCAGTATATTAGTTTGTTTTCATACTGCTAAAAAGAACTGCCCAAGACTGAGTAATTTATAAAGGAAAGAGGTTTAATTGACTCACAGTTCAGCATGGCTGGGGAGGCCTCAGGAAACTTACAATCATGGCAGAAGGTGAAAGGGAAGCAAGGCACCTTCTTTACAAGTCAGCAGGAATGAGAAGTGTGTGAGGGCACAGGAAAAACTATCATTTATAAAACCATCAGATCTTGTGAGAATTCAGTCACTATCATGAGAACAGTGTGGAGAAACCACCCCCATAATCCAATCACTTCCCACCAGGTTCCTCCCTTAACACCTGGGGATTACAATTCAAGATGAGATTTGGGTGAGGACACAAAGCTAAACCATGTCACTCAGCCACCAAATGGAGGTACCTCCTGGCTCTTACTCTTGCTTGGGTTGGTTTGTTTGACTTCGTAGAACTTGGTCCTGTGGATTGTCTCCTTCCCCCAAGTTGTCTTTTTACCTCTTGCTTTTTCTGTGTGTTTCACGATAGCTCTCTCTAGCTCACACTTACATTTTCTTCACCATTGGATTTTAGCCATATGGTTCAGAATTCAATTTATAAGAAAAATCTATTGCACTTGATCAGGTTACACTGGATACCCTCTGTATCTGTTTACCAATGTCTCTGGTGTCTCAGGATTATTTTATAGCAAACCTGATTAAGGCAGTGCTAGATTAGTTAAAGTCAGATGCACCTAACAGCTCCTTGGATAGCCCGTTGCTCTTTAATAAAATATTGGATAATCTGAAGGAAGCAACTCAAGTATCAGCTTATTTTATTAATTTTCTAACCTCTTTTAAAATTAATGAGATTTTATTAAATTTTATTAAATTCAAAGCTCCAAATAAGTTAAAATAAAATGGATTCATCTATGTTTGCAAACATGGGCATATGAAATGCCCGTCTTATTGGCTTAATAGTTTAAAAACTCCTTTTCATAGATTTTACTTCTCTTGTGGTAATAGCTTGTCTGTTTTAATGGTCTTGGGTCTCTTGTCAAAGGCTTTCATTGTAATCGGCGTTTTCTTTCCCCACTTAACACAAAGAAAATCTAATCCACCCTCGTTTTGCTGCTTTCTTTGAAAAAAAGAAGAGAGTTGGGAGCCATGTCGCCAATCTGCCTGGCTCCAATTTATCACATCAGAGGAAGCTGTTCTTTTTTTTGTCTTTATATTTTGTGGATTGCAAATATGTCTGAAGATGTCATTGTCAGTGAAAGCAGTCTATTCAATTTTCTACTATGTTTCTTTTCACCGATCTAATTATCACTTTAACCATTGCTTTTATTTATAGATTGGGACTCCTCCTCCAAACCTTTGAATATTTTCCAGAATGGTTCCATTTTTAAATCTACTGCTGATTGCCCATATCTCTAGTTTTTGCAGTTAGAACCACGGGGGTTTAACTTCCCTGCCCTCTGTTTTAACAGTCACTGCATCGATGTCAGTTGTCATTGAAAATCACTTTTCTGCTTTTCACCAGAGTTTTGGTAATGAAGCCAATTCTAGTTATTTTTTTTTTCTGCCAGTGGCATAATGACAATTTCCTGCTTTCCAGACACTTGAGCTGCTTTGATGCTTTAGCTACTCTTGGGGAGAAATCTGTTATATTGAAGGATAGGGCAAGGTAACAGCAAAAAATATGATTAAGGTAGAATTTGTGCTTATTCAGCCACTGAGGTTAATTTTTTTTTTTACACTCAGAAAAAAGATGTTTCTGAACTTTTTTATCGTGGTAAAATATACATAACATTAAATTTGCCATTTAAATCATTTCTAAGGGCACAGTCACAATACAACCATCACCACTGTCCTTTTCCAGAACTCTTGGAGATTTTAGAGATTTCAAAATACTTGGGTAACCAAATTTCTTAAACACTTTAAGGTATATACAGGCATACTTTATTTTATTGTGCTTCACTGTATTGCATTTTGCAGGTATTGTGTTTTTATTTATTTGTTTACACATTGAGGGTTTCTGGCGATTGCACTGAGCAAGTCTGTAGGTGCCATTTTTTCGACAGTGTGTGCTCACTTCATGTCTGTGTGTCATATTTTGGTAATTCTTGCAATATTTGAAACTTTTTCATTATTCTTATATCTATTATGATGATCTGTGATCAGTGATCTTTGATGTTACCATTGTAATTATTTTGGGGCATGGTGAACCTTGGCCACATAAGACAGCAAAACTAATCGATAAATTGTTGTGTCCTGACTGCTCTGCTGACTGGACGTGCCCTTACCTCTCTCCCTGTACTTGGGACTCCCAATTCTTTGAGACACAACAATATTCAAATTAGGCCAGTTCATAACCCTGCAATGACCTCTAAAGTGTTCATGTGAAAGGAAGAATCTCATGTCTCTCACTTTAAGTCAGAAACTAGAATTGATGAAGCTTAGTGAGAAACGCATGTCTACAGCTGAGATAGGCCAGAAGCTAGACCTCTTGCACCAAACAATTAGCCAAGTTGTGAGTGCAAAAGGAAAGTTTTTGAAGGAAATTAAAAGTGCCACTCCAGCGAACACATGAATGATGAGAAAGCAGCACAGCTTTATTGCTGATATGGAGGAAGTTTTAGTGGTCTCGATAGAAGATCAAATCAGCTACAGAATTCTTTTAAGTCTAAGTCTAATCTAGAGTAAATCCCTAACTCCCTTCAGTTCTATGAAGGCTAAATGAGGTGAGAAAGCTGTAGAAGAAAAGTTGGAATCTAGCATGGGTTGTTTCATGAGGCTGAAGGAAAGAAGCCATCTCCATAACATAAAAGTGCAAGTTAAAGCAGCAAGTGTTGATGTAGAAGCTGCAGCAAGTTATCCAGAAGATCTAGATAAAGTAATTGATGAAGGTGGCTACACTAAACAACAGATTTTCAATGTAGATGAAACAGTCATTCTATTGGAAGAAGATGCCATCTAGAACTTTCATGGCTAGAAAGGAGAAGTCAATGCCTGGCTTCAACGCCTCAGATGACAGGCTAACTCTTGTTAGGAAGTAATGCAGCTGGTGACTTTAAGTTGAAGCTCATTCACCATTCTGAAAATCCTAGAGCCCTTAAGATTTATGCTAAAGCTATTCTGCCTGTGCTCTAGAAATGGAACGACAAAGCCTGGTTGACAGCACATCTGTGTACAGTGTGGTTTACTGAATATTATAAGCCCACTGTTAAGACCTACTGCTCTTTAAAAAATATTCCTTTGAAAATATTGCTTCTCCTATTCAAGGCTCTTGGTCACCCAAGAGCACTGATAAAAATGTACAAGGAGATTAATGTTTTCAGTATGCTAACACAATATCCCTTTTGCGGCCCATGGATGGAGGAGTAATTTGGACTTCCAAGTCTTATTATTTAAAAAGGTCACTCAGCTAGAGGTGAGTGTAAGTAGAGTGTAAATAGTGGTAAGTAGAGTCAGGATTCAACTCAGCTCCCTGACCTTGAAGCATGTGCCATTACCATTTTAGCACATGGTCTCTTATTGTCTGTTAATTCAGGAATTTCAATCATTCAGAAAGAATTTCATTCTAATTAGTCCAAATAAATGACCTAGGAGTCACAGAGCTACAAACGTAAATTGTGGCAAGTATTTCAATGGAGAGATAAGTGGTTTTATGTCAGAAGATTGGCATGGTCTCAGCCATCCCTCAGCTTTTCTGCCTCAGCTTCCCTGAGGCGGTGATAATGAGTAGAGATTTGAAGGGTGAATGAGAGTTATGCAGGTAAAGAGGAAGAGACTTCTGAGCAGAGGGAACACTATGAGCCAAAGTTGTGATTAGAGGGACTTTACAGCTTCCAGTAACTCAAAAGTCCATTTGTGTAAAGCACAGAGAAGAAGAGGGGAAGTGAGTGACCCAAGCCGGGAGAGGGGTGGTAATGGGTGGTACAGGGCAGGCAGGCAAGGTGCCTTCAGTGAGAACAAACTGGACATGGCCCGGACTGGAAGGTGAAGAAAGCTGCCATATTTGAAGAAATGATGGTGGCTTGGACAAGACGGGCAGTGGTGAAGATGGGGAGATGTACATTGATAGAATTACTCTTGAAGAGGTAGAATCAACAGGTCTCTGAGAGACATTTAATTTGGGTAGGGAAGTAGGGAGAATATGAATAAAACTGTTTCCTGAATTCCGGATTGAGCAGCTCAATGGAAAATTGGTGACATTGTGACACTCACTAAACCAGGGAAGATTGGAAAATGACTAGGTCTGGGGGAAAATGAGGAAATGGGCATTATTGCTCAGGGTAAAAGGCTGGGTTGTTGATTTCCTAAAAACCATCCAACTTTACAGGCCGTGAATGGTTGGGTGGTTAAAAACATAGTCCCTGTTATCAGATATGGAGTAGAGTCCATGCTCTGAAACTGACAGCAGCTGACAGTGACTTCTGTGAGTCTCAATCTCCTCTTAGGATATTATCAATACCTGCTTAAAGGGTTGAGAGGATTAAGCAGCAAATGCGCATGCAACATTCAGGCCAAGTGTTCTGCAGATAGTAAGTACTCAATCAGGTTACCAAGATCATTATCATTATCACTATTGTTATTATTCTAAAATGATTTGTAACTAAAATTCTAAAGGACTTCTGGGTGACAGAGGAGATAACTCTTTACCCTTTCACTATATCCCAATTAAATCTTCTTCTTGACTTAACAATGGACTCCCCTGAACAATGTGATCTTGTTCTCCATAAAGGACATTTTATTACGAGTAAATCAGACAAACAGTAGCCTTTGAATGCATGTTGTACAAGAACCATAGCACATCATTGGAAAGGTCACTAGTGTCAGTTTTAAATTAATTTTTCCCTTTCTTTAATAGTTCAGATCAAATGCTTGATTATACTATTTAAAAAAATACCCTATAATTTCAGAGTATGGTACTGCCTCAAGAGTGACAGCCACGTGACTGTGACTTCAGGAGGCGGATGCTGTCAGCAACATGAATGGAAAAAATTACTTTTTATGAACAGCAGATTCTCATGGGAGGACCCCCAGCTTCTGACATGTATCAAGAAGTAGCTGCCAAATTATTCTCTTCTGCATAGTTGCTAAATTAAAGCAATTCAAATATTGCTGGTTGAGGTTGAAACTTCGAGGCTGTTAAAAATGTCACATAAAATGTGAGTGTATCTATTGGAAAAGGGTAATTTTCCTTCTAGAGATTGCATAGGTAAAGCCATCTGATTTTCAGAATATATAATATAGTTTCACTAAATAAATATATGCCAAGGCTTCTGTGCCTGATCTCTGTTTGAAAGAAAAATGTTTCATAAGAAGAAAAATGCTGGTTATTTGGGGAATGGGTGTTAGCAACAGTGTAAGTGTTGCCCATATGTTAGGTGGGAAATACAAGAATGTATGTTCAAAATCAGAGCTGAGGAAGTGGTTGTGTCCACACTGTATTCATCTTGCAGATGTGTTTGACCAGCATGGGGATTAAAAGAACATACAGTTGAGTGGAGCTGCCCACCTTGAATGGGGCTTGTGCTGGCTTTCTTGTGTACACTCTTGTCTTGCAACTGGCCCATTATAACGTATCTGCTTGACCCTTGCAGGGATTTGAGTTTATAGCCCCTCCCTAAATCTGTTCTTCTAAAATAGGGATATGCTACTGCTGGGAGCACCATAAATGATAGGATGCAGATGGCCTGGGTCACCTGCCACCTGCACACTTAGGTCCTGCCTAAGAATAAATAAAAAATAGAGGAAGCCAGGCGTGAAGGCTCACACCTTTGTGGTCCTGAGGTAGAAGTATTGCTTGAGCCCAGGGGCTCCTTGGACTATTGATTTTATGTGACAATTTGGAGGAAATAGTTATATTAAGAGAAACAAAATATTATGGAATAGGTTAGAAAATGCACATGATTTTCCATTTTATAAGATGCGATATGAGACTTCAAAGAAATGTCAAGGTTGCTGGTGGAGGAACGTAACCCCTGAGTATACTGCTTGTTATTCTTAGGCCATAATGCATGCTTAGTTGGCAAAGTTTGGAATGCATTGTGTAAGTCATAGAATGTTAAAGCTGGAAGTGGCCCTGGACATTTGAACAGTCAGGGCTGTTAGTTACAAGTGACAAAATCCCAACTTACCACCTCAAGCAAAAGTGGGAATTTATTGACTTGCAAAGTTGAAAAGTCCAAGAGTGTATGTGATTATATTCAGGTTCTCACAAAAGATGCCAGGCCGGGTGCAGTGGCTCACACCTGGAATCCCAGCACTTTGGGAGGCTGAGAAGTATGGATCACCTGAGGTCAGGAGTTCGAGACAAGCCTGGCCAACATGGCGAAACCCTGTCTTTACTAAAAATACAAAAAATTAGCCATGCGTGGTGGTGGGCACCTGTAATCCCAGCTACTCTGGAGGCTGAGGCAGGAGAATCGCTTGAACCTGGGAGGCGGAGGTTGCAGTGAGCCAAGGCTGTGCCACTGCACTCCACCCTGGGCAACAAGAGTGAAATTCTGTCTCAAAAAAAAAATGCCATTACAATTTAGTAAGTCTCTGTGAATAATCTACTTATTATTTTATTTTCTCTCACTCTCATCATTATCTTCTTCTCCACTTTCCTATATATTTTTTTCTTTTTTCTTTCTTTTCTTCTCTTCTTTCTTTCTTTTTTTTTTTTGACAGGGTCTTGCTCAGTTGCCCAGGCTGGAGTGCAGTGGCATGATCCTAGCTCACTGCGCCTCAAACTCCTGGGCTCAAGTGATCCTCCCACCTCTGCCTCCCAAGTAGTTGGGACTACAGGCATCCACCACCACACCTGGTTAAATAATATTTTTTTTTTGTAGAGATGGGGTCTTGTGTGTTGCCCAGGCTGGTCTTGAATCCCTGGGCTCAAATAATCCTCCCACCTCACTCCCACAAAGTGTTGGGACTCCAGGTATGAGCCATCATGCCTGACTTCCTCTGTTTTTGCTTGATTCTTACGCAGGATTGTCAGTGTGATAGCAATGCCAAGATTATGTTCACAGGTGAGTTATCAATCTCGATGGTGAACTTTGTTGTTCTTTTCAGATAATTACATCAAAAAGCTGTCCTAAAATCAAGTCTCATTGGCCCAATGTGGGTTACATGTGCATTTCTTAGTAAATCCATGGTGGGGCCAGGAGATAGAATGCTCTGATTGAGCAGGCCTGCGTCATGTGGGGTTGGAAGTCAATTTTACCTCAGCTTCCTCGTCTGTGAGTGGATGATGTGTGTTTCCCACCAGAAGAACATGAAATGAGAGTCACAAAGGATATTATGTAGTCTTAATTCCTCATTTTACTGATAGACGGTTCCAGGTCCATCACCTTCTCCTCCTCCTCCAACCGGTCTTCTTCTTCCTCCTCCTTCTGTTCCTCTTCCTCCTCCATCTCCTCTTCCTTCTTTCTCCTCCTCCTCCATCTTCTCCTCCTTCTCCCTTCCTTCCTTCCTTCCTTCCTTCCTTCCTTCCTTCCTTCCTTCCTTCCTTCCTTCCTTCCTTCCTTCCTCTCTCTTTCTTTCTTTTCTTTCTTTCTTCTTTCCCTCTCTCCTTTTTTTTTCTTTCCCTTCCTTCCTTCCTTCTTTCCTTCCTTCCTTCCTTCCTCTCTCTCTTTCTTTCTTTTCTTTCTTTCTTCTTTCCCTCTCTCCTTTTTTTTCTTTCCCTTCCTTCCTTCCTTCTTTCCTTCCTTCCTTCCTTCCTTCCTTCCTTCCTTCCTTCCTTCCTTCCTTCCTTCCTTCCTTCCTTCCTTCCTTCCTTCCTTCCTTCCTTCCTTCCTCTCTCCCTCCCTCCCTTCCTTCCTTCCCTCTCTTTCTTTTCTTTTCTTTCCTCCCCTCCTCCTCTTTTTTTCTTATTTTGTCTCATGAAAACATAATAATGAATAGAACCGGATTTTTCTAAAGTAATTTTAATGTAAATACAACATATACAAGAATGTGCCTAAATCTTAAGTGTACAGCGTGATGAATCATCACGAAGGGAATACACCCATGTAGTCACCACCTAGATCCAGAGCACTGCCCAGAAGGTCCTCCACCTGTGCTGCTCATAGTCACTACCCTCCAATCACTAGGACTATTGTTGCTTCTATTTCCACAGACTAATACTGCCTATTTGAACTTCACATATATGGAATCATAAATTATGTAATTCTTATGTCAGGTTTTAATAGTCCCACGTTGTTTGTGAGATACATCCCGTTGTAGTGTGTTCTTTTTCATCACCAAGTAGTATGAATGAATATACTGAAAATAATGTGTCCATTCTACTATTGATGAATGCTTAGAATGCTTCTAGGTTTTGGCTATTATAAACAGTGCTGCTATGGAAATTCTTAAACATTCCTTTAGGGTCATATATACACATTCCTTTTGAGTATATTCAAATAGTGGAATTCCTTGGTCATAATGCATATTTACCTTTAAATTTTGGCTGGATGCTGTGGTTCACACCTGTAATCCCAGCGCTTTGGGATGCTGAGGCGGGCAGATCACCTGAGGTCAGGAGTTCAAGACCAGCCTGGCCAACATGGTGAAACCCCGTCTCTACAAAAATACAAAAATTAGCTGGGCGTGATGGCAGGTGCCTGTAATCCCAGCAATTTGGGAGGCTGAGGCGGGAGAATTGCTTGACCCTAGGAGGTGGAGGTTGCAGTGAGCCAAGATGGCAACATTGCACTCCAGCCTGGGCAACAGAGCAAGACTCCCTCTCAAAAACAAAAACATAAAGAAAAACAAAACAAATAAAAACCAAATTTAGTTGATATTATAAGCAGTTTTCTGAATTTTGTTAACAATTTAAATTCCCACCAGCAATGTTTGTGAGTTCAAGATGTAACACATTTTCACCAGCACTTGGTATTGTCAATTGTTTTAATGTTTTAGCTTTTCCAGTGGTTGAAGTGTATCATGTGGTTTTAATTTGCATTGCTCTGACCACGGATAAGATTGACCACTCTTTCATGTACTTGTTGAACACTTGGCTATACAATGTACTCTCTCATGAGGTGCATTTTTAAGTTTTTTGTCCATTAAAAAAATTGATTTGCTTTTTTCCTCTCTTATTGGGTTATGGATGTTCTTTACGTATTCTGGGTAAAAGTCCTTTGTTGGATATGATTATTGAAAATATCTTCAACAAGTCTGTGCCATGCTTTTTCACATACTTTATGGTCTTTCTGAGTAGTAATTCTTAATTTTTATATAGCCTAGTTAATCAGTATCTTTCTTTATAGTAAGAGATTTTTCATCCTGCTTAAAAATTAAGACTTTATCTCAAGGTGTTGAAAGTATTCTCCTTTTTCTTCTTAAAGGTTTATTTTGTGTTTTTCAAACAGAGCTCCAATTTATATATGATTGATTTCTTTTTATAAGGCTTGAAGTAGAGGCAAAGAATCTTTTTTTTTCTGATAGGGATATCCATGTGATATAGAATCATTTATTAAAAATCCACTTTCCCCCCATTGCGGTATAATGTTACTTTTGTCACAAATCAAGCTATTGTATATTTGTGGGGCTATATCTGTTCTCTGTATTCTGTTTTGCTAGACTATTTGTCTGACTTTGAGCCAATTTCACACTGTTTTAGTTCCTGTAGCTTTAGAATAGCTGGATATCAGCAAGTTTAAGCCCTTTAGGTTTGTTCATTTTCTTTATGGTTGTCTTGTCTATTCCTGACTCTGTGTTTCCATTTATATTTTAGAATCATCTTGTTAATTTCCACAAAACAAAATATTGGCTTTTGATTTGAATTACATCCAATTTGATTGGAATTACCCCCAAATTTACAGCCTGATTTGGGGGACAATTGGCATATTTACCTAATTGATCTTTTAGTCTAAGAATGTGGTATAACCTTTCACTTATTAAAGTGTCTTTTAATTTATCTCAAAAATATTTTATAGATTTTTGTATAGAGTTTTATGTATCTTTCCTTAGATTTAGTCCTAAGTATTTGACAATATTGCAAATGGTATCTTTAAAATGCTTTCATTTTTGAATTGTTACTGATGGGTAGAAATACAATTAATTATTTGGATATTGGCCAGATTCACTTCTACTTTTAGTAATTTGACTGTATATTCTTTTGTATTTCCCGTATATAAGTCAGTGAGTGGTGAATAACGACAGTTTTACTTTTTCCTTTTTAATGTTCTTATTTCATTTTCTTGTCTTATGGCACTGTATGTCTGATATACTGTTGGGACCAGCAAGGACAGCAGACATCTTCACTTGTCTGTTATTTCAGAGAGGAAACCTGCAATATTTTAAATTTAGTTATGATCATTGCTCTAGGGTTTTTAGTTGATTTTTTGTTACATTTTAAGAACATTTCATTTCATAAACAATTTGCTTCAAATGATTACGAACGGATATTATATCTTATGCTTATGCATCTGTTGGTATAATTTTGTGACCCTTTTTTATTAACATGGTGAGTTACTTTGATTGTTTTTTGAATTATTGGGATATATTATATTCACTTATTAGACATATTTTTAATTTTATTTAAAATTTGTTTATTCATGCATATTAAAAAGATTGATCTGTAGTGTTTCTTTCTTGTACCGGCCATGTCAAGTTTGGGCATTAAATTAATGCTTGCCTCATAAAACTAGATGGGAAATATTCCTGTTATTTTTCTCCCTTCAGGAACGTTTTGTGAAAAACTGGTGTTAAATAATATAATTTAAATATACGGAAAAATTTGCCGATGAAGCTCTCAGGGCCTGGAAATGTCTGTTTGGAAGTTTTTATTCACATGTATAATTTCCTTTATTTATAGAGGACTGTTGAGACTCACTACATCTTCCTGCATTACTTTTGCTAAACTGTGTTTTTCTGGAATATTTTTTATTGATTTGAATTTTCAAATGTATGGGAATAAAGTTCTAAATATTCTTATGCCACCTTTAAAATATCTGTAGGATTTGTAATGTTATCACTCCTCTGATTCTTGATATTGTAATTTATGCAGTTTCTCTTTTTTTCTTGACCAGTTTTGTTAGTTGTTTATCAATTTTGTATGTCTTTTCAAAGAGCCAAATTTTACTTCTTTGATTTTCCTTGTTTTCTTATTAGGTTTGCCCTCATATTATTTCTCTTCTTCTACTTTTTAGTGTATTTAGCTGTTTTCCAAAATTTTGAGCTAGATAATTGTTTTTAACTTATCTTCTTTTCTAATAGGTGCATTAAAAGCTATACATTGCCCTCTAATTACAACTTTAGCTGCATTCTACCAACTATATTTTCATTAATAGATTAAAATTTTCTAATTTTTATGATGTTTTTTGTTTTACTCGTGGTTACTAAACAATTGTGTTACTTAGTTTCCAAACATTTTGGATATTTTAGTTTTTTTCTAGTTTTCCTTTGGCTATCAACCTGTGGCTTAATTCTAATATAATCAAATGGTATAGTCTGAATAGTTTCAGTCCTTGATGTTTGGATTTACTTTGTAATTTTACTTTATAATCCAGAGTATGGCAAGTTTTAATAAATATTCAGATACACTTGACAATTTTGTTTATTATTAAGTGCAGCATTCTATATATTTCAATTAGATAAACATCGTTAATCTTATTGATTAACAAGATTTTTTTGGATATTTTGCTCTGCTTGTTCTACCAGTTACTATGAGTTACTGGGAGAGTTTATTGAAGTCTTCTATTATGTTTGTGCATTTATTTAGTTCTTTTTTAGTTGTATCATTTTTTGGTTCATATACTTGACATGTTATTAGTTGCAGACAGACTTAGAATGTTTGTATCTTCCAGAACGATTGACCCTTACATCAATATGAAACGTTCTTCTTTATTTTTAGTTATGTTTCTTTCCTTAAAGACTACTTTGCTTTATATTAGTATATCCGTATCAACTTAATCTTGTTCAATGTTTGCAAAGTATAGTTTTTCCAATCCCTTACTATCAACCTTTATTTGTTCTTATATTTAAGTTGTGTCTCTTACAAGATCAGCATATAGTTTTAATTTTAATTCAGTTTGATACTTTCAATTGGACTATATTTCAATTGGACTATATGGTATTTGGACTGTATTTAATTACTGATATGCTGGGATTTATAAATATTATATAAACATTTCTTTTTTACCTTTTTACACTGTTTTGTATTCTTCCTCCCTGTTTTTGTTTTCAGTTTGGTTAAACATTTTTTATTACTTTATTTTTTCCCTCTGTTTGTTTTTAGATTTTTAGTTTTCTATGTCTTCCTGTATCAGTTTTTCTAGAATTTGTTTTCATTGATCTGAATTTTTAAATGTGCTGGAATAAAGTTCTTAATATTCTTGTGCTATCTTTTAAATATTTATAGGATTTGTACCGATGTTGGTCCTTTGATTCTTGATATTGTAATTTATGCTATTTCTCTTCTTTTACGAATTAAGGTATGAATTTTTGAATTATTACTGCTTAATATTAACCAATTCACAAATAATGCTAGGAATGTAGAACATTTTAACTTCTATCTCTTCTAGACTTTTGCATTATCATTGTCATGCATTTTAATTCTTCATTATTTTATGCATTATAAAACATGATACTTTTCTGTCAAGTCAGTATTTCATTATATTCACTCTCATATTTAATCTTTCTTTACTTCTTGCATTTCCTATTTGTATATGGGATCATTTTCCTCCTTCCTGAAGAATTCTCTATAGTATTTCCTTAGCACAGATCCCTGGCAATGAATTATCTCGGATTTTATCTGTTCAAAAATGTCCTTTTTTTTTTTTCCCCACTAGCGAGAAATGTTTTCTCTCAGTATAGAATTTTAGACTGGTGATTATCTTTCCCAACACTGTAAAGATGTCATTTTGTTGTGTTCTGGCTTCCAGTGTTTTCTTGAAAAATCACTTATTAGTCTAATTTTTGCTCCTTTGAAGATTTATCTTTTTCCTCCAGATGCTTTGAAATTTTTCTCTGTTTTCTGTTTTCTCTGTTTCATTTTCAGCAGTTTATCTATGAGGTATTTAGGTGTAATTGTTTTCCATGAATTCTTATTGGGAGTTGTTTTACTTCCTGAATCCATACGTTGATGTTCACCAGTGTTAGAAAATTCTGAGTTATTATCTATTCAAATATTGACCTGGTCCCATTCTCTTTACTCTTCTTTTAGGATGCAAATTCTATAGATGGTAAACCTTTACTCAGGAAGATATATATACATGTATATATATTTATACATATATATATACACACACACAGACACACACACATATATATTCATAATTTTCATCTTTTTTTTCTTTACCTTTTTTTTTTTTTTTTGAGATGCAGTCTCTCACGGTCGCCCAGGCTGAAGTGCAATGGCACTCACTGCATCCTCTGCCTCCCGAGTTCAATTGATTCTGCTGCCTCAGCCTCCCTAGTCGCTGAGATTACAGGCGCCCACCACCATGCCTGGCTAATTTTTTGTATTTTTAGAAGAGACGGGGTTTCACTATGTTGGCCAGGCTGGTCTTGAACTCCTGACCTCGTGATCCACCTGCCTAGGCCTCCCAAAGTGCTGGGATTACAGGCATGAGCCACCGCACCTGGTCCAATTTTTTTTTTTTTTTTTTACTTTTTATGCTTTAGTCTGGGCCTTTCTACCCAAGCATATTCCAGCTCTCTTCACCATTGTCCAACCCACTGCTTAACTTATATACTGAATTCTTAATTTCAGTTATTGTAGTTTTCAGTTCTAGGATTTCAATTTTATTCCTTTTTATTTAATTTCAGTTATGTGGTCAAGCTTTCTAACTTCTCATCTATTTTATCAAACATTTAAATCAAAGTTCAAAGTGTGAGTCTCATAAATCCAGTAACAGAGTCAGCTGTGGGTCTCTTTGTACTGTTTGTTCCTTTTCCCATTGATGCTACTTTTTGATATATATGGTAATTTCAGTTGGATGTTGGAGATGATGTATGTCAAACTGTAGGGTTTCTGGAGGCTATTATTGGCCTCCTGTGTGGGTTTGACCTTTTCTATGGCAGGCAGCAGGGGCACAGGCATCTCAGACCATCAAGGATAGAGCTGATTTGAGGATGGCTTGCATTCTTTGTGTGGCTCAGTCTATCTTTTGTTCGATGCCAATCGCAGTGCATCACCTTCTAGGTGTCCCAACTTAGACTTTGTGGTATTTCCCAGAACACTTCTCCTTGGTGGTTATTTCCATCTAATTTTTGTCTCTTCATCACTGTGAGACTGTCAAAACTCTTGTTTTTTAAAATCCCTTTTAGTTTGGTTTCTTAGTCTTCTGCCCTGTAATACTTCATAGATAAATGCCAAGAGGAAAATTGGTGTTGAATGCTGGTCTCACTGACCTGTTCTTTCCTTCTGTCTTGGATATTTGCTCCTCAAGCCCTTGCTAATTTGGCAGCCCCGAACCCATTTACTTTGCCTCCACCTTCATGCAATTGCCTATCTCTTTACTTGTTTCTATCCCTTGTAACAATTGTCCCTGCCTATCCTTTCAGCCTCTTCACCTGTTCCAGTCATTGATCAATGTCCTGTGGAAAATGTCAACATGCAGAAAATTGAGCTCACCCTGGGTGAGCGTCCCTTTCTTTTGGGGGTCTGGCTTTTAAATCCCAGCTGCCTCTTAAACTCCCTGGATGTTTTTAAACAGATGAATTTTGATGTGTTCCTGGCTTTTATTATTGCTTGTGGTGGGAGTGCAGGTTCTCTACCAGCGACTCAACTTTGGAAGAAACCGCATGCTCAGATTTGATATGACACTCATGTCTGTCTTCCGGTTTATAGTACTTGTCACTATCAGTTCATTGTTGCCACTGAGCAACCGAGTATGGCATTGCAAAAAAAAATTATAAATAACATTTAGCATTTTGGGTCTTTCAATCACTACTGATACAGGACAGGTTCTTGGCTTTGCTCAGGAAGGAATTCAAGAACGAGTCGGTGATGGAAGAAAGCAGCTTTACTGAGGCAGCTGCAGTGCTAGAGTTCTGTGAAGGCTCCTGCCTAGCAGCACTAGCCGATAGGCAGTGCACTAAGAGTAGCAGTATATGGATGGTTTGCAGTCATATTTGGACTCACTTTTAATGACATGCTAATTAAGGGGTGGGTTATTCAGAAATAGAAAATGGGAGGTAACTTCCGCCATGGCAAGGAGTGGGAATTTCCGGGCGTTGCCATGGCATTGGTAAACTGTCATGGTGCTGGTGGGAGTGTCTTAGGGTGATGGGCAGTTAGAGCCAGAGGTATTTTCCCGGCCTGTTTTGGGTTTCGGCCAGTCTTCAATCCGGTCCAGAGAGAAGTCCTCCTGCCCTTCTACCTCACTACCATTTTCTGTCCTCCCTGTAGCCCTAGAAAATGAGAATTATTGTTTTCATTTTATAAACGAAGTAACTGGTTTTTCAGGAGTGGTTGTGTGCCGCATTCAAAATATCACAGTGAAGAAATGCCATTGTTTGGAATTTAGGAAAAACCACGTAGACAGTTTTTCAACTTTATCCATGTAATGTCTCTTGGAAGAAGATTCTACATGGGAAAGAACTCCCAAATATTTCCATGTACTTATATCCTTAATCTCAGGCAGTATGGTAGGATGATTAGGTACTTGAGCTCTGAAGTTAAGAGATTTGAATTCAAAATCACGGTATTGCATTGAATTGTGATATGGTTTTTTGCAAGCTACCTTTTAAATCTTCTATCATCTCATCTTTAAGGTATGGAGAACAAATTGCACCTTATTCTCAGGTTAGTTAGGAATGGCGAATGAATTAATACATGTAAGGGGCTTAGGACACCAAAGACAGCTAGCAAGGGCACATGTTAGCTGTTATATTTAATAATAATGTCATTGTTGTTGCTGTTGTTGTTACTAATGCCTCTTGACCATTCCAAACACTCCTTGCATTTTCATTTCCTTCCGAAGCTTCCTCTGTAATAATCAAGTGATATGTTTGCAGAGGTCCAAAGGTACTGCTCATAAACCATTTACAAAGCAGATGCTTGCCCTTTATTGCCAGTGACAGCTATGCTTTGTTAATGTCTAGAGCAATGGATAACAGTTAGAATCCTGGACTCTTGGAAATCGGCACTACTCAATCTGGAAGTTTCTTTATGCCAGAGAAATAAAGAGCCCTCAAGAATACTGGCTAGAATGAGGTTTTTTGTTTCATCATATTTTGGCTGCTGTCTGAAGGCCGGCTTCATTCTCCACTGGTCAAGCTCTTCATTGCTTTTCATACTGTTATCACTTGCATGGGAGAGGCCATATGACAGGCTGGAAGAAAGGAGATTTTTGATGTAAGTATGTGTTGAGTGTCGGGTAGAAGGAGGGCTTGAGGGAGTCAGTCTGTCAGTCTACTCCAAAGAGGGACCATATCCCAAAGGGAGTAAAAAATTCCCTCACTTTCAAAGAGAAAGATGCACTCAGGCCAACTTTTCTATCTCTAAGAATGCAGAGAATTGTTGCAGAGCTTCTAGAAGGAAGTGATTCCTGGTGTTAGGTGGGTCTTGAGTATGAAAGCCAAGATACAGTAGTGTATCAGTCAGTTTAGGCTAAGATATGCTGCAGTAACAAATCAACCCCAAATCTCTGACTTACAACCACAAAAGTTCATTTCTCACTCACATTTCATGTTTATGTTGGGTCAGCTGTAATTATCCTACACAACTTATTCTGGGATTCAGGCTAGTAGAGCTCCCCTCATCTGGGATGTTAATGATTTTATGACAGAAAAGAGAACATAGCTGAATATGGCAGTCATACAATGACTCTTAAAGCTTCTAATTAGAAATGTGTACATGAAACTTTCATTTTTATTTAATTGGCTAAAGAAAGCCACATGGACAATTCTGATGCTGGTGGGGTGGTGGAAAATAATCCCTCCATATGTAGAGGCAGTGAATATTTTGAACAATAATAAAATCTAGCGCAAGGAAAAGTCCATCCACAAGGAAAGGGATAGGATGCCCTAGGTTGATATGACAGGAGAAAATCTGAATTTTAAGCACTGGCAGTTGGGAGCATTAAGCCATGTGGGGGCTTCACAGCACCCTCATTCTTTAGATGTTTGTCTCTAATCCTCTCCTGGAGCCTGTAGTCCCAGTACAACATATTCCAACCTAAAGACCTTGATTCATCAGAAATGTCCATTTGCCCATTCTAGCCATGAGTTTGTCCTTCCAGCACCTCCTTGGATATTGAGTTATCATTGTTGGCAGTGAAGCATACACATTACATGTGTGCTCTCTCTAATGGGCAAATAAAGACTTCCTTAATGAATCCAAGTCCAGTATTCTTGTTGGTATATAAGCAGCAAGAATGGTTGTGCTACTTGAATACCCCGGTTGTCAAAGTCTCTTCAGTGAGGAAAAGGCACATGTTCGTTTTCATTAAACAGACTGAAAGTTTGAGCTAAAATTTTTCTGAGCTTTCACTTATTTATTTTTTGGTTGGCAACTGCAGTCTGGAAGTGGATGATGGTGTTGTAAGTGATTTCCATGTCACCCACATTCAAATTCCCATTGTTACCTTGAAGTACCATGTTTTTTCAAAACTCCATGCCTTTCAAAGGTTCTTCTCTGCTGGTTGGATTTTGTAGAGCTTGTCCTCTTAGTGAGTTCTTACTCATTTTTATTAATAGAACAAAAAGTCCCCAATTAAATATTTATCATTCACATTGCCCAAGTAATATATAATCTTCAGAGACAAGAGAAATTATAGACATAAATGAAGAGAAAACAAAAGTTAAATTACTTTTAATTCTATGACCCAGAGATAAACCATTGTTAATGTTTCAGTGTCTAACCTTTCAGCCTTTTCTCTGTGATCCATCATTAACAATTTAAATGATATCATATTACACCTGCTGCTCTCAGCACAGTTATTACCATTGTGAACTCTGGAGACATAGACATGGGATCACAAGCTGGCCCCACTACTCACTACTTTGGTGGTCTTGTGCATATGATTGACACTCTCACGTGTTTTCTCACCTGTGAAATGGTAATTTCACTTTTCTCATATGATTGTTAGGACTAAGTGAATTATTTTTTATACAGTTCTTAGAATTCTGCCTGCCATGTATTAAGTGCTTAATGTTGATAGTTCTGTCTGCCTGTCTGTCTATCTATCTATCTATCTATCTATCTAGAAATGGGTATCTATTTAGAAATGGGTATCTCACTATGTTGGTCAGGCTGGAGTGCATGCCTATTCAGAAGCATGGTCATAGCATGACCTTGAACCTCTGGGCTCAAGTGATCCTTCTGCATAGCTGGGACTCCAGGTGTGCACCACTACACATGATCTGATAGCTATATTTTTGTTTCTCCTTCCTTCCTTCATTGGTTTTATTATTTTTCTTAATGCTATTTATTTGATAAGTAGAAATAGTTGTCAAATTTTAATACAATTTTCTTTTAACCTTGGTTGAATAGAATATTTGAAACCTACCATTATTGAGCAATTCTGGCCTGTTTATGGGAGTGGAATCACCCACTTAAGTATCTTGTTTATTTTTCTGTTAGCTGGTAACACTTTTCTTCTTTCCCTTTTTATTTCTCTCTGTCTTTTTTTCTCTCTCCCTCTCTTTTTCTCTCTCCCTTCCCCCTGCTTTCTCTTCCACCTCTTTCTCTCTGATGGAGATATATCTACTTTTTTCTTTGTTATTAACTTCAAATGCAATACATGCCAGTTGGAATACAGAAGTATTTAAAGCAGAAAATGAGTTTTCCTCTGAAACTATACCCTAAGACCACTCTTATAAACAATTTAGTGTCTCTTTTTCAAGATTTGGCAATGGTTCTCAAAGTTAGTGTGCACGAGAATCTCTTAGATGATGCTGTTGTCTCAGTGTGTTCCTCTCAAATTCATATGTTGAAACTTGATCTTCAGTGGGATAATGTGAAGAGGTGGGCCCTTTAGGAGGTGATTAAGTAATGAGGGCAGAGCCCTCATGAATGGTATTAGTGACCTTATAGAAGGGGTGCAAAGTCACTGATTACCTCTTCTACCTTTTGAGGATGGAGCAAGAAGTGTGCTGTCCTCAAAGCAGAAAGTGAGCCCTCACCAGACACTGAATTTGCTGGCACCTTGATCTTGGATTTCCCAGCTTTCAAAACTGCAAAAAAAGACCTTTCTATTATTTATAAATCACCCAGTCCAAGGTATTTTGTTATAGCAACCTGAACAGACTAAGACAGAGGGCTTGTGAAAACAGATTCCTGGGTTCCATACTGAAGTTTATGATTCAGTAGGGTAGGGGTGAGGCCTGAAAATCTGCATTTCTGACAAGCTCCCGGGTAACGTTGATGCTGCTGGTCTGGGGGATTCATCTGGAGAACCTCTGTTATATACGGTCACAGGCAGGACACTCATGCTGCCTGGTAACTTGGCATCTTTTGCTTAATTTATCAAGGGTAGTATTTCATGAAGTTCTGACCTATGCTGGTATGCAACAGAGTGCATGGCATTCCATTGTGTGGTGCACCCTAATTTATTATCATAGATGTGTAAGTTGCTTGCAATTTTTAATATTATTATGATAGCAATGCATCAAAAAATTCTTGCTCCTGTATGTCTGTGTACTTGTGCAGGTCTTTCTGTGAGGCAGCTGCTTAGAAGTGGAATTTCTGGTAAACACGCATTGACAAATAAAATTTGGACACATTTTAATGTTCTCTGGAAAGATTGGACTAAAATAACTACTTACTGTTTACTGGGTGTTAGAGTTCCTGTTTTCTCATACCCTGGAGGAAGATAAGCTCTGGTCAGACTTTGCCAGTCAGTGAGGAGATGAATTATATTTCACTTTTATTTAGTTTTAATTATTTTGGTATCTGTGATGTTATACATGTTAAATGCTTACTTGCCCTTAACATTTTTCTTTTGGACATCATCTTTGTCCATTTTTCATTCTGATCATTTTATAAAGGCTATTTATTTAATCATAAATATTCAGCCTCTTACAATATAGGTTACAAATATGTTTACAATCTGTCACATTATTTTGTTGCTTTTTTTGATGTAGACAAAAATTTAATTCCCTTTATATTTTATATATATTTTTGTTTCTTTATACTGTCCTCTTGGGTTTTATACTTAAACAAATGTTTTGCAGTCTGGTCATGTTTATTTATTCATTTACCCAAATTTTTTTTTCTTTTTGCTTAGCTACTATGTATTAGAAGGTATCCCAGACACTGGAGATAAGCAGTTAAAAATTCTGTCTTCGTGGATCTTACACTCTAATGTGGAGAGACAGACAGAAAACAACATGAGACAGACAGCAAACAACATATTAAAAAATGGATATGATATTTTAGAAGCTGATGAGTGCTGTGGAGATAAACAAATAGGGAAGGATGCTAGGAGTGTTTATTTAGATTTAACTCTGTAAAGAGAATTTTATACATTTTTCAACTTTAGAATTTTTATTCATTTACATATTGGTGAAATAACTGAGGTGCAGTTCAAACCTTTTATCTAAATTTGTTTATTGACTATTATTCTTTCCCTACATATCTGAAGTATCAATTTCTGGGCTCACTAAATACTTACATATTTGGGTCTGTTTTCTTTCCTTTTTATTGTATTCTGTTGATCTAATTCTGTTATGGTTTCAGTATACAGCAGCAAATACAAGAATTTTTTACTGTTCCCTTATGTTATAGTTTATTCTTTAATACTGGAGTCTCTCCTTCCTTGTCATTCTTTTTCAGTATATTTTGGGCTATTCTGATCTGCTTATACTTGCAGATTAATTTTGGAATCATGTTGTCAACTTCCAAATGAAATCACTTTAGAATTTTATTTAATAATATTACATTTGTAGATTACTGTTTAAGGACTTAAAATCAATACAGTATTGAGTTGTCCCATCTAGGGACATGGCTTGTTTAGCAATGTATTCGTTATGTTTATATTCTCCATCAAAATGTTGTAAATCGTTTCCATCTGGGTTGCATGTATTTTTCTCTGAAGTTATTTCAAGGTGTCTTATACTTTTGTTGCTCTTGTGAATGTGATCATTACATATTATATTTTTAGTTGGATATTATTGCCTTATAAGGAAGGTAGTAGCTTTTAAGTTATATGTGTGTGTGTGTGTGTGTGTATATATATATGTATATATCTATATATAGCTTTGTCTCTTTTCTCATATATATATTTACATGTATATATTTCTCTTTCTCTGTCTCTTGTTTGATATATGTGTGTGTGTGTGTATATATATATGTAGTGCCTGTACACTCTATTGACTGATTGTAATTGTAATAAGTTTGCAGTGGCCTCTCGGATTTCTGAGTGTTATTGTGTGATCCACAAATAATGATACAGTTGTTTCTTCCTTCTCAATATTTGTATAGTATTACTTCATCTTGTGTTTTCACATTCCCTATAATTTCCAGAATGATGTTAAATAAAAACTGAGACAATTTTCTTTTCTTGCACTTGACTTTAGTGAGAATTCCTCCCTGTCTCATCATTCATAAACATGGCAGAGTAGACATTTCTTGAGCACTTGTTCTTTTCTTTGCCGTGCATTGATCTGAGCACCAGAGCCAGGAGAATAGAAGATGTAATGTTTTCAACACTCATCTCTCATGCTTTGATGTTTTTGTGACTTGCCTCACCCCAAAATGAGATTTTTTCCCAATGATTATTATTTTTAAATTCATGCCTTATTTTACTGAATTTTTCTTGTAGACTTTTTAGTTTTTCATGAGAAGTTAATGAAGACTTCGTTTCTTTGGTTCTTTTTGTGTCAGATAATTTTTTTGTGACTTTCGTAAAGGAGTTTCCACTTGTTCACATATTAAATTCCTGGGTTACAACTGTTTCCCATCAAAAGGACATGCTTTGTTTCGTGGTTTCTGACATCCAGTGCAGCAGGGTGCGGGAGATGGGGACCAGTTCAGTCTCTGCTTCGTGGTTTGTGATCAGCACCCCTGCTCCTCGGTAGAACTGAAAATCACAATGTGTGTCCAGAAGTACTTTGTTTTCCCTTTCTTCCTTCGGTAATCGATGAGTCCTTTCATCTTTCATGTTTTGCTTCCCCCTCCCATCTCTCCTTCCCTCTCCTCCTCACCTCTAGAGTCCAGTAGCCTCTGGGTATAAATTCTGGGTGTAAATTCCACCTCTGTCCCCTGAGGTTATCACAGACTGAGTAGGTTACTTCCTTTTCTAGCCCTCAGTTTCATCATCTTTAGAATTAGTATGAAATGATATCTTCCTCGTAGAGAAGACGTGAGAATTCAGTGTGATAGTGCTAGTTGTAGTCCTGTTAATGTGAATATATTTTATATCTCAAGATTTCTAGTTTGTCATTTCTAGGAGCATTATCAACATATCATCTATAGAAACCACGATAACAGCAATTTCTAAATAATTTTAACCTTTTTCATTTTTTCTTCTGCATCCAGAAAGAGCTCTGCAAATTTGTTTTGCTCAACGCGGTGATGAAACTTCCCGTATTATCAGTTCCGTTCCTCACCACCTTTCGTGTTTTAACTCCATAAGTCATTCTTCAGTTCCTTGAATTAATTCCTTAACTCTGTCAGCTTTCCCTTTCCCCATTCAGCAAATTGCCTCATTATTTCCTCTTATTTTACAAAGTCTCTGTTTTCTATGATTTCCTTGAGAGTGGAAAACAGATGGTATCTAAAATTTCCTGAGCAATTTTGCTTGGAAATATGATCCTCCTCTGCTTGTTGTATGTTATGTTTAAATCCTTTTTCAAAGTCGCAAGTTCTTTTCCTAGGCCTCTTGTGGTGGTGGAGGTGGTGTTTGTTCTTTAAATGTATCCTTGGATGTGGACAGCCATATACTAGCTTGTTATTTGCCCCCAAAACCGCACAACATTTTTTTTCCAGGGTTTTATCCTGTTCTCCCTTATGCCATTGGGAGTCTTATCTTAGACCTTGTAAGACAATTGTATGATGAAATGAGATAATGTGTTTAAAGAGCTTAACCCATTGACTAACACTTAGTATTAACACTTAATAATTGTTTAGTTACTATTATTGTCTGTTCTTGTTATTACAGTATTTTCTCAAGCTGAAGAGGAGGTTGATCTAGGTTGGCATCAGCAGATCAAGGGTACCCCGACCTCAGGTGGAGTGCACAGGAGCTTGAGACCACAGCAGTTGCATCATCTTCTCCTCCAAGTGTGTTAAGACCCCAGAGCTTGTGTATGTTTGGTTGAATGCTAGGATGAGTGGTGTCAACCTAAAAAAATTTCGGAGAAAAATATCTCCTAATAGGATACATTTATTCACCAGTAAAAAGGGATTATAATCTGAGACGCGCGGCTGTAGCAAGCCACAGATTCGCTTGAGGAGGAGAGGTCAAAGGGAAGTTTTAGTTGGCAAAAGGAGAAGTTCACATAAGCTGCTTAGAAACAGAGTTCATTGGTTTTGGAGCCTCAAAGCCATAGCTGGTATCAGTTCATTGGTGGAGATGCCGTTACTGCACAGGTATTCTTTCGGAGGCGTCTTATCTGAGTTACTACAATCCTAAAGAAGAAATTTCTTGTGGGGTTACCTTAGAAAGTCCTTGAGACAATCTTTGTCTCAGATGTGTGAGCAAGAGCTCTCCCACTTCATGCTTTCCTGGCTCTAATTTGATTGGTTCTGACAAAAAGTGATTTCATCCTGGTACCTGCAACTTTCACAGTGGGATGACTGAGTCAGCCGTCTTCCTTGATGTGCTGGCTCCTGAGCTGGGCTGTGCCTGACTCCGGCCTCCTATCTTTGTGACTCTAAGAAGATCCTTATGGGATTCTGTTCAATTTGCCTCAAATTTCTTCTTTTTTTAAATTTTTATTTTAAGTTCCGCGGTACATGTGCAGGATGTGCAGGTTTGTCATACAGGTAAACGTGTGCCATGCTGGTTTGCTGCACCTATCAACCCGTGACCTAGGTACTAAGTCCAGCATGCATTAGCTATTCTTCCTAATGCTCCCTCCCCTCCCCACCCCATTCCCTGATGGACCCCAGTGTGTGTTTTTCCCCTTTCTGTGTCCATGTGTTCTCATTGTTCAGCTCCCACTTACAAGTGAGAACATGCAGTGTTTGGTTTTCTCTTCCTGGGTTAGTTTGCTGAGGATAATGGCTTCCAGCTGTATCCATGTCCCTGCAAAGGATGTGATTTCATTCCTTTTTATGGCTACATAGTATTTCATGGTGTATGTGTGTCACGTTTTCTTTAGTCTATTATTGGTGGGCATTTGGATTGATTCCATATCTTTGCTATTGTGAATAGTGTGCCCACGGTAATTTACTTCCAGGTACTTACCTCTGCAGTGCACATTGCCTACATCTCTCAGAGTATTGGTAAGTAGATGGCACTGTTTTCTTAATTCAGCACAGGCACAACGGTTTGCCATTTTGATTTTGATTTTTCTCTGGTTAATTCATCTGCGTATGTGAGTGCAAATGTGTGTGTATGTGTGTGTATGTGTCTACGTGGAGGCAGGACATTAGTCCAATCCTCGTGCCTCCGTTTTCCTCAAGTCGCCCACTCGTGAAGTGCCAGCTCAGTGGCCATTCCTCCTGCAAATGTTCTCCCAGACAGTCCGGAGAGAAGTGGGAGTTACATCCACCAAATCCCTATGCCAGCTGTATACACTTGTACTGTGATAGTGAACACACTCAATTTTATATTTATTTAAAGTGTTTGTCTTCTCCAGCTTCTATCGTCTTCTCTAGTGTGGCGTCTTCTCTTGCTCGTTTTTTTTTTAATTGAACTTTTTATTTTGAAATAGTTACAAGTTCACATACAGTGGTAAGAAATAATGTGGAGAGATAGCATGCATTCCTCATGCAGTTTTTCCCTAATGGTAACATATTGCAAAACTACAGCTTAATGTCACAATCAGGATATTGGCATAGATAAAATCCACCAATTTTATTGAGATGTTTCCAGTTGTACTCATTTGTGTGTGTGTGCATACGCCTGCGTATGTGTGCATATGGGTGCGTGTGTGTGCATGAGTATTTAGTTCTGTGCAGTTTTCTCACATGCATAGGTTCATGAATCCATCACCACAGTCGAGACACAAAAGTTTCCATTACCACAGGGACCCCTCTTGTCGCCTTTTTGGTTTTGTTTTGTTTTGAGACGGAGTTTCGCTCTTGTTGCCCAGGCTGGAGTGCAATGGCGCAGTCTCAACTCACTGCAACCTTGACCTCCCAGGTACTAGCGATTCTCCTGCGCCAGCCTCCTGAGTAGCTGGGATTACAGGTGCCTGCTACCCCACCTGGCTAATTTTTTTATATTTTTGGTACAGATGGGGTTTCACCATGTTGACCAGGCTGGTCTCGAACTCCTGACCTCAGGTGATCCGCCTACCTCGGCCTCCCAAAGTACTGGGATTACAGGTGTGAACCACTGCGCCTGGCCTCTGGTTGCCTTTTTATAGCTACACCCACTTCTTTTCGAACACTCTCCACCTCAGTCTAATCCCTGGCAACTATGAATCTGTTTTCAATTTCTATAATTTCGCCATTGCAAAAATGTTATGTAAATGATACCATAAGATATGAAACCTCTGGACTCTTTTTTTTATTCAACATAATTCCCTGGTGATACATTCAAGTTGTTATATGTATCGTAGTTACTTCGTTTTATTACTGAGTGGTATTCCATAATATTGATGTAGCCCAGTTTGTTTAAACATTCATCTGTTGAAAGACTTCTGAGCGTTTCCAGCTTTATTAGAAATAAGGCTGCTGTGAAAATTTATTTACAATTTTTTGGGTAAACATACATTTCTATGTTTTTTCTAGAATAAATGCCCAAGAGTGCAATTGGTGTGTTTCCATGTTTAGTTTTCTGAGAAAATGTCAAACTTTTCCAGAATGGTGGTACTAGCAGTGTCTGAGTGATCCAGGCTCTCTGCAATCTTGCCAGTATTGCGGTTGTCATGATTTTTAATATTAACCATTTAAATAGGTGAGTAGTAGTATCTCATTGTGGTTTTAATTTGCGTTTTTCTAATGGCTAGTGCAGTTGAACATCTCTTCATGTGCTTATTTTCCATTTGTATATTTTCTTTGGTGTGTTCATGTCTTGTGTATATTTTCTATTTGGATTGTTTGATTTTTAACATTGAGTTCTGAGAGTTCTTTATTCTAGATACTAATCTTTTTTCAGATGTGTGATTTGTAAATATTTTCTTCTAGTCTGGAGCTTGTCTTTTTATGCTCTTATTAGGATCTCTCACACAGCAAAAGTTTTTAATTTTGATGAAATTACAGTTACCAAAATTTTATTTTATGGATCATGCTTTTGGTGTCAAGTCTAAGAATTATTTGCCTAGCCCAGATCCCAAAGACTTTCATCTATTTTTATTCTAAAAGTGTCATAATTTTATGTTTTACATTTAAGTGCACAATCCATTTTGAGTTAACTTTCCTCTAAGGTTTGAGGTTTAGGTCTATGTTTGTATTTTGCCTATGCAAATTGTCTGTTTGCCCAAATGATTTATTTCAAAGGCTATGTTTCCTTTTTTGTGTTGTTTTGATACTTTTGTCAAAAATTTGTGTGGGTGTATTTCTAGCTTATGTTTTCTCTTCCATTGATTTAAGTGTTTATCCTTCTACTGATACCACACTATCCTTATTACTGTGGCTGTATAGTAGGACTTAAAGTGAATGGATTACTCTTATTTTTCTTTTTCAAGATTGTTTTAAACATTCTAGGGCCTGTGCCTTGCCATATGTTTTAGAATGCATTTGTTTACCTCTACAACAACCTTGTGCAGATTTTTGTAGAAATACATTAAATCTATAGATCACTATGGGGAGACTTGACATCTTTACTGTGCTGCTGAGTCTTCTAATTCCTGAACATGGCATGTCCCTTCATTTATTTAGTTCTTGTTTGATTACTTTTATTGGCATTTTACAACTTTTGTTTTTTGAGAGGGAGTCTCGCTCTGTCGCCCAGGCTGGAGTGCAGTGGGGCAATCTCGGCTCACTGCAAGCTCTGCCTCCCAGGTTCATGCCATTCTCCTGCCTCAGCCTCCCGCGTAGCTGGGACCACAGGTGCCCGCCACCACGCCTGGCTAATTTTTTGTATTTTTAGTAGAGACAGGGTTTCACCGTGTTAGCCAGGATGGTCTCGATCTGCTGACCTCGTGATCCGCCTGCCTCAGCCTCCCAAAGTGCTGGGATTACAGGTGTGAGCCACCATGCCTCGCCAGCATTTTATAACTTTTAACCTACAGATACTATACCTGTCTTATTAAGCTTATAACTATTTTATTTTCTTTGGAGCAGTTGTAAATTACAGTGTGATTAATTTTGGTTTCTACATGCTCATTGTTAGTCTATAGACATGCAAATGACTTTTGTGTATTGACTTTGTATCCTGCAACCTTGGTGGACACACTTACTAGTTTTGTAAGGTTTTTGGAAGTAGGAATCTACGTTACAAGCATATTATCTGCAAATAGGGCTAGTTTTGGTTCTTCCTTTCAGATATCTATAGCCTTTTTTTCTTTTCCTTGCCTTATTGCATGCCTACAACATCTAGTACTATATTGAATAAGAGTGGTGAGAGTGGACATCCCTGCCTTGTTTCTGATATTAGTGAGAAAGTAAATAGTTTTTCACCATTAAGTATGATGTTAGGTATAGGTTTTTGTGAATTGTCTTTATTGGGAAGATTTAGTTACCTTCTGTTCCTAAGTTGATTTTGTCAAATGGTTTTGATGCATCATTTTTAAAAATCAGTAGCTTGCTGATATGGTGGATTACATTGATTGACGTTTGAATCTGCTTTGCATACCTGGAACAAATCCTACTTGGTCATGATGTATAATTCTTTTTATACATTGTTGGATTTGCTAATATTTTGTTAAGGATTTTTGCATCTAGTTCATGTGAAGTATTGGTGGGTATTTTCTCTTTTGTACTGTCTTCATCTGGTTTTTGTAACCAGATAATAAAATGGTTTGAAAGTGGTTCCTCCTCTTCTATATTTGGGAAGAGACTGTGTCCAATTGATGTATATTCTTGTTGAAATGTTTGGTAGAATTCTCCAGTGAAACCATCTGGATCTGAAGAATTTTTTTTTGGAATGTTAAAACTATGAATTCAGTTTCTTTTTTGGTTATAGGACTATTCAATTTTTTTTTGTTTCATTTTTGAGTTTTGTTAGTGGCTTTTGAGGAATTGGTTCATTTCTTCTAAGTTGTTGAATTTACAAGTGTATAGTTGTTCGTGGTATTTCTTTACCTTTTTAATGATCCCAGGACCTGCACTGAGATACCCTGTTCCATTCCTCTTATTGATGACTTGTGTCTTCTTTTTATTTTTGTAGGTTTTGCTGTAATTTTATCAAATATATCGACTTTTTTTCCAAAGAACCAGCTATTTGTTTCATTGATTTTTTCCTGTTTTCAATTTCATTGACTGCTTCTCATTATTGTTTCTTCTGCTTGCTTTGGGTATAGATTGTTCTTCTTCATCTAGTTTCTTGAGTTATAACTTACATTATTGATTTGAGATCTTTCCTCTATTCTAAAGTAAGAATTTAGTGTGTAAATTTCCTTGTCAGTACTAGTTTAGCTGCATCTAACATAGGTAGTTATAATGTACTTTCATTTTTATTTAGTCCTCTATATTTTTTGAGACTTTGTCTTGGACTGTTACATTATTTAGATGTGTGGTGTTTAATTTCTAAATGGTGAGAGGTTTCTCCTGTTGTCTTTCTGCTATTGATTTGTAGTTTGGTTCCATTGTGGTGGAGAAGATAGTTTGTATGAGTTCCATTCTTTTAAATGTGTTGAAGTTTATTTTACATCCCAGGGTATGCCCTATCGTAATGAATGTTCTGTGGTGGTTGAAAAAATATATATTCTGCTGTTGTTGGGTGGAGTGCTACATATAGGCCGGCGAGATCCTGTGGGCTGCTTGTTTTGTTGAGTTCTACTTCTCTGTTGCGTTTCTGTCTAGTAGTTCTGTCATTTGCTGAGAATAGGGTGTTGACGCCCCCAGTTTCTCCTTTCAGCATTGTCAGTTTTTGCTTCATTCTTTTCAGGTTCTGTTGTTTGGTGAGTACACATTTAGAACCGTTCTTTTACTCATTTTTATATTGCTAATGCAGTGCCTAGCATATAATACGGGCTTTCAGTAAATATTCCCTGAATGACTTAGCAAGTTAAAATTAAATAAGTACATAAATGAAAGATAGGAATGATTTCACTTTCTCAAGCTGTGCTTTTCCCCCTGGTTGTATAAATTATGCATCGTATAGTTTTCAATTAAATTTTCTTATTTCCTCATTTATGTTTTTTAGCTTTGATTTGAACATTTTTAAGTGTGAGAAGAAGCAAAACTCAGTAGAAAAAACATGGGCTTTTGAATGAGACAGATTTGATGTTAAATATCAGCTATGTGACCAAACAGATAATTTATCTTTAATCTTCACCTTCTTCATTTGGAGAATGAAAATCATGGCACTCGATTAATTAAGAAATGGTTGGTGGCGAGCTACACTTAAAAAACAACAAAAAATTGGTTTATTTAACAGAAAAATTTCATAAGTGACTACAGTTGGTCTTTAACAGCATGGGCTTGAAATGCGTGAGTTCGCTTACATGTGGATTTTTTTTTTCAATAAAATACCTGCCTCTCCTGCCTCCCCTTCCATCTGCTCCACCTCTTCCACCTCTGCCAACCCCAAGACAGCAAGACCAACCCCTCATCTTCTTCTTCCTCCTCCTCCTCAGCCTACTCAACGTGAAGACGAGGAAAATGAAGACCTTTCTGATGATCCATTTACACTTACTGAATAGTAAATATGTTTTCTCTTCTGCATGACTTTCTTAATAACATTTTTTTGGTCTAGCTTACTTTATTGTGATAATACAATATATAATAAAAATAACATACAATACGTGTGTTAACCAACTGTTTATGTTATTGGTAAGACTTCCAGTCAATGGTAGAGTATTAGTAGTTAAGTTTTTAGGGAGTCAAAAGTTGTATGCAGATTTCTGACTGTGTGTGGGGTTGGCCCCCCTAACCCCAGTGTTGTTCAAGGGTCAACAGTTGGCCCACAGCTGCATCCAAATTACCACAAAGGACATGATTTTGTTCTTTTTTTTAGTGCTGTGTCGTATTCCGTGGTGCATATGTACTGCATTTTCTTTATCCAGTCTACTGTTGATGGGCCTTGAGGTTGATCCGATCAGATTTTGTTTTCATATGAATCACGTGAGATATTGTCAAAATACAGATTTCATTTGGATCGTTTCTAACCAGCTCCTAGGTGAGGTTGAAGTTGCTGATCTGAGGATCCCACTTTGAGAAGCTAAGTCTGCAGGACAAGGAACACACACTTCATGTGGCAAATATCACAAATATCTAACCTCACCTACATCCCTAGCCTCATTTTCCATTGCGTCCCAGCCCACACCACATGCTGCAGCATTGCCTAAATGCCCAAAGGATTTACATCTTGGTAAACACTGTACATGTCCTTCCTACTGTCTAGCAACTCTATCTTCTCTGCCATTTCCCTTTCAAGTCTTACTATTGCCTAATAATCTTCTAGTCTTTTTTGGAAAGTTTATTTGACATGCCTTTTCTGGTTTGATTAAGAGCTTTTCCTATAAATTTCCATAGCACCAAATTCTTCATACCTCTCTTCTTCTATAGAGATTTTCTGTCCTTGACAATAGAAAGTGTTGCTTTAAAAAATATTAGTAAGAACAATGAAGACCAGGTTATTATGTGCTAGGTACTGTGTTAAAGACCTTCCCATGCAGTATCCCACTCAATCTCATTTAATCGTCACTTCTATTTTGAGACTCTGCAAATTATTTCCTTTTCTTTTTTTTTTTTTTTTTTTTTTTCTTGTTTTTCCTTGAGACAGAGTTTTGCTGTTACCCAAGTTGGAATACAGTGGAGTGATCATAGCTCACTGCAGCCTCGACTTCCTAGTCTCAAGCGATCCCTCCACCTCTGTCTCTCGAGTAGCTGGGACTATACGTGTGCACCACCTTGCCCAGCTGGTATTTCTTAAATTGTTCATCAGGATTCCCGCTTTTAAGGTACAAGAGACTCAGTTCAATTTACCTCTTATAGAAAGAATTTTATTGGTTCATGTAACTGAAAACTCCTGGGGGTAGGTGTGGTTACATATGTGGCTCAACTCACAGACTAGATAAACAACACTCACAGTACATCTATCTGACAAAGGGCTCATGTCGAGAATGTATAAAGTACACCTACATATCTACAATACAAATACACAAGCACATTAAAATGAGCAGAAGGCTTGACCAGACACTTTACAAAAGAAGGTCTACACATGGCTAATAAGTGGATGAAAAGATGTTCAATATAATCAGTCATTAAGGAAATGCACATTAAAATCATGAGATACCATTCTACAGCCACTAAAATGGCAAGCACAAGCCAACCAACAAAATTAACAAAACAAGTGTTCGGATGTGGAGCAACTGGGTGGAACATTAACATTGCTTGGGCCGGGTGTGGTGGCTCACACCTGTAATCCCAGCACTTTGTGGGGCTGAGGCGGGCAGATCACTTGAGGCATGGAGAAACTCCGTCTCCACTAAAAATACAAAATTAGCCGGGCGAGGTGGCGCATGCCTGTTATCTCAGCTACTCAGGAGGCTGCGGGAGGGGAATCGCTTGAACCTGGGAGGTGGAGGTTGTGGTGAGCTGAGGTCGCGCCATTGCAGTCTAGCCTGGGCAACAACAGCGAAACTCCATCTCAAACAAACAAATAAACAAACAAAAACATTGCTTGCTGGGGGAGGTGTCAAGTGGTACAATCACTTTGGAGAACTGTTCGTTAATTTCCTATAAAGTTAAACATCCATTAACCCAATGACCCAGAAATTCCACTCCTAGATATTTACCCAAGAAAAATGTAATCATGTGTCCACAAAAAGACTTGCACGCAAATGTTCACAGCAGCTTTATTTGCAATAGCTAACACCTGGAAACAACCCAAATGTCCATTATCGGGTGAGTGGATAAATAAATTGTGGTGAGATAGGAATATTCCATTCACACAGTGGAATATTAACAACAACAAAAAGACAAGCCGCTGATGATACAATGGCATGGATGCAGCTCAGGAAACATTATGTTGATCAAATGAAGCCAGACCCAAAAACATAGTTACAACTGATAATATTACCTATGATGAATAAAGTCAGGAAGTGGTTGTTTCTGTAGGGCACAGAATTGGTCCGACAGGGGGAAGAAGGGAATTTCTGGGAATGATGGAACTCTTCTATATCTTGTTTTCAGTGGAGGTTAAATGGAATTACATGGCTTCATCAAATTGAACACTGAACAACTGCGAATTTTACTGGATGGAAACAATATGTCAATACAAATAATTACGGAATGCAGCAGAAAATTAAACAAGAAAGAAAAACTTGTGGGATGGGCAGAAATAGAACACGCTCACTGACGTTGTTATGTCTGGGTTTTTTTTTTGTGTGTGGGATGGAGTCTTGCTCTGTCACCCAGGCTGGAGTGCAGTGGTGCGATATCAGCTCACTGTAGCCTCTGCTTCCTGGATTCAAGTGATTCGTCTGCCTCAGCCTCCTGAGTAGCTGGGATTACAGGTGCACACCACCATGCCTAGCTAATTTTTCTATCTTTAGTAGAGACGGGGTTTCACCATGTTGGTCAGGCTGGTCTGGAAGTCCTGACCTTGTGATCCCCCTGCCTCGCCTCCCAAAGCGCTGGGATTACAGGCGGGAACCACCGCACCCAGCCTATGTCTGTTTTTTAGTGGAGATAAGTTTGGACTCAGGCCAAATGGCTTGCACAAGTTCACATAGTCAGTGGGAGAGTGAGAATGCAACAGCTCCACATTAACCACCGTGGTACCCCATCTTTTCCACGTCCACAAGATCTGCTCTATGGCTGTGGAGTAAATGAATGCATTTACAATGATTTCTGGTGTAGTTGCACCTTGTTCAGATAGTGGAGCCACACATTCAGGAAGGCATAAGAAATATAGAGACGCATCTTCACGCTAGTGTTGGTGCAAAGGCCAGCCTTCGCACACCCATCTCGGGACTAGTGCATTTGTCTGTGAGCGAAGTGTGCCTGGAGAAATCAGACCTGCAGGATTTGCTGGATTGAACCTGATGGGTGACGGTGGATGGGACACAGTGACCATGCGGCAACATGTCTGTGTCCATACGTGGACTGTGCAGAAAGCAAATCTGAACAGATTTCACTGCTTTGGAATAGGAAATGGCAAACAAGAAAGTTTGTTCTTAAGGGAGGAAGAGTGTCCAGTGACTTTTGTGAACAGGGGGTTGTGTCACTTCTTTGCTTAATCACACCCATGCGTTCCCCATCATTGAAGCATGAATTTCACCCCAGTGGGGCTGGGTGCAGGGTTTGTGGGGCCCTCTATATACAATTTTGGAGTCTTTCTTTAAGCACAAAGGACATACTTTTGGAGTCTCACTTTATCGCCCAGGCTGAAGTGCAGTGGCTCCGTCTCGACTCACTGCAACCTCTACCTCCTAAGTTCAAGCGATTCTCCTGCCTCAGCCTCGCAAGTAGCTGGGATTATAAGCATGTGCCACCAAGCCCAGCTAATGTTTATATTTTTAGTAGAGACGGGGTTTCACCATGTTGGCTAGGCTGGTTTCGAACTCCTGACCTCAGGTGATCCACCCCCTCGGTCCCCCACAGTGCTGGAATTCCAGGCATGAGCCACTGTGCCCGGCCACAAGTATTATATTTTTAAAAGCAAGCAAACATATGACTGTATGAACCCTCTTAGGGCCTTGGATGGGCCCCAGGCATGTGAGGGGCTAACTGAAACTTCAGCTTCATTAGTTTCATGGTCAACTTTTGCCCAAGGATTTTTACATAATCTATATCTTTATTAACTTGCTCAACTCATCACCTGGTAACTCCTACCCTCAAGCCTCCACCCAGCTGCAGCCTCATGGAACTTTCCACTGCTCCCTGAATTCTCTAAGCTAAAGATTTTCAATATCCATTTGGCTCAATGTCCCTTTTTATAACAAATATTTTGGAGGACCTCCCAAATGAAATTCATAGATAATATAACCAATTCACATGTATAACTAAAAATTGAAATAATGATCTAATTGTAATGATCTTATGTTTGCTTGCTTTTAAAAATATAAAGGAGAAATAAAATAAAAGGAATTTATTATAAAATAGTATACATATATAGCCTATGTAAAGCACTTGGTCATGATTTATACCAGAATCCCAATCATGTGACCATGATTTACTACTCACCCTCCATGGCTTTGCAGGGCATGGTGCCTTCCTAGTTGGAAAGCTGCATGAGACCATTTCTGACTCTAATTTTAGCATACCGTGTACCTCCATTCTGGGCTACCTTTCCCTGACTGTCTTATCTTCTAAAATCCTCCAGACGCAAGGTGTAGGCAGTGGCCCTCATCTCATTGCTTCCTAAAGCTTCCATTGACAGCCAGAGGTGATTGATACCTTTGCTGTTCATACCTCCAGCACCGGTCCAGACTCGTGGACTGTCTCGTGGACTGTCTTAGCTGTACCACATCATTCCTACTGATGTCTGATCTGCTTCGTGTGATTCATTATTTTTGTCCAAAGGTAGAGGTAGTGGCAGAATTCTGGGACTTCAGGCAGAGATAAGGCTAGAATTGTCTCTACTTATGATTCCAAGAGGCTAGAATATAAAGGGAATCCGAACTAAGAGTATGAATCTCTCATGTTGATTTCAGAGGTGTCTTAGTCTTTTTTTTTTTTTTTTTTTTTGCTTATAACAGAGTACCCCAAACTGGGTAATTTATAAATAAAAGGAATTTATCTCTTACAGTTACAGGTTTACAGGCTAAGAAGTCAGAGGTTGAGGAGCCACACCTGGTGAGGGCTTTCTTGCTGGTGGGTTCTCTCCCCAGGGTCCCAAGAGGTGACACAGGGCATCACATGGTGAGCGGGCTGAGTGTTCTAGCTTATGTCTCCTTTCCTCTTATAAAGCCTCCAATCCCACTCCTGAGATAACCCATTAATCCATTAACCCATGAATGGATTGTCCATTCATGAGGGCAGAGTCTTTATTATCCACACCTTAAAGGCCTCGCCTCTCAATACTGCCACACTGGGAATTAGATTTCAACGTGAGTTTTGCAGGGGGAGGACAAAGATTCAAACTATAGTAAGCTGCATTGCATTTCAAAGCTGCAATTTGAGTCTTAGCTCTTTCCTTTACTAGCTGCATGGCCTTGGCAGGTTATTTAACCTCACTCCTCAGTTTCCTCAACCCTAGAGTTAATAACAGTACCTGCCCAATGGGGCTGTTGATAGAGTAAAATGAGAGAGGCTTGCAAAGTGCTTGCGTGGATTGGCACATATGTAAATGCTTAGTTCATATGGCTGTGGTTTCAGAATGCCAGTACTCCAAGATTCTTGGATAGACTACTACAGAGGTTGGCAGACTTCTTATGAAAAGGGCCAGACAGTAAGTATTTTAGGTTTTGAGGGTCATATGACCTAGTTGCAGCTACTTAACTCTGCTGTTATAGTGTAAAAGCAGCCACAGATAATATGTAAATGAATGAATATGTCTGTGTGCTAATAAAACTTTATTTGTAAAAGTAAGCAGCAAGCCATACTTGGCTGTGGACTGTCGTTGGCTCACAGCTGTACTAAAGGATCAGATAACAAGATGCACTGTACCCAGAAGAGAGAAAGTATAACATGGCAGTTAAAAGCCTGAGTGATGTTTCTATGCCTTTTCTTTTATCTTTTAATAAAAATAGGATTATATTTTGCAATCTGTTCTGCATCCTATTTTGTTTTTATTAACATACAGAGGACATATTTTAGGTAAATAACTATTTATACAGCCTCATTTTTATTGCCTACACTAGTAATTCATTGTATGTGGATGAACCATGATTTTAGCTGTGCCTCTGTGGCTAGGGATTTAGATCCAGTTTTGCTTATTGTGGTTCACAGTCACATATTTGCTCTGTCATTTATGTAATACTTTTTCCCCACCAGACTGTATGTCTCTGGAAGGCAGGAATTAGTGTGTACTCTTAAGCACATGCCTGAAACTTGGGAGTCATAAAATCCTTGTCTTGACACCACCATCCTGAGGCAAGTCAGTCTACTTCTTCTAGCCAAGGTTTGTTCACCAGTAAATACAGATCCAGATGGAATAGTGTGAGGGGCACATGACCTAATGTTTGTAGAAGGCTTTGGAAACTGCAAAGCAAATGTTCTATGCTATGGGCTAAAAGTTTGTGTATCCCCCCAAATCCATATGTTGAAACTTAATCTCCAATATGCTGGTATTAGGAGGTGGGGTGATTAGATCATGAGAGTGAAGTTCTCATAAACTGGATTAGTGCCCTAATAAGGAGCCAAAGGGACCAGAGTTGTTCCCTTCCATCAAGTGAGGACACTGCTAGAAGGTGTCATCTATAAACCAGAAAGTGGGCCCTTGCTAGACACTGAATCCACCAGCCCCTTAATTTTGGACTTCCCAGCCTCCAGAACCATGCGAAATATCAGATTCTGGTATTTTTTATAGCAACCCAAGCAGACTAAGACACTACAAGTCTAAAGTGTCACTAAGGTTGCAAAACATCTTTTTTTTTTTTTGTCTTAATGTGACATTTATTTTCTTGCTGGCCAAGGAGAGAACATACTTATTTCCCACGAGAAATGTCAGCTCTATATCATGAGATAGGAAAAAACATTTGCTTCTCTGAAGGCCTTTGATAAAAAATTAGGAAAGTTAGAAAGTAAAAGCAAGTGAGAAAATAACCTGAACGTCTACATTTAGTTACCATGTGACACTGTAAAGCTCTTAACCTGATGTTTGATTGTTCATTTCAGTCTTCATTTCTTTCTGTTTTTATTCCCACTTTTTTTTCTTTTATATTCATTGATGTTCTCAGTAGTGGTGATATCTGAAGACAGAGGATGGATTCAGAGATAGAGACAGAGAGGCTAGAGCTCAAACTGTGAAAAGGTATTATTTCAAAGAACTGTGCAGGGTACAAACTTGCCGGGTATATAGACTGGGGTTCCATGCAGGACCTCAGATTCTACAGGGCTTGCATGGAAGTCAGGGAAACGGAGGCAGAAGAAAGAGAGTCAGAAAGGGATTACCCCAGGGTCACCCAATTCCTAGCTCTTTGCTGACCGGACCACCGTTCTCTTCCTAGGAAGATTAGGTTTGAAAAACATGGTAGGGTGGATCCATTGCTGGGGGCCTCTGAGTCTGCGATCCTGTAAGTTTGTGAAGAACCAGAATAGATGCACACACATAACACATATGTTATTGCACACAGAGTTTACTTTCATCATTCCACTGCAGCCTGGGCCTTCATTCTCCTACAACATCCAAGGGAAGTTTCCCCAGGCAACATCTTAATCCTCAAAAGGTCACGATCCCACCACGGCCCTGTGTAGTTTATGTTGACACGTGACTGGTCTGCAGAAAGGCAGCTTTCCATGGATGAAATGCACTCAGAGATCACAGATTTCCCCCTGGAAGTCTTATGCTCCTTCCTTCCTAATTCAGTGGGATTGTCAGACTTGCTTCTGCCAGCAAAAATGCACGGCCATCTGTTTTGCGCTGGTGGTTCTACAGTCATTAATCCACAGAATTCGGTGATCACTCACAGAACCGTGGTCCCACGTGAAATTTCAACTCCGCTAACACGTGCTCCCGGAGATGCTCTGGGAGGAAGTGCTTTGTCATTCATAAGACAAAGACTCTTTAATAGTGGGAGAGATGTTTTCCAGTCATGCTATGGGTTGTCTGTCTGTTGAACAGACAGGCTGAGGGATTTGACATTCATTGGCCTGTCTTCTCCTAGACTGGAATCCTCAGGAAATGCCCATTAAGAGGCAAGAATTTCAGTCTGGCCAACATGATGAAACCCCGTCTCTACTAAAAATACAAAAATTAGCCGGGCATGGTGGTGGACGCCTGTAACTCTAGCTACTCAGGAGGTTGAGACAGGAGAAAAACTTGAACCCCGGAGGCAGAGGCTGCAGTGAGCCGAGATCGCGGCACTGCACTCTAGCCTGGGCAACAGAGTGATATTCTGTCTCAAAACAAACAAACAAACAAACAACAGAAAAAGAAAAGAAAGAGGAAAGGACTTAAAGTATTTTCTTCCTTGTGTGAATGTGTAGATCTCTAGAAACGTGTTCTTCTCCCATTACACCAACTCATGATTATTCTCATGTCAAGTACAGAGGGAGCTGTGGTCCAGGCCCTGAGTTTGACTGATCTGAGTTTGACTGATGGACAATTACTTACTGACCACTTGTGTTGTCTTTCAGTGATTGGCTGTTGACATGCCTGGGTAGGGGCTCTGAAGAAGGCAAATCTGAGTTCAAATGCTGTTTTGCTACTTCACAGCTGAAGGAACTTGGGCAAGTTAGGACAGCTCTTTGACCTTGTTATTTGTGTGACATGAAATGTTTTTACTATTTTCTTTTTTTCTTTTTTTTTTTTTAAAGGCAGGGCCTTTCTCTTGTGGTCCAGGCTATTGTGCAGCGGTGCAGTCATAGCTCACTGTAGCCTCGACCTCCTGGGCTCAAGCTATCCTCCTTCCTCAGCCTCCTGAGTAGCTAGGACTACAGGTGCATGCCACCATGCCCAGCTAATTAATACAAGTTTTTTTTATTTTTTAATTTTTTTAAGAGACAGATTTCTTTATATTACCGAGGCTGGTTTCAAACTCTTGGCCTCAAGTGGTCTTCCTGCCTCAGCCTTGTGAGTAGCTGGGACTACAAGCAAGCAGCAACACATGTGGCTAATTTTTTAAATTTTTTGTAGAGATGGGGTTTGGCTATGTTGCCCAGGCTTATCTTGAGCTTCTAGGCTCAAGTGATCTTCCTGCCTTGGCCTCCCAAAGTGTTGAGATTACAGGCATGACCCACTGCACCTGGCCTACTATTTTTTTTTTTTTAATTCATTTTTCAGCTTGATAATTGGTCCTTAGGACCAATTCAAATAAGTGGAATTAATAAATGAAGAGTTTACTCATTTTAGGGCTTTGCTATTGTTTTTTGACGCCCAGAAATCTCCTATCGATATGTAGATTTATCAGCAGACACTGACATTCATTTGCACCTTTGAATTTTTTAGTGATGCCAAATCTGTTATCAGTCATTTGATTATGACATTTGCATTTTTAGGGGGATTAGGGAGATTGACAGATCTGTTTATGTCCTTTGCCCATTTTTTCTATTGTGTTTTCCTCATATTGATTTATAAGAATTCTTCACATAGTAATATTCCTAGCTCTGCATTTGTTTGGTCTGTTGCAATAGCTTTTACTCTATGATCATTTTCTTTTTAAAGCTACTTATTTTATAGATTGTTTTTATTTTTATGTGAGTAAATCTATCAGTTTTTTCCATATGCTTTCTTTCTTTGTAAAATTCCTTTTAGAAAGGCTTTTGCAGCTGGGCGTGGTGGCTCATGCCTGTGCCTGTAATCCTAGCACTTTGGGAGGATGAGGAGGGTGGATTGCCTGAGCTCAGGAGTTTGAGACCAGTCTGGGCAACATGGTGAAACCCTGTATCGACTAAAATATAAAAAAATTATCTGGGCATAAGGGCGTGCACTGAGGCAGGAGAATTGCTAGAACCCAGGATGTGGAGGTTGCAGTGACCCGAGGATCACGCCACTGCCCTCTAGCTGACTCCATCTCTTAAAGAAAAAAAAAAAAAAGGCTTCGCTTCTTGCAGTCACAGCAGAGGAGCTTTGCATATTTGAGACTTCTCCTTTAGTTTAATGACTCAGATGTCTCAGAGACTGGCTTTCTGCATCTACGTGTCTTGTTTTTCATCCTTTCCTGTATTTGTGATGCCCGGTATGTCTAGGCCCAGTCTCTTCTTTGAAACCTCTGTAGGTGAGAAAGGACTGTTCTGGGAAGTCCAGCGTCTTAGTTCATTGGGGTTCTTATAACAAAACACCGTAAACCTTGTGACTTGTAAACAATGGAAATTTATTTCGCACCATTTTGGAGGCTGGGAAGTCCAAGATCAAGGTGCCAGCAGATTTGGTGTCTGGTGAGAGCCTGCTTCTCACTCTTGCCTCACTTAGTGGAAGGAGTGAGGGGTCTCTCATGAGCTTCTTTTAGAAGAGCATTGATCCCATTTATGAGTGCTCTACCTTCATGACCTCCTTTCCTCACAAAGGGCTCACCTCTTAATACCACCACCTTGGGGAGGTGGATTTCAACATACGAATTTTGGGGGGACACAAACATTCAGTCAGACCATAGCACCCAGCTACTCCTAGACTTTAATTTTTCTCTTGGGGATGGGAATGGTCTCTTGATCTTGTGATGATACAAGGACTTCCCGGTTGTGAAACCGGAAATGTGTGCAGATAGTGCCAAGTGTCCCTTTGTGGGAAAGCAAGGTTGCCCTCTGCTGAGGACCACTGGGTTAAGGAGAACTCTTCAGGTCCCTGATAGTGTGCTTTTTTCTTCAGCATTTGTTCCTTCACATGTGGAGGGTGGGCGGGGGAAGAAGCTGAGCTGTGTGTTCCCCTAGGAGTACTTTTTTTGTTCTTTTGAGACAGGGTCTTTCTCTGTCACCCAGGCTGGAGTGCAGTGGTGCGATTTCAGCTCACTGCAACCTCCACCTCCCAGGTTCAAGTGATTCTCCTGCTTCAGCCTCCCGAGTAGCTGGGACTACAGGCATGCACCACCATCCCTGACTAATTTTTGTATTTTTAGTAGAGACGGGATTTCCCCATGTTGGCCAGGCTGGTCTCGAACTCCTGGCCTCAAGTGATCTGCCCACCTCTGCCTCCTAAATGGCTGGGATTATAGGAGTGAACCACCACACCCAGCCCCCAGGGTTGCTTTTAATAACAGCACGCTGTTTTCTTAGAAAGGGACTTGCAATTCAGGCCCCAGCTTCTTCTTTACACTTAGTTTTGCACCTGCTGTGTTTAGGAAAGATTCCCAGAAATATGTGCCAAGTGGCCATAATTGTGCCATTTCAGAAAAGGGGATTTCTTTAGCCCAGGGAACTCTTTCTGCTCAGGGATGCTCTTACACGTTGTGTTTTCTGCTTCTTGATTTCCCTCAGGACTTAGGTTTGTGAAACACAGAGATCTAAACTTCTCAAAGACAAAAGCAAGAGAAAGACTTGTTTCTCTCTGTTTCTGCCACCCTTTCCCTAAGATAATGGCTACTTGTTTGTCCAAAAGGAGGAAGAGCCCCAGGTAAAAGGAATTACAGGGACGAGGTATGTAGTTCATTACACAACTCCTCCCCACCTTACTTTTCCTTTCACCATCTAGGATGATTTATTATTTAATGGAATTTTAAGAGTTTCAGGAAGTCTTCTCCAAGGACAGTTTTTAATTTAATTTAATTTTTTATTTTTTGAGATGGAGTTTCGCTCTATTGCCCAGGCTGGAGTACAGTGGCATGATCTCAGCTCACTGCAACCTCCATCTCCCAGGTTAAGTGATTCTCGTGCCTCAGCCTCCTGAATAGCTGGGATTACGGGCCTGCACCATGATGTCCAGCTAAGATTTTTTTGTATTTTTAGTAGAGACAGGGTTTCACCATGTTGGCCAGGCTAGTCTTGAACTCCTGACCTCAGGTGATCTGCCCACCTTGGCCTCTCAAAGTGATGAGATTGCAGACTTGAGCCACTGTGCCCAGCCTAAGGCCACTGTTTTTATATATTCGCTTATTTTTTGCCTTATTTTGATTTGAATCAGAAAGTAGTAAAATTTACTAACAACCAAAAAAGCAGTAGAAAACTTGAATAAAGTGATGTGAAGTCTATTTGGAGAGACAAACAAGAGTGGACTGAGCTGAGGAAACGTTGTGCCTGGCAACAGTGAGAGTCATTTGTCTTGGCAGCCCTGGGAGAAACAGGGCTGAGTGTGGAGTGCAACTCACTGAGCCTAGGCTGAGAGGGCCCTGGCTGAGTCACATGTCCCTGAAAGGAAGACACAAAAACAGGGAGGTCTGCTGATAGGGAGGCCTGACTCAGGCAGACTCAGGATACCTCCAGGGAGAACCAAGACCTGGCCTGAATACTCAGTGGGCAAACCCAGTCCTTCCACGTCCTGTTTATGGGCAGATGTGGGACACTGGCAGCACAGCACTCTCCCAGTTGCCATGTGTATTAGTCTATTCTCACCTTGCTAATAAAGATATATCCGAGACTGGGTAATTTTACAAATTAATAAATTAAATTTGTAAATTAGGGAAAGAGGCCTAATGGACTCACAGTTCCACATGGCTGGGGAAGCCTCACAATCATGGCAGAAGGCAAAGGAGGAGCAGAGTCACATCTTACATGGTGGCCGGCAAGGGAGCTTTTGCAGGGGAACTCCCCTTATAAAATCCTCAGATCTTATGAGACGTGTTCACTATCAAGAGAACAGCATGGAGAAAACCCGCCCCCATGATTCAGTTACCTCCCACCAGGTCCCTCCCATGACACGTGAGAATTATGGGAGCTACAGTTCAAGGTGAGATTTGGGTGGGGACACAGCCAAACCATATCAGCATAAGAAGGTCTTGTGTGCAGATCCAGCTGTCCATGTCCCAGGTCCAGAGGTGCCACATACAGAAGTCTTTGGTCTGTTCTAGAATGGAGATGACTGTCAGGTCATACCTAATGCCCTACTGGTTATCAGTTCTGCATCTTCTTCTTGTGTTTGATGTTTCACATGTAGATGAGTGTTACAAGCAGAATTATGCCTCTCTCAAAATATGTTGAATTCCTAACACCCAGAATCAGTGAATGTGGCCTCATTTGGAAACAGGGTCTCTGCAGATGTGATCAAGTTAAGATGAGGTCATGTTGGATAGGATGAGCCCTAATCCAACGATCGTTGTCATTATAAGAGGGATATCTGGACACAGACACACTGAGAGAAGAATTCTATGTGAAGACACCAAAACAAAAGAGACAAACGGATTGAATCCCATGTGACAACAGAAGCCGAGATTGCACTGATGCATCTGCAAGTCAAAGAATGTCAAGGATTTCAGCCACCACCAGAAGTTAGGAAGAGGCAAGGAAGAATCCTCTTCTGAAACCTTCAGGGTACGACTCTGCTTACACCTTGATTTTGTACTTCTCACCTCCGGAACTGTGAGAGAATAAATTGCTGCTGTTGTCAGTCACTAGATTGTGGTACTTTGTTATGGCAAACTTAGGAAGCTAACATACTGAGGTTCCCCTAGTTGCATAGATGGTGCAATGGTTTGTGATGGTGATGGTGTAGATGTTGCAGCTGGATGTCTGCAGGACATGTAAGCAGTTGAGGGTCTGGGTGTTTCAGATCTTGATGGTCTAGTAGGAGGCACTGTTCATGTTGCTGTGGGCCAACACTGGGTCCTGAGCCTATTGCTTGAGGCTGTTCAACTCCTTTAGCTCCACATTGGTATTCATAATATTCCAGAATTTTTGTTCTTTTGGAACCCACTCAAGAGCACTGTGTGCAGAGACCAGTGTGAACATAAGACTGCCATGTGTGCTAACTGTGTTCACCTTATTCAGGCCCTGGATGTCCCAGATGATGATGATCATCTGCAGAACTGCTCTAGGGTTTGGTCTCTGGATGCAAAGTTTCATCATGATGCTAGCATTTCTTCTAGCGTATTCTGTCACTGGAGATGGTAAACGAGTTCCATACTTTGATGTTTTAGATGAGCCGCTGAAGAGTAGATCACTCATGGAATAGTTGTGACAGATGGTGTCCTGGTGTCCCACCAGAAATTCTTTGCCCTTTAAAGTCTCTAGGGTCTTAGAATCTTAGGATCCCCCTGTGTAGGTATGTGTTTTCCTGGGATAGTTCATCATTCAGCTTGGGCACGTCCCACAAGAGCTCTGTAGTGTCTTTGCTGAGTCTTGGGATTTCATGCATTATGACAAATGCGAGGTGAACTTATTCTCCAGATGGCTTTTTTTTTTTCCCTAGAACTTGCTCATTGTGGAGCTCAGAAAGGTGATCTCTTGCTCCTGCTGGCCACGTGCCTCTTATAGAAATGGCCTTTTTTCTGCTACAGAATTTCCTTCTGGACCTCAAGAACTTCAGGCTTCAGAGAAGCATAGCTTCAAGTATAGGCACAGGTGCCTCTTGTAGGTGTCTGTTCCTCAGAAACTTGCACCCATACTTGGAGTGTCTCCAACTACAGTCACGTTCTGAGGTACTGGAGGTTAGGACTTAAACACATAATTTTTCTTTTGGTTGAGAGACACAATTCAGTCCATGGCATGTGGATAAAGGGAGGATGTGGCTTATTCAGGCTTGGAATTTCCCACTGGTGGGTCCAGTGAAATGGGAAAGGGGTTGGGTGGCAAGGATATTACTGAGGAAATCAAGGATATCAAGGAAATCAAGGATATTATCAAGGAAACTGCAAAAGTAAGGACCATGGACCAAATGCACCTAGCGAGGGAAATGAACATGTGAGGAGAGGGGTGGGGCTGGGGGCACTATAAAAGAAAGGAAGATAGTCTAGGAACCAGTGACAAAATGTCTTAGTGAGGTCAAAAAAGGAAGCAGTTGAATAGGCAAGTTGGAGGGATAGGAGCCTGTGGCTGAAGGGAGGCATGATTATTTTAGTAATTTCCAGGGTGATTTTAATAGCTTTCATGGTATATAATTTCCATGAGTGGGTTTATCTCTTTATAAATCATAGACATGCCTGCCCTTTTCAAGCCTTCCAGAATGTGCCATTTTCAAGACAGTGATGATCCGCAGTATTACCTCCAACCTCCGTGAAAAGCTGCAGTCATTGGTGTGCCTTTGTTTGCAAGTAACAGAGGATCATTCAAACTAGGCTACAGAAAAAAATAAAAAAAGAAAAGAAAGGGCACTTTATTATATGGACTCAAAGATAGAAAATGGAAGTTAATAAGAAATAGAGCCAGACTTCTCAAGAGGCTAGAACCAGAAATTGAAAACCCAGCAGGGATGAGACACCAGGACCAATAATCAGAAAGCCATTGAGATCCAACGTAGCTACTCTCAGACTCTTTCTTGGAGCCATTTGGTCTTTCTGTGTGTCAGTTGCATAGAAAGCCACACAGTCCTACAAACTGGCTTCCTCCTTGTCCAAGCCAGTACAGGATCAGCTCCATAATTGTCTCAGAGTTTGCGATTCCTTCAAGCAATAAGCAGAGAGTGACTGCCATCCATAACCTGATCTACACCTACAGGTGTCTATGACCCACGCAGATGTCATCTAGGTGGAACAGGGAAGGCCACAACATTCACTGACAAGTCGGAATACACTGCAGTTCTCCAAATTCCTTTGAAGACTTTTGTCTTTCAAACTTACTGTTAATTGTCAATGTAATAAACAGAATAATGCTGTGTTCACAAAAAAAAAAAAAAAAAGCAAGCTTTTGGTTTCTATCTTGGCGAAAATTAGTTATTTACTGAAGGAATCATTTGGACATAAAGTCCCAAAAAGAAGTTCTTAGAATAAAAATCACCAAGGATGCTACATTTAGCATATTCTCGTTTCTCCCTTACATTAGATAATTTTAAAGTTTAAACTTTAAAATTGTAAAGTTTTAAAGTTTCCTAATTTGTAGAAATTTCTTTCAAGAGTCAATCTGGCCTACTATGTGCCAGATTGATTTGTGAATTTTAGCTCATTTAATATTCACAAGAAGCTTCTGTGAAATTATCCTCCATGTTAACAGATGAGGAAGCTTATCACAAGCTATGGAGCTAGCAATCAGCAGAGCTCGTGTTGAAACCAAGTTTCAGATTCGGAAGATACTAAGTGAGGAAAGCTTCTTTTTGAAGAGGGGGAAGTTTCTTTTTTTTAACTTCTATTTTAGGGTCGGGGCACATGAGCACGTTTGTTATAGAGGTAAATTATGTGCTGCAGGATGTACAGATTTGGTGTACGAATTACTTTTTCACCTAGATAATTTAAGCATAGTACCTCATAAGTCTTCCTTCCTTCCTTCCTTCCTTCCTTCCTTCCTTCCTTCCTTCCTTCCTTCCTTCCTTCCTTCCTTCCTTCCTTCCTTCCTTCCTTCCTCTCTTTCTCTCTCTCTTTCTTACTTTCCTTCTTTCTTCTTCTTTCTTCCTTGACGGAGTCTTGCTCTGTCATTCAGCCTGGAGTGCAGTGTCGTGATCTCAGCTCACTGCAACCTCCGCCTCCTGGGTTCAAACAATTCTCCTGCCTCAGCCTCCTGAATAGCTGGGACTACAGGCACCTGCCACCACACTTGGCTAATTTTTATATTTTTAGTAGAGACAGGGTTTCATCTTGTTGGCCAGGTTGGTCTCGACCTTGTGGGCTCAAGCAATCCACCTGCTTTAGTCTCCCAAAGTGCTGGGATTATCGGTGTCAGCCACTGTGCCTGGCCCCGGATAAGTAGTTTTTTGATGCTTACCCTCTTCCTACCCTCTGCCCTCCAGTAGGCCCCGGTATCCATGTGCAAACATACTTGATGTTTAGCTCCTACTTGTAAGTGAGAACATGTGCTATTTGCATTTCTGTTCTTGTGTTAGTTTGCTTAGGGTAATGACCTCTAGCTAGAGAAGCTTTTTTACTAGTCAGCTTTGTAAACTTGGACAAGAGATTAAACTTACTTGAGCATTGGTTTTCCCATCTTTATGGTGGGTCATATGAAGAATGCTATAAGGTTGATGTGAGAATTTAATGCACGTGAAAGTGCCTGTTGGGGTTTTCAAGGCAGCTTGGGTTGAGCGATAAATAGCATTCCTCTCTTTTGCCTGAGTTCTAAATAAAGACCAACAAGTGACAGGCGGAAGCAATCATGTTATCTTTATTTACTGACCAAGGGCAAGTGGGGAATACAGTTTCGTGTGCAACAAGTGTGTCTCTTGGCTGAATTCCCACATTAACATTAAGGTTGTTCCCTATCAGGCACAGACAGATAACACTTGATTGGGACAAGCCTCCCTTCATGGAGACTTGCCTAGAATAAGAATTTACTTTATGAAGGAGCAGAGGGGAACCCCTACATCCTTTGGGCAGCTTGCTTCCTAGAGGAGAAAAGACATTTTACCCTAAGTGTGACAATCAGGAAAATCACTTCATTTCTATTAAAGCAGAGTAGGCACACGGGTAGAAGCCAGGAGTATTTAAAATACACTATTTCATTTTTATTTTTTAGTTTTACTTTAAGTTCCAGCATATATGTGCAGAATGTGCAGGTTTGTTACATAGGTATACATTTGCCATGGTGGTTTGCTGCTCCTGTCGACCCGTCATCTAGGTTTTGAACCCTGAATGCATTAGTTATTTGTCCTAATGCTCTCCCTCCCCTTGTCCCCACCCTGCAAGAGGCCCCAGTGTGTGATGTTCCCCTCCTTGTGTCTGTGTGTTCTCATTTTTCAACTCCCACTTACACGTGAGAACATGCAGTGTTTAGTTTTCTGTTCCTGTGTTAGTTTGCTGAAGATGATGGCTTCCAGTTTCATCCATGTCCCTACAAAGAACATGAGCTCATTCTTTTTTATGGCTGCATAATATTCCATGGTGTAAAATACACTATTTTTAAAAATTATTTATTTATTTATTTATTTTTGAGTCAGAGTCTTGCTCTGTCGCCCAGGCTGAACTGCAGTGGTGCAATCTCAGCTCAATGAAACCTCTGCCTCTGGGGTTCAAGCAAGACTCCCACCTCAGCCTCCCAAGTAGCTGGGACTACAGGCACACACCACCATGCCTGGCTAATTTTTTGTATTTTTAGTAGAGACGTGGTTTCTGCATGTTGCCCAGGCTGGTCTCGAACTCCGGAGTTCAGACAATCCGCCTTCTTCAGCCTTCCAAATGCTGAGATTGCAGACATGAGCCACTGTGCCCAGCCTAAAATACATTAAATGAGCCCTTCCACATGGGCAAAAAGCCTTAGTTAAAGAGATAAGCTTACTTTTTTATAGTGCCTAGAAGATAGCAGACAATAAAAGTTAGCTAGAAACAGAACCAAAGTAGTTATCAATGAAAGATCAGTGCACGTTTCATGATGCCACATTTACATGGCTTTTCTTTTCTTTCTTTATCCTCTTTCACCATCTTGGCTTGTGTAAATTTTGTCACACATTGGAGATTTCTTGTTTGAAGAATCATACGATGTGTCCTGAGCCTCCGTCTTGCCCACGTCTTCTGCTCACAGGTTCTCTCCTCTGCAGTGGGAGGTATCACCTGTTCTTCTCAGAACCCCAGATTTAGAGCTCTGACCCCTCTGACCACTTCTCTGAGTTCATCCTTCTATATCCAATGACTAAGTTGACTTAAAGATGTCCCCAGTGTCCCCAATGTCCTGAAATGGATGTCTTGATTTCCCCCAAATCTGCTTTCCCTGTCAATGGGACTTCATTCTCTGACCAGCTGACAGCAAAAACTGAGAGATTAGTCTTGATTCTTTCTTTCCATTCGTTCTCCACCTTCAATCCACCAGCAATTCCTGTCTTTTTTTTTTCTTTTTTTTCTTTTTAGCTCTCAGCTCTATCCCCAATTGGTCTACATCTATCTGATCACAGCTCAGTCACTGGTCCAGCCCACCTCCGTCTCTTACCCTGAGTACAGTGACGACCTTCCAGCTGGACTCCCCTTTCTCATTTTTAATCCGTTCAGACAGGGACATTTCAGAATGTGCCAGCGCCTCGTGTAAGCACGCAGTGGCTTCTCACGCTTCTCAGGATCAACTCTAAACTCCATATTGTGGCCTCCAGGACTCTCGCCAACCTGGCCCCACATTCTGCTGCTCTTCCTCTTCCTCCCTGCACTTCAGCCACCTGACTTTAGTCTTCTTTCCTCCTTCAGGCCGTTGCCTCTGTTGTGGCTTGAACACCTTCCCCTCATCTTGCCATGCTTGGCTGTGTCTCCTCATTTACATTTTGCCTCAAATGTCATCTCTTCAGAGAAGTGTTCCCTCACCACCCCATCAAGGGTGCTTTCTCCACATGCTCCCCACTGGTTCACTCATCAGAGGCATGTCACTCACCAGTATCTGAAATAATCACCCTTACTTATTTGCATACTGGCCGGGCAAGGTAGATCACACCTGTAATCCCAGCACCTTGGCAGGCCACGTTGGGAGGATGGCTGGAAGCCAGGGTTTGAGACCAGCCTGGACAACATAATGAGGCCTTGTCTCTACACACACACACACACACACACACACACACTCACTCACACACTAACCTGACGTGGTCACATTCGCATGTAGTCCCAGCTACTTAGGAGGCTGAGGTGGGAGGATTGCTTTAGCCCTGGAGATTGAGGCTGCAATGAACTATGACCATGCCACTGTATTCCAGCCTAGGTAACAGAGTGAGACCCTGTCCAAAAAAATAAAAATAAAAATAAAAATTTTGCATATTGACCCATGCTCTATATTCACCTCCTATAAATTCCACAAGAACATGGGCCCTGTCTGTTATGCCCATTGTTCTAATGATAAAATCATTCCTGGCACATAGTAGGTGCTTAGTAAAAATTTGTTGAATCAATGAGTGCACAAATACATGAGTGAAGATTTGGTTAGAATATGAATGAATATTTATAATCACACAGGCTGGGCACAGTCACTCACACCTATAATCCCAGCCTTTTGACAGGTCAAGGCGGGAGGATTGCTTGAGTCCAGGAGTTTAAGACCAGCCTGGGCAACATAGGGAGACCCTGACTCTACAATGAATTAAAAAATTAGCTGTGTGTGGTGGTGCACGTCTGTGGTTCCAGCTACTCAGGAGGCTGAGGTAGGAGGATCACTTGGACCCAGGATGGTTGAGGCTGCAGTGCCCCATGACGGTACCGTTATACTTCAGCCTGGGTGACAGAGTGAGACCCTGTTTCAAAAAATAAATAAAAATAAAAATATAGTCACATATATCCTCTTTTTCACTTATGTCTTCTTATTGATCCTTTTAAGAGCATCAGGGTCTCCATCAGGGTCTTGTTCCTTAGTCAACCGGGGCTGATTCTCATCTAAAAACAAAAACATTATGGCTGCCAGTCCTTGTTATTCATCCATAATAAAGAAAGAGTGTTCTCAAGTGCAGAAACGAGACTTGATGCCATGAACACAGAGAGTCCCTGGGCTGGCGGAGAGGCTCAGGCCCCACTGGCTCAGAGCATCCCAGTGAATGCCACCATGGAGGTGCCAGCTCACTTTGATGTAATTGAAAAGCACACAATGGTTCGGACTTTATTTTTCCCTGTAGTTTTGCTGACTTTGCCATTTTAGCAAAAAATAATTTATTCTAATGAGATTTGCATTGCATAAAATTATAATAAATGTTTTTAAGAACAAGGTGCTGTATATTTATGAAATCGTTGTGTTTATATGAGGAAGAGGTTTAAAATGTATTGGCATGTATTTTCTACAAACACTTATATGCAAAGCTATATACTATGCAGCCTCGACATTAACATACATTATTTGCATAAACCATAAACAGTGGGCAATTTCTTTGTCAAACAAAAAGTACTGATTACCTTAGAAAGGATATTAATATCTTTCCTTTATCCATATTTTAAAATTTTGCTGACTGTATTTTGATGATCATTTATCTTGTCTGATAGCACAATTTGCAGCAAAAACTCTCTCAATATTTCCCCAAACAAAAAATAAGGTACAGAAAAGGCAATGGCTTCTGAATGTGAATGGTCTGGGTCTGGCTGGTTGTAGAAAGCCCCTCTTTGACTGAAGTTCGCATCCTTTATACTGGGGCATACGCCAGGTGGGCATCTGATTCACAGAGAGGTATCAGTAAATATATTTTTAAATTAAATTTCATGTTTATTTTCAGCTTTTCAGTTGGAGATTTGGTCCACTAAACCTAGCTAGTTTCCCCTGGAAAAAAAACATAGACTGTTCAAATAATTTTCTGTGTGTTTTGCCTTAATAGCTTGGGATTTTTAGGACCAATTTCAGCTGAATTGATAGAAATCACATGGAAGATGCATGCCCCTAAAGTTAGGATTCCATTTTGTATAGGAAGAAGGCAAGTGACTGATATCGATCAGTTGGAAAAAGAAAGGAATCTTGAATTCTTGATCCAAGATTGATCTTGGAGTCAATCTTGATCTTGGAGTCAACCAAATCTGGATTTCATGGACTGACAGGGTGACTGGGATAATGTTATTGAATGGCGCTAAACCTTTACTTTATCCATTAAGTGGCAAGAATGGTAGTATTCATACCATGGTTTGCTGTGAGGATTAAGTGAGTCAACCATGTAAGGATCTTAGAACAGTACCCAATATATGATAAGCACTTAATAACTTTGGCTGTTGTTATCATTAGTACTGATATTATTATTACTATTGCTCTATGAATTGGAGCCAATAATGCTTGCAACATATACTTCTGTGAATATGAAGTGAGATTAAGTGCCCCATATGTGGTGGAAACTGATAGATGTACATTTCCTGCTTCTTCTCTGATGCTGCGTCCCCTGAGTGCTCACGTAATATGAACCCTTAGGGACACGGGAGTCTCAGCCTGCATGAACTCCATTTTGGATATGCAGCAAGGATTACTGGAAGAACAAGAATAATTTGAAATCCAAGGAAATCAATAAGTAGAGTCACAAAGCATGTCCTAATCACAGAAGGAGTTTTAGTTCTTGCCTCAGAGACCTGAATCTTTTCCATCCCCAGGATAAGAATGTTGTGGGAGAATCCAGATAACTGGCTAGCCATTCACCCATTCATAACAAACTTGGCAATGTGTGCTGTGTGCTGGGTCTGATGAAACTAATAAGTGATGCTTGGTGGGGAAGATTAATTGGCAAATTTGGAAAAATAAATGGCCAAGATTGGTTTTCGGGGTGGATGTGAAAATCAAAATGGGAGCACTTAACATTGTCAGTTCAACTGCTTTAGGAAGCAATTGACTGATCTTTAGCAAAGCTGAAGGTGTTATTTATTTTGTGACCTACCACTTCTCTTAAATATAGCTTACAGCAATGGTTGTCAAAGGGTAGCCCCTAAACCAGCAACATCAGCATCATTTGGGAATGTGTAAACATTCTTGGGTCTTATCTCACACTTCCTAAATAAAATAACTCTAGGAGGGGGCTCAGCAATCTTCAATCTTTGTTTTAAGAAGTCCTCTAGGTGATGTAAATGGAGTTTCAAGTTTCAGAATTACTGGTCTAGAGAAATTCTGGCATTGAGGTGCAAAAAGAATGATGAAAGAATGTTGGATGGGAAGTAATCTAAAGGCCCTTCACCAATGAATTATGATATATTCTTACAATGAACGAGACTACACGCTGCCATGGTGGTATGGCAAAATCAATGTTGGGAGATAAAAAGAAAAGCAAGTTGCATAAGTATCTGTGTAATGTGTCACCATTTATAGTATAATTTAAAAATATACAAAACAATGCTGTATATATGTGTATAGTTGTATATTGTTTAGGGATGAATACTTATAAAAAATTAGAGGAGAAGGCCAGGCGTGGTGGCTCACGCCTGTAATCCCAGAACTTTAAGAGGCTGAGGCAGGTGGATAACTTGAGGTCAGGAGTTTGAGACCATCCTGGCCAACATGGCGAAACTCTGTCTCTACCAAAAAATACAAAAGTTAGCTGGGCGTGGGGGCACGTACCTGTAGTCCCAGCTACTTGGGAGGCTGAGGCACAAGAATCACTTGAACCTGGGAGGCAAAGGTTGCAATGAGCTGAGATTGCACCACTGCACTCCAGCCTGAGCGACAGAGTGAGACCTTGTCTCAAAAAAACAAAAAACAAAAACAAAAACACAAAACAGCCAGGCGTGGTGGGTGGCTCACGCCTGTAGTCCCAGCACTTTGGGAGGCCGAGACGGGTGGATCACGAGGTCAAGAGATGGAGACCATCCTGGCTAGCACGGTGAAACCCCGTCTCTACTAAAAATACTAAAAATTAGCCGGGCGTGGTGGCGGGTGTCAGTAGTCCCAGCTACTCAGGAGGTTGAGGCAGGAGAATGGCGTGAACCCGGGAGGGGGAGCTTGCAGTGAGCCGAGATCATGCCACTGCACTCCAGCCTGGGCGACAGAATGAGACTCCATCTCAAAAAACAAACAAACAAAAAGCACAAAAACCCAACCAACCCACCAACCAAACAACAACAAAAAACCCAAAAGAAATTAGAGGAGAAAGGAAGGAATGTGATAGAAACTACACAAGGGGTTTCATAACCATGAGCTAGGTTTTATTTCTTTAGCTAAGTGATAGGTGTGTTGGTTTTCATTCTAAGATTCTTTATGCCTATTTAATGTCTAAAATGTATCATCACTAATTAATTTTAAAAAGAGAGGCTTTCCTAAAATATGCCTCTTAGTCTCCAGGGCAGCTTTCCTTCCCCCATCGTTGTTTGAACATCAAAACTCCCAACTACTCGCTAAACATCCCCTGCTAGAGGAATTGCTGAGCAAACATTGCCTTGCCATATGAGTCAGTTCAGTTCTGTGCATGAGCCAGAGGGCAGCTTCTCTATTTTTTCCTGGTTTCCTACTTGTAGGCTCTTTATATATTTCAAAGTATTGTCTCACACATTTCATCCTGAAAATAACTCTGTGAGTGAGTGGGGATATTATTATTCCTCAGTTGACAGATGATGAAAAAAAAAATCAAGTTGGCTAATGTTGATTGAACACTATACCTACCATGTGCCATCAATAGAGAAAAATGCTTTACATGCACTTCCCAGGAATCCGCTCACAGTAATCCCATTTGACAGATGAGGAAACAGAGGCATAGAGAGGTTGAGGAACTTGCTCAGGTCCAGTAAGTGGCGAAGTCAGAAGTCAAAATCAGGTCTGCATAAGGGCTATTCTGTGCTGTCTCTTTTCCCTGAAGAAAAATACGGTGCTGTGACTTGACAAGGGCTGGTTGGGTTTGGAAACAGCTCTGCATTTTCTCTCTCACCCCACAGGGTGAGCCACGCTGTTTTGTTTTTGTTTTAACCATCTCTATAGAAAGTCAGGCTTCTTGCTTGCAAGCAACAGAAATTGACGCTGCCTCACTTAAGCAGAAGAGAACTTAGCAGGAAATTAAAGGGACTGAGGAAAGGGAAATAGGAGACCACACTTGGAAATGGACAGAAACCAAGGGCATTCTGGAGGGCTGGGTAGCAGAAACCATAGTCATGTCCAGACCAGAAGGGGAACAAGTTGGTCTCTTCTGAGTTGGGAGATGATCATCCTGAATTATTTTCCTCCCAAGCCTCCAGAATGGAAGGGCATGACGTTCCCAGCTGGCCTCCCCCCACCAAATCAGGATATGACTAGGAAGGGGTAAAGGAGTGCAAGGGAGCCAAAATTACAACAAAATAAATTTCTTCTGTGCCTTCTGTCTTCTTTTGGACCCCTACCCACGCATAGGGGTTCAAATAGATGCCTGCATTACATGAAGACGGATTGGGGGCCAGGCAGTCTGTGTCATAGACATGTAGACAGGTTCATATCCCTAAGCAGGCAGTCCCATTAACCAAGAAAGGAAAGAAGTAAATACATCTTTGCTGCCTGGCATCCCCCAATGGGTAATTAAAATGATGCCACTGCTGATTTTACTACATTCAAAGTGTTTTAATTTGTATTTAGCCAGAGGCTTTTTAGCAACAGGAACATTTTTACAAATCTAACAAATAATTATAAATAAACAAAGTCTCCACTTCTGCTATTTAGGGGAATGTTTCCTTCAGGTAACACATTTATAAATCCACCTGTTTGACAATATGGAGCTAAAATAACAGTAGAGCTTGAACTGGCTGCTTAAGTGACAGTTGAAATGGCATGTTTGTCAGCGCAGAAATGAAAAACAATATCATGCAGGGAGGTAATCTAGTCCCAGAGGCACTATGGACTGTAAATGTTAAATTACAATAGACCCAGAATATAACCTTGCATAATTCTTGAATAAAGGGTAGGAGGAACAGAAAGCCCAAGGTAGCAAGAATTCATATTAAAGGAAGTCTACACAATTTATAGTTAAGGTGACTTCAGGACTATGGATATGGTACCTCCCAAAATGTACTCGACAACTGCTTCATCAGTCACACTGGCCATGATAATGAGAAAGGACATTAAGGGAGGCATTGTTATGTGGTTTTGTGCTCACCTCTTCTCTTGGGACTCTTTTTGTCCCCACATCTTCTCAGGTCAGTATGGGTTGAGACCAGTCATGGTTGATTTTCCAATCTGCAGTTCATGGATGACTTCCAATGGAGTTAGGCGATGACAGATCCCCTTCTCCAGCATAACAGCTGACCTGACCTTAGGGACTAGAGTCAGCAATGAGATTTCTGCTGCAGACGATCGTTGGGTCAAAAAACTCATTGGATGTCATTCAGCTCATTCATGTTCAGAGGAATCACATGCGGATCCTGCATGTGAACCCACACCCACATCCTGCTTTCCTCTCATTTTGGATGAACAAGGCCCTAGGTAGGCAAACCAAGGTTACGTACAGACTCGGGGGAAGTGGTTTTTGCTGAATAAGGAATATGTGAAAAAAAATGATGAGGATTCGTTTCCAGAAATTTTCCAGAAACTCTTAAGGGATGAAAGAATCTTGTTTTGAAAGACTAGGGCCTGGGGAGAGAGCAGAGGATAAGAGCGCTTTCTCATGTCAGATATGCTGACGTGATAGTAGCCAAATGTCTTTAAGACAGGGGAGAGCTCAGTGCCTACCTGTGACTATCTATCTGATTGGGATATGTGAGTATTCCAACTAGGATAGTCCTTTGTAAGGCACATGTTAAGGTAAAGGTCCTTCTATATAACAGAATCACTGAAGAAATATGTGAAAATCTTATTTTCAATGCACTGATAGGTCTCACTCTTTAAAAGAAAATATCCTGTTGCATATTAAATACTTCTCTTGGGACTTAAATCATCCCTTTATTTTTTTTTAGATTTATTTTAGGTTCAGGGGCTACATGAGTAGGTTTGTTTTATGGGTAAATTGCATGTCACTGAGGTTGGGTGTAGGAATGGTCCCATCACCCAGGTAGTGAGCATAGTACCTGATAGGTAGTTTTTGAACCCCCCCTCCCCCTCCCCCACTTCTCCCTCTTGTAGTCCCCAGTGTCTACTGTTGTCGTCTTGATGTTCATGTTTTCCCAATGAATAACCACTTTAATGGAAGGGAGGCAGCCCAGCATGAAGGTGCAGAGAACGGATGCTGGAACCAGATTGCCAGGGTTAGAACCCCGACTCTGCAGCTCCTCAGCTGTGTAAACTTGCTTTGGTTTCCAGATGCTAAACAGGAATACTAATAGAAAAAGACGTTGGAACCGTGTATCCTACTTATTCAGTGGATATTAATGACTACCGCTGTTATTTAACTACATCAAGTTTGCTAAAAGCTGTCTTAGCTTTAGTGGGACTACAGTGCAGGCTTCTTATCTTAGATAGTCTTCCCAGAAGTACTTATCTGACCCGATTCATTCTCTTTATTGCACGATCTCTCTCTCTCTTTCATTCAACATTTACTTATGCACCTGCCATTTGTCAGACATATGTGGCTGGTTCTAACAAAAGGCAAAGATAATAGTTTCAGCTCTCAAGGAGCTCATTCTAATGGCAGAAAACCAATGAGTATAGGATTGTGATTCATATTTGCAGTTCATTCTTCCATCTCTCTGTTACTGGTGAAATTTGCTCAGCATGCTATTTACCCTGGAGTCTTTGGATAATTCCACAGTGTCCTTAGTTGGCTATTTAGGATCTGGGATGGGTTTATTTCTCATGCTCTGTCTTTAGAACACCAGTCCCTTCTAAGTCTTTTCCTAGACCCGCCCACTCTTGAGATCTATAACTGGGTTTGCGTCTTTCCAGAGAAGCTAGAATAGGTCCAGCCCACTGAGATGGCTCTTAACCACGAATCACTGCATACTTTCAAAATAAGGCCAACACTCAGCCGAGAAAAGAGCGAAGCCCTTTTTGGGTCACTTTTTTCACTAATCCCGATGAGATGGGGGAGGTGCCACCAGAGAATTCTCTTTTGTGATTTGCCTTCCCTGCCACTAGGTGTCACTGTTCTACATAAATAAAACGAAACCAAATTGGTCTTGGCACTGTGGAATTTGGCCTTTGGTTAAAGGGATCTGGCAGGTTTAGGCACCTCTTCATTTTGAAGTTGTCAGATAACCATCACTGCCACCTAAAGACTGGCTACAGTACAGGAACCAACCCTGAGTAAAAAGCCTTGAAATTAAAGTATCCGACACGTGTAAATCCAGGACTCTGTATATATCCTCCTTGGTATTGATCCTTTAAAAACAGATCTCTAAAGATAAACTTCTTGGAACAAAGATAATGTATTTATGGAATGTAGGGAGTGTATCACTTTATTATTTATGTAGCTGTTTGGGAAGATGTATCTGATTTTATGAAGACCTCATAAAGAAAGCAAAGGAAATCTCACAAAAGAAGACTTGTCTGTCTTGCTGGTGACCTTCTCTTTGAAAGACAAAAGGAAGCAGAAACTCACACTCAGAGATAAAATGTAAAATTACTCATTGGATCTTCCCTTCCCCCATTTTTGTTTTAGAATATTCCCATAATTTTCTATCTTTAAGACAGTTAGTAGTGGTTTCTCAGCCGTTACGTTTATCAGGAAAATAAAAACATCCTCTGCACCCTCCGTACTAGCATTCCCCTTGAGTGATCTCCAATTTCTGATAACAGGAGACTTCTCTTTCAGTTATTTACATGGTCTTTTTCTTTTCCTGACAATGGGGTTTTGTGTTATATTCTAGTGTTTATAAAAATGCCAGGGTCTCACAACAGTGATGAGTGAATATTGCTCTTCAACGTTTTGTCTATGATAAATTTTCAGCGTGAGAGTCTAGGAGAGTCATAAGAGGCTCTGGGATGGATTTTCTGCCTTGACATGCCCCACTCTTGGAAGAACATTTAATTTTGTTGGTGAAGTGATGATCACAAAAGCCAGTCAGCACTACAAACTTTATGTGGCATTGGACTTAGGCTCCATTTTAAGGCAGGTCCAATCCCTTTGCTGAAAAAAGATTAACACTAATGGTCAAAAGGAAGAAAGTATAGGCCGAGAAGAAACCATATGTGCTTTTATCATGAAATATTTGTATTATAAGACAGTGGTTAAGTCCAGAATGATATGGTTGAGTTATACTTCCCATGGCGTGTCAATCAGTGGAAACCAAAATGTTCTTTCTGGTTGATCTCTTCTTACAACACCATAAGGCGTACTGATATTCACTGGTGCATGATTGGAGAGTGATAGAGACAGTTCAGATAAGGTTCCTGTCGACAATTTTCCTTAAATCTCTTTGACATAAATGCCCTAAAATTTATTTCTGGGAAGCCTTTTGTTGCAAACAGCTGACAGAAAGTTTCAGTTATGGCAGTAGGAATTTAAAACAGGTTTAGGATTCCTTTGAGCATTTTGAGACGCAACAACTACAATCCAGAAACTCACATGACATATGGATCTGTGAAGTCTTTTGGTATCTTGACTGTTCCACCAAAGAGTGTTTCGATAGGTTAAGTTAAATAACTCTCATAATTTATTTTACTCCTAATGTCAAATAAGTTGTTGGTCATCATGTATCTTCCAGCCTAGCTAGTGTTTCTATGCAAATAGTTCTTAGATGCTATCGTATTATGATGGTAAAGACAATGTAATATCAGTTTCCTGGAATAGAAAAGTGATTTTTTTCCATAAAGGGCATTTTAAAATGGATCATTAACTCATTTTATGAGGACCTTAATGTTTTGAGCACTGTGAAGAAATAAAGTATCAACCTACTAGGGCCAAAATTGATTCAGCAAAGAATTTAATCACCTACAAAACATCCTCTTATAAAGGTATCACACATTCTTACAGCTTGGATCAAATAAACACTGTGGAGTTTTTATTGGTAGAAGCAGCACCCAAATATTACACATGAAAGAGCCTGGGATGCCAAACCCAATCCATGGGTCATCTGTGGTCAAGTAAGCTTATTGGTCTGAGACAGAAGAATCTCATAGTTGGCCAAATGAGATTTGTATTTACTTTACTTTAATTTATTTTTTTGAAACAGGGTTTTACTGTGTTACCCAGGCTGGAGTGCAGTGTCATGATCATGGCTTATTGCAGCCTCGACCTCCCCAGGCTCAGATGATCCTCCCACTTCAGCCTCCTGGATCGCTGGGACTATAGGCAGCTAATTTTTGTATTTTTTGTATAGATGTGGTTTCACCATGTTGCCCTAGCTGGTCTAGAATTCCTGGGCCCAAACGATCTGCCTACCTTGGCTTCTGAAAGTTCTGGGATTACAGGTATAATCCACTGTACCTGGCCTGTATTTAATTTTAATATTTTTAAATATTAAATAATCTTCTAATATTTTATTCCTTCACATTTAATTCAAAACCAGAGACAATCTCATGGAGCTCCTTGTGTCATTAGATTCACCTTCCCGAGTGGGTCTCAATTGTTTTCCAGTCTGTGAGTTTCCAATGAAGATGGCATAATGGAAACTAGAACCTGCGTCTGTGGGTGGTGTGGAGACTATTCTTCGATATGTTTTCCCATTCTTATAACTGTCATTATAGTCTTAAACCCAGAGCTGTAATGAACAGTGTGGGATTATCCATAGATAAGAGTCCTAAAGACATTCTGATAGAGGCTTATAATCAGTACAAATTGTAACGGCCGTAGAAGGAGTTGTTCTGCAGATGGCTTTATTCTTGAGTACTCAGCACCATCTGGCACTTTGGGGCTGAGCCCAGCCCTACCACTGCAAAAAAACCATATTTGCAATATATTGGCACAAACATGCAAGTCAATGGCTTCTTGACATTTTGGACTTTTTATCGTATGGCAAGTCCAGCTGCAGAGCATGCCCTTTTCCAGTGGGCAGAGAAGTGGCCCAGTTGAGGTTGCCTTTTGTTGAAGAAAAGGTCACCTTAAGGAGTCTTAAAGCTTTAGCTTAAATTTTTGGAATTACACATGGCACTATGAACCCCGTCTTCCAGGTCGAGAGAAATACTTGTGGTCCTGATATTAACATCTAAGAATTTCACATGGAAAGATCTGCATTTATGCTAACACACACTGAGATAACTGATACAGTCAAACAACGTAGACTTTTTCCAATCTGCTCTTAAAAACTTGCACTTTGGGAGGCCGAGACGGGCGGATCACGAGGTCAGGAGATCGAGACCATCCTGGCTAACACAATGAAACCCCGTCTCCACTAAAAATACAAAAAAATTAGCCGGGCGTGGTGGCGGCGCCTGTAGTCCCAGCTACTCGGGAGGCTGAGGCAGGAGAATGGCGGGAACCCGGGAGAAGGAGCTTGCAGTGAGCCCAGATCGCGCCACTGCACTCCAGCCTGGGCGACAGAGCGAGACTCCGCCTCAAAAAAAAAAAAAAACTTCCCACAGATTTCAGTGATCGTATATGCCCCACTGTACTGTGATTTTTTTTTATTATTCCTGCTTCTCTTTAGGCCACGGACTGTGATGATTTGGAAGGAAGAAGCTGGCTTTTTCATCTTTTTTCTTCCCAGAATCGCGGACCTGGACTGGCACATTTTAGATACCCAGTAAATTAATTGAATGAACCCTGAAATCTTTCTTTGTGTTTGTGCTTTATTAATCCCATTATTAGGAAGTAATTAGAAAGTATGGGTCCACTACTAGAATCCTAGAAATTAGGAACTTCAGGGACCAATAGCTATTTTGAACTCAAGAAGCTTAGTGCCCCTTTATAGGTATCTGATCCTATAGACACTCTATCTGATCATATAATCACTCTATTCCTGGGTGAGTGATTGTGCAGATGTACTGGCTCCACTGTTTCCTAGCTACGTGATCTTGAACAAGTTATGTTGACTCTCAAAAACCTTACTTTTGGACCCATAAAATGAGAGTAATAATACTGGTTAACTCTGAGATAGTGGATTTTATTAAATGAAGCATTGAAACATATGAGCAATATAACCAATAGACATAAGTTATTTACTAAGTTTGGGCAAAAAGCATGGAGTCTTCCCTGTGCTTCTACAGCATACATTTTATTCCCATAGGACTATTTTCTTCTTGGAAAATGGATAAGTGTCCTGATTATCTATTGCTGCATATGAACCACCCCCAAATTTAGTGAGTTAAAATAACAGTTTATTATTCTTTGTATGATAACTATTATTTTTCACAGTTGTGTGGGTTAATTTGGCTCGGTTGGGCAGTTCTCACGTGTAGCCTCTGAAGCGGTTCTGCCTGGGTTTACTCTGCAAACAGACGATGCTATCAGCTGGGAGCTGACCACTGGAGCTCTCACATGTGGCCACTCCATATGGCCTGGGATTCTTACAGCACGGTGGTCTCAGGGACACTGCCCTTTTACAAGGCAGCTGATTTCCTAGAGGAAGCATTCCAAAAGACCCTGTGGAAACTGTAAGCCTTCCTGACCTCATCTTGGGGGCTGTTCATGACCTAACCTCAGACCTGCATCACTTCCACAGTATTCTATCAGCCAAATATAAATCCCACGGCCAGTCCTGATTTGAAAGGAGGAAGCTATATTTGGGCATGAATACCAGGAGGCATGGTTCATTGCAGGGAAAAAGGGATGGAAAGAAGGCTATCTTTGGAGACCAACTACCAAGGGACCCCAGCTCTTCTGGCAAAGAGACTTTGGAAATGAATGTGGTGTGGTATCTGTCTAATGACCGTCTACATTTAACAACTGTAATCAGCTCTAATCTTTCATTCATGGCTATTAATGGGTGCTATTACATATATGGTAACAGCCTGCGGCACTGCATGCAGGATTCTCTTATTATCATGCAAGTCTTAGACTGCGTTATCATTGGAAGAACTGGGATTGCTTGATGCAAGGTGATCAGCTTTGACACTGCTTGAACTTCATTTTAACGGGTTTTGAATGGCCTCTCTCATGTTGCCCCAGTCTCCTAAAGTTTGTACCCTGGATTCAACTTGAGATAGTAGACAATATTTTGCTCCAATGTAAACTTTATGTTGTAATTCTTGAGCACATTTGCAAATGAGTTAAGGAGTGATTTACAACTGCTGAACAGGCAAGGCAGATTTTTCACATGTTTATTTTTTAAATCTCCCAAATAAATATATGTTTATTAAACAATAAAATAAAATAGAAGTGTAAAAACAGAGAACCATGTCGTCCCCTCCCTGATTCACTATCATTCTCCTTAGATGTATCCATTTTTAATGCCTTGGTATCTGTCCTCTAAGATCATTTATACTTTTGCAACGATACATTTATAGTTTTGTTGCTTATTGAACAAAATTGGGATCATATATTCATTCAACTAGAAATTTATTTTTATTCATCCAGGGATTCTTTACTGAATGCTAGTTTATCTGAAATTTTATTTTATTTTAAAATAACATATGTTGGCCAGTTTTCTACATTAGTCCATATAGTTGCTCTTAGTCCTTTTAATTTCTGCTAGTGATTATTCATGTAGCCATTTCTCTAATGATGTTCATGAAAAGCATTTCCATTTTTTCATCTTACAAACAGTCCAGTAGTGATCATTTTTGAACATGTATCTTTGGGCACACACACAGTAGGAACGCTTTTACAGTCTTGGGGGGAATGTAAATTAGTTCAACCATCATGGAAGATGGTGTGGCGATTCCTCAAAGATCTAGAACCAGAAATACCATTTGACCTTGCAATCCCATTACTGGGTATATATCCAAAGGAATATAAATTATTCTGTTACAAAGATATATGCATGTGTACGTTCATTGCAGTGCTATTCACAATAGCAAAGAAATGGAATCAACCCAAATGCCATCAATGATGGACTGGATAAAGAAAATGTGGTACATATACACCATGGAATACTATGCAGCCATAAATAGGAATGAGATTGCGTTCTTTGCAAGACATGGATGAAGGTGAAAGCCATTATCCTCTGCAAACTAATGCGAGAACAGAAACCCAAACACTGCGTTTTCTCACTTACAAGTAGGAGCTGAACAATGAGAACACATGGACACAGGGAGGGGAATATCACACGCTGAGGCCTGTTACGGGGTGGGATTGGGGAGGAAAAGCGTTGGTAAAAATAGCTAATGCATGCTGGGCTTAATATCTAGGTGACGGGTTGATAGGTGCAGCAAACCACCATGGCACACATTTGTTACCTATGTAACAAACCTGCACATGTACCCTGGAACTTAAAATAAAAATAAAAATTAAAAATAAATGTAGGCCAGGTGCGGTGACTTGTACCTATAATCATAGCACTTTGGGAGGCTGAGGCTGGCAGATTGCCTGAGGTCAGGAGTTTAAGACCAGCCTGGCCAACATGGTGAAACCCCGTTGTAGTAAAAATACAAAAATTACCTGGGCACAGTGATGGGCACCTGTAATCCCAGCTATTCTGGAGGAGGCTGAGGCAGGAGAATGGCTTGAACCTGGGAGGCAGAGGTTGTGGTGAGCTGAGATCGCACCACTGCACTCTAGCCTGGGTGACAGAGTGAGCCTTCATTTCAAAACAACAACAACAACAACAACAACAACAACACATGTAAGAATCTAAGAAGAGGAAATGCTGGGTCAAAGAGAAGACCCATTTAAAATTTTGATTAATTGGTGTTGAAAAATTGACTTTCAAAATGGTTGTGCCAAGGAACAGCATGTAATAATAATAATAATAATGATTCCCTACTCTCTCAAAGCCTGGATATTATATTTTTTTCTTTCATTCTCTTTTTCTTTCTCATTGTCTCCCTTCATTTTTGCCAATCTGGAGGCTGAAAAATGCTATCTCACTGTTTTATTTGTCCTGTCTAATAAGTTTATTCTTATAAATTTAGTGCACATTTATTTGTTCCTCTTTTTCTCTGCATTATCTATTCTGACTTTTACTCATTTTTCTATTGGGTGGTTTGTCTTTGTGTTAGGAACCCTGTTTTGCTCTTATTATGTTACTGTTCGTATTTGGAATTGTCCCCTGCAAGGAACAAAGAACTGGATTAACAGTGACTTAAACAAATAAGGATTTATTTTTCTTCCACAGTGAGAAGCCTAGAGGTAGGAGGCTGTTGGCATTTGCTCTGTAGCTCAGGCTTGTCAGCACTGCGGTCTCTTTCTTGGCTTTTTCCTCTTGATCATAAAGTAGCAGTGCCAGTGGCATCTGTCCTTTTTATCAGAAAGCTAAAGCATTCCCAGAAGCTGCAAGGAAGTTTATGCCTGGAATGGAGGTAGGAAAAGTCAAAATAAATTGGTGAGGAGTTTTGAGTTGACTAACCAGCAGTTCCTGCAATTTTGGTATTAATACCTTGTGTTATTTGTTAAATTGTGTTTTGTAACCTGGGCAACACAGTAAGACACTGTCTCTACAAAAAATGAAAAACGTAGCTGGGTGCAGTGACAAGTACCTATAGTTCCAGCTACTCAGGAGGCTGAGGTGGGAGGATCGCTTGAGCCCAGGAGTTTGAGGCTGCAATGAGCTGTGATCACACCACTGCACTCCAGCCTGGGCAACAAAGTGAGACCCCATCTCTTAAAAACAAAAAAGTTGTATATATTTTTCCCCAGTTTGCCATGAATATCTCAATTAAGTTTGTAGTATCTTTCAGCCCACAGGTATTTACATCTTGAAGGCAGTGAATTGTTTTTGTATTTGTTTATAATTTGAGTGTTCATTCTTTCTATTAAAGAACATTTAAAAATTTTTCTAACATATCCATAGTTTTGATTATGTATATATACATATATATATATATTTTAATCGATCTGTATTTTTGTGTACAGTCTAACGTGGGAAAATACTTCTCATTGTCTCTAACAGTGGAGAATAAGTTTTCTCAATACCATCGTCAAGTTTTCCGCATGTGCACTGCATGAACTGTTTCGGTATTATCTGTTGTGTTCCACTCATTCATCTCTCTACTAGAATCCTATCCTTTTAATTACTACAGCTTCTCATATAGTCTAATGCTAATGTCTAAGATAGCACATACCCTTCCTATTTTGCTCTCCCATCAACACCAGTATTTTTTTTTTTTGGCTTTTTTTTTTTTTTTTCACATTTACCAGATACATTTTACAGGAAGTTTATTAGCTTACATTAAAACATCACATTGGAATTCTTAGTGGGATTATATTAAGACAGTAGATTAATGTATGATGTTCCAGTCAAGGAACATGGCATGTCTTTTAACTTACTTATTGTTAAATGTACTTTAGTAAATTTGTGTAGTTTTTCTTACATCCTATACATTTTTGTTAGGTTTATAACTGGATATTTTATATTATACCTGGTTCATAATTGGGATATCCCCCCCATATAAATTGTTATTAGTGCTTAGGAGAACTATTGATTTTTGTCTGCAGTCGGCCACCTTATTTTGCTATTAATTTCAAAAATTAAGTTGAGTTTAGTAGTTTCTGTTAGGTCAAGAATTATAACACATGCAAATAATTACAGTTTGTGGCTTTCTTTACAATTTAACTCCCTTCAGTTTTGTTTGTTTTTGACTTGGTGCAATGTCTAGAATGTCTAAGACAATGTGGAATGTTAACAGTGATAATCAACTTTTTAATCTAATTCTTTGTTTTAATTGAAACGCTTACAGTGTGTCACTCCTGAATATATATTTGTAGTAGATTTCTGCTAATACTCTTTATCAGATAAAATAAAATCTGTTTCTAGCTTACTGTGAACTCTTTCTGGGAATTCAGGTAGCTCTTTGTTAAGATTTTGAACGTGTATTAAGGTGAACATTTAGGGGTTCTCCTCTTTAAAAAAAGAAGGTGACTAATTTCAGAAATCCTAATGAGGAATCGTTTATAGCATTCCTGAGAAAATCCTATTTGGTTCTGTTTCATTTGGTTAAGACATTGCTAAATTAAAATTACTTAATTGTTACAATTTTGGGGATTTATATTTATGTATTTAAATTATTTTTTTGAGGGTCTTTACTTCTGGTAAAATACAGTTTTGTTTTTGTATCAGTTTTATGTTTGTCTTTGAGAATGATTTCAAAAACTTTCTTTTTCAGTGTTCTAAAATAATCACAATGAAGTACAGATTACATGTTGTAAGAATGTTAGTGGAACTCATCCATAAAACTATATGGGTCTGCTGATTTGGGAGGATTAGGTATTTGCTAACTTTTTCTTTCTTTTTTTTTTTTTTTTTTGAGACAGAGTCTTGCTCTGTTGCCCAGGCTGGAATGCAGTGGCACGATAAAGGCTCACTGCAACCTATGCCTCCCGAGTTGAAGCGTTTCTCCTGCCTCAGTCTCCTGAGTAGCTGGGATTACAAGCACCTGCCACCACGTCTGGCTAATTTTTTGTATCTTTAGTAGAGATGGGGTTTCACCATGTGGGCCAGGCTGGTCTCAAACTCCTGACATCAAGTGATCCACTCATCTCAGCCTCCCAAAGTGCTGGGATTACAGGAGTGAACCACCGCACCTAGCCTAACTTCCAATTTTTTAAAAAATGGCTTTTTCTAAGTGCTTTTTGAGTTTACTTTGGTAATTTAAAAATCCTTAATAATGATCCATTTAATCTAGATTTTCAGATTTATTGACGTAAATTTATATCTAGTATAAACTTCTCCCACATTTGTAGTTATGCCCTCTTCATCATTCTGAAGATTGTTATTTGTGCTCTCTTTATTTCTTGCCAGCTCTTACAGAAGTTTATTTTATTGCTCTTTTTACAGAGCTAGCTTTTAGTTTTATTGCTGCAAATTCCTATTTTTCTTTTGTTTTCTTTTTCATTTATTTCTGCTTTTATCTTTATTCATTCTCTCTCTTTTTTTTTTTTAACTTTCTTCAGTTTTTTTATTATGGTTTTCATGGTTCCTTATCCAGCTTCCTGAGTTGAATGTTTAGTTCATTTATTTTCAGTCTTCCTTGTTTTCTAATACAAGCATTTAAAGTTGTAAATTTTCATCCGAATACTGCTGCATTCCATAATTTAGATATGTAGTGTTCTAGTTGTTCATTTCTAAACAAGTTGTAATTTTGGTTTTGAATTTCTGTTTAATCCACGAGTTACTTAAAAAACTGTTTTAAATTTCCAAATAGATGGTTTTGTGCTGGTGTTACTTATTTTTGGTTCTTGGCCATCTATTTGTTAATAATGTCTACATTTACTGTGTTAATTCTTCCATGTAGCTTTAACATTTTTGACTTCTTTTTGAAATTTATCGAGATTCTGTTTATGGCCTAATAAACATTGAAATTTTTGATAAATGTATTTTTAAAGGATGTATATTTTCTGGGTACAAAATATACATATACATGTAGACATTTATTTATATACATGTATGTGTATACATGAATGTGTCTGTGTTCAATCAGACTTGTTAACTGTCATCATTAAAATCCTTCTTTTGATTGGTGAATCTCTGAGCAAGAAATGTGTCACTTTCTCTTTGAAATTCTGAATCATTTTGGAGTCCTGTTATTTGATGGATAACTTTTCATAGCTTCCTTTAGAGCTTCTTTTTCTTTTTTCATGTTTATTTTTCAGACATGGTCTCAGTCTGTCACCTAGGCTAGTCATCTAGGCAGTCATTGCTCACTGCAACCTCGATCTCCCGGGCTCAAGCCATCCTCCCATCTTTGCACCTCAGCCTCCAGGGTTGCTGGGATTACTGGTGTGTGCTGTCACACCCAGCTAATATTATGTATGTTTTGTAGAGACGGGGTCTCACAATGTTGCCCAGGCTGGTCTTGAACTCCTGGGCTCAAGCAATCTGCCTGCCTTGGCCTCCCAAAGTGCTGGGACTACAGGGTGTGAGCCACCTTGCCTAACTTACAGCTTCTTAATGTATCACGTTTTATTAATAAAGTATTCTCCTCTGTCTCTTATGACATCTCTCACCTGAATTCTATTTTTTTCTGATATTTACGTTGCTAATTTCATTTTCTTTTTTCCCCTTTTCAATCTTTTTGGATTACTTTGCTTTATGTCTTATAATGAACATATAGATGCTTTTTTTTTTTTTTGAGACTGAGTTCCCCTCTTGTTGCCCAGGCTGGAGTGCAGTGGTGCAATCTTGGCTCACTACAACCTCCGCCTCCGTGGTTCAAGCGATTTTCCTGCCTCAGCCTCTCAAGTAGCTGGGATTACAAGCATGCGCCACCATGCCTGGCTAATTTTGTGTTTTTTGTAGAGATGGAGTTTCTCCATGTTGGTCAGGCTGGTCTTGAACCCCGATCTCAGGTGATCAGCCTGCCTTGGCCTCCCAAAGTGCTGGGATTGCAGGCGTGAGCCACTGCGCCTGGCCCCTAAATTTTTAAACACTCATTTGTGGCATCAAATGTTTGAAAATTCTGTATGGGCTGGGAAAAAAAACCCACATCCATCTTGACTGCCTTCAAAAACTACAACCAGTCTTTAAGATGAAGTTCAAATAAGTAAACTCTTATGTGAAACTTTTCTAGAAATTCCTAGCCCCCCAAATAAGCATATTCTTCCTCTTTATGTCTAAGTTACTTCATTACATCTAAATTCTGGCTCTTAGCACATTATACTGGAAGTATCTGCTTAACTCATTTTTTCCTGGATTCATGGAAAAGAAAACAAAATTCAAATTTCTTTGCTTCGTATTCTCCAAGCTCCCACAGCTCTCCCCAAAACAATTGCTGTAGAACAATTGGTTCTACAACTTCCTACAGAGACTCCGGGTTCTCCGAGGTTATTCCTGCTGCATCTGGAAGGATTTCAAAGTTAAAGAAAAGAGTGCTTCATACAAAGGCACAAAGAGAAAAGCACTGCCCTTTTTGGGGGCTTTACTAGGTCGTTGTGTCTGTAAACTATTCTGTGTTTAGGAGGGAACAGGGAGGATGGTAGGAGAGGGTGAAAAAGGAACAGATTGTCATGTGGAAACATTCTTTTCATGCAGAAGGAGATACTGTGCCTATTGGCCCATTACAAAGTCTTTGAGACTCAACTTGGACCGTTTACCCAGTAATTTCCCATTTTACTTCCAGAGTTTAGTGGCTGGCAATTCTAAGTGGTTGGAGTCCTAAAGAGTGAAGCTTAATTTGGAGAAATCACTCAAGGAAAAGTTTTCCAATGAAACTGAGACATGACCAAGACTTGCGGCACTGATAAATAAATAATGCTGGACATTCCCATGTTTCTGCCCCATCCTGTACTAGCACTGGGATCTATTGGAGGTTTAGATTATGTGTTTGCTTTTCCATACAGATGGATGCCTGACAGGTTGGTCACCATGCCCAAGCTGTTTCATTTTGTGTTTATTATTCGCTCACCATTTCTGATTCCAGGGAGGACGGCATGTTGCAAGTGGCTGTCATCGCTGTTTCCAGTCATTCCTATCTCTATGAGCATTCCTTCTTATGTGATATTACAGAGCAGGCTCTTCGAGTAGGGCCTTCCATTTGCCCTCTGTCCATAGAGCCACCTTCCCAGGTCTCCGTTGCATGCCCACTCCTGCCATTGCCTGATTTTCTTCCTAAATGATTTCCACCGCCGTTACCTTTTTTGGTTACTCGAGACCACCCTTCAGCTCCACACACTGTCTGTCCCTGCACATTTTAGTGACCAGAGGTAGTTGAAACTCAACGTTCTTTGGAAAGAAAACTTTGGCAAAGCTGGTGCAGCACAGTTACAGAACCTGGATATACAATCTTTGTTGCCTCAGTAGAGGAAAGTGGAGTCAGGTGGGTGAACTGTGGGGCAGGAGAGGGCATGTCAGGAACTAATAGCCTTGAAATACAGTAGACGTAGCAAACAACCAAGAATTCATCCTATGTTGACACTACTTCCAAAAGGCAGCATTCTGTTGTTCAGTTTTGACAGTGTTATGGGATCTCTTCATGAGAAATGCCTAACGACACTTTTGAAAAGTTTTTAATGGATCCCGCCATGCTACGACAACAATGGCAGATAGTTAAGGACCATGTGCTTCAGGTCCTGCCCTGTGCAATTTTATACACTCAGTGACAGAGGTATTGTATGGGTTCTATACCATCTGATTTTATAGATGAGAAAGGTGACATCTAGAGGAATTAAATGACCCATCCAAAACTGGGTGAGTAGGTAGCGGAGTTGAGATTTGAATCATGTCTCATTCCAATACACTAAGGCTAGATGTCTCCAAATGAGAAAGTCAGCAGGGTCTCTCATGACAAATAGAGTCCTACTCCCTCTTAGTTTTACTTGTTTCTCTTGGAATACTCTGTCCATCTCTTCTTTAATTCCTTTTCCAATTAAAGTCCTTAAGTGCTTCTGAAATTCTGGTCTTTATTTCTTTTTTTAAAAATTAATTTTAATTATTTTTAAGTTCTGGGGTACATGTGTAGGATGTGCAGGTTTGTTACATAGGTAAATGTGTGTCATGGTGGTTTGCTGCATCTGTTAACCCATCATCTAGGTATTAAGTCCAGCATGCACCTGGCTATGCTTTGAGATTTAAATCCATTTCCCCAATTACTAGTAAACTTGAAGTTCTTTTTAAATATTAGCTATTTATATTTCTTTATTCTGAATTTCACATGCACATTATTTCCCATTTTTTAAAAAATGGGCAATCTTTTTTTTTTTCTTTTGAAAGCTCTTTGTGAGAGCTCCGATACATTCTGGATTTCAATCCTATTTCTGTCATATAGGATGGAAAAATTTTTCCTAGATTGTGACTTATCTCTGTAGCTTCCTTTGCAGAATCTTTTGTCAAACAGGTGTTTTAAATTAATTACATGAAATCAAGCAGTATTTCCCTTGATTGTTTTGCTTCATGCTTCATATTTCACCATTCTAAGATTATAAAGGTATTATCCTATATTCTTCTTTAATCATTTTGAATTTTTAACATTGAAGTTTTAAATTCATCTCCAGTTTAATTTTGTGTGTGCAGTGTGAAGGATGAAACTTGTACTATTGAAAAATTTCCAAATGTATACTCAGTTGTATCAGCCCCAGTTTTTAAAGTTAATTCCACTAGACTTCTCTGATTTTCTGTTGCTTAACAATTCCCTCCTGTCCTACAAATGCATTTATCTGCTCTTGCCTCAACACTTGTAAAATTACTTTAGCTTCATAACGTGTTTTCCCCAGCGTTATTATCAATGTATAGATCTTTCACCTCCTTGGTTGAATTCTACCTTAGTATTTTACCTTATAAGATGCTTTTGGAAATTAAATTGTTTTCTTAATTTCTTTTCGAGTTGTTCATGTAAAGAAATGCAACTGATTTTCGTATATTTATTTCATGTCCTGCAACTTTACTGCATTTTTTCATTAGTTCTGACAGATTTTTGGTGAAATCTTTGTGTGTGTGTGTGTGTGTGTGTGTATATATTATTCCATAATGTCTTGGAATTTAGTTCTTCAGGTTACCCTGGGCTCCTCTTCACCAAGGGGCTGTGTGTGTAATTCTTGACTATATATAATAAAATATATATGATATATATAGTAATTTTTGACTATATATGATAATATATTTATATTATTATATATAAAATATATATTATATATTATATAAGTATATAATATAATATATATAAGATTATTATATTATTTTATATAGTTGAGAATTACTATATATCATATATAATCGATAATTACTATATACATCATATATATGCATATATATGATATATATATAGAGTCCTCTGCAAACAGAGACAGTTTAACTTCTTTCTTTCCAATTTGGATGCCTTTAATTTCTTTCTTTCTCTGGCATAATTTCTCTTGCTAGGATTTCCAGTATTATGCTGAATAAAAGTAGCAAGAGTGGCATTCTTGTTTTATTCCTGATTTTGGAGGGAAAGCTTTCAGCTTTTCACTGTTGAGTTTGAGGTTAGTTGTGTATTTGTCATATACGACCTTTAGTATGTGGAGGTACATTTCTTCTATACCTATATTGTTGAAAGTTTTTATCATGAAAGGATGTAGAGTTTTATCAAATGCTTTCTTCTGCCCTTGCATTTTGTTAATGTGATGTATCACGTTTATTGATTTGCATATATTGAACCATCCCAGGGGTAAATCCCACTTCATCATGGTTTATAATTCTTTTAATTTGCTGTAGGAATTGGTTTGCTAGGATTTTTGCATTGGTGTTCATTAGAAATATTAAATATTTTACAGTCCTCTTGTAGTTTTCTTTTCTTGCAGTATTCTTGTCTGGCTTTAGTATCAGGGTGGTGCTAGCCTTGTAAAAATGAGTTTAGAAGAGTTCCCTCCTCTTCAAGTTTTTGAAAAAGTGTGAGAAGGATTTAGGTAAATTCTTCTTTAAATGTTTGGTGGAATTCACCAGTGTAGCTGGCTTATCATTGTTGAGAAGTATTTAATTACTGATTTGATCTTCCTATTCGATATTGGCCTATTCAGATTTTCTATTTCTTTATGATTCAGGCTTTGTAGGTTGTATGGATTTCGTCTTTGTCCATCTGTTTAGCCATTCTGTGTCTCTTTTTTGAGACAGGGTCTTTGTTGCCAAGTTTTGAGTGCAGTGGCACAATGATAGCTCACTGCAGGCTCAAACGATCCTCCTGACTCAGCCTCCCCGGTGGCTGGGACCACAGGCACTTACCAATAAGCCTGGCTACTTCCTGGAACTGAGGGTTCCTTCCCTTTTTAGACCATATAGAGTAACTTCCTGATGTTGCCGTAGCATTTGTAAACTGTCACGGTGCCAGTGGGAGTGACTTTAAGCATGCTAAAGAATTGTAATTAGCATATAATGAGCAGTGAGGATGATCCGAGGTCACTTTCATCACCATCTTGGTTTTGGTGAGTTTTGGCTGCCTTCTTTATTGCAGCCTGTCTCATCAGCAAGGTCTTTGTGACCTGTATCCTGTGCCGACCTCCTATCTCATCCTGTGACTTAGAATGCCTAACCTCCTGGGACTGCAGCCCAGTAGGGCTCAACCTTATTTGACCAGCCCCTCTACAAGACAGAGTTGCTCTGATTCAAACGCCTCTGACATTTTTACCTCTCCTATTGACTTTAAACTTCCTTAAATACTCTTTCTCAGAAAGAGACTACATCTTGTGGCTCTTTCCGTTATAATCCACTATTATTTTACTGGAGCCCTTGGTGTGGTGGTAAGCGGGGGAGGTGTTTGTTGACAAAAAATGCAAACTGTAAAATATTTAAAGAGGTTTATTCTGAGTCAATATGAGTGAAAGTTTATGAATTTGTGTTGGGCCACATTCAAAGCCATCCTGAGCTGTGGGTTGGCCTGGGGAACAATCTCAGGATCCTCAGAAAATGTGTCCAAGTTGGTTGAGTTATAGCTTGTCTTTATACATTTTAGGGAGATAGAAATACAGGTGAAGACATAAATCAGTACATGTAAGGTACACATTTGCTCAGCCTGGGAAGGTGGGATCTCTCAAATGGGTCAAAAGGGTGGTGGGGAACCAATAGGTTATTGGTGGATTTCAAACAGTTTTTGATTGATGGGTGGATTTCAAGATTTTCTGATTGGCAATTGGTTGAAAGAGTTAAGCTAAAGACTTGAAGATGGTAGAAAAAAATTCTTGAGTTAAGCAAAGGGGGATGGGTGTGGAAGTCAAAGTTCTTCTTATGTAGATGAAGCCTCCACATAGCAGACTTCAGAGAGAATAGGTGGTAAATGCCTCCTTTTGGACCTTAAAGGTGTCAAACTCTTAGGTAATTTCTCTTAGATTCAGGAAAGGCCTGGCTGCATTAATAGAGATTCTCTACAAATGCAAATTTTCTCCCTAAAGATGGCTTTGCAGGGCCATTTCAAAATATGTCAAAGAAATATGTTTTAGAGTGAAATATTTTGATTTCCTTCAAAGTCTGCTATCTGTTATGTGATGCTATACGAGAGTCAGATTGGAATTTGGTATCTTATTGCCAAAGAGTCTGTTTTGTCAGTCTTATAATCACTATTTTAATGTTAGCGTTGGTCAGTAGTGACTAAACTCCGAAAGGCAAGGAGTGTAATAAGGTATGTTTGACTGTAGCAGGACGGGCCGCAGACAAAACCTCTCAGACACCAAGTTGTAGAAGGAAGGGCTTTATTCAGCTGGGAGCATCAGCAAGCTACTGCCTTAAAATCCGAGCTCCCCGAATGCACAATTTCTGTCCCTTTTAAGGGCTCACAACACTAAAGATTTCATATGAAAGGGTCGTGATTGATTGAGCCATCTAGGGGATATGTGACGGGGGTTTCACGCACTGATAGTCAGAGAGAAACAGAACAGGGCAGGGAGTTCCACAATGTTCTTCTATACAATGTCTGGAATCTATGAATAACATTGGTTTCTAAGTTATGAGTTGATTTTTAACTACTAGGTTTAGGCCAGGCAGGCCCAGGCCTGGTTTCGGGCCTGGCGCCGGGCTGCCTGTCTTTGGTGTTACTTCCTTGTTTTTTTCTTAAAACAGGTGCTGAGTATAAAACAGTATAAAACAATATGAGAGGGTCTCTCTCTTTCCTCATGACCTCCCTTCCCATAATGTCTTGGAATTTAGTTTTTCCAGTTACCCTGGGCTCCTCTTCACCAAGGGGCAGTGTGTGTGTGTGTGTGTGTGTGTGTGTTTAGTTGTTTGTGGGGGCTTAGTATTTTATTTTTGTTTTTCACTTTCTTTAATCTTATAGTTAAGTTTCAGTCTTTTGGTGGGCTTGACTGCCTGGGCTGAGAGCTTAATAGTGTTTTTTTTAAACTTTCTTCCCTCCCTTAGGTGGGGACAGAAAGGATAGAGGGGCCTGGAGTGAGGGAATGCCCTTTCCCCAGCTGAATAAGGCTCTGGTAACATCTTATGCCCTGGAGAGTAGCCCTTTGTTATGGAGAATGCTCTGGACCTACCTGGGTATTTTCCACCCTGGATAGGTCTGTTCTCTCCAATTCACCACCAGAGCCACAAGGGACCTTCCTCTGCTTTTCATGGGGAAAAGCTGGTGGAGTGTCTGGAGGTAGAGCTGACTAAAGTGTGGTGGATGCGCTGTGGTATAATAAAAATGTAAATATTTGGTCTGTGTTTTGGCACAACACTCCTAAAACCTTTGGAATTTACTGTCTTTTGTACGCTGATGAGATTACTCCAGAAAAGAGGCTCCTAGATAGCTTCAAGATGGGATCACCAGAAAGACTAATCTACAGTTAGGGGGCTGAACTTTCATCCCCACCTTCCAACCTCCAGGAAGGGGAAAGGGGCTGGGAGACTGAGTTCAGTCACTAGTGGCCAATGATTTCATCAGTTATGCCTGCATTAGGAAACCTGCATAACAAAATCCCTAAATGACAGCGGGGTTTGGGGAACTCTTGGGTTGGTGACATATTAATGTGCCAGGAGAATGCTACGTCCAGAGAAGACATGGAAGCTTTACACCAGGGGTGTCCAATCTTTTGACTTCCTGGGCCACATTGGAAGAAGAAGAATTGCCTTGGGCCATACATAAAATACACTGACACTAACAATAGATAATGAGCTAAAAAACCTCACACACAAAAAATCTCAAATGTTTTAAGAATGTTTATGAATTTGTGTTGGGCTGCATTCAAAGCAGTCCTGAACCATGGGTTGGACAAACTTGCTGTATGTCATCTTTCAACTCCCATACTTTACCCAATGCTACTCTTCCATTTGTCTATTCCTGAGTCCTATTCTTTAAAATAAACTAGTAATATTAAGTAATGTGCCTTCCTGAGTCCTGTGAGCCATTCTAGCTACCAAATGATCAAGCCTGAGGGGTGGTCATGGGAACTCCTGAATTCGTAGTTGAGTAGGCAGGAATGTGGGCAAACTTGACACCACATTTGCAGCCAGGATCTGAAGCAAGTCACAGTTTTGTTGGACTTAACCTGTTGGGTTTGTGCTTTGAGTACTTGGTGGCAGAATTGAATTGTGTTGTTGAACACCCAGTTGATGTCAAAGAATCAGAGACTCCCTAAGTCTGGGGCCCTTAGGAGGTGCTCACTCTCACTTTAGTCCACACTAATTCTTCTTTTAAATGATAATTTGTCAGAATTACCATGTAAGTGTTCCTGTCAGTGTATGCCTCCAGGAGATTCTTCTCCAGGTGGGCAGATCTTGACTCTAACTCTGAATTCATCACCTGTCTCTCCTAATTACAAGGTGGCGGTTTGCCTTGTGGCTTCAGCTCTCTGAAGGATCTAAGAAAAGACATTGATTATCAGTTTGTTCAACTTTTTTTGTTGTTGGAAGAATGGGAGTGATGGGATGTCTAAGGTCTTTACATGCTGTAACTGAAACCTTACATTGTCTGAATGAGCCCTATATGGTCATGATATATTATGCTATTATACACTTCTGCATATGATTGGCTTATAGTTTGCTTCTGTGTCCCTACGTGAGACGAGGCTGTGGTTTTTTACTGGGGTGTTTATTATGTTTGTACAGGGATTCACAGAAAGAACTGAGAAACATTCTAGCTTTTTAGTTTTAGGGCTTTCTATTGCGTCTTAAAGGTTTGACAGGACTGTCTGTCAAATATCTGGGTTGATATCTTTTTCTTTTATTTAAGCTTTGTTTTTTTTTTTTTTTTTTACATTTTACACTTATGAATACATATAACACACATATACATGCATACACAAACATACACATATATAATTCTACATAAAAGTACTCATAGCATGAAAGCATTTTGTCCTGGAATCCTTAATTTGTCATAGATTCCTTAATATATATGAAATTCTTTCCTTCCTTTCCTTCCTTCCTTCTTCCCTCCCTCCCTCCCTCTCTCTCTCTTTCTCTCTTTCTTTCTTTCTTTCTTTCTTTCTTTCTTTCTTTCTTTCTTTCTTTCTTTCTTTCTTTCTTTCTCTCTCTCTTTCTCTCTTTCTCTCTTTCTCTCTTTTCTCCTTCCTTCCTTCCTTCCTTCCTTCCTTCCTTCCTTCCTTCCTTCCTTTCTCTCTCTCTCTTTCTTTCTTTCTTTCTTTCTTTCTTTCTTTCTTTCTTTCTTTCTTTTCTTTCTCTTTCTTTCTTTCTCCTTTCTCTTTCTTTCTCTGTGTCTTTCTTTCTTTCTCTTTCTTCTTTCTTTCTTTCTTTCTTTTCTTTCTTTCTTTCTTTCTTTCTTTCTTTCTTTCTTTCTTTCTTTCTTCTTTCTTTTCCTTCCTTCCTTCCTTCCTTCCTTCCTTCCTTCCTTCCTTCCTTCCTTCCTTCCTTCCTTCCTTCCTTTCTTCCTTCCTTCCTTCCTGTCTTTCTCTCTCTTTCTTTCTTGCTTTCTTTTGTTTTCTCTTTCATTTATTCTTTCTTTCTTTTTTGCTAAACTCTTTCCTTCACATTCCCTTCCAACTCATTCTGCAAACCTCCCTCTATAATCAATGCTTACAGCTCAGTATGTAGCTTTCTGCAGTCTTCTCTACATTCATAAAATTATACAAACTTGCATGCACATATATAATCTCACACACACACCCTTCACTTGTTCATATAAATATGTATTATGATTATTATTTTGCAAAAATTAGAATACACATGCATGTAGTCTGCTGCATCTTGCTTTTCTTATTATCAATACATTCTGTAAATTGTTTCAAATCAGCTGATAAAGATCTAGCTCACTTTTCAACGGTATAATTTTCTATGGTAAGGCATTCACTTTGTCTCCTCCTTTACTTTTCTTTTACAAATGATTCTGCATTAACAAAGTTAACACATATCCTATGGTACTGGTCCTTTTATTTCTATTTGATAAACTCCCAAGAGTGGGATTTCTGAGTTGCAATGTATGCTTGTTTTTAATTTTAATAGCTATTTCCAAATTACTTTCACTGATACCTCATTTTGAGTAGGTTTTTGAGAGCACTTCCAACATTTTCAATGGTTATTTGTCTATTCATGCTTTCTACCTCTTCTTGAGTCAATTTCAGTAAGTTATATTTTCTCAAGAAGTCATTTGCTTTGCATGGATTTTCAAAATTAGTGGTACAAATTTTACATAGAATTCTTTTTATAATTTTAAAAAATTTCCCCCATCTCTGTGGAGCTCTGAACACTTTGTATGTGTCCTTCGTTTTTTTGTCTGGTTTCTCTGAAAGTAATTTCCCAATTATTTAACTTGAGAGTACACCAGAAACCTACAACTTTTTGTCTTTCTTTAGTTTGGGTTTGAAACTCAAACCTTCTCTTTCCTCTGCAGCAGTCATTTCCTGAAATGCGGTGGTTACTCCAACATCCCTCACACCCCACACGTCCTTGGGTTTTTATGAATTTATTATTTAAAAGTGCTTTTTTGGTAATTTCTTGGAATTTTGGAGGGAGAAAGCAGACACTTGTTCTAAAAATCACATATGAATTCAATCCTCTCTGTGTATTTCTAACAGATTAGCAGTTTTAAGAAAAGGTATGTTTGGCAAGACAGAAAATAAAAATACAACGAACTTCTTGGAAAATTTCTGAAGCAGACAGCAGCAAACGGAAATTAAATGAGCACACACTATATCAGGCTATTTCACATGTATTATCTCATTTAATTCTCATAGCTGTACTATGAGTTTACTATAGCATCATGCCATCCCCTATAGCTGAGCAAACCAAGGCACCGAGAGGTAAACAATTCACCTAAGAAGTGCAGGGCCAGAAGTTAAAATCAGTTTCAAAATCAGTTTTTTTGATATGCCCTACAAAGTATGTACTTTCCTGTAGACAGCTAAGTTATTTTATTTATCCGGTAACATTTCATCAACCTGTGAAATAACAACACTAAATTACACAGTCTGTGCTGAGAATATCTGCCCTCACGGCTGCCCGTAGTATTTTGAGCATCCTGTCTCGATAGTATCCAGTGGTATAAATCTTGCCTTCTCTGGATAGAATTAAAAAGAAAAGGCAAAAACAAACAAACAAGCAAAAAACAGGGCCAGAGACCCTAAAAGACACCTCACCAAAGAAAATATACAGATGGCAAATAAGTGGATGGAACAGATGTTCCCCATCATATGTCATTCAGGAATCTGGGAAATGCAGATTAAAACAATGAGATATCACTACACACCTGTTAGCAGGGGTCCCCGACTCCCAGGCCATGGACCCAGTAGGAGTCTGTGGCCTGTTAGGATCCAGCCGCACAGCGGAAGGTGAGTGGCAGGCAAGGGAGCTTTACTGCCTGAGCTCCACCTCCTGGCAGATCAGTGGTGACATTAGATTCTCCTAGGAGTGCAGACTCTATTGTATGTAAACTGTGCGTGGGAGGGATCTAGGTTGTGAGCTCTTTATGAGAATCTAATCGACTTGAGGTGGAACAGTTTCATCCCGAAACCATCTTCCTACCCCATTCCTGGAAAAATTGTCTTCCACAAAACCAATCCCTGGTGCCAAAAAGGGTTGAGACCGCTGCTGTTAGAATGACCAAAATCCAGAACACTGACAACACCAAATGCTGGCGAGGATGTGGAGCAACAGGAACTCTCATTCCTTGCTGGTGGGAATGCAAATAGTACAGCCACTTTGGAAGACAGTTTGGCAGTTTCTTACAAAACTAAATATATTCTTACCATATGATGCAGCTATCATGCTCTTGGTATTTACCCGAAGGAGATGAAAACGTATGTCCACACAGAAACCTGCACATGAATGTTTATAACAGCTTTATTCATAATTGCCAAAGCTTGGAAGCAACCAGTATGCCCTTCAGTAGGTGAATGGATACATAAACTGGTACATCCAGACAATGGACTATTATTCAGTGCTGAAAAGAAACAAGCCATTGAGCCATGAAAAGATAGGAAGGAACCTTAAATACATACTAATAAGTGAAGGAAGCCTATCTAAGCCTACATACTCTGTGATCTGACTGCATGATATTCTGGATATGGCAAAACTATAGAGACAGTAAAATGATCAGTGGTTGCCAAGGTCTGGGGATAGGGAAGGTTGAACAAGTGGAGCACAGGGTATTTTTAGGGCCACGAAATTACTCTGTATGATACTGTGATGGTGGATACATGGCATTATAAATTTGCCCAGATACATAGGATATACAACACCAAGAATGAACTCCAATGTAAACTATGGACTTTGGGTGATAACGATGTGTCAGTGTAGGTTTATCTGTCATAATAAATGCACCACTCTGCTGGGGGATGCTGATAATGAAGGAGGCTGTATGTGGAGGGGGACAGAGAGGAAATGGGAAATCCCTGTTCCTTCCTCTTAATTTTTCTGTGAACCTAAAACTCCTGTAAAAAAGGTAAAGTCTTAAAAACGAACAAATACACAGCAACAATCTTAGTTTCCCCAGCCTGTCTTATGTTAGGGTGCAATTGTGGTTTCTGTGTGGCTAATCAGATGCCCCTGTGTGAGATACTGATTTGAACAGAGTCAGTGGCATCCATCTTCCTAGTGTCAGTTACAGCAGAAGCAGTGAGGTCCTGGTGTCTGTCACTGCAGAAGTGGCTTTTGATACAGGAGTTCCCTGATGGCAGCAGCTTCTTTGTGGGTTCGGTTCTGTTGTGTGGCTCTGCAAGTTCAGCTTAGAGTCTGTTTCTTCAGCTGTTTCAATGACTCCCTGAGCTGTCTGCCATGAAAAATTCTATTCTGCTTACACTAATTAGAGCCAATCCTGTTATTTACAAATGAATATCCTGACCAGTAGCGAAGGCCTAGACTTACTGTAATATTTTATGACTTAAATCATTGGCATATGTGAACACTTTCTGTTTGTTCTAAACTTTCTCTTTTTTTGTGTGTAAAATAAAACATTTATGAAAAAGCGCACCAGAAAGGATAATGAATGAGGGTAATGCAACATACAGGCAGCAGCAACTCAGGCCAGGGAGATGATAGAGAAATCTCCCCAATCTCCCCTTTACACTCCCTCAAATAACTCCATCAAAACCACAGTTCCTTCCCTTTCTCTCAGGAAAAACAAAAACCATCTAAAGTTATAGTAATTTATTTCCTGCTTTGCTTTGTAATTTTATCACTTATCCTCCCTTAACAGTAGGGTTTAGTTTTGTTAGTTTTTGAAATTTACATGAGCAAAGTTATACTATAACTTTATGCATGATTTTATGTCTTGCTCATTTCACTCAACATTGTGTTTGTAAGCATCACTAATTTTTGTGCATAGCTATAGTTTGGTCATTTTCCTTGTCATATAGCAGCAGTCCCCAACCGTTTTGGCACCAGGGATGGGTTTCTCTTATGGAAGACAATTTTTCCATGGATGAAATGGGATGGGAGGAGATGGCTTCAGGATAAACCTATTCCATTCCACCTCAAATCATCAGGCATTAGATTCTCATAAGGAGCATACAACCTAGATCCCTTGATTCTCCTATAAGAATTATTTATTTATTTATTTATTTATTTATTTATTTATTTTTGAGACAGAGCCTCAATCACTCTGTTGCCCAGGCTGCAGTGCAGTGATGCCATCTCAGCTCACTGCATCCTCCACCTCTCAGATTTAAGCGATTCTCCTGCCTCAGCCACCCGAGCAACTGGGATTATGGGCACATGCCACCATGCCTGATTAATTTTTGTAGTTTTAGTAGAAACGGGGTTTCACTATGTAGGCCAGGCTGGTCTCGAACTCCTGACCTCAAGTAATCCACCCGCCTGGGCCTCCCGAAGTGCTGGGAGCCGCCTCACCCGCCTCACCTGGCCTTCCTATGGGAATTTAATGCCGATGCTGATATGACAGGAGTCAGAGCTCAGGCCAGTAATGCTCGCTCCCGCTCACTTCCTGCTGTGTGGCCAGGACCCTAACAGTCTGCCAACAGCTAGTGGTCCCTGGCCTGAGGGTTGGGAACCCCTCTCGTTTAGTAAGTATTCCATTGTTTAACGATACCGTTTAGTACTTACAGACATTTGCATTATTTCCAGTTTATGACAATTATGAGTGATGTGGCTATGAATATTCTTGTACCTTTATTTGGTGCATGTGCACATGGCTTTCTCTTGTACAGAAGTGAAAATGCTGTATCACTGGTTATTCATATCTTGAACTTCAATTAATAATGCTACACTGCTTTCCACCAGTGTAGCATTTTTCCACCAGTTTTCGCCCCACCCACTGTGTCTGAGCATTCCTATTGCCTCCTATTCTTGATTATTTTTGATTTTAGAATTTTTCATCTTTGTCAAATATGTGTAGTGTGGGCTTATTATGTCTTTGATTTGCATTTCCCTCATTAGTAATGGAATTAGGCATTTCATTTGGCTATTTGGATTTCTTCTTTTGGTTGCATGATCCAGCAGTTAACTCATTTTTCTATCCTGTAATCTATTTTCTAATTGATTTGCATATCTTGAAATCCTTTATTAGTTTTATATGAAGTTTTTTTTTTTTTTCTTTTTTGACAGTCTCACTCTGTCACCAGGTTGGAGTGCAATGGTGCAAACTTGACTCACTGCAACTTCTGCCTCCTGGGTTCAAGTGATTCTCCTGCCTCAGCCTCCTGAGTAGCTGGGACTACAGATGTGCGCCACCACGCCTGGCTAATTTTTCTATTTTTAGTAGAGTGGGGTTTCAGCATGTTGGCCAGGATGGTCTCAATCTCTTGACCTCCTGATCTGCCCTCTTCGGCTTCCCAAAGTGCTGAGATTACAGGCATGAGCCACCGTGCCTGGCCGTGTTTGAAGTTTTATGTGTTCTACTCTGTGGCTTGACTTTTCTCTCTCTTCATGATGTTTTATGATAAATAGAATGATTTAAGTGTGATCACATTTGTTATTCTTTACCTTTCCAAAATTATTTCTCTCTCCACTATGAGGGCATGAAGGTATTCTACGTGATCCTCTAAAAGTCTTATAGTTTTGACTAATTGAATTAAAGAAATACTCTATCTTGCTTGAAGAGATCCAGACACTTATTAGAAATAAGTGCTGTTTTGATTTTACAGACAGGTGTTATGTGTTGTGTGTGTGTGTTTTAATACTTAATCTGGGTAGTTATAGATTTTAACATCTATTTCCTTTAATGTCAATTGAACAAAGAAACATTGTGTAAAATTCCTCTCTAATCCTTGAACATCGTGATTCCCAGGAAGTCCAGTGTTTGAGTGGCTGCTGAGTCTGCCAGTGCTGCCAATAACAAAATATCACAGACTGGATGGTTTAAACAAAAGAAATTAATGTTCTTACAGTTCTGGAGGCTGGAAGTCCAAGATCAAGGTGTGGGCAGGGTTGGTTTATTGTGTGGCCTCTCTCTTTAAGGTGCAGAGCCACCTTCCTGCTGTCTACCGCCTCTTCTTGTTGGCATCCTCTGTGCACATGCCCTCTTCTCTCTGTGTGTGTGTCCTGATCTCCTCTTCTTAAAGCGACACCACTCAGGCTGGGCTAGGGCCCACCCTAATGGCCTCATATCAAACTCTTCTCTTTTTTCTCCCAGCTTTATTAAGGAAAAATTAACAAATAAAAATTGCATGTATTTACGGTGTGCAACATGACGTCTTGATATGCATATCCAATGTGAAATTATTAAATCAAGCTAGTTAACACATCCATTGCCTTAGATACTTATGTTTTGTGGTCAGAACATTTAAGATCTATACTTTTAACAACTTTTAAGTGTGCAGTGTGTCATTATTGTTAGGTTGGTGCAAAAGTAATTGTGTTTTTTTTGCCATTTAAAAGTAGTGACCAAACAGAAATTACTTTTGCACCAACCTGTAACTACTATAGTTATCATGCTGTGCATTAGGTCTCCAGAAATTATTCATCCTGCATAGCTGACACTTGGTCCTCTTTAGCCGACTGTCTCCTCATTTCCCCTCCCACTCCCTTTCCCCTGGGAGCTGCCACTCTGCTCTCCTCTTCTATGGGTTCCACATTGTAAAATTCCACATGTAAGGGAAGTCATGAAGTATTTGTCTTTCTGTGCCTAACATAGTTCACGTAATATTTTCCAGGTTCATCCATGTCATCTCAAGTAACAGTTTCCTTCTTGTTTGTGGTTGAATAATATTCCATTATGTGTATATATATTTACTGTGTGTGTGTGTATATATATGTTGTATATATATTCCATATATATATTCTATTATGTACATATTTATAAATAAAATCCTGCATTTTATGTGTATATATGCAATCCTGAATATATATATATACACACACACACACACAATGGAATGTATATGTAATATATATACACATACACAATGGAATATTATATATATGTACACACACATATATACATATATATACACACATACACACACACTCTCACACACACATATATGTATATACACCACATTTTCTTTGCCCATTGTTCCGTCAGTGGACACTTAGGCTGATTTCACATCTTGGCTATTGTGAACAATGCTAGTATGAGCATGAGAATGCAAATATCTCTTTAACACGGTTTCATTTCCTTTGGATATATGCCCAGAAGTGAGATTGCTGAATCAAATGATAGTTGTATTTTTAATTTTGTTGAGGAACTGTTTTCTATACTTTTTTCCGTAATGGCTATACCAATTTACATTCACAGCAACAATGCACAAGGGTTCCCTTTTCTTCAGATCCTCACCAACACTTGATATATTTTATCTTTTGGGTAATAGTAGGCACTCTGACAGGTGTGAGGTGGTATTTCATTGTGGTTTTTATTTGCACTTCTCTGATGATTAGTGATGTTGAGCACTTTTTCATATAACTGTTGGCCATTTGTATGTCTTCCTTTAAGAAATGTCTCTTCAGGTCCTTTGCCCATTTTAAAAATCAGATTGCTTTCCTGCTATCGAGCTGTTAGGACAAAGCTAGAGGTATCACACTACCTGATTTAAAAACATACCACAAAGCTAGAGTAATCAAATCTGCATGGTACTGAGCATAAAAATAGACATATGGACCAAGGAAACATAATAGAAAACTCAGAAGTAAATCAATCAATTTATGGTCAGTTGATCCTTGACAAAGTTGCCAAGAACACATAATAAGGAAAGGACAGTCTCTTCAATAAATTATGTTGGGAAAACTGGATATCCACATGCAGAAAGATGAAATCAAACCCTTAGCTGACATTATACGCAAACATCAACTCAAAAGGGATTAAATACTTAAATGTAAGACCCAAAAGTCTAAAACCACTGGAAGAAAACAGGAGAAAAGTTTCTTGACATCACTATGGGCAATTTTTAAAAAATATAACTCCCAAAGCACAAGCAACAGAAGCAAAAATAGACAAATGAGATTGCATCCAACTAAAAGTCTTCTGCACAGCCAAGAAAACAGTCAACAGTGAGGAAATAACCTTTGGAATAAGGGAAGCTATTTGCAAACTATCCGTTTGCAATATATCCAAATTGTATAAAACTCGACTTAATTCCCGAATTACTTCTTTGTAGGTTCTGTCCACAAATACAGTCACACTCTGCAGTGGGGGCTCCAATACGTGGATTTCAGGGGACCACAATTCAGCCCATAATAGAGACTAATGACCCAGACTTTATATGTGTCATGTATTAGTGTAAGTTCACTTGTACTTCTAAGTAAGGTACAGATCTGATTGAAGGATTAGAGACAGATCTTTTGCTTAAAGAGTTTATTCTTCTCTTTAAGCATTTATTGCAGCACTATTCACAATAGCAAAGACCTGAAACCAACCCAAATGCTCATCAATGATAGACTGGATAAAGAAAATGTGGCACATATACACTATGGAATACTATGCAGCCATAAAAAAGGATGAGTTCGTGTCCTTTGCAGAGACAAGGATGAAGCTAGAAACCATCACTCTCAGCAGACTAACACAGGAGCAGAAAACCAACGCTGCATGTTCTCACTCATAAGTGGGAGTTGAACAATGAGAATCCATGGACACAAGGAGGGGAACATCACACACTGGGGTCTGTCGCAGAGGTTGGGGGCAAGGGGATAGACAGCATTACGATAAATACCTAGGGCATGCGGGGCTTAAAACCTAGATGATGGGTTGATGGGTGCAGCAAACCACCATGGCACATGTATACCTAGGTAACAAACCTGTACATTCTGCACATGCATCCCAGAACTTAAAGTAAAGTAAATTTAAAAAAAGAAACATTTGCCTATTTAGGAAAAAAAAAAAACAGCACTTATTACTGAGGAATCAGTAAGGTTTATTCTTCCATGAACTGGAAACTTGCAGAGGAATTGTAACAGTCAGCATCTCTATTTCATGGGCCTCTCCAAGTCTTACATTCACTACTTTGTGAGTAGTTAGGGAATCCTGGAAGACCCACCCAGTTCACCTAAAAGAAGGGTGGGCCTGAATCTTATCAGACCATAGAAATAACATCCAACTTAGGCCATCTTTTACTTTGATAGAGTTAAAACAACTTCAAAATAAAATCTATGCTTAAAATCCTACCATCTATTGAGTTTAAAGACCTGTCAGAGCCTAAACCTTACGTCCACCCCGGATCCAGGGCTGTTTTACAGAGCAATAGCACTCTCTTTAGGAAATTCCCCAAAGGCTTAAGGAGGATTCAGAGAGGACGATCTCTGGAGAGGGGCTGGCAGGAGGAGGGTAATGAGGAAGTTAAAACCCCGCTGATAGGAGCAGCAAATGTAGCCATTTCTCCTGTGTTGTTGAGCTGGAAGGGGAGAAATTAGGTCAACTCCTAGATTTGAAACTCTCCCTAGGAGGAGGGACTGCTGTCCCTAGAATGGTCCTTGCGTGGCTTTAGAATCCCATGCTAGTAAGACTGATTTCCTTTACCAAATACCTGCTACAATGCCATCCATCTGTTTTAAAGTTGTACATCCTCTATCTTAGCCTTCAATAAACAGTCACTCTCTCTCTCTCTCTCTCTCTCTCACACACACACACACACACGCACACACACACACACACACAATGCTCAATACATACAAGGCTACTAAGGTATTTTCTGTGTAGGTTTTAATTCCTGGGACTTGACTAGTATCTCTCTTAATAGCTTCAGGGCTTAGCACATATTGGGTGCTCAAAAAATGATGTAGGTTGAATGAATGTTGACATCATTTATAGTCAAGATTAAGAGTTATTAAATTAGTGGGATTCTGGCTAAGACTATTGGGAATGAAGTCGAAAGCACTGAGTGAATCTCATGCAGGTTAGTCTTTGTTGGGCCTCAGTTTACCCAGTTGTGAAATATACACACACAGATACACAGGTAGATAAGGAAGTCGATAGATACTAGGTAGGAAGATAGACAGATAAGAGACAGGCAGACAGGCAGGTGGTAGGTATTATGTAGGTATGGGTATGCAGACTAGATATGTATGTTTCTCCTTCAGAGTGTTCTTTTAAGGCAGTAGGAAAATAAGACAATAAAGACCCTAGGATAATAATGCACGTCAGACGCACACGTGTTTGCTCAGTCCAAATCTATGCCCACCTTGCTTGTCTTGTTTCTTCTGCTGCATCTCCTTCTTCTGCCTGCCTCCCACCTGAAGGAAGTGAGGTGCTGCCAGGATGGGAACAGCCAGGACCCAGCCACTTTCTCTGGAATCCTGTGAAGAGAATGAACAGACTTAGAACTTTGGCGGCTGCAGCGACTTCTATGCCAAAATGCTGCTTTTTAAAAAAACATTGAAGATTCATTGTAAGATACTAAATCCGGATGCAACAGCAGGCATCACAACCTGCTTCTTTCTCCTCCCCCTTCCCCCTTCCCTCCGTAGGAGTCCCCGGTCCTGATAACAGATGTCCCTTCCATCAGCCTGCAGCAGACGCCCAGTAGCACCTTGACACGGAGGAACAGCCTGCTAGATTTCAGGGTCGTCTTAAAAGAAAAAGAAATGCAACCACTGTTTACGTTGGAGAAGAAAATATTGTGTAAACAGAGACCATTTGGTGAGACCTCCCTTTGCAAAGGTTCACCATGCAAACAAACAGAAGAGAAACCCCGGGTTCCCTCCAGCAGCTAAACTCCTTGTGAGTAATATTTTAAGGAGCAAATGTAATTCGGACTGTCAACTAACCTAAAAACTGGTTAGGATTCAAGAGAAACAGAGATTGCCCTCGTTAACCTATAGTCATTGCTGAATCCCTGCTGCGTTCCTCGCAGGGAAAGTGGGGCTGAGGTGGTTAATAAACACGGCATCTTCTCTGTAAGAGAAAACCAGATTAAAAGATTTCTATGTAGGCAGGTTCCCTGGTAGGATGATGCTCCTAGAGTTTCTTTGTCTGTGTCGCAGCCAGTAAAAATCCCTGTAGCATTTAAGTGCTTGTGTGTATGTGTGTCTGTGTGCATGTATGTGTACCACGTGTGTGTCTACGTATTTACCTTTTCTGCCCTACCTTTGGAATCCTGATTTTGTTAAATTGTATTTAATGTAAGAATGATAGCAGTAATTACCAAAGGATCCTGGGGTACCGGGAAGGAGCTCAATGAGAAATGGCTTCAGAGGCAGCCATCTGCTACTGGGGAGTGGGAGGGGCTGGCATCCAAGTCACAGCCTCAGGGACCGGGCTGGCGATTTGCTCTCCGTGGAGAAACAGCACTGGTGGTGTGGGTTCACAGCTTCCCCTAGAGGAAGAGAGAGTCTGGAAAGTCTGTGAAATAATATCACTCTCTCAACAAGAAAAGGACAGGTTGTGACGACTTTCCCCATGTAGGGAGTGGGAGTGGTCAAAGAGGGCTCAGGGGCTTAGGAAGCACCTTCCTTAGGTGCTGAAGGAAGACCCCTTGGGTTCAGATCCGAGTTTTGCCACATGTAAACATTGTGGCTTTGGGCATGTGATTTGATATCTTTTTGACTTTTTTTTGAATGCAAACGACGTGAATACGCTATACACGTCTCACAAGTAGTGCAAGGAGGGATCAGGAGTTCAGTTGCTTACCCCTGTCTTGCTGTGGGACCTTGAACAGACATCAAATGTCTGCAAAATCCACTGTTCAACCACAGAGGGAGAGGCAGCACTGCTGACATTTATTGAGTCATCATCTGTTCCAAGCCCAGTATCAATTCATATGATCCTCCCAGAAACTCTATCAGTAGGTGGTGTTATTAACCAGATGGGAAAACTAAGACACAGAATAACTTATCCCTGGGAGTAGTTGGCATTTATGAAATTATGGACTCTGTGCTAGGGCATTTACATGTGTTGTTTAATTCTTAGAACACCTCTGTTGCTATCCTACTATAACCATATTGTTATCTTAGTTTTAGAGATGAAGAAAGTAAGACTCAGAGAGGTTAAGTAACTTGGCCAAGATGCATAGGACCAGGGTTCACATCTCTGTATGTCTCACTCTCAAGCTTCAGGTCATCCTGGAGTGTTCATCTCTATCTTTCACATATTCACAGGTTGAAATCACGGGACACCCAACCTTCTGTTGTCTCACTCAACTCCATCATTCATCCACTCATGCATTCATTCCTCCATCCATCCATCCATCCATCCATCCACCCATCATTCATCCACCCATTCACCTACTCATCCATCCATCTATCCATCATTTGCCCATCCATCCATCCATCCATCCATCCATCCATCCATCCATCTATCCTCTATCTATCCATCCATATATCCCCTTTCTAGGTGCTGTGGATACAACAGTGAACAAAACAAATAAAATTACCTACTGTCATGGAACTTATAGTTAAGGATGGGTGGACAATACCTAAGATAAAATAAGTAAAATATCAACTATATTGATATTTTACATTACACAGTCATGAGCATTAGGGAGTAAAACAAAAGCTCCCTCATTAAGAAGGTGACATCTGCATAAAGATTCAAGAGGCCAGGGAGTGAATCAAATGGCTGTCCTTAGGAAAAACTGTACAGACAGAAGGAACAGCAAATGGGAAGTCCCTGAGGTGGAAGCTTCAGAAGAGAAAAGAAGCCAGTGTAGACAGAGTGAAATGAGCCAGTGGCAGGGTGTCAGGTGGGAACATGTCTTTTAGACCATTGTGAGGACTTTTTAGTCTGAGATGGAAAGGTATTCAAAGACATTAAGTAGAGAGGTTACATCATCTGACTTGGTTTTAAAAAGATCACTTAATTTTAACCAAGCAAATTGAAGAGAAACTGGTACAGAAACAGGGACACCGGCTAGGAAACTCTTGCAATAGTTCAGGCAAGAGAGGGTGATGGCCCAAGGACCAAGACGGTAGTGGTGTAGGTGGTAAGGAGTGGTGAGATTCCAGATGTTTTTTAAGGTAGAGGAAACCAGGATGTAGGGCACGCGAGAGAGATGATGCCTATTCCAATCTATCCTGGTCCACAAAGAAAGGAGACAAATGCTCTAGATCTTGGACTCTAGTTGTTTAATAGGATATTTCCTGGGGTAGCAATAAGCAGAGGAAGTCAAATCACATAGGTAGAATACATTGGGTAGAATACATTGCCCAAGAGTATATTAGTTTGGGTCCTCCAAGATGCAGAAGCAGATGACAATACAGGATGAGACATATAAGAGTTTTTGGAGGAATGCCTGTGAAGGAAAAAGGCAGCGGGGTGATGGAGGTGGCAGGGACAGTCTTCAAGTTGCATTGCGGGTCTGACACCTGCAAGAGAGAGGGCAAAGGAAGGCAGATTGTGTAGGAAGGGTTGCAGACACAGTTCTACAAAAGGTTTTGCCAGCCCAGTGGAGAGTCGTTAAGCCAGAGCTGCCCATCATTGTTCTTCCAGCTGCAGCAGATCCAAGAGGCATATTTTTGTGGTTGCCACAGAGAAGGAGCACAAGGTCTAAATCAGGGAAGAAAAATCAACATTGGTGTAGAAAAATCAGAGCCACATTTCGGGAGTTTGATAGATTCAGGAGAGAGGTTGGATGACAGGAGCAAGGAAGGATAAGAAAAAATAATAACATATATAGTGCTTATGGTGGTGAACTCGGTACTTGTACATATGTGTATTACCGTATTTAATCCTTACAATAACCCTAGCAAGTAGCAACTATTATTTGTCTCATTTTTCAAAAAAAGAAAACTGAAGTACAGAGAGATTAATTAACACAAATAATAACTCCTGGATTCAGACTCAGTCAGTGGACCTCCAGAACCTGTCCCCTCACACGTTATGTTAACAGTTCTGGTAGCTGTCTTTCTATCTTACTGGGTACTGTCAAGCAGTGCGTGGGTGGATTTTTTGGGTAAAGGCCCTGGATCAGGCCAGACAATTGTCAGAATGCCATTTTCTACTGAAAACTCTTCACTGGCAACATGAAGACAACATGATTTTTCGCTCTACTGTATGGGAACAAGAATATGAGACTGTAGTCCCTATCTTTGAGGGGCTGAAAGTGTAATGGTGATGGAGGGTAGTGGCTGGGTGTAGGTCCGGTTTCCCCTAACCTCATTCCACCTCCTGAGACAACCACTTAGCCATGTAGGGGGAGGACCCCTATCTTACCTTCCACTCTGTTTGTGGGACTTTCCCATATGGATGCTCAATCAATGTCTGCTGAATAAATTATTTAAAAAGTGACTGAATGAATATGTACATGAAAGCTGTTTCTCAGATCCCAGAGAGTGGTCAGCTTATGTGCTTATACTGATGAGACGCGGTTTTGCTGAAATTATCCCTCCACCTTAAGGGCTACCAACAGAAAGAAATGGCTTTGTCCACACCAGTGTGTTCACTTAGTCTGCTGGAGGGTTGTGGCTACTCGTGATTCTCTGTTTTTCAGTGAGCTTTCAGAGCATAACACACCGTCCTAAACTTTGTGGCTTACAATGATAACCATTTTATAATTTTGCATAATTCTGTGCTGGTTGGGTAGTTCTTCTGTTTGTGGGCAGATTCAGCTGATCTCTGCAGTCAGCTGCCAAGGGGCAGGGGCTTCTGTGCTAGGATGGTCCCATTCATGTTTGGCAGTTGGATCAGCATCACCTGAGGGAGTAAGCAGGGCTCACCCATGTGTCTCTCAGTATCTAGCAGGCTTCATTAGCCTGAGTGTTCACATAACAGTGGCTGTAAGTTTCCCAAGGCAACAAAAGAGGCAGCCCTAAAATGCAAGCACTTTTCAGCCTCTGCTGGGTTCACATTGCTCATGCCCCATGGACCAAAGCAAGTCACATGGGCAGGGCTAGATTCAAAGAGTAGATTAATAAAATCCACCACTTGATGGGAAGAACTACAAAAGCATATTTTAAAAGGATGCATCTATAGGAGTGAGAGACATTGTGGTCATTTCTGCAACATACTACAAGTTTCTCTGTGGGTCTAGCTATTTTAAGGAGTTGTTGTTGTTTTTTTTTTTTTTTTTTTTTTTACCAGAAGTATCTCCTGTGGCTGGGCACTCTTTTTCATCTTTCTCATGTAATCTCAGTTTAAGTTTCTGGCTTTGCCCAGTTCTGCCCTGATGCTCCTATTTCATCCAGTTCTTACATATGTTGACATTGGCTCAGAATGCACTGGCTGTGCACCTAGATTTGGCTTTTGTGGAGTTCTAACTGTTCCCACGTAGACCATTGCTTCAGCTCTTTCTTTCTTTCTCTTTCTTTCTCTCTCTCTTTCTTTTTCTTTCTTTCTTTCTTTCTTTTTTCTTTCTTTCTTTCTTTCTTTCTTTCTTTCTTTCTTTCTTTCTTTCTCTCTCTCTCTCTCTCTCTTTCTCTCTCTCTCTCTCTCTCTCTTTTTCTTTCTTTCTTTCTTTCTTTCTTTCTTTCTTTCTTTCTTTCTTTCTTTCTTTTTCTTTCTTTCTCTGTCCATCCACCCATCACCCACACACCCATTCACCCACCCATCTATCCATCCACCTACTTATTAGACCATATGTCCATCCATCCACCTATCCATCCATCCATCCATCCATCCATCATCCTTTCATCCATCTATCCATCCGTCCACCTAGCAAGCCATCCAGTCATCCATCCATCCATTTGTCCATCCATCCATTAATCCATCCATCCATCCATCCATCCATCCATCCATCCATCCATCCATCCATCCATCCATATGTCCATCTATCCATCCATCCAGCTAGCAAGCCATCCAGTCATCCATCTGTTCACCCATTAATCCATCCATTCTTTCATCCATCCATTCATCTACCCACCCATTCTTCTATCCATCCATCCATCCATCCATCCATCCATCCATCCATCCATCCATCTATCCTTCCCTACATCCACCCTTATACCTCTTTAGTACAATTGTTTCCTCTTTAAGGGTTATGTGGACATCTTTTTAAAAGCCAAGTTTGACAGTGGGGACCAACACATACAATAGTAGCCAGCCCAAGTGAAGCAATATGGGAACATCAAGGAGGAAAAGCGATTTATACCCTTGTCAAACACTCTCGTAGCACCTCACACTTTCCTCTTCCAAACACTCATCTATCTGTATGTTTTAATTCCCCCATCCTCCTGCTTTACCAGTATTTCTTTGAATACAAAGGGCATATTTGTCTAATTTACTGTTGTATCCTTACCCCTAGCACAAAGTCTGCATAAAGAACACATTTTATAAATATTTGTTGAATTGAATTAAATTGAAAGCTACAGAAAAAAAGATGACATTTGAACTGGGCTCCAAACAATAGCAAATAACATTTAATCCACAGCAACTGTGTGAGTAGTTGGGGTTATTCTCATTTTCTAAGTGAAGAAACAGGTCCAGAGGGGTTAAGTGGTTTGCTCCAAATCACACAGATGGTAAAGGGATGGAGCCAGACTTCTAATCCTGGAGCCCGCATGAGTTCCACTGACAAATTACCATTGGATGCAGGAAAAAAACAGAGAGAGACTCATGGCCTCTTCTATTGATGACTCTCCCATGACATTTAACAGGCCCTTTCCACATATTTGAATCCCACCCATCCGTCGATTCTTCCATCCACCAACTTATCCATACATCAATTCATCCACCTATCCAGCTGTCCACCTATCCACTCTTCCATCCATTCATTCATCCATCCATCTATCCATCCATTCATCCATCCATCCATCCATCCATCCATCCATCCATCCATCCATCCATCTATCCATCCATCCATCCATTGAATGTGTAATGAGCCTGTGATTTCTGTTTATTCATAAATTGATCCCAAGTGGCTAGAAATGTGGCTGGCATATAGTAGATACTCAATTAATATTTGTACCAGATAGTTGGAAGGTAGCATAAGTATAGTGACAATGAGAGCATGGACTCTGGAGCCATGTAGTTTTGGATTCAAATCCTGGCTCCACTATATACTAGCTGTGTGGCCTTGTGCAAGTTATTTAGCCTCTGCTTCAGTTTACTCATCTGTACATGGGATTAATAATAGTGCCTACCTCTTGGGATTATTAAAAGAATTAAACACAATTACACACACATACTTACACACACATACTTACACACACATGTTTAGAATATTGCCCTTGCCCATTGTAGTTCCTTTGTAGTGTTACTCGTTTATTATCACTAAATAAATGGGATACAGTGTTGATCCCTGCAGACAAGGTCACTACTCTGACAGAGACTACATTTTAGAGTATGAGACAGATAATTAACAGCTGAATAACCAGGCAACCAAGACAAGTCCAGATAAGCAAACTTTTCTATAATTTCAGCTTTATCTGAAATCATTCCCTTGTTCCTGTTACTTGTATACCTGGATATGAACCCAGTGGTACTAGGAGCCCTGCTACTCTTTTACTTGGTCCCATTTGAGGAGAGAGGGGGCAGTGCTCTTTCTGTGTGGCATTGGTCATTCATGGCACTGATGAGAATGCCAAACAGTCTTCATGTCCATGTGCTCATGTGGCTGGTCCAGGCTGCAGGTCTATGCTGACTCTGTAGACCTCATTTCCTTCCAAGACACAGAGAGATGCACCTACATTCCCTGTGTGAAATGAGTTGAATGAATTTCTAGCAATCCCTGGTCCATCACATTCCCTGTGTGAAATGAGTAGAATCAATTTCTAGCAGTCCCTGGTCCATCTTACCCCTAGATATCTGTCACAGCTGTTAAGTCCAATATGAAGTTCAGGGTCGTATGCATATTAAGCTGTGACTTCAAATTTCAGTTCTATTTCCCACTCTTAGAAATGATCTGGAGTCCAGAAGTGGGAATTTCCGGTAGCCCTAAGTGTAATTGAATTGCAAATACCTGAGGTTGGGCGACTTGGCCGTGGGCCATACAGTCTGTGAAGACTATTGCCAGGTGTGCGATTCAGAAACCCAAGGACCATGGGCTCCTCCAGCTGAGGGCAATAATTCTTGCCCCTGATTCCCTGCTTCCCACCAGATTGATGGATACAGATAAAACGCCCAACAATAGGTATATTAGGATCTGAGGCCATAACTCAGGCAAGGCTGCTTCTCTTGGGCTAGTGTTCCCTTTTTCTTACAAAGATTTCTGGAACATAGACTCAGAAAACCAAGGAATTTCAGAATTGGAAGGAACATAACATCCACGATGATGCGCAAACCTAATTTGACCTAAAGTTCCTCCCAATGAGACCTCTACCAGTCTATTCATTCATTCCCCACTCATCAACTGCACTAAATTCTTGAGCATTCCCAGAATGCAACCTGATCTTTTTGTCTCTGTGACTTCTGACATGCCATTTTTGCAATCTGGACTGCTATTTCAATTAAGAATCATTTTGCGGTAGGTGCCAGGAAATCCAATTTCACACTGGCTTAAGCAAAATAAAATATAACTATTGACTCACATAATGAAGGTCCATGGGTAGCTCTGGCTTCAGGTATGACTGGATTCAGGGCATAAATAATGCCAACAGGATCCAGCCTTTGGCGTGCTTCTTATGAGTGGCACCGTTCCCAGGATCTGCTGTTGTTCTTGGCTGTTCCAAGTTTCTCCCATTAGGATTGCAAGATGGTTCTAGCAGCTGCAAGCCTCACATTCTTACAGCACTGAATTCAGTGGAATTCATACTTCTCTTTCATAAAACCCAAGCAACTGTCCCCTCATCTCTCATTGGTTCTAATTAGTCAAGAAAATGGAATATGTGGACCGGCCTAAACCCTCTGGAGCTGGGGGTGGGGTCATCCCACTCAGTCAACAGTGCTGGGAATGGAGGAGTTGTCTTGTAAAGGAAATTTTCTACTTTTATTGGAAAGAAGAAGGATGAACCCTAGGCTGGAGACTACATATTTTTGCCATGATCTTTCTGCCTGGAGAACTCCACTCATTATTGACACTTCAATTATTCTCTCCTATCTCCTCTCCAAGCTGAGCTAACTCATTTAACCTCTGTGCTTCCATAGCTCTTCAGATTGAACTTCCTTGTATCATGTTTTGGTTGTTTCTTTGCAGGTTTGTCTCCCATAGCAGGCTTTGAGACTCACCAGAAGAACAACTGTGTCTTCCTCATATCAGAAAACCCTAGCTACATGACTTTGTGCTCGGTATACAGTGTCAGTAAATGTTTATTGAATGAAAGGATGTCACCCTAGATGGGTCTTTAATTTTATTGCCTGAATCTTTCTTTGCTATTAAATTCTAAACCCCCTGCCTGACCATTCCTAGAATTAATCCATGCCCTAAATCCTAACATGGCTCATCCTACTCAGGGATTGTACTGGGTTCAAATGTGTCCCCAAACCCCAAATTCATGTCTCCCTGGAATCTGTGAATGTGAGCTTATTTGGAAGTAAGGTCTTTGCAGATATAATAAAATTAAGATGAGGTCATAATGAGTTAGATTGGCCCTAAATCCAATGACTGGTGTACTTATGAAGAAAGAGATTATTTGGAGACACAGGGACAGACACATAGCAAAGATTTTAGAAAGAGGAATCATGTCACCCCAAGTTTTCTCTCTCTGTTAATCACTCCCAGTTTCTTCAACCACCAAAGGTGTCATTCAAAATCTCCATCACCTCTCTGGTTACATTTGTTTCATGATGCTCAAGAGTGCTCATATGACAACAGAGACAGAGATTTGCATAATGCACCTGCAAGCCAAGGAATGCTGGAAGCCACCAGAAGCTAGAAATGGCAAGGGAGGATTCTTCCCTAGAACCTTTGGAGGAAGCATAGCCCCTGCTGACACTTTGATTTCAGGCTTGTAACCCCCAGAGCTATGAGACAAGAAATGTCTATTGTTTTAAGTCACCCAGTTTGTGGTTCTTTGCTGTAGCAGCTCTAGGAAACAGATAACCATGATAATTCTTACTACAGAGAGTTCTTCCTTGTATAACACTGTAGCTTGTCTTTGTTCACTGATTTCATCATTTCTTCAGCAGATATTTGCTAGATATTTACTGTGTGCTAGGCACTGGAGATGTGGTAATGATCAAAACAGTGTCCTATTCTCTCAGAAGCTTCCAGTCTAGTACAAAAGCAGACAGGTAAACAGGCATTTCATCGATTTGCCTTATGTAGGATGTGTCTCTGTGGAAGGAATCTATCTTCCATAGAGCTTATAAGTTGTGGTTAAAGTGCTGAATCTGGAGTCAGACAGACCTAAACTCATGTCCTAGATCCACCATTCACCACTTAATGAACTATGGCAAATTGTCTTTTAACGTCACCAGTTTCAATTTCCTCATTTTAATTGTGGATAACAATGGCATTGTGATGAGGACCAAAGGAGTTGATGCATGCTACCTTTTCAGCCTATTGTCTGGTCCAAATAAGTTACTGTTTTTTATAGCTTCTTAAGATTTTTGCAAGAGAGATCTTCCAAGTCTTCCAGTCACCCCCAGTCTTCTATGTTAATCACTCCCAGATTCTTCAACCACCAGGGGTGTGATTCTAAATTCCCATCACTTCTCTCATTACATGTGTTTAATGATGCTCAGAAGTGCTAATATCTATCAGAATGGTACCCAGACTTACAGCGAAAAGCAAAGCAGAACAGAAATCTCACCTCCATTACTCTAGAATTCTACTTCAAGTAATACAACCAAAAATAGTCCAACTGTCTTTGAAAGCCACATCACACTATGACTAGTATTGAGCTTGTAGGGAATGAAAACAAGCCAGGTGCCTTTGCACCTGCTTCCCACTAAGGACTTGTCCAGATGGTTGTTGGGACCCAAGAGCAGGACCTTGTGTTTACCTCTGTTAAATTTCATGTTATGTAATTCAGCCTTCCACAGCAGCTGCTGGAGGTCTTCTGGGATAGTGATTCCATTATGTAGCATATTGCCTGCAAGATAAGTCACAATTTTGTATTGCACACAGACTTTTATCAACTTTTATTCAAACCTTTGATAAAAATACCAGATATCAGGCCAAGGGCTGAGATTTTCCTCTCTTTTGGTTAAAGTGGTAAACAATATCTTATGGTTCCTGGTGGTGGGCTCTCGAAAGGGCTAAAGGAAGCTCTGTGCTCTGTCTGCTTCAGGATAAAACAGTTCCTTATACCTCTTTGTCATAGCTAGTACTCAGAAAAACTCCAGGCAGCTGGAGGAAATGAGGGTGTCACTGACTGAAGCATCTGAGCCAAATTCCGTAGGGTTAACTCTAACACACTGCACATAGTGAACCTTTAGAGGTCCATTTAATTCTGAATGATTCCAGTACTTGTTATAGATTTGATATGTCTTTGGATGAGCAATGAACCCACAATTTAGGAGGCTACTGGAAAATAATATTCATAGCTATAATTGCTCACCTTTACTGAGCAATTGCTTTGGGTAGAAAGAATGCACTGTCTCACTTAATCCTTTCAACAAAAATTTTGATGTTGAGCACTGTATTAGTCCATTTTCACATTGCTGATACCGACATACTCAAGACTGGGCAATTTACAAAAGAAAGAGATTTATTGGACTTAAAGTTCCATGTGGCAGGGGAGGCCACACATCATGGCGGAAGGTGAAAGGCATGTCTTACATGGCAGCAGACAAGAGAAGAGAGCTTGTGCAGGGAAATTCCAATTTTTAAAAGCGTCAGATCTTCTGAGACTTATTCACTATCACGAGAACAGCATGGGAAAGACCCGTCCCCATGATTCAGTCATCTCCCACTGGGTCCCTCCCACAACACGTGGGAATTATGGAAGCTACAAGATGAAATTTGTGTGGGCACACAGAATCAAACCGGATCATTCCACTCCTGTCCCCTCCCAAATTTCATATCCTCACATTTCAAAATAAATCATAGTCTTAACTCATTTTAGCATTAACTCAAAAGTCCACAGTTCAAAGTCTCATCTGAGACAAGGCAAGTCCCTTTTGCCTGTGACCCTGTAAAGTCAAAAGCAAGTTTGTTACTTCTAGATACAATGGGGGTACAGGAATTGTGTAAATACAGCCATTTTGAATGGAAGAAATTGGCCAAAACAAAGGGGCTACAGGCCCCATGCAAGTCTGAAATCTAGCAGGGCAATCAAATCTAAAAGTTCCAAAATGATCTCCTTTGACTCCACGTTTCACATCTGGGTCATGCTGATGCAAGAGGTGAGTTCCCATGATCTTGGGTAACTCCACTCCTGTAGCTTTGCAGGGTACAGTCTGCTGCCTGGATGCTTTCATGGGCTGGCATTGAGTGTCTTTGGCTTTTCCAGATGCACAGTGCAAGCCATTGGTGGATCTACCATTCTGGGTTCTGGAGGACAGCGGCCCTCTATGTCACAGCTCCACTAGGCAGTGCCCCAGTGGTTAACTCTGTGTGGGGGCTCTGACCCCATATTTCCCTTCTGCAGAGGTTCTCCATGAGAGCCCCACCCCTGGAGCAAACTTCTGCCTGGGCATCCAGGCATTTCCATACATCCTCTGAAATCTAGGTGGAGGTTCCCAAGCCCCAATTCTTGACTTCTGTGCACTTGCAGTCTCAACATCATGTGGAAACTGCCAAGGTTTGGGGCTTCCACCCTCTGAAACAACAGCCTGAGATGTACTTTGGTCTCCTTTAGTCATGACTGGAGTAGCTGAGATGCAGGGCACCAAGTCCCTAGACTGCACACAACACAGGGACCCTGGGCTTGGCCCACACAACCATTTTTTCTCCCTAGGCCTGTGATGAGAGGGCTGCTGTGAAGACCTCTGACATGCCCTGGAGACATTTTCCCCATTGCCTTGGGGATTAAGTGTCCTTGTTACTTACGCACATTTCTGTAGCCAGATTGAATTTCTCCTCAGCAAATGGATTTTTCTTTTCTATCGCATTGTCAGGCTGCAAATTTTCTGAACTTTTATGCTCTGTTTCCCTTTCAAAACTGTCTACTTTTAACAGTGCCCAAGTCACCTCTCAAATGCTTTGCTGCTTAGAAATTTCTTCCACCAGATACCCTAAATCATCTCCCTCAAGTTCAAAGTTCCACAAATCTCTAGGGCAGGGGCTAAATGCCTCCAGTCTCTTTGCTAAAACGTAACAAGAGCCACTTTTGCTCCAGTTCCCAACAAGTTCCTCATCTCCATCTGAGACCACCTCATTCTGGACCTTATTATTCATATCACTACCAGCATTTTTGTCAAATCCATTCAACAAGTCTCTAGGAAGTTCCAAACTTTCCCACATTTTCGTGTCTTCTTCTGAGCCCTGCAAACTGTTCCCACTTCTGCCTGTTACCCAGTTCCAAAGTCGCTTCCAAATCATCAGGTATCTTTTCAGCAACACCCCACTCTATGGGTACCAACTTACTGTATGAGTCTGTTTTCATGCTGCTGATGAAGACATACCTGAGACTGGACAATTTACAAAAGAAGGAGGTTTATTGTAGTTACAGTTCCACGTGGCAGGGGAGGCCTCACAATCATGCAGAAGTTGAAAGGCACGTCTCACATGGCAGCAGACAAGAGAAGAGAACTTGTGCAGGGAAATTTCCATTTTTAAAACCATCAGATCTCCTGAGACTTATTCACTATCATGAGAACAGCATGGGAAAGACCCACTGCCATGATTCAGTCATCTCCCACTGGGTCCCTCCCACAACATGTGGGAATTATGGGAGCCACAATATTAGATTTGGGTGGGGACACAGAGCCAAACCATATTGGGCACTATTTGCTAGATGAGGAAACTGAACCAAAGAAGAACAAGTCTAAGGGTGATGTATTAGTCTGTTCTCAAGTTGCTAATAAACACATACCTAAGACTGGGTAATTTATAAAGGAAAGAGGTTTAATGGATTCACAATTCCACATGGCTGGGGAGGCCTCACAATCATGGCAGAAGGCAAAGGAAAAGCAAAGGCACATCTTACATGGGGGCAGGCAAGAGAGCATGTGCAGGGGAACTCCCCTTTATAAAACCATCAGGTCTCATGAGACTTATTCACTGCCACAAGAACAGTATGGGGGAAACTGTCCCCATGATTAAATTATCTCCACCTGTCCCCACCCTTGACATGTGGGGATTATTACAATTCAAGGTGAGATTTGGGTGGGGACACAGCCAAACCATATCAAGTGGGTAACTAATAATTAGTAGTACAATTATTCAAACCCAGACCTCTTTTTCCTGAGACTTAAGGTTATAACAGCTTCTCTCTTAGTACCAAGCAATTTTTCTTTATATTAGTCAGTAGGTTGTTTGTGTGATTAATGAATTCATGAAATATGTTGGATTAATGGCTATTTCATCCCTAAGACTCTAAGTTCCATTTGGCCAGGGACCTTGTCATTTAGTGTCCCTCCCAGAGTCTAGCACAGTGCCTGACACGTGGTTAACACTCACTAAATATTTGTTGAATGAACTCAGAGTGGCAGATGCAAATGTGCTTTCAACCACTTCTATGAAGTATAAGGTGAACTTGATTTAGGGTTTTTTATTTTGACATGCAACCATCTCTGTATAGTAGTTCTTGGAGTCCCAAATGGGGAGTAAATACTTTCCTCCCAGCACACTGAGAATTAATTAAGGTTTGTGACATCTTTTAAAATCCCTTACAATATATAGCCGCTTTCATCTGGCTAAGTGTAAGGCAGCATTATAAGGCCATTATTGGTCCTGGCACTAATGGGCATTTGTCACCTCTCCCTCCCTGCTGCAACAGTGCGTTAGACCTGTGCGTACCCCAGTAATTGCTAAATAACTCATGGAGTGCTTGGGTTGCTAAATTCAGAAATGAAATAATAGAGAGGAAATAGGAACAGGCATGTGGAATGAATAGAGACATCCTAATACAGAGGATTTTCTTGCTTGTATGTCTTTTAAATAAAGAGGGTGACTCCAGTTAAGATTGCAAGAATGGATTTTTATAGACTTTGGGGTAGTTCAGTGGTTTTGTGGGAGGATGTATTTGACAGGTGGTCTCATCTAGTTCTGCCTGATATTCTATGAAAGGTTAGTTTTCTTATACTGATTTGAGTATGGATAGCTCACCCATCAAGGAGACAAATGAGAAGACCCAGCTGGCTCCATGAGCAAGAGTAAAACAATGGTGATAATGCCTTTTCAATAATCATTTAAGAGCAGGCCGGAAATTTAGGGAGGGGATGTCCTAGTGGAAAAAATAAATAAACAAGAATGGTAGGAGACAGAAATGAGAACCCCTTGTAGGCAAATTTATCTAAACCATTTCATTTACTGACCAAGACATTCAGCTTCATTTTGATCATTTTCATAGTTTCCTTTTGGTTTTTGGTCTGTCGATATAAATTAAAACAAATTTTTTAAAGAAAATAATTTAACCAAAACTCAACTCTTTAGAAATTTCATAGTTCAAAAAAAAGTTAGAGAAATAAATCCCTTAGGACATAGAACATTCCTAAACTGCACTTGGGATTTGTTCAGTGTTTATTAGACATGTAAAATTAAGATGAGACTGTCCTTAGACAAATTAGTTTAAAATAAAATCCTTCGATATCAGAGAACGGCAATAAAGGACACCTGGATGCTTGGATAGACATTCAAAAGGGGTCGAGAGGCAAACTCCAGGTGAAGTGGTTATTTGGGTGAAATGGGATGAGAGCTGCTTCATGGTATTTGGCATACAGATAGAGAGCTCCTGCAACCTCTCATCATCATGGGGTTCTTATCAGAAGGATTTGTTGTGGGTGATGAAAGCACCATCCTTCACTGTGGTAGGTGGTCACATGGCTTCCTAGATGGCCATTCTGGGTTGGTGTAGGACTGGCCAGAGTGGAGGGGACAGGAATCAGAAAATGGTGAGTCTCAGGGGAGGGGATTTTAGCCAGCTCGGTGACCCACAGGGGTTTCTCACACTGAGTGCAAGTCACATTGACTATGCAGTTGATTTTATTAAACATTTAAAAAAGCTTCAGATTTGTCGTCTGGATTCTAATCATTCTTTTTAAGGGACAGTATTGATGGAAAATTTTTTTTGAGTGAAGGCAGCCAATTCACCTTTGCTTCTTATAGTTTTGATTTTGGTAGCTTCAGGTGGCTTTGCTTTCAGAGATCCAAAGGCTAAGCCTCTTGGGGAAACTGAGGCAGTTACCCTCTGTCCCTCTCTCATTGTCTAAATGTGAACAAAGTCATTGGAAATTCAGGTAAGCTAGTGATGAGTGGCTTCTGTTTCATCTGCTACAGAGTCCAGAGGGCAACCCAGGATGAACACATTCCCTGGAGTGAATACGCCTTTGAGAAGCCTCCTCTAGCCCTTCTTGGTCAAGTTAGTTGTTAGAGCTGCTGTAAAAGATTTCTGGAGTATGGAGTCTGGAAAGTGAAAGGGAAGAGCTTGGGAGACTTTGGGACATAGTCCCTCCAGTCTAGCACCACTTTGCAGAAGTTTATGTTCCTGAAATTTCCTTTTGGTTCCAGGAGAGGAAATGAGTTGGAGGGTAAGGGAGCAGAAGGCTATGGCAGCTTCATGGCAGGCAGTTTCAGGCGCTTTTTCTCTGGGCCATTAGTTTGTTGATGGTGGATTGTCTTTCCAGCAAGGCTTTTTTGATTGCAACTGTATAATGAAGGCATGTTTTCATGTCCTTCCAGCTCTAGGGAGAAGTCAAACTGGTTCCTTTTAGTTCTACTGAAGCTATCATTACTGAGGCTTGTTCACCTAGATTTTTCGAGCCACTGTTCCATCTTGAGGACTTATGACTACTCTGAAAGATTGTAAAGGGGATTTTTCCACGTGGGTAATTCAGATGGCATGAAGCAAAGTCTTGGGGCACAGACAGGTTTCTCTTTGTTGAGACATGCTGGTCCCTGTCTTCACCAGATGCCCACAAGAATAATTAGCATGGTGATGAACCATGCTCATGTGAATGATGGAAGGCAGGCAAACTCCCTTCTTTCTGCAGATCCGGGGGACCCAGCCTCTTCCCCTCATCCCACCAGCTGTCATTCCTATTCTACTGCTCTGACCTCTGGGAGGGTGACAGAGAACTCATGGATCTTGCTCACTTTCCTGGTCTCCATTTGAGATGTGAAAAAAAGCTCCCCTTTCCCTCCTCTCTGTATTTTTATTATCAACTCATATTCCACTGGCCTTGGCTAAACCAGGCACGCAGACCAGATTCTAACTTTCTTGTTTCTTCTCTGCTGCTTCTTTCTGGCCAGTAGGATTTTTTTTTTTTTTTTGGCAGACAAAAATCTCATTCTCACAGATCAATGAGCATATTTTTCTACGCCTATTAGTTAGCTTAGGATTTTGTTCTTTTGAAACTCAAAAGACATAGGCTCTTGAGACTCAAAAAGCCTTTTTGCTCGAGACTGTAGTCCCTGCCTTGAGTTTCAAAGGCCTGTTTTGAACCTCAAAGGCCAAGTACTGACTCCTTCTCTCTTTGGATCCCTGCTGAAAAAACAAAAAGAACTCCACACTGAAGACAGTGGGCAGAGAACGCTCTAACTATTGACGGAGTAGCAGGAAGTACCTAAAACCAAAATAAATAAATAAATGACATCAGTTTCTGTTTTGTAATAATCCCAAACTCATTCAAACAGGAAATGGTTCAGAACACAAAGTCAGGTCAGCTTTTGGAGAGGACGAGGTGTTTAGACCATGGGAACCTATGTGTCTTCTGGAATTTGTCCAAGGAAAGCAGTAACATTTCAGGGATCAGTAACCATGGTGTGGAGTGTTTACCCAGAAATAAGCTGAGCATTTTATATCCATCATCTAATTTTCACAGCAATCCTATAAAATAGTGTTTTTATTCTTGTTACCATTTTGTAGATGGGAAAACTGAGACTCCAACAAGATTAGTCTGTCATTAACGAGTGATGCTGTTAAGAATCCAGCCCATTTCTACAAGGTAGCTCATGCCTGCAATCTCAGCACTTTGGGAGGCCAAGGCTGGTGGATCATTTGGGGTCAGGAGTTCAAGACCAGCCTGGCCAACATGGAGAAACCCCGTCTCTACTAAAAACACAAAAATTAGCCAAGTGTGGTGGCAGGTGCCTATAATCCCAGCTACTTGGGAGGCTGAGGTGGCAGACTCGCTTGAACTGGGGAGACTGAGGTTGCAGTGAGCTGAGATCATGCCATGAACTCCAGCCTGGACGACAAGAGCAAGACTCCATCTCAAAGAAAAAAAAAAAAAGAATCCAACCCAGTTCAGAGCCATGTCTCTAAGTCATGGAAAAACAAGTGGAAGGTGCACAGAGAAGGTTCAATACTCGAGGAAAGTAAATAAAAAGGAGATGAATTGAAGGAGTTCTGTGGCATGGCTATTGTACATGCTGTCACTTTACCAGGGATGCCTTTGCCTCAGATCTTTTAAGGCTGCTTCTTTCATGCATGATTCAAGTCTCAGATCAAAATATTACCGAGGTCATCACTGGCCACCATGGCTGTCCTCCCACGGCATGCACACACACACATGCGTAGACCCATTTCAAATCCTGTTTAATTTTTAAAATAGTGTCACCTTTTCTGGAGTTATCATTTTGTTTACTTATGTTCTTATATATTTATCGTCTGTTTCCTCTTTGTAGCATCTTTAGAGCATAGGCTTTTGAGGTTAACTACCTTGTTTGTTTGTTTGTTTTCGAGATGGAGTCTCACTGTATCTCCCAGGCTGGAGTGCAATGGCGTGATCTCAACTCACAGTAACCTCCAGCTCCCGGGTTCAAGTGATTCTCCTGCCTCAGCCTCCCGAGTAGTTGGGATTACAGGCGTGCACCACCAAGCCTGGCTAATTTTTGTATTTTCAGTAGTGACAGGGTTTCGCCATGTTGGTCAAGGTGGTCTCGAACTCCTGACCTCAGTTGATCCACCCGCCTGAGCCACCCAAAGTGCTAGGATTACAGGCGACAGCCACCGCTCCCGGCCGAGGTATTTTGTAGATTCTGACTTTTTGTTTACCCCTAAGTGTCCAGAACAGTGCCTGCTTCATAAAGGTTACTTAAGAAATAGACTTGAATGTATTTGGTTGAGTGAGAAGGAGCAGTCAGGAAGGTTAGGAGGAGAAAAGCCCCCTTTCAGAATAAAAATGACAAGCGTAACCATTTCACAATAAAAAACGACAAGCTTAACCACTCACTGCTTTTCAACCTTGATGTCCAAAGCTGCTTAGGAAGGTCTGGTTAGTTTGCTTTTGGGGCTACCTGCTTAAATGAGGATCAGAAAGTACCTTTAATGTCTAACTTCATTTGTTTATCAAAGGCAGAAAAGCCTTTGTCCTACATCACAGCTGGGATTCAGCAAGATGGGGACTTCCTCTGCCTTGTACTTCAGAGTAGCTGTGTGTAGCGAAAACAGCGGTTTCTCAGCTCTGCAATAATCCAGGAATGTGAAAATTCGGTTTCAAGACCCTCAGAGGAGGGGACCAAAGAGAAAAGTTCACATTATTACCTGGTTTCTAAAACCTTCGAGGACGCTGGGAAGATCAGCTTCAGCCAGTGTGTCGAGTTCTGCAACTTTAGGATACCTTATTTGAGACACTCCCCATCAAATGCTGCATACACTGATTCAGTTTCAAAAAAGGAAAGAGTCTTAAGGTTTAGCTATTCCAGCCCATTGTGGTTCCACCCCTCAACAACCCTATCTGTCCCCCAGCCACAAACTTGATTCATTTGATGGTCACCTTCACAAATTTGTGTTATATCCAAACACCAGCTATGATTAATATTAAATATATGTAACATTATATATATATACACACACACACAGTATCACACATATATATATGTGTGTAAACATTTTCTTAGTATCTTTAGTTTGACTCTGCACTTAAATGAAAACTTTACATCATGAGTATAAATGGAAAAGAAACAAAATGTCTACCCTTCTGTAAGTAGAAGGAAATTATTAACATAATACAACAAGAAGAAAAAGTATTACACTTTCTTTTGCCTGTCCAACATGAGAGATTAGGAAAAGTTAGGTGCTAAAGACAAAGAAATAATAGAAATTAGACTTTCTCTTTTGTAAGTAATCAAAAAGAATGAAGAAGAATTGCAATGGGAGTACCTTTCTTACTGTGAGATATATATATATATATATATATATATATATATATATATATATATATATATATATATTTATTTATGTTTTTTTTGAGACAGTCTCACTCTTTCACCCAGGCTAGAGTGCAGGGGCATGATCTCGGCTCACTGCAGTGTCTGCCTCCTGGGTTCATGCCATTCTCCTGCCTCAGCCTTCTGAGTAGCCAGGATTACAGGTGTGTGCCACCATGCCTGGCTAATTTTTGTACTTTTAGTACAGATGGGGTTTCATCATGTTGGCCAGGCTGGTCTCGAACTCCTGACCCTCCTGCCTCGGCCTCCCAAAGTTCAAGGATTAGAGTAGTGAGCTACCATGCCCAGCCCTTACTGTGTATTTTAATATTATCTAATGCAGTATTTGTGTATCACGTAAAGTCAACTGGCAGAACACCTAAAATAATGGTGGGCTTGTCCTGAATTTGGGGAACCACTTCATTAACCAAATCTGCATTCCCATTTGTAACATATGGCTGAGTTATCATCAGGCCTGGCTTGATCATCAGGCCTGGCTTGATCATCTGCTCAGAGAGAAGGAAGCTCAGTTTCCCGAAGCAACTCACTCCAAGTTCTCTCTCTTTAGGGTGACAAAGTTCTGCAACACATGAGCTTGGGTGGCGTGAGAAGGAAAGAATTTCTTTAAGAGCCTCTGAGTAGACAAGATATTTCAGGCAGATGGAACAGCATTTAAAAAGGCAAAAGGAAAGAGACAGCATGGCCTATTTTAGGGGAACCGCAAGTAGTTCATTCAGCACGGCTGGATCTGCATTAAATGTCGAAAGGAAGGCGGAGAGGGGTGAGACGAGAGGTGGGAGGTGAGGCAGGCGGGAGCCTGACCCTGGAGAACCCCGCAGGTGGTGCTTCTGTCTTTCAGTTTCAGCTTTGGCACCAGCATGGGGCTGACTGCTTCTCCTTTGCTCTGGTATTTAGAGGTAAATTATATTTGGGTGGCAACGGCATTTCCTTCTGGAAGAAATCTATTTTTGCTGTGTGAATGTATTGATAAGTTTTTGGAGTGGGTGGAAGGGGTGTGAGAGCTTCTAGGATTTTGTTTTGCTTCGTGGGATATACAGACTAAGGGAGAGAGGAATGTGTAAGGGATCATAAAAGGGGATTTGTAGAAGGTTGAGTGACCTGGGGGTGGGGGGAAAAGGCTGTTTGTGAAAGGAATGTCCATTGGGGGAATAACAGAAAGATGTTGGGAAGTTGAGGAAGTTTCTGTTCTTTAGGCAGAAGTGGACACTGAGACAAGGATATATCGTTTATTCAGAAGGGATATAGTTTACTTACACCTTTGAGGAAGTAGGAAGGTGAGACGGGGAAGGGACATTAAGGGTGCATTAGTAAGACAGCTATCCCGGTGGGTGTCTAAAGCTTTATCCCATGGTTAAAAATATGCCTCACAGTCGTCCTCACTAAAGGGCTAGAGAGGTGGAGTATTTTAACCCCCACCCTCTTAGTCAATGGGAAAGAGTTGTCTACAGGGAGATATTAATTTTCACATATTAATTACCAGAGAGAAATAAATTCCCAGATATTAATTACTGACTTATGATGGGCACAGCTGGCTTCTGCAACTGAGAACAGCCTTCTCACAAAGCTGGAGGCTCTGGAGGTTGGAAGTCAGAATGTTGAGCATGGAAATGGTAAGACATCCGTATGGCTATGGGTGGAGCATCCCTGGCATCCGCTACACCTGATTTTTTTTTTTTTTTTTTTTTTTTTTGAGATGGAGTCTTGCTCTGTCACCCCGGCTGGAGTGCAGTAGCATGATCTCGGCTCACTGCCAGCTTCACCTCCCAGGTTCCCGCCATTCTCCTGCCTCAGCCTCCCGAGTAGCTGGGACTACAGGCGTCTGCCACCACACCTGGCTAACTTTTTGTATTTTTAGTAGAGACGGGGTTTCAACATGTTAGCCAGGATGTTCTCGATCTCCTGACCTCATGATCTGCCCTCCTTGGCCTCCCAAAGTGCTGGGATTACAGGCGTGAGCCACCACACCTGGCCCGCTACACTTGATTTGGGGTGTGTATCCACTTTTCCATCAATCATGTGACATCTTCCATAATATGCCTGTATGTTGTTCATGCCATGAAAGTTGAATCTGATTGGGAGATGTGACTAATTGCTGAATGTAGACTTCAATTGGCCTCCACAGAGCGAGCAGGCCTGCTTCATCTGGGCTATACTGCTACACTGGAATGGTTAGGTCTTTCTTAGTTGCATGACAAAAATCCAGCTCAAATTGGCTTGAAACCAAGAAAAACAAAAGGTATTGGATCTTGGAATGAAAACCTCTGGTTGATGGTCTTCAGGAGAAGTTTGATCTAGAAGCTCAAATGATCTAATTGGATTTTGGGTTACCTTTTTCTCTCTCTTATCTCTACCTTTCTCTGGCCTGATTTTATTCACTTCTTATTGTGATAAGATAGTTTTCAGAAACTTCAGGTTGCATCCTTTCTCTCCGGCCACCCCACTAGAAAGATGACTCCTTTTAACAAAAAATATTACAATGACTTCCAAGATTGAGCAGCATTGGCTCTGTCTGACCTTCCTCGGGACACGTGCACAAACCCGAACCTCTCACTGAGCGCAGGGTGCTGCTCTGCTCTGATCTGGCAGGCTGAGCTCACATGCCTGCCTACCCTTGGAGCTGGAGTTGGGTTAAATTCCTCCTTATTCTTCTAGACAAAGTAGTAGAGGAGCTATTCCCTGAGATAAAGTGGGTACTATTGGATAGAAAAAGAAGAGAGAGTAGATGTTGGGCAAGGAAATACAAGAGGTATCCACAACAACAACAACAAAAACTCTGAAAAGATGCTCAGATGCTTGGAGGCCTGGAAGCTCCAGCCTATTTCAAGGGCCTATTATGAAATTAGCACATTCATGAAATCAGCTTCCATGGTTCCAAATTCCCAGTCATGACAACCATCCCCCTTCCTGAGCCAGACCTACCGCTTCCTTTCAGAGCTGCTGACACTAACTGATGGATGAGGGTGTCAGGGTTTCCAAGACACTGGATTTCCATTGACTGCTATAACCTTGAGCTACAGGCTTTATTGGCAGTATTTAACGCAAATCTGTTTTCCATCCTTGTCAGATCCCACTTCAATATGCGCCACAGGAGGAGAAGTCGAATGCGAAATTGATTTCTTTAATGGGGAGTGCTCCACAGCAGATAGCAACCCTTCCGGAGATGCATTAGCTGGATTACAATTGAATCTTTCCTTGCTTGCTCTGAGCGACTCTCTCCTTGGCCAGAAGGCTGGGACTCTGAGCTCATCATTTGCCTAATTGTTTCTTACACTGGAGACCAAGAAAGTCAGGGCTCTCCCCTCCAGCCCCTAGGTCAGAAGCAGGGACTTTCAATCCCTAGACTTGCTAGAGAAGACTGAAATTTAGGAATTAGTGTCTTATGATTGCTAAGGGTGATGGTGTCTAAATGTTTCTTAGCAACATTTAGACAAAATCAATAAGCAATAAGTGGTTGAAACCATGTGAATGAACAGTTAGAAATCTGAGGACTGGTATTCTTGATTCTTAGTGGGATTTTAGGGATTCTTCATGCTGTAAGTTGAGATTTCAGAGTGGTTTTTCTAGAATGCAGTGAGATTCTGCTTATGTCTGTTTAGCAAGGACCCATGCCATTTTCATATATAGCAACATTTGGCTTTTATTGTGTGCTAGGCTCTCTGCATGATATGACTTGGCTCTGTGCCCCTACCCAAATCTCACCTTGAATTGTAAGTCCCCCACATGTCATGGGGGGAACTTGGTAGGAGGTAATTGAATCATTGGGGTAGGTTTTTCCTGTGCTGTTCTCTGATAGTGAATAAGTCTCATGAGATCTGATGGTTTTATTGGGGGAATTCTCCTATACATGCTCTCTCTCGTCTGCTGCCATGTAAAACGTGCCTTTCTCCTTCCACCATGATTGTGAGGCCTCCCCAGCCATGTGGAACTGTGAGTCCACTCAACCTCTTTCTTTCATAAATTACCCAGTCTTGAGTGTGTCTTCGTTAGCAGCATAAGAACAGATACACTGTTTTAATACCCTGCATTATCTCACTTAGACCTCATAACAACCCCATGAGATTAATCCTATTATTATATTATTATTCTCTCTCTACTGGTGAAGGCATGGCGATTCATGGAGGTTACACAGTTTGCCCCAAGTCACACAAATAATATGGTAAGTAGCAGAGCCTGTATTTATACCTTTGTCTGACTCCAAAGGTTGTCCTCTTAGCCACCACTATATATTTCCTTCCATAGGGAGGCATCACACACCCATCAAGGGTGGATTTGTTATTATCTCCTATGGTAAGGACCCAGATGACGTTACATTGTTAGGTCTTGGAATGTGACATAGAGACAGAATAAAAACTGGAAAGTTCTGGCCAATGCATGTCTTCTTAGCCACACCTGCTACATTAGCTCATGGAGAAGGACCATCTTTATTTCCTAGAGGCATTGATGACATGAATGTGTTTGCAAGGAAGGGGAAATTTAGACCAGGGCTGTTGTCTTGTTGGGACATCAAGTACACTTTTTGGCTAGAGTGAATCCCAATGGCTTTTCCATCATGGAATCTATGATCTATCTTATCTTCAGTCTTCCAAGATCTGACCTCTCTGGGGACACTGAACCAGCTTAACCTAACTGCATGACCAAACATGGTTTATTCTTTTTGAATCTTGGGATATTCATTTGTATAATACTGTCAATATTGTTAAATATGTAGAATAACGTGTTAAGGTTAGGTGGAGTAATGTACAGTAAGGAATCAAGAGATGTCAGTTACTACTATTTTGTTTTATTTTGCTTGGTTTCCATTTTTGCATCTCTCAAATGAAGAAGGTGGATCAACTCCATTTCTGAACCATAATTGCGTCATTTGAAAATGAATGGGGCTGGCTGGGAAGGGAATGAGATGGGTAACAGATCTATGGGCGAGCTCTGAGGGGTCAGAAACAGCTTCAGGAAGGGAAGCAAGTTCAGTCTAGCTGGTAGCACTTGGTGATGTGAGGATCTGGCTACAGACAAGAAGTGGTAATTGAGGTTGGCTGTGGGCATCCAGGAAGCCCAACAAGAAGTGATGGGGTAACGTTTCAGGCTTGCAGACTACGATGAACCTGTCACCAGGTATTAGGGACTGAACCAGATACTGTTCAGAGGCTGATTTCTATAGACTGAGTATATATAAGGTTGTGGGTAGCAGGTGATATTCCAGTTACTCTTGCTGTGTGACAAACCAGTACGAAACCTACTGGGTTGAAATGACCTTTTTTTTAGGCTTACATATTCTGTGGGTCAGGCATTTAGGAGGGCTTCTCTGCTTCCTGATGTCTGGGGCTTCAGCTGGGCAAACTTAAAGGCTAGGGGTAACTCACTGATGGGAAGCAGGAACCTTTGGAGATATCTTTACTTACGTGTTTTGTGGTGATGCTGGCTTTTCTCTGGGACTTCAGCTGAGCTGCCAGGTACAACACTTACATGTGGTATCATCATGTGGTCTCTGTGTCGAGACTGAGTGTCCCATGAGAACAAGACAGAAATGGATGGCATTTTTATTATTGAATCTCAAAGCCACATAACATCACGTACTCTAGGTTCAAGGGGAGGAAACATAAGCTCCAGCCCTCAAATGAAAGGGGTGTTAAAGTGATGTTGTAAGAAAGCTGCGGGATGGAAGATTTGTTGCCTCCATCTTTGGGGACTCTAGTCTGCCACAAGTGGTGCAGTCTTATGAAATTATTGCGATAGTGTTATTGTTAGTAGCACAGGCTATGGAGTCAGTGCTACTGTGGAGTCAGACTCCATGCTTCACATCGCGACTTCACCACTTCCTCACTGTGTGATGTTGCGCGAGTCATTTAAACTCTGTGCCTTTGCCTCCTCATCTATGAAATGGGACTACTAGTTGTACCTATCTGATTGGATTATTATTATGAATATTACATGAACTCATAGCAGGTACTCAGAACAGAGCCTGGCACCTTGTAAATCCCAACTCAAGGCAGGGGTTTACTATTATTATCATCACTAAGTAGGTTCTCAATACAGAGACTCAGGCTTAGGGAACAAGCAAGGAATTTAGTGGCCAAAGTGATGGAATCAAAGTTCAGGCCAACCTATGAGAAGATCTGACCTGAAAAGAATGTGAGACTAGAGATGATGCGTTGTTTCTCCTTGGGGTCAGAGCTGATCCCGGAGAGAAGGCCTGTGTTTTATGGGTAGGCCTGGGGCAAGCTGAAGTGGTCCCTGCGGGAATGAGGAGGCCCCAGGCACAGCAAGAGCAGAGGAGCTGATTCTGTCACATCTAAAACATGATGACCCCGAACACACTTTCTTTCACTTTTTTCCATTTAACCTCCCCTGTGTCTCATTGAGCCTCATCTTACTTGCCAGGTAAAAGGTCTGGAACTAAGCCATGTTAAGTCAACAGTGAGTGACAGAGGACAGCAGCCTACGCCACTGTGACAAAGGCTTGTTCAAATATGTTGAGAGAATGGATGAGTTGAAATGGAAGACAGAACTTACAAGATTAGGCTCCACTGCCTGGTATCCATCTTTGGTTGCAGGTGACAGAAACCTACTTCCAACCAGCATACACTAAAAAGGAAATTTATTTGTTCACTTCACTGAAAAGTCCTGGGGGACACAGCCTCAGCTGTGTCCACATTCCTCAATGATGTTGTGAGGAATTCTGTCTCTATCTTTCAGAGCCGTTACCCACCCTCCTTTTTCAGGGAGTAAATCTATTCCCTTCTTAACTCATCCATAAGATACTTAGTAGGGGCCGCCATGCACTGGGCATGTTTCAGGAACTAGGCATATAACAGTGAACCAGACAGCAAAGTCCTTGACCTCACGGAACTTTTATATCCAGAGGGACAAGATAGAATAAATAAGTAGACAAATGAAAACAGATGTGTAATTTTAGTTAATAGTATAATAAGGAGAATAGATCTGAGTGAGGGAATAAAGAGCGAGAGCAAAGAAGTAATCACAGAAAATCTGTTTGAGCTGTTACTGTGTGTGAAGGCACAGGTGGAGGGAGGCAGCCCACCATGTGTGGATGTGGGGAATGGTGTGCCAGGCAGAAGGAACAGTGTCTGAAAAGACCTGAGGCAGGGATGATTTTGCTGTGTTTGAATAAATAAAAGGAGACTAGGATGGCTGGGGCTTAGTGATCAAGAGGAAAGTCATGTGAGAACTGTGAGAAGTCGATGAAGGATGGTGCTGGGATCATGGCCATGATAAAGAGTCTAAGTTTTATTTTAAGTCTAATGGGAAACTGGTGGAGATTTTAAAGTAGGAGAATGATATGATCGTATTTGCCTTCACTCAAAGCTGACATGCTTCCCAATTAGCAGCTTCTGTGTACAAAGTCCCAGGAAGGGATCCCACTGGTCAGCCTTGAGCCACATGCAAATTTTTGGACCAGGGAGGGATCCCATTGGTCTTGGGTCACATGCAAATTCATGGACAAGGGAAGGATACCATTGGTCAGCCTTGGGTCACATGCAATTCATGGACCAGGGAGGGGTCCCATTGGCCAACTTTGAGCCACATGCAAATTCATGGGCCAATCGCTGTGGCCATGGTGTTGTGGTATTTTGAATGGCCCAGCTGTGGTCATATACCTATGTTTAGAGCCTGGAAATGGGGGCAGCTCCATTCTATCCACTGAGCATGAAAGGGTAATTTTTCAAATGAAAATTGTGGAGTCCACTTAAACAAGGTGATGGGCATTAGACAGGTGAAAATAACATATGTCCTCCGTGCCTCACCTGTAATAATATCCCTGAACTGTGAACATCCCATCCCTGTTTAGGATATCCAGTGACACCCTAGGATGTCCTTGGAGTTCCTTTCTCTACCTTGCCTTCTTCACCACTTATCAGGCCAGTCAGTAGAGAATTGCTTGGGTGGTGAAGCATTTCTTCCAGGTTTTAAACCAGGGCAGTTTCTACCTATGTCATCCTTGTACTAATGCATGTCAGGTGAGCCCAAATATTATTTCCTGTAGTCCTTTTGAACAGAACAGGAACAACTCCCTCAGGTAGCTATTTTCTTACCCTAAATAACCTCAGTTCATTCCTTTCTTTGCTCAGGACATGGTTCCATTGCCATTCTAGTGGCTTTCCTTTGAACTTCATCAGATGTTCAGATGCTGTGTTCTGTGAAGGGGGCGGGGGGGGGGGTGGTGATTCCTAGTTTACCAGGAGCAATTTCTTAGTTTCAGCCTGATTTGGCTGCAATAAAACAGTCTAGTATGCAAATGAAGTTGTTCCCAGATATACGCAAAGAAGTCACTAGTTAATAAATCATTGAGGTTGTGGGAGGCAAGGTGAGCAAAAAAGCAGATCCCAAAGCAGAGTGGGAAGTTGTTAGGAGGAAAATATTCCCGGGCGTCTCTGGGATTTCTGTAATACTGTGGCATCCTGTGGTGTAGGCCTCTTTTTCTTTCTTTTTTTTTTTTTTTTTGAGATGGAGTTTTGCTCTTGTCACCTGTGCAATGGCGCCATCTCGGCTCACTGCAACCTCCGCCTCCCAGTTTCAAGTGACTCTCCTGCCTCAGCCTGCCCAGTAGTTGGGATTACAGACACCTGACACCAGGCCCAGTTAATTTTTTTATTGTTAGTAGAGATGGGGTTTCATCATGTTGGCCAGGCTGGTCTTGAACTCCTGACCTCAAGTGATCCACCTGCTTCCATCTCCCAAAGTGCTGGGGTTACAGGCATGAACCACCACACTCGGTGGCCTCTTTTTATTTATAGGAGTCAAGATGGTAGGAACATTCCTTCTCATATCATTCCATATTTACCTCCACTATGGAATGCGTCATGTTTAGCAATTATGTATTCATTCAGCAAACACTTATTGAGCACTTACTGTATACCAGGCACTGGACAATAGTGATGGGGAGATGAGCGAATAAAAATTCTGGTTTTAGTTTGGTGCGGGAGACAGGTGAGAAAAATGGTAATGGCAAGGAAGTGTGATGAGAGTTCTAACAAGAGTATATGTTAGTGGGGTCCCTCTAGGAACAACCTCGAACCAGGGCTGAGAGGGAAGGGCAGATGGGTGAGGCAGGATGTGTGTGTGTGCTCATGAGTGTGTGCGTGTGTGTGTGTGTGGCAGTTCTGGATCATGGTAACCATGCGTACAAAGGCCCCAAGGCTTGGGAGAAGAGGGTGATGTGAGTTAATGTATGACCAGGTGGAGGGATCAATGGGATATGGCTGGATATAAAGCTTGCTCGGTAGACAAGGATCAGACAATGTAGGTGTGGGGACAGCATATGAGGGCGTTGGGGAATGATTGAACGTTTTGGTCACGGGCAGTGATGCGATGAGGGTTGTTTTAGAAAGATCACTCTGATCAATTTGTAGAGGGTGGATGGATGCTGGAGTCGTCACAGGAGAGGTGTCAGGAGCTCGGTGAGCAGGCAGCGGACCAGAGAAGGAATGGAAACCGGAGCCGAGACTGTGGCTGTCTCGGTCGGCTGGGCTACTGTAACTGGATGCTGTGGACTGGGCGACTTCACCAGCAAGGATTTATGTCTCATGTTCTGGAGGCAGGAAGTCCTAGGTTAAGGCCCTGGAAGATTTGAGACCTGGTAGGGCCTGCTTCCTGATTTGCCGATGGCTTCTGCTTGCTGTATAATCACACAGTGGAGGGAGAGAGAGAGGGAGCGAGAGAGAGAGAGAAAGAGAGAGAGAGATCATCTTACTTGTGTCTCTTCTTATAAGGGCACAGATGTCATTCATGAAGGCCCCCATGACCTAATCACTTCCCCAAAGCCTCATCTTCTGACAACACTGCATTGGGAATCAGGCTTCAGCATCTGAATTTCGAGGGGACACAGACATTCAGTCTGTAACAGTGGACAAGGGGGCAGAGGGCCGGGGATGGAGGAGACTGGTGGGAGATGCGGGGAACTAATGTCCACAGCCCTGGTGAGTGACTGGTTTTGGGACTGGGAGGTGCTGGGCGAGGCTCCACATCATGTGCCTCTGGACCCCACCCCTGACCAACAGAATCTCGGTCTCTTAAAGATTCTCCTGGGATTTAAAGCCATGTCCCCTGACTCCAGCTCTGTTGTTTGTTACTCCTACCACAAACATGACTATGAAAGTACTAAAGGATGCTGGGATTGTCTGGGAACAGGCGGAGTGATGTGTCTTGAGTGATTCAACAGAGCCAAGTCAAAAATAATACTACAGGGTTCTAATAACCTTCAACCCCCATTTTGCTTAACCTTTAGGTTTCCTTAAATATTGACCTGTAGGGCAAGGGACTGAACAGACACTTCTCAGAAGACATACAGGCAGGTAATAAAGATATGAAAAAATGCTCATCATCATAAATCATCAGAGAAATGCATATCAAAAGCACAATAAGATACCATGTCACACCAGTCAGAATGGCTTTTGTTAAAAAGTAAAAAAGTAACAGATGTTGACAGGGCTGTGGAGAAAAGGCAACATTTATACACTGCTGGTGGGAATGTTAAGTATTTCAGCCACTGTGGAGAGGAGAGATTTCTAGAAGAACTGAGCTGAACTATTATTCAACCCAGCAATCCCATTACTGGGCACCTGCCCAAAGGACAAGAAATCACTCTACCAAAAAGGTACATGCACCCATATGTTCATCGCGGCACTATTCACAGTGTGAATAGCAAAGACATGGAATTAACCAAGCTGTCCATCCACAGTGGATTGGATAAAGAAAATGTGGTATATATACACCATAGAATACTCCACAGCCATAAAACAAGAACGAAATCATGTCTTTTGCAGCAACAGGGATGCACTTGGAGGCCATTGTCCTAAGTGAATTAATGCAGAAACAGAAAAGCAAATATCACGTGTTCTCACTTATCAGTGGGAGCTTAACATTGGGTGCTTATGGAGTAAAGATGGGAACAGTAGACACTGGGGAATACAAGATGGAGGAGGGTGGAAGGGAACAAGGGTTGAAAAATTGCCTACTGGGTACTGTGTTCACTTGCTGAGTGATGGGTTCAATTGTACTACAAACCTCAGCCTTATGTAATATACCTTTGTAGCACACCTGCACATGTACCCCCAGAGTCTAAAATAAAAGATGAAAAAAATACTGGGGGTCAGGTGCAGTAGCTCACGCCCGTAATCCCAGCACTTTGGAAGGCCAAGGCAGGTGGCTCACTTGAACTCAGGAGTTTGAGACCAGTCTGGGCTACATGGTAAAGCCCCATCTCTACAAAAAATACAAAAATTAGCCAGGCATGGTGGTAAGCCTGTAGTCCCAGCTACTTGGGAAGCTGAGGCAGGAGGATCACTTGAGCTCAAGAGGTCGAGGCTGCAGTGAGCCAGGATTGTGCTGCTGCACTCCAGCCTGGGCAACAGAGAGAGATCCTGTCTCAAAAATAAGAATAATAATATAAAATTAGCTCACAGGGGCACTTTGGACACTGATGGGCTGACTACATGTGGTTCGGGTCCCAGAGGGGATCCTTTGGTGGCTGCGTGACCATTGGCAAGTCACCTAATTCCTCTGAGCTCTGGCCTCTTTACAGAACTGTGATAAGGATTGGATTGGATAACACACGCGGGGAGTGTGTGTATGGTGGTAGGGGGGCAGTAGAACCCACCCACAGCTTCCTCCCTCTCCCCCTTCTCTCCCCATCGTTCTGCCTGCGGGAGGTGCTGGATTGTGTTCCTGGCGAGGCTGCCTCACTGGAAAGACTCTGGCTGATGAGTTGTTCTTTAGAGCAAGGTTTCAAATCTTTTTTTAGTTTATGTTCAGGTGCTTTGCTTTTCCCCCGCCCTCTTTCTCATTTTAGCAGATGAGGACTCTCGCTAGGTGTGACAGCTGATATTCTGAAAATGACAAGGTGCCTCATTTGGGACAGAATGTGCTTGGGGATTTTTATCTGTGTGTGCACAGCATTCTTCTGAGTAGATCTGCACAGGAGAGCCCTGGCAGTGGGTCACAGTGAGCCGCCTGGGACTCAGACAGCTTTAAGCTCCAACCGGGGGAAAGGAGGAATTCATCCCGGGCCTCTGTTGTACAGAGAACTGCAGAATCTTTCTTGCTCGATGTCTTCCCACTGTCCCTGGAGTTGGCTTAGCTTCTATCAAACTAACAACCTCTTGACTCACCGCCTGTGTCCAATCTCCCAATCTCCCACCCTCAAACCCAACTTGCCTGCAAACTGAAAATGACATTAGTAGTGCTAATGGCACTCACATAGTTAATATTTATTTCATGTGCCTGGCAGGATCCTGAGCTCCTTGCGTGTCATTTACTGATTTGTTAACAGCAAGTCTTTGTGAGACCGATCTGATCATTTTCCTCCCTTCCTGCAGACATATGACTGGCTTCCCGTAACACTGGAACAAGATTTCCCAAACTTTCCCTTGTTGCAGATCAACTTTGTGGTTTTACGCTGTGGATGATCTTCATGACTGCTGTCATATAGTGTACCACCTATGCCATATTTATGCAAGCTTTTCCTGTAAATTAACTCACTTTGGGAAATATTTACATAGATTACAATACAATAAATTATAGCTTTCATTCAAATGCACACTGCCCTCTGCCATCTCTATAAGGTCATCAGAAGCATAAATATGATGAAAACAGAACAAAACCAAACAGTGTTATTCAGTCCTCTCTGGGAGCTGTTGACAAGGCACTCTGCCTGAGGCTTGCTCTCTTTGTGCTAAAAATGGGACATGAATAAGAGAGGGAGATGTTGAAGACAGAGCAACACCAAACCAAGACTTTCTCCTTGGTGCAAAAACAAGACTTAAGTGAGAATTTATAAGGGAATACTTTCTTCATGCAACTCAGTGCTCTTTAGCGCTGTTTTCGTCTGCCTCCTAAAATGCTCTCCTATTGGCTAAAAGCAGCATCTTATTTTGGGAAATACCGGTGGACAAGATGGACCCTAACTTGTTTCACTGTCTAGATCTCTTTCACACCATGGCACAGTTACTTGGTCTACCAACTGCAATCTCACCTTTCTTCCTTGATGTCTTTCTCTTTCCAATCTGTGTGTTTTTGCATCTGCTGTTCTCCATGACTAAAAGGTCCTGTCCTTAATTGCAAATGGCACACGTCCATGCATTTATTTCAAATGTTACTCCAGTGTTGCCTTCTGTATAAAGTCTTCCTCAAACCCCAAAGCACAGTAAGTCAACCTCTCCTCTGTTAACAATGTAAATGTTCCCCCCATATTAGTTGTTGCTATATACTGAAGGTTTCTGAGGGAGACATTATTAGGTGTCTAACCCAACAGGCATTAATTTCCATCTTCTCCCTTGCTCCGTTCTCTGTAGAAGCTGAAGAGCTTGAGATATACTTTACCAGCTTCCCATGAACCTGCAGAGGAAGGGCCTATGACACAGTTCTGTCCTGTGCAATGTCAGGACAGGTATGCTGATTGAACTCCTTTTTAAAAAATTTTTTTTTTATTTTTGAGATGGAGTCTCACTCTGTTGCCCAGGCTGGAGTGCAGTGGCGCCATCTCAGCTCACTGCAACCTCTGCCTTGTGTGTTCAAGCAATTCTCCTGCCTCAGCCTCCCAGGTAGCTGGGATTACAGGCGCATGCCACCACACTTCGCTACTTTTTTGGGGGGTATTTTTAGTAGAGGTGGGGCTTCACCACGTTGATCAAGCTGGCTGATTGACTTCTAAAAAGGTGTTTTGCTTCTTGGTGGTAAGGAAAAGCATGGTGAAAACCCCATGAGGACTTCTCCTTCTTCTCGCTTCCTGTCTTAAAGGCAAATGTAAAAACTCCTTCAGTGGCAGCCTGCTGTGATCACACAGTAACAAACATAAGAAGGATGGATCAATATAACAAGGAGGGAAGAATAGAAAGGAACACACATCCCATTAGGAAATCATGAAGCTGCCAGGCCAACCCTGGGACCAGCAGCTTTCAAACTCCTGGTTAAATAAGTGATAAATGTCCTTGTGGTTTGAGCCACTGTTAGCTAGAAGTTCTGTCATGCGTAGTTGAAAGTATTCTTAACAGATAGTTTAACTGGTCTCCGTTCCTTACTGGATTTTGTGTAATTCTAAGGTAGGTGTGTAACATTTAGCTTGGTAATCTTGTCATTCAAATAGGGTACATGGTAATATTTAGTATTGTTATTGTTATCTACAAAACAGCTTATATTTATTCAAACTCTATGTTCTTCTGTTTCCTGAGCTTGGATCCTTAATCACTATTGTTATTAATGTCATTAATGAAAGTGGAATGAATGAAAAAATGAATGAATAACTTACCAGCAGGAGGATTTGCAAGAAAAATGCTTTTTATGCCACCTTTATTTAACAACTTTATTAGAATTTATATTATAATGAAAAAAGTGAGGCTCTGTTATTTGTTCTGTATTTATTTTGTTTTTGATTTATTTTTATTTTTTGCTTTTTGTATCCTAACCCATAAGAATTTACATTCTTGAGCTTTCAGGGAGGCATTTAAGGGAGACAGTCAGGGTGTATTTGGATCCTCTCATGTGCCAGGTGTGTTATGTGTGCGGGTTAATGCAATACAACAACATTGGGATGTAACTGTTGTTGCTCCCTTATTACCCGAGGAATGATAGACTTGAGTAAGCTTGATAAAGAAGCAGAGAGCTGTTCAGCCTGCAGGGCAATGGTAAAACATCCACAATGGCTGGGTAGATTGCTGGAGTGTACAGCATCTTACCCCCAAACTCCCGGCACTGTGACATGGGACCTTAGGGAGAACTAGGGACTTTTTTCTCCCACTATACCCTGCAAAATAAAGAGAGTTGAAGATTTTAATGTAGTCCTAGGAAACTCTAGATCCCATGTTCTTCCTACTCTGTTACCCAGCACCTGCTTGAGAAGCCGCCATGATACTCTGCAATTGACATTGATCTTTTATTCTGGAAAGTCAAGACCGTGGAACCCCTTGGTGCATCCTTGGAGAGAAAGAGTTGAGTACTGACCTGTGTGGTATTAAGGGAGGGTCTCTGGCTTCCCTGAGCTCATATGCATTGAATCCTCCTTAACTAGTAGTTATTCTCTCATCTCCTCTGCAGTTTCCTGGTGAAGATACCTGTGACAAACTTCTCCCTTGCCCCTGAGTACTTTTCTCTGTTTCTGCCCTAAGACTTAGTAGCTGTGGTCCATGGGGTCCCAGGGCTTTGTAAGAATGTCTGAGAGTAGCTCTCCGCATCAGCAGAAACTTAGCCAATCTCATGAAGGCTGTCTGTGCAATATCCCACGTCCAGCTCCAGGGAGTTCTAGAGAATCTTCAGCAACCATTTTTAAAATGCTCTTTTAGACCAGGAGAGGTGGCTCACGCCTGTAATCCCAGCACCTTGGGAGGCTGAGGTGGGCGGATCACTGGAGGTCGGGAGTTCGAGACCAGCCTGGCCAACATGGTGAAACCCCGTCTCTATTAAAAATGCAAAAATTAACCAGGCGTGGTGGTGCACATTTGTAATCCCAGCTACTCAGGAGGCTGAGGAGGAGAATCGGTTGATCCCAGGAGGCAGAGATTGCAGTGAGCCGAGATTGCGCCACTGCACTCCAGCCTGGGTGACACAGCGAGACTCTGTCTCAAAAGAAAAAAAAAGAAAAAAAAAATGCTCTTTCATCTCTTTCTTCTTCCATTCTCTGTTCTCACACAGAAGAGCTGTTTCAGCCCCTCTTTCCTCAAGCTACCTACTACTCTTCCTCCATCCTTGCTTCCTCTTGTCTTTTTCTTGTCCTCTCAGCACTTCTTTCATTTTTTCCATTACAAAATTCTCCCAAAACACTGTCTGGCAAGGCAGGGCCTTCCTTTGAGTTTTGGAAAATGGGGAAAAAAATGAGTTTCGCTTGCAAGAAAAGTTTGGGAACATGTGTAACCATTGTATCTTATCATGTGTCTTTGTCTTCCATCTACGAGGTCTGTTGCTGGGTCTCTACTTATATCTACCTCCACATCACATCTCCACCATGATATGGGTGTTCATCTATGGTTCTTTTTTTCTGCATTTCCCTGTTTCTTCCTCACCTATCTCCTATTCCTGTCCCCAGCGAAATTGATAATCAGCTCACTGTCCATGGCCTTGAGAGGGGATATGATAGGAAGAAAACTGATGTTGTCACCCCTATACTTTCCTCCTGGCTTTCGTATTCAAAAGATGAAGCCCAGCATCACGGTGGTTCATGCCTGCAATCCCACATGTTGTGAGAACAAGGTGAGAAGATCGCTTGAGCCCAGGAGTTTGAGACCCCCTCTCTACCAAAAATTTGAAAAAATTAACTGGGTGTGGTGGTGCACATCTGTGGTCTCAGCTACTCTGGAGGCTGAGGTGGGAGGATTGCTCGAGGTTGAAGCTGCAGTGAGTTGTGATCATGACTACACTCCGACCTGGGCAACACAGTGAGATCCTATCTCAAAAAAAATGAAATAAAAAAGACGAAACCCTAGAAAAGGCAATTATTTTGGATATGAAGTAGCATCATGGGAGGGGTGTGGGTCCCCTCCTCATAACCCTAGAAAGAGGTTTGCTGCCTTCAACCCATCAGTTGAAAGATGAGTGAAGAGGGTTGAGAGAGAGATCTCTGGGTACAGAAGAGAGGTGACCCAGGCTACACCTCATGGACTCATGTACGGGAACCCATAAAATCACAAGAAAGTGGCAATGTGGTAGTTCTAGGCAAATGGAGCTCCAGACAGCATTAAAAACAAAAACAAAAAAAACACAAACAACATCTGGTGGATGCCTGGGTGCAATGGCTCCTGCCTGTAATTCCAGCACCTTAGGAGGCTGATGCAGATGCATTGCTTGAGCCCAGGAGTTCAAGACCAGCCTGGGCAACACGGTGAGACCCTGTCTATACAAAAAATACAAAAATTGGCTGGGCATGGTGGCATGAGATCGTGTCACTGCACTCTAGCCTGGGTGACAGAGTGAGACTCTGTCTCAAAATAAAAAAAAAAAAATTGCATGGTGGTAAGCTTGATAAAGAAGCAGAGAGCTGTTGAGGCTGCAGGGCAATGGTAAAACATCCACATTGGCTGGATAGATTGCTGGAGTCTACAGCATCTTACCCCCAAACTCCTGGCACTGTGACATTAGACCTCAGGGAGAAGTAGTGATTTTTTTCTCCCACTATACCTTGAAAAATAGAGACTTAGGATAAGAACTGAAGTTGTTTTGCAGGAAGATGAAGAATATATATATATATAAAATCACACATCACACACACAATTTGGACTCTCATGTTTGAATGCCATAATTCATGCCTGATTCATTTCATCATTATCTCCAACAATATGGGTATTGATATGGATATGGTTAAATTAAGTGCCTTTCAACTTTGCACAGTCCGTTCTCAGGATATCCCTTGTAGATACACATAGCAACTGATGTTCCTTACTTATTAGAAGCAAAAGGGAGGATTGAGCATACCAGTCCACATCTTTATCTCTTCTTTCTTCCTTATGCCTGTCACTCTATAGTCTCATTTCTGTTCTGCCATCTTGAACTTCCTCCAGGGCTTCACGCATGCGAGGCTCTCTCTCACACACAGCTTGCACACCTGTTGTTACTGATGTGTAGAACTGCTTCCATACTCGGCTCCCACATTCTCTAAACAATACACACTTTTTTGCCTGAATAATTTTTGTATGTCCTTCAAGCCATGGTTCAGAGGTCATTTTTCATGTCTTAGGAAAATTCATTTGACTGCTGTTTTCCAAACTTGACCTATTTCCAGCACCTAAATAGTTTCTAAAATGTACTACAGCTTAATAAATATTGCTGAATGAGAGAACATTGAAATGAACCAATGGGTGGATAAATGAATAAGTGAGTGAGGCCGGGCGCGGTGGCTCAAGCCTGTAATCCCAGCACTTTGGGAGGCCGAGACGGGCGGATCACGAGGTCAGGAGATCGAGACCATCCTGGCTAACACGGTGAAACCCTGTCTCTACTAAAAAATACAGAAAACTAGCCGGGCGCGGTGGCGGGCGCCTGTAGTCCCAACTACTCGGGAGGCTGAGGCAGGAGAATGGTGTGAACCCGGGAGGCGGAGCTTGCAGTGAGCTGAGATCTGGCCACTGCACTCCAGCCTGGGCAACAGAGCGAGACTCCGTCTCAAAAAAAAAAAAAAAAAGTGAGTGAATACATGCATGGATAGATGAGTGATGAAAGGATGGATGGATGGATGAAAGTATGAATGGGTGGATGAATGGATGGATGGATGGATGGATTAATGGTTGGATGGATGGATGAAAGGATGAATGGGTGTATGAATGGATGGATGGATGGATGGATGGATGGATGGATGGATGGATTAATGGATGGATGGATGGATGAATGGATGAATGGATGGATGAATAGATGAACGGATGAATGGATGGATGGATGAATAGATGAACGAATGGATGGATGGCTGGATTAATGGATGGATGAGTGACTGATGTTTGTCATTTCTAACCTCTCGTGTCTTAGTGATAAATATAAGTAAAAATATTCACTGCTCTTCAACTTCTTTGAGTTCATCATGCTGGTCAAGCATTTCCGTGTCTTTCGTCTTGGTGTCAAAGCATTAAAATAACAGGTGGCAACATTTGCGTTTTAAAATTGAACGTAATTTTGAGCTGCCAGAGATGAGATTAGTAAATGGGAAGCATAAATCACCTCTTTAGTTTTTATACATGAGCACTGGCCGTCAGAACAGGGGACTTTCATGGCTTGTGGGGACAGGTTGCTTGGCTTCCCAGATATCCAAGGGCAATGAAAGTGATTCATGCATTTATTCCTATCTTCATTCATTTTTTCAATCAGTCTTTCAATATAGCTTGGTAATCAAGAGAAAGAATTTTGAGATTTTAATAAAACCTAATTCTGATTCTATTTGCCAGTTAGTAACTGTGCATCTCTGGGACAGTTATGTATCTTTTCTGAACCACACCTGGTTCCTGTATAAAGCAGGGCTCATGTGTAAAAAAAAAAGTGTTTAACTGTAGAGTTGTTTTGAGCATTATATGAGTGAATAAATGTGAAGCCTTTTGGACAGTGCCTGGTACAGAGTCAATGGTCAATAAATGTTAGCCCTTATTATAAATTTTCTCATATGTGAATTCCTCCTGTCCTCAAATGTTTATTGAACTCATTGAGTAGCAGACTCTGAGCTGAGTAAACTTTGCTTTCTACCTTTTAAGACCTCACTGTCAGTTGATTTGACGGAGGCGTGGGTCAGTTGTTAGGAACTCTCTGACAGATTTAATGCTGGAGTATAGAAAACGGCAAGATCTAGAAGGGAAGGACTCCTCTCTATGAGGAGCTGGGTGGCATAGCAGGGAACAGCTAAAAAGCTCTGGCCAAATTATGCAGGAAAGGCTATGCTGGGATTATCAAAATGTTTTAAGCTAGGATGTGATAAGACTGGACTCCTCTCCTAAAATTTCCTTGGCAGCAGGGTGGAGGACAAAATAAAGATAGGTGGGATTGCAAAAAAAATTAGATTGGGGTGGAGGGTGGGTCAGGTGTTAAACAGGTTAGGTGTGAAAAGAGGGGGTTTGGCACTGAGGAAGAAGGTGGATGTAGCAGACGGAACATGTTGGAAGGACTCTCTAATACCTTGTTTCTCAAAGAGTGGAGTTGGGCTAGCAGCACCGGGGTTACCTGAGAACTTGTGAAATTGTGCAGACCTTCAGACTCCACCTGAGACCTCCTGGATCTACACATCAGCAGGATCCCTGGGTGATTTGTATGGGCATGATGGCTCATGAAAGACAGCACACAGACTCAGTAGGATTTGGTACCCACCTGGATGTGAGGTGAAAAGGAAAATAATTAGTCAGGAACTAGAATGTCCACAAAAATCAAACACACATGCTAGACTTGCCTTTTCGAGAGATGGCGGACGGTTATATACCTCATTCATGGTTTTTGTTCCTTGGTACTAATTTAGGATTAGTGTTATGAAAGAGAGACAAACCCTTGGTTTCTCCTTGAGCCCCTTGGGGTAACAGCTCCAGAGGCTTCAAGCATATATCTTTGTGCATCAGGGCAGGTTTCGTTCCTTTATCACCAAAGCCATAGCTAAGTGTTTATGGCTGAGTTATAAATCCCCAGAACATGGATTTCTTCCTGGAAGCGCTGAGTCACCCTTAACTTTAGCGGTGCAAATGGTGCCACAGTAAAACGTATATATCAAAGTGGTGGCGACTGTAAAGGTCTTTTAAAATTGAGTTGACGTTGCAGCATGTTTCCTTGAGATAAGGTGAGGATTTACGTTCATAAATAGAATCTTGAAGCCTGAGAGGCGTAACTGGCAATTTGGGGTGTTGAGATTTGGGAATCTTTTGTCCTTGGTCCTAACTGAAGACTTCCTTCTCTTTATGTAGGAGGCAGTCTCACTTTTTCACTTTTAATCTGGCTTTGTATACAGAGATGAAGTAATTTTGAGGCCCCTCCTTGATAAGCTCCCCTGAAAAGTGCTTTTCAAGCAAATTCAATTCAACAAAACATTGTTTTTTAATTCTTACCCTATGTATCTAGAATACAGAATGAACAAGAAATTCTACCCTGCGTAGACTTTCATTTGCTCATTCATTAAAAAACGATATTTTAAATGCTTATTACATGCCTGGCACTAATTCCAGGATCCAGGATGCTGGCTTAGAGCAGTAATCATGAGAAAGTCCCTGCCCTCAAAAAGCTTATATTCCCCTGAGGGAAGAAAGTCAATAAAACAGGTAAGCAGATAAATATAAAATATAATACTGCAAAATGAATGCTGAAATAGAGATATTTCTTGTGGGGTCACAAAAGGAAACATTATGCCTATTTAAGAAAATCAGGAAATGAGGACAGAGAGAACACACTAGAACTTAGTGTTGATAACTAGTTTGCTGGGCAAATGCATGAAGGTGTGAAAATACAAGATATGTATATGCCAATGTGACTGGTATTTAGGAAGCATGTTTGGAGATAGTGCTTAAGGAAGGTAAAATTAAGTGGATTCCTAATAAACTGCCAACAATTTTAGATTTCAAGCAGTAGTGAGATAGGATAAGATTAAAGATTATGCTGGGCCTGGGTACTGTGGCTCACACCTGTAATCCTAGTGCTTTGGGAAGCCTAGGCAGGAGGACTGCATGAGGCCAAGAGCTTGAGACCAACTTGGGCAACATAGCAAGACCCCATCTCTATAAAAAATGTTTTAAAAATTAGTCAGGCATGGTGGCACATGCTTGTAGTCCTAGCGACCAGAGAGGTAGGGGCACAAATTTGCTTGAGCTCGTGAGTTTGTGGTTACAGTGAGCTATGATGGCACCACTGCACTCCAGCCTGGGTGACAGAGTGAGACCTGTCTCTAAAAAAACTAAAATTAAAATGAAAAAAGATTATGTTGGCAGCTGAGAGACATGGGCATAGCCAAGACCATGATGGAAGGGATGGAAAGACTGAGACTTGAGGGCTAATTCCAGGAGGGCTTCAGGAAGAAAGCTTAGTGATTAAATGGTGACGGGGACGTGGGGAGGCAGGGTAGGGGAGTCAAAGGTATCTAGGTGTTGGTCATGTTACCTTTTTTTCCAAATTAGAGGTCACATTGATCATGACATTCCAGCCATGCACCTTAGTGCATATAATTTTGTCTCTACCTATTTCTAAAAGATATAATCAAATGCAGGTAGTAAAGAAAGCTGAAGCTTCATCAGTGACCCAGAGACTTAGCCGCCTGCCATGACTGGACAGCTCAAAGCACACAAAATGAAGTCAAAGGGGCAGCTCAGAGAAGGACCCAAAGATACCCTTATCCCAACAGTCAATATTTACCCTACTCAAAGTGCTTGATTAGGATTGTTCCATCAGCACCCGGGCCCCCTGAAACACACACACGGTGCACATGTTCTGCATTGCAAAGTGCGTATTTTTAATATTGATCTCTCCAAATCCAACGGGCTTCATTGATTTTTCAAAGAACCTGGAAGAAAGACTGTGATAAACCAAAGACGCGTACAGCTTCATCAGCCCAAAGGACATGACTTATTTTCCTTTTCCTTGAACTTTCCTTGGCTTCCTGGGAAGATAACTTATTTTTATTTCTCTCTTTATTTCTTTATTTTGTATCAGCCTGTATTAAAGCCCTATAAATAACCTTAGAGACACACGGAACAGATTCATTTAATTTTCCTTTAGTTATCCTAAGTCGGAACAGATGTGTGTTTGTGATAGAAGAGGGGAGGGGGAGAATGAATCATAGGTGTGGAGAGAGAGATGAGAAACTGGCATCTGCAGTAGAATGTCTGGCTGATTTTCGGAGCTTGGAAAACAGCGCGGGCTCAGCCTGGCTGGGTCTGCTTGGACCTAATGACATCTGCCACAGATGAGTACCAAAAAAGCGAAAATATGAAATAATGAGCCGGGAGGGGTCAACATCATGGAGTGATGTGTTTTCTAGCAGCATCACCCATGAATTGCTCAGGCCACGAACTGACCCTTCCTTTCTTACATGCTTAAAAGGCATGGTGGTGAATGTGGGGAGCAGACCAGAGATCAGAAATTTAGCTATAGGATTCATAGAGTGAGGAGATCAGTTGGTTGATCCACAAGTCATGACTGAACATCTGTTGTATGCGCAGCCCTGTGCTGGAAGCCTGAGCTGTGTGGGACATGGTCCAGATCCTTACAAACAAGGCATCCCACCCTAAAGGTGAGGTCAGACACTGTTTACATTGTCCAGTGAGGAATGACTGAGTGTCACATTCCAGGCATGAGGCTGGCTGGGGCATCAGGAATGAGTCAGAGTGAGGACAAACCCTCAAGGTCAAGTGTGGATAGCTGTGAGTGTCCAGTGGGGGCATACCTTGCTTGCATGACATAGAACAATATTTAATAACAAGAGTGTGTTATCAGTTCAGCGTCAGGAATCACAGCACAGAAGCTGCAGGCGAGGTAGCAAAAGGTGTAAGGAGCAAATCCTTAGGAAAAGAACCCTTAACAACCAAGGAAGGCATCAGAGTCCAACCAAGTGGTCTTGGCAACAGAATGGAGTGCCCCTTTTGAAAGTTTTAAGGAGAGAAAACTAGGACAGAAGTCCATTTGGACAATACAGTGACATTATAGAGATGTCCCTTGGTGCCCAGGACTGTGCTGGGCACACAGTCTCACGTTCCACATGAGTCGTTGTTCTATCATTGCTGGCTGAGGCTGATGGCATCATCCTGCCCCGGTCAGGATTTCACAATGATGGGGATTAGAGCAGAGCATCTCCAACCCTAATATGCACACTAGTCGCCTAGGGATGTTATTAAAATGCATGTTCTGATTTAGTAGGTCTGGGATGGGGCTGGAGATTCTGCATTTATTTTTCTTTTTGAGATGGGCTCTTCCTCTGCAGCCCAGGCTGGAGTGCAGTGGTGCAATCTCAGCTCACTGCAACCTCCACCTCCAGGACTCGAGCAATTCTCCTTCCTCAGCCTCCTGAGTAACTGGGACTACAGGTGTGCACTAACACACCCAGCTAATTTTTTTTTTTTTTTTTTTTTTTGGGACACAGGGTTTAGCCATGTTGCCCAGGCTGGTCTCGAGCTCCTGGGCTCAAGCGACCCACCCGCCCTAGGCCTCCCAAAGTATTAGGATGACAGACATGATCCTCCCATGCCCCAATGAGATTCTGCATGTCTACGGAGCTCCCAAGTGGTCTTTGGACCAACTTTGAGAAGTGAGGGAGCACAGGAGTCTTATCCAAAGAGATACAGTTGGGAGGAGCTAGGGAACCTAGCTTGCCATTTATACATGGATATGTATTCCCCTGGGATGTAAGCAACCACTGGGGTGAATGTTTAACTGAGATCCAGCAAGTTTCTACTTGCCGTATTTCATTTAATGCTCACAACAACACTGCCAACTAGTCTTTATCACGAGTCCCTTTGAACAAATGTGCAAAATTAGGCAAATTGTCTTGCTTTATTTAATGAGATCCCTTAACTTGTGAGGGTCAATGCAGCCTCAGATATGAAGATGCTAAATAAAGATGATTTATTTTTTGTTTGTTAGTTTAGTTTAGTTGTGTTTTTTAGGGAAGGAGTCTTACTCTATTGCCCAGGCTGGAGTGCAATGGCTTGATCACAGTTCACTGAAGCCTTGAACTCCTGGGCCAAGGTGATCCTCCTTCCTTGGCCTCCTTAAATACTGGGATTTCAGGCAGGAGTCGCTGTACCAAAGATGTGCAGTGGCCAGAGATGCCAGCTGGAGGCATCAGTCAGATAGAGCTGATGCAACAATAGGCTGGAACGTGATTCTGAGACTTGATTGTCTCGTCTGTAAAATGGGATCTCACGTAGATTAAAGGACACAAAGAACCATGTAAAGTATTTTGCATGGGGCTTATGCTCTAAAAACAGTGGTTATTTGGCAGGAGTTGGCAGCTGTCTGTAAGGCCAAAATAATAAATATTTTGGGCTTTGGGGGTCTTAAGGTCTCTGTTGTAGCTGCTCAACTCTGATGTTACATCAGAGTCCATGAAACATCAGGGTTTATAAAACATCAGAGTCAGCTGGGCACGGTAGCTCATACCTGTAATCCCAGCACTTTGGGAGGCTGAGGCAGGCAGATCACCTGAGGTCAGGAGTTCAAGACCAGCCTGGCCAACATGGTGAAACCCTATCTCTACTAAAAATACAAAGAATTTAGCCAGGTGTGGTGGTGGGTGCCTGTAATCCCAGCTACTCGGGAGGCTGAGGGAGGAGAATTGCTTGAACCCAGAAGGCGGAGGTTGCAGTGAGCCAAGATTGTGCTATTGCACCCATTCCAGCTTGGGCAATGAGAGAGACTCCGTCTCAAAAAAAAAAAAAAAAATTAAAAAATAAGTCTATGAAAGCAGCATAGACAATAAGTAAACAAATGGGTATGGCCATTTTCCACTAAAATTCCACCTACAAAAACAGATGGCAGATCAGGTTTGGTCCACAGGATGTCATTCTCCATCCTCTGTTATAGAGTATTTTTATGGTAATGTTATTGCTAAGAAGGCACAGCAGGAGGTCAGATGGGACAGCCTAGGAAGGGGTATAGATAAGGTTTCATTCTGTCCCAGGAGCTTTGTTTGACTCACAAACAAATAGCAAATAGTGCTCCAGCCCTGCCCAGTCTGAAAGGCTTATCTCACCAGAATGGAGAATAAAACAAAATAATTGTAAGTAACTTAATGTCTGGTAATATTGGACTCTCTGGCAATGGAGCTGTAAGGGCCAATAAATAGTGACATTGCTGCAGTTTATTGTATTGAGAAATATGAAGACGTTACCTCAGAGGCCCCCAAAATTGCAGAATGAACCTCTCTGAGGTGGAGTCAATCAGATCATGGTTATCAGTCCAGGAAGGCTGCTCCATCCTGGGTGCTTCTTATGCCTGATATTACCTTAAGCAGTCACGAAAGTGGGCCCCTTTAGAGAGTGCCTGCCCATCCCTGTTTATTAACAGGTGCATGAAGAAATTGCGTCTCTGCAGCAGGTGTTGAAAGAGGTCGTGGGAAATCTGAGTGTCCTGACTGTGGGCCACTCAGTTTTCAGCATAGAGGCCAAACCAGCCTGTCAGGGAAACCCTGGGGGTTCTCTCCTCCTCGTCTCCATCTCCCATTCCCCAGCACCTGGCAGAGTGCAGAGGGAGGTGGTGTTCCGTTTTTTTGTTTTTGTTTGTTTTATTTTTGAGACATGATCTCACTCTGTCGCCCAGGCTGGAGTGCAGTTGTGCAATCATAGCTCACTGCAGCCTCCAACCCCTGGGCTCAAGTGATCCTCCTGCCTCAGCCTCCTGAGTAGCTGGGACTATTACTGGCAGGCACCAGCATACCTGGCTCATTTTTACTTTTTTGTAGAGGTGGGATCTCTCTGTGTTGCCCAGGCTGTTCTTGAAGTCTTGGGCTTGAGCGATCCTCCTGCCTTGGCCTCCCAAAGCGCTGGGATTACAGGTATGAGCCATTGCGGCTGACTTGGATGTTGTTTTTGTCTTTGTTTTTCTCATGTCTGTATTCACCTCTGTGTCCTCGGGGCTTGCCATATAGAAGGACTCAATAAATATATTGAATAAGAGTGAGCAAATGAGTGAATGATATGAGATACCTATCTAAATGCAGCACGGAACGGGAAAAAGATGAGGTTTGGGTAAAGCAAGATCCAGCTTTCTTAGAGACCAGAAAGAGTGTGGAGGCCTTGACTAAGAGACCTGCTGATTTAGAAAGTCTTAAGTCCATCTGAAAAAGATAGCAGTAGTTGAATAAAGGAGATAAAGCACATCTATGTTCTTACTAACAAGCTCAGAAGGGGCAGAAGTGGGTGTAGAGATAGTCACAATTAGGATATTGTCCATTTCTCTGTGGTAAAACCCTCTTGGGTCTGGAATCTACCAATAGCCTCAGGTCTTGCTCACTCTTGTTCCCGGCATCTCAAGGCTCAGCTGCAAATTCATTATGCTCTCACTGTCATCTTTGGGTCTTCAATGACTGTGTTCGCTCATCCTGGAAGACCTTTTACCCCATTTCTTCTGGCTAACCCTTATTCACTCTTCACTCTCAAGCTAAAATGTCACTCCTTCGAGGAGGAAGGCTGAGTCAGCAGGAGCACCGCCCCTGCCCCACACACCTGCTGACTCAGCATCTCAAGCCTGTCTGAGGTTACTTGTTCATTTACTGACTTCCTCCCCAGAATGTCAGCTCCAGCGAAAGTAGGGGCCAGGTCTACCTTCTTTATCACTGCATCCTCACTGCCAATTTCTGTGCTTCTTTACATGGTAAGCTCTAGTGAAATTGGACAGCATGAGTCCTGGGTCAGCTTAGTTCTGAACACCACTGACTGCGGGTGCTGAAGATGTTAACGTAGCCCTGTGGCTGGCCTGGAACCAACGCTGACCTCAACTGTCTGGAGAAGGACATAGTGTTTCTATCTGGCAGGAACTGGGGATGTATGGGCGGATAGATAATTCATCTGTTTAGCCATAATACATTAGATATCTGCTATGTGTCAGTTCTATTTTGATGCCAGTGATAGAAAGATGAATAAAATGACATCCTTCCCCAAATCAGAATCACAAAGTGGAGGCAAAGACAGATGCACAAAGAAGACGATTACTTGATAGTAGATAATCTGTGAATGGGGGTCTATATGGGAGGTTCTGGGAGTGTAAAAGATGCGCCAACTTGCGCTGTTTACGATAATGTTTCTCAAGCCTTGGTGAGCAAATGGAGCCTTGGGCTCCACTGAAAGACAGATTCTGATGGGGCTGGTCCAGGGGAGGGCCTGACAGGGGAGGGCCTGATTCTGCTCTTCTGATAAATTCCCTGATGCTGATGCTGTTGATCAATGCTGTGGCTGAATGTTTGTGTTCATATGCTGAAACTCATGTGCTGAAACCTAACCCCCCGAGGGAATGGTTAAAAGATGGGGCCTTTGGGAGGCTATTAGGTCACGAGGACAGAGCTCCCATGAATGGGATTTGTGCCCTTTTATGAAAGCCTGAGGGAGGTTGTGCACCCCTTCCACCACCTGAGGACACAGTGAGAGGCCACCTTCCAGAAAGCAGAGAGCACGGAATCGGCCTTGATCTTGGACTTCTCAGCCTCCAGAACTGTGAGAAATCCATGTGCGTTGTTTATTAGCCACACGGTTTACGGCCTTTGGTTAGAACAGCTCCAGTGGACTAAAGCATTCCATGAACCCCAGTGTAAGTAGTGAAGGTTTTCAGAAAGGTTTGAAAGAAGGTGACATGTTAACTCTTGAAAGGTGAATAGTGTTTTGCAGGGTAGAGAAGAAAGGAAGGGTTACTAGGCTGAGAGAAAATGGAATGCAAAGGTAGAGGGCATGTGTGTGTGGTGTGGTGTACGTGTGTATGTAAGTGATGTGGTAGATGTGTGTGTGTATGTGTGGGTTGTATGTGGATGTGGAGGGAGGGTGTATGTGTGGGGTGTGTGCGTGGAGGGAGGTATATGTGTGTGTATGTGTATGTGTATGTGTGGAGTGTATGTGTGTGTATGTGGATGTGGAGGGAGGGTGTGTGTGGGGTATGTGTGTGGGATATGGCATATTTGGAGAGTGTTTGTGTGTGCATGTGTATGTAGGGGGAGGTGTGTATGTGTGGTATGTGTGTGTAAGTGATGTGTATGGGGTGTGTGTGTGTATATGTGGGGTGGATGTGGATGTGGAGGGTGTATATGTGTGTGGGGTGTGTGTGTGTGAGAGGTGTATGTGTGCGGATGTGGATGTAGAGGGAGGGTGTGTGTGTGCGGATGTTTGGGGGTGTATGTGTGTGTATGTGCATGTGTATGTAGGGAGCGGGTATATGTGTGTGGTGTTTGTGGTGTGGTGTGATGTGTATATGTGGGGTGGTGTGGAGGGTATGGTGTGTGTGTGAAGTGTGTGTGTGTAGGGTGTGGTGTGTGAGGGGGAAGTAATGTGGTATGTGTGTGTGTGCATGTGTGGGGTGTGTGTGGGTGGGGTGTGCATGTATGTGTGTGTGTGTAGGGGTGTATGTGGTGTGATGTATGTGTGTGGGAGGTGTATGTTTATGGGGTCGGATGTGATGTTTGTGTAGGGAGTATGTGCATGAGGCTTTAGAATATGTGGGGTATGTGTAGGGTGTGTACATGGCGTGGTGTATTGTGTGTTCATGTTTGTGGGGTGTGTAAGCAATGCATATGTGTCGGGGGAGGCAGAGAAGGTGCGGTGTGCATGTATATGTGTGTGTATGTGTGTGGGATGTATGTTTATGTGGTTGAATGTGGTGTGTGGGGGGAGTATGTGTATGGTGTGTGTAGGGTGTGTGGGGCATGCGTGGTGTGCGTGTGTGCATGTGTGTGGGTGTGTGGACTGTGTGTGTTTGTGTGTGTGAAAGCGCCTGCAGAAGTCCTGTGCTACTGGGCTTAGCCAGAGGGAGGTGAGAGCGGAAAGGCCGTGGAGGGTGGGTCTGGAGCTTGGAGCCTGCTGTGCTGAGGGATTCTCACCCCTTTGTGAGAAACAGGGAGCCCTGGAGGCTCATTAAGGAAATAATCTAAAGGGGTAGGTTTTGGAAAGATCATTTTATTGATAGGCTGACAGTAATTTGCTTTTTAAAAGATAAAGTTTTAAAAAAAAGACACTCCCTCTGAAACTGGTTTCTCAACCCTGGCACCGTGGACATTTCACCAGGAAATCTTGGTTATGGCGGCTGCGCTGTGCGTAGAGACGTGTTTAGTAGCCTCTACCGGTTGGATGCCAGTGGCATTCACTCAGGCCCCTGATCGCCCCTCATGACAACCAAAAACGACTCTAGATGTGGCCGCGTGTCTACTGGGGTGCAGGATTGCTGGCAGTGGAGGACCAGTGCTCTAGGAAATACTTCATTCTTCTTTGTATTCACTTCATGGAAGCCCAGACCCTTCAAATATTCAGCAGCCCCCAAGACTCGGGGCGTGGGTTCCGCCGCGGAGCATCCCTCTGAGCCCGATTGATCTGCTCGCTGTCTCTGAACAGCAGCGAAGAGAGAATCTTGGCCTGGAGTGAGACACACAAACATACCTGCTCATAAATTCTGTTTTAAAACTAATAAAATTATTTGCCTCTTCCTTCCATTTCTTGGCCCTTTTCCTCTTCTTGAAGTTGTTGAGGAACATATAGTAACGAAATGAAAATTCCAAGAGCATAACATCTGAGGATGCATTTGGATTTCTAAGAATACTTTTAAGGTAAAATAATACCAAAAGTAAACTCCCACAGATGGTATTGAACTCCTAGTAATTTCCTGTCCATCATCATATCAGACCAGGCTGGCTGATTTTTACATGGCCTCAGCTGATGTCTCCCATCTTCTATCTTTTAAGTTTTCCTGGTGATTATACATACACATAAAACACCAGGTTAGGAAATACGATTGTGAAAATATGAATGAGCAAGAAAGCTTACACCTCTCAATATTTATTGTCTTGGAGTGTAGACAGGGTGGCAGTACGGCATAGCGGTTCAATAGCTTGGGCTTCAGCTTGAAATAGACTCAGCTTCTGTATTAAGATCAACAAGCTGTTTAACTTCTCTAAGACTCAGTGTCATGATCTGGAAGAAAAAGAGTTTGTTGGAGGATTAAGTGAAATGAGGCATGTTAAGGTCTTACCTGGGTGCCTGGCACGTAGCAAGCCCTCAGAAAAGGAAAATGATCAGTATCAGTTTTCAGAGTAAACATCATAGTGGTCCTTACTTGCCTGAGACAGGGGGGAGGATAAGGGAAGTTGTCATTCATTATGCATCAATGATGTACCAGACAACCACAGAACACATGACCACTTGGCCAGCGGTACAGAGATATTAATATTTAGCAAATCCCCTGACATCACATATGTCATCAGTGCAGAGGAAGAATTCAAATCTAGATCTGACTCCAAAGCTCAGGTTATTCAACAACATCATGCTCCGTACTGAAGACGTGGCCGTGCAGGCTCAAGTAACACACAGGTGGAGATTTCCCACCCAGAAATTTACAGGGGCCTGATTCATTACTTTCTTTGTTGTGTTGTGTTTATATTCGAATGCATTTTTTTTTTCACTCTTGTTTCCAGGCTGGAGTGCAATGGCGCTATCTCGGCTCACTGCAACCTCTACCTTCTGGGTTCAAGCGATTCTCCTGACCTTAAAGTATTCTGAACAGTCCCACCCCTTCAGAGGGAACCCAAAGTTGCCTCAGCCTCCCGAGTAGCTGGAATTACAGGCATCCGCCACCACGCCCAGCTAATTTTGTATTTTTAGTGGAGACAGGGTTTCTTCATGTTGGTCAGGCTGGTCCCGAACTCCTGACCTCAGATGATCTGCCCGCCTCAGGCTCCCAAAGTGCTGGGATTACAGGCACGAGCCACCACGCCCAGCCTCGAATGCATTCTTAAGTGCATGTGCCACTGTCTCCCACCACTTGTCAATTTTATTACCTTGGGCAAGTGCTTCAACCTACCTGAGCCTCAGTTTCTAAACTGAAAGAAAGAAAGAAAGAAGAGAGAAAGAGAAAGAGAAAGAAAGAAAAAGGAAGGAAGGAAAGAAGGAAGGAAGGAAGGAAGGAAGGAAGGAAGGAAGGAAGGAAAAAAGGAAGGAAGGAAGCAATAGGTAAAATAGGTAACATTTCTCTATGTAGGGGTCAAATCTGTTATTGTACATGGGGTTGCCTAGCCTAGTTCTAGCACATACTAGGGGCTTAATAAATATTCATTCTATTATCAGTCTTTCTATTTTTTGTTTGTTTGATTGTTTTCGAGATGGAGTCTTGCTCTGTCACCCAGGCCAGAGTACAGTGGTGAAATCTCAGCTCGCTGCAACCTCCACCTACCGGGTTCAAACGATTCTCCTGCCTCACTCTTCCGAGTAGCGGGGATTACAGGTGCGTGCCACCACGCCTGGCTAATTTTTGTGTTTTTAGTACAGATGGGGTTTCACGACATTGACCAGACTGGTCTTGAACTCCTGACTTCCTGATCCACCCACCTTGGCCACCCAAAATGCTGAGATTATAGGTGTGAACCACCATGCCCGGCCTATCGCTCTTTCTAAACAGACCAAGATGTGAATTGGATAAGGAAGCCATAGGTGGACTATGTGGAGTGAGGAAGTGTGTTTTTCCATTGTACGTGTGTTGGAGAGTTATGGAGGCAATGTTCGGAGCCGTTCAGACGAATTTGAGTATCCTTACACTGATCTCACTGACAGACAAGTCGCACACCTCTCCTCCACACCATTGCACACCTTAGCTTTTACTTCTGCTATACATGTGAAATAGACATTTGAAATTATTAAGCTTCTTTGGGAGAAGACAGACTTCCTGTAATCTGCGACTGTTTCCTTTTGCTGGCCAAATCTTCAAGCAATAAGCTTTACCTTTATTGACAAACTTCAGACGCCTTTCAAAAAGTAAAACAAACAGTTAAGAAACAGAGACTTGTTCAGGGCAAAGCTTGCCCTGGGCTATAAATTTATTGATTCACCCCAACCATGCTTTCTTTAATATCTCCAAACCTTATGATCATCTTTTTGAGATAGGGTGGATGGGAGCATCATCTGTGGGCCAGGGAGCTGACATCAACATTTGTTTTACCTTTCTGCAGACATATAATAATAACAATTCAATTCAACACACATTTGTTGGACAGTAGGTCTTGGTGATACAAATATGGGTAGAATAATCTTTTTTTCTTCCTGGAGAATAAAAACTGTAATAAAACAGTATGCTGCCTAATGGTTTTATTTGGTCCATCAAGCAATGCATGCACAAGGAAGGTCACATCTTATTGTTACCATGTTGTAGATGAGGAAACTGACCCTCAGCCTATCATAAAGCAGATGACATTCATTCATTCACTCAGGCAATATTGATTGTATAATTCATGTATGCTGGGCACTAGGTCTCAAGTGATGAATATTGCATGTCATGGATGTATGGAGTTTGCAGCCTACAAGAGGGGAGATAGCACCACATGGTTAAGCATGCATGTGCACAAGAATTAGAAAAAATAGGGAGTGCTCCAAAGGAGCATATAGCATGAATAGTTTAGAGGGGCACTGGCAGTGAGGCCAGTGGACTGAAATCTGAAGGATGAGTAGGTGTGGTTTGGTAAAGGATGAAAGCAGGTCTCCACGAAGAGAGAAGGTGCTTTGGCAGAAAAGCACCTGGTTCATCGGAGGAATAAGGCACCAGCCAGTGTGGATAGATCTCAGAGTGCTGAGGCTGAGGCTGGAGAATCGCTTGAACCTGGGAGGCAGAGGTTGCAGTGAGCCGAGATTGCGCCACCGTACTCCAGCCTAGGCGACAGAGCCAAGACTCCGTCTCAAAAAACAAACAAACAAACAAACAAAAAAAAACAGATGCAAGAGAAGCCTGCTGGAGGGGTTGCCATATGCCTTGTAGAGGTCACATAGGTAGTATATGTGTGTGATATGTGTGACATGAAATAGCCAGGCTACATCCTTGTGCCTCTTATGACAGACTATCACCCTATGGGATAGGAGCTTTGTGTTAACGAATCTTTCCATGTTTTCCAGGAATTTTCTTGGCTGTTAAAGGTTGGCAATGCATTTTATTTTATTTTACTTTTTTGAGACAAAGCCTCTCTTTGTCCCCCAGGCTGGAGTGCAGTGGTGTGAACATAGTTCACTGTAGCCTCAAACTCCTGGGCTCAAGTGATTCTCCTGCCTCAGCCTCTTAAGTAGCTGGGACACTGCAGGTGCATGCCACCACTGCTGGCTAATTTTAAAATTTTTTTTGTAGAGGCGAGGTCTTGCTAAGTTGCCAGGACTGGTCTTGAACTCCTGGCCTTAAGTGATCCTCCAGCCTAGGCCTCCCAAATTGTTGAGATTACAGTTGAGAGCCACTGCACTCAGCCAGTAATGCATTTTAAAAGTTATCATTATAGGAACAAAGTAGAAAATTTAGGACATTGGGGGTGGGGGGAAACATCAAGAATCCTCTTTGGAAATGTTAAATTTGAAATGCCTATTAGATACCCAAATAGAGTGGTTGAGAAGGCAGTTGTATGTATTAGTCTGAGGTCATAGCACTAGTTAATTTGGGAAGTCACTGGCAATAGCTGGTATTGTAAGCTGGGGGACTTGGTGACATCACCTAGGGAGATAAGGTTGAGTGAGAAAATATATCCAGGCCTGAGCCATGGCAAATCTTAAAATAGCAGGGAGAGTAGGAAGACCCAGATTGGAGACTGAGCAAAAGTGGCCAGATGCTTTGAGGAAGAATTAGGAAAATGGTTGTCACCAAAGACAAGATAGTGTTTAAAAAGAGATAGTCAACTTTGCCTAAACTCTGCTGAGAGGTGGAATAAGATGGGGTCTTAAACGTGTCTTGTTGAGTTGGAAATAATGCTAGAGGAGTGACAAGGAAAGAATTCATATTTGAGAGGGCTAAAAAATGAAATGGAGGAGAGGAATCAAAATCAGTATGCAAACAGTTTTTAAAGAAGCTTGGATTTACAGGGGGCCAGAGAAAAACCACCCAATCCTCCTCCCTAAGCTATGAGTGGAGCCACAGGCTATGAGTCCAGGATGCAGAGGGTATGGATCCGAGTCTTTTGCTTCATATAATTCTCTGCTAATGTCAATGTTGGTGATAGGATTCTTCTGGTCTCATTGCTCAGCCTTAATCCAGGCCCCCATCCTATTGTGTCTGGAATATTGCAGTAACCTAAGCTGCTCTCTCTTTCAACCCTTGCCTTGATTTCAATCCAGCAGCTATAAATTGAGTCAATCAATAGATTGATCCCTTACAGGTAAGTTATATTGTACCATGTTTTTCTCAAGACTAAACTATGGTCTCTCATCTGGCTCCATCAAAGCCATACTCATTATCATACCCCACAGGGCCCTCCATGATCTGCAACTCATTTTTTGAAGTCAATTTATCTTTGATTTTATCTCCTACCACACTTGCTTCATTCTTCAGAAGAATGAATACACTGGTCTTCTTGCTGTTTCTCAAACACTCTGGCCCTCGCAGGTCCCAGGAACTTCAGTCTCTGAAGTCATCCGCATCTGAAATGTTTGTTCTTAAATGTCCACAAGTAGAAATCCTTCCTCCCACCCTCCCCCCCCTTTTTTTTTTTTTGAAACAGGGTCTCACTGTGTCACTGGGGCTGGAGTACAGTGGTGCGGTCGTGCCGCAGCCTCGAGTTTCTAGGCTCGAATTTCTAGATCCTCCCACCTCAGTCTCTGAGTAGTTGGGACTGCAGGTGTGCACCAGCATACCTGGCTAATTTTTGTGTTCTATTTTTTTTTTTGGTAGAGACAGGATTTCACCATGTTGCCCAGGCTGGTCTCAAACTCCTGGACTTAAGTGATCTGCCTGCCTTGGCCTCCCAAAGTGCTGGGATTACAGGTGTGAGCCACCACGCCTGGCCTGAAATTCTTCACTTTTTTATGTCTTTGTTTATGTAGTCATACCTGTCTGGGGTGTCGTATTCAAAACTGTAACCCCCTCCTCGTGACACTCTATCTGGGACACATAACACTATTTAATAACACTATACATTTTACCATAATCTTTGTCGTATTTATTTTCTCCCCACTTTAATGTAAGCTTCATAAGAGCAGAGGTCTTTGTTTCTCTTGTTTACTACTATGTCCTTAGTGCCCAGAATGGGGCTCCATGCGTAGCTGATGCTCAAAGAACAGTTGTAGAATGAATGGATGGAATGATGTGTTAATTACAATACAGTCTCAAATTCCCAAGGTTGCCCAAAGTTGAGGAAAGAGATTCAGCATCCATACAAATGTACTGAGCTCTCACTATGTGTCAGTTTTTGTATCTGGCAATTTTAAGTTTATCCATTATTCCTGTAAGGGGATAATCCTATCTGTTTCATAGATGAGGAACGTGTGATTCAGAGATTTTAATGATTTTTCCTTATTGGCCAAGAAACAAGCCACAAGGTCAGGCTTGGAAATCAGATTTAAGTTGAGTTGATAGGAGGCCTTTTCTCATTACCAGGAGGGGAGAATGGTGAGGAAATGGAGAAAGAAGGAAGGCAGATAGCAGCATTTTGTTCTTTTATGGAGACTGAAGGATTTTCAAAGAGCAGAAGCTAGTGCAATACGGTTTTCTTGTCAGTTCATCAGCAGGACAACTTTTTGGTGCCTCTTCTAGTTCTCTGGATGTAAAGGAACCCAACAAACCTTAGCCTTTGCTCTCACTAGCCTGGGTACCATTGATTAATTGATTAATTTTTCTCTTCTAAGTCTTTTTTTTTTTTTTTTTTTTTTTTGAGACAGGGTTCTGCTCTGTCACCCAGGCTGGAATACAGTCTCTCAATCACAGCTCACTGCAGCCTCAACCTCCCGGGCTTAAGCAAACTTCCCACCTCAGCCTTCCAAGTAGCTGGGACTACAGGTGTATGCTGCCTTGCCTGGCTAATTTTTGTATTTTTTTGTAGAGATGGGATTTTGCCACGTTACCCAGGCTGGTCTCAAACTCCTGGGCTCAAGTGATTCTCCTGCCTCTCAAAGTACTGCAGTTACAGGTGTGAACCATGGCACCCGGTGTCTTCTAAGTTTTGACTCACTCATGGCTAGAACAAGCTAATGGCCACAGGCTAACTTATGGCTTCTTCCTACTGCCTTCTCTCTTTGTGACATTTGGCTTTCTCTCTTCTGCTAACTGCTGCTATGGTCTGAAAATTGTGTCTCCCTAAAATCTATAGGTTGAAACCTGATCCCTGGTGTGATGGTATTAGGGGGTGGGGCCACTGGTAGTTGATTAAGGCTCCTGAGGGTAGAGCCTTTATGAATGGGATTAGTACCCTTAGCAAAGAGTCCCCAGAAAGCTGCCTTGCTCTTTGTACCATGTAAGAACACAGCAAGAAAACATCATCTGTGAACCGGTAAACAGATCCTCCCTAGACACTGAATCTGCTGACCCCTTGATCTTGGGCTTCCAGGCCTCCAGAACTATGAGAAATACATTTCTGCTGTTTATAAGCTACCCAGGCTGTGCTATTTTGTTATAGCAGCCTGAACTGACTAAGACACTGGTCAGCACTAAATATTGGAACTCCTCAAGAGAGAGGATTATTTATTCAGCAGAGATTTGTTGAGCAGTTACTATGGCTTGGCACTGTTCCAGGCACATTGGATACCTGAGTGTCATTGCCCTTGCAGAGATAACAGCTGTCAAGCCATATGCTTACACTAGTCTTGGGGACAGCAACATTAGAATTACTGGAAGCTTGTTAGAAATGCAGATTCATGGGATGCACCCAAACCTACCGAATTCCAGTCTCTGAGCATGTGTCCCAGGAAGCTGTGCCTTAAGCTTTTCGGATGCTTCTTGTGTCCGTCAACCTTTAAGAACCGTTGCCATATCGAATGCCTTTTGTTGAGCTGTGTGCCTCAGCCTGGCTCACTCAGCTATGGCAGAAGGTCAGGGCCATTGGTCAGTTTTCCTCTGAAGAGCCTGTTGGAGCGGCAAGCATCTAGAACATAATATAAACTTATCTGATGAAAACACAGTTGTTTGATGAGCACAGCAGCTACCTTTAGAAATTGGGTTTTCTTCCTCTACTCCATAAAGTTTACCAACCTTGTTTTTATTACTCTTGCTTCTTCCATTTTTAGCCATTGTTGTACAAATCCATATACAGAGAGAATTTCAAACAAGACATTCTAGGATGACCCTATTCAAATTCTAGTTTTCTCTTCTCTGGAACTTCTGAAGAGGTTGCAGGGTTTCTTGTGAGGTTTTTGAATTGGGAGGAAAAGCTGATGCTAATTGGAAGACACCCACAATACTCAAGGCTATACTTTGTATTAAACAAAGTTATTAAATGCACGCCCTCGGCCAAGATCACCTTATTCTTTTCTGTTTCTCAATGTCCAAGCTGGCAAGCTCAGGGCTTGGCTTGTCAAGCGTTTCTAGGACTACTTAACAGAGACTACCCCAGGAAGTTCTATTGCCTGACACTTGAGGCATCTATCAAAAAGGAGGGAATGTTGGCAGAATAGGAGTGAACAGGTTTCTGTGACTAAATCAGCTTTTTTGTTTGTTTGTTTTGGGGGATGAGGCTTCATTATACTGTATTTACCTGCAACTTCTGGCTCTACATTTTCCCTCCAAATTAAAATATATATATATATGTGTGTGTGTGTGTGTGTGTGTGTGTGTGTGTGTGTGTGTGAGAAAGAGAATCTAGAATTCAGGAAATAAAATTTGGTGGCAGGCCATTGTCCCCTCTCACTGCCTGCATAGAAAGATCTGATGTGCAGCTCTAGCTTTCAATCCTGTTCATGAATTGATTGATTGATTTGTTTTTTCCAATAAGTCAATATTTACTGAGCTGGGCTTGAGGCATTGGGTTGCGGGGAGCATTCTTGGTGAGCTGTAACATCCATCATGCTTAAGTGGATCCCATTGGCATTTTCTGGGACTGTGACCCTGGATACTCCCTTTGGAGCATCTCATGCCTACCTGTGGCGTCAATTTCAGAACAATGATGACTCAAAAGGTTTCATTTTTAGGTTTCTCCTCTGTGCTTTGGCCATCAATATTCAAATGCTTACTTGACATCTTCACTTGGCTGTTTTAAATTCACCTTGCATTCCACACGCCCAAAGACTAGACTCACAACCTTTCCCATACAACTGAGTCCACTGTCTCAGTTAAATGACATAAAGAGCCATTTAGTTGTTCAGTCCAAATTCTGAGATTCGTCTTGGAGTTGCTTGTTTCTTTATTCCGTATGGTCAATCTGTCACCAAGTCCTGACAATTTTACCCCTTAAATATCTCTTTAATCTGTTAGCTTTTCTGTATATCTACTGATACCACTCTAGCTAAAAAATAACAGCCCCTCTCTTTTTAAAGATGGACACAGCCTTTCATCTACCTCCTCTGTCCTCTGAGGCTCTGCACCAATCCATTTTCCCCCCACATCCGGAGGACCTTTGAAAATCCAAAACTGATGCTATAGCTCTGCTAGAAATCCTTTAGGTGTCTATTGTCTTCAGGGTAATAATATTAACTATTATTTACTAGTGGTAATTGGTACTTGTTGTATACCAGGTACTACCCTAAGTGTTTTACACATTTTAACCCATTTTCGTATATTACCCCATTTAAGCAAAATTGAAATCTTTGCAATGGCTGTAAAGTCCCGCAAATATGACCTCTACTTGCTTCTCCTGGCTTGTCTTAGCATGTGCAGTTTCTTCACTACAACTTTCTCCTCTATTATAAAATGCAGTCCCTTCTCAGGCTGGATTTGAAGTGCACTTGCTTCTGGAAACAATCACCTGATTTCTGTGTTGGTGCCTGGACTGATGAGTCACTAACCTCTGTGGTTTTGGGTCATGAACATCAAGCCCCCTGGTCTGGCAGGGCAGCAGGGTTCTGGTGCCAATTTTACATTGTGATTTGGGCTAGCCACCCTCTGACTCCATCAGGGTGCTTTGATAACAAGTGTATTCATTTTCATCTTGCTTAAGTAACATTAGGAATTTCCTGGAAGCATACAGGGCATGTAATAAATCCCACGGGTAGAGCAAAGTGGACTCAGCCTCACAGAGGGCTAAATGCAGGTACCAGACAGCAGTCAGAGTGGAGGTTGGAAATCAACGGCATCTTTCTCTCTCCAGGCTGGTGTAAATGTTTTCAATACACTCAGCTCCTACTTCTACATGGGCTAAGGTTCAGTGAGCATCCTAGATGAATTAACATTCTTCTCCTTGGTTCTGAGCTCTGTAAAGAGCTCCTCTGATTGGCCCAGCTGGTGCCAGGGATCCAGTCATCATCAGCCAGCAACATTAGGTCACAGACTCTAACCCTGCCTGTTAAAGAGGAAGGTGGGGGCAGCTTGAAGAGAAACAGTGACCTGGCCAGGAACCCGGAAAGGTGCTGCTCTTGGCCTCAGTTTTCTCATCTTTAAAAGCTTTCTGGGCACCTTGATTTTTCCCCAGCTCGCTCCCTGCGCAGAGAGCTTGAAGCTCGGTGTCACAGATCATGCCGCGAGGCTGTTGAATCCCAAACCCAATGCAGCCCCAACTCTAAAGATCTGGGGATTAAGCAGAGAAACCTCTCGTGTCGTCTCAGCAAAGAAGCTGCAAATCCCCTAAGTGCCAGTGAAGGGGAGGCTTTGACTCGGGAAACATCAGAGAAATCAAACACTTCACTCTGCTCTCATGTCCTATGAGGGGATTTGTGGTTTCAAACAGTAAGCGCGGATGTGTCGTTCGCAAAGCCAAAGCCCTCCATTAGCACAGGAGATAGAGTCTAATAGCAGAGGGCCAATGTCGCTGAGGGTGGGGTAATGCAACAGTGCCCCTGTGCCTGGAAACCCCATGCCTCGTGGCTTGACACTAGGTGGAATGCCTCCACCATCCTCTCACTCACACTTGTGTCTCTCCTTCTACCTGCAATGTTGCCGATCCCTCTCAGGCAAGTTCTACCCCTTCTCTGCCTCCGCTCCTATGCCAGACCCTCTGTCTGGGCAGAAGCCAAATCCTTCCCATCTGTATAGTGAACATCAACCATCCTGAAGGGTTGGTTGAAATGGCACCGTTAAAAAAAAAGTTAATCGAGGTTATAATTTATATGTCATAAAAACTTTACCACATTAAATGTACAATTCCAGGGTTTTTAGAAAATTTACATCATTGTGCAGCCATCACTACAATCCAACTTGGAACATTACCTTCTCCCCCAAAAGATCTTTCATGCCCTTCTGTCAATCAATCCCTATTCTGACCCCAAGCCCCAAACAACCACTAATCTCTCAGTGTTCACCTCCCTGAACACTGGATACTCCCCCTGGCAGAGTAATTCTGCCCTGTGGGCTTTTACCATCCTTCGTAAGCATTTGCAAAATAATCTGGCATTTATTATTTATGTGTATGTTTCTCCAACTACAGTTTACTGAGGCCACTTTGTTACTGAGGAGACTTAGCAGAACCTCTGCATGTGGGAGGTAGACCAGAACAGTCTGTGTATGACTGGGCACAGGCATGAGTTAAATTCACTTGATCTAGAACAAACTTTTATACCATTTCTCTGCTAAAATAGCATAGCTAACTTTTATTGAGCATTTACTATGTGCCGGATGCCCTGCTCAGTGTTTAACTTAATTCTGAGACCTCACAATCCTTATTTAATCTTTATTTAAATTGAAGAGATAGTAATTTATGATCGGCATTTGTAGATGAGGAGACTGAGGCTAAGAGAAGAACTTTTAGATGGTAAGTTGCAGGACCAGACCTTAGGTCTGGTTCTGTTTAGCCTAGAAATCCATTCTGTTAACAACACTCCAGTGCCTTCGAGCCACTGATGGTTTGCCCATAAGACCCATGCCTAATGGTTTTCCTATGATCTCAGTAGGTCTGTATCCTTTAGATTTCAGTTCGTGTTTTGGTTAGCAAGCACCCCCGTTTTGCATCCACTGTGAGTTCCCTCTGAAGGGGTGGGACTGTTCAGAATACTTTAAGGTCAGGAGAATCGCTTGAACCTGGGAGGTGGAGGCTGCAGTGAGCCGAGATTGTGCCATTGCACTCCAGCCTGGGCGACAAGAGCGAAACTCCGTAAAAAAAAAAAAAAAAAATACTTTAAGGTCTTTGACTAACTTAGCGTGAAACTGTTTGATTTTACTGATCAGCTAAATCAACTGCATGCTTTCTTTCCACATTGATTCCTTACAGGCAATGGCCCAGGGAATACGAAGTAATAATAAACTTAGCATTTATAAAGCATTTGGGGAAAAAAAATTGCCGGAGAGCTTACTAGAAAAACTGAACTGGATTCTTTTGAATTTTGAAAGATTCATGTTCAGCCATTTGGGAATGTTGGAAGCAAAGAAAGGGGAAGATGTAGGATGGGCTTGTGACATTTTGACCTTCCGTGGCCCTCAGACACTGGCAGAAATGAGGCGCCGTCTCTCTTGGGAGGAATGCCAAAGGGACTAACAATGAGAGTGATAATTCTAACTCTTCTGCCTGCATTCTCTTTAGGGACTAGGGCTGACTTAATGTGGAAAATTCCCGTGACAGCTTTGATCATGGTCAAGAAACTTAAATGCCTTTGTGCTGGCAGAAGATCGATAGAAATGAAGTGGACCCAACATAAGACAATAAGGAGTGGTGAGGAGCATGGTAAACTGGAGAGAACAGCTCCTGTCTTCAAGAGGCAGCTGCTTCTCAGCCCCAGCTCGCTGTTTTACTGTTTTTCCCCCCCGATTTTTCAGATGTCTAAAAAGAAGCTAGAGTCCTGGATGTTTATTGAAAACCCCTCCATTCCTTTCTCCATTCATACGTCAATCCAGAAAGTGGCTGTTGAGCACCTACTGTGTTCCAGATCCTGTTCTAGGCACTGAGGATGTAACTGTGATCAGAACACAGTGTCTGTTCTGATTAATCATTTAGAAATATGCGAAATAGGCTGGGTGCAGTGGCTCATGCCTGTAATCTCAGTATTTTGTGAGGCCGAGGTGGGAGGATTGCTTGAGGACAGGAGTTAGACACAAGCCTGGGTAACATGGAGATACCCCATCCTACAAAAAAAAAAAAAAAAAAAAAAAAGGTAACCAGGCATGCTGGTGCTTGCTACTTGAAAGGCTGAGGTAGGAGGATTGCTTGCGCCTGGATGTTCGAGGTTGCAGTAAGCTATGATCACACCATTGCACTCCAGCCTGGGCAATACAGCAAGACTCCATCTTTACAAAAAACAAATTTAGCCAGGCATTGTGGCCTGTGCCTGTAGTTCCAGCTACTTGGGAGGCTGAGGCAGGAGGATCGCTTGAGCCCGTGAGTTCAAGGCTACAGTGAGCTATGAGTGCACCATTGCACTCCAGCCTGGGCAACAGAGCAAGACCCCATACTTTATTAAAAAAAAAATAGGAGGAAACATGTAGACCAAATGGATCATATTTTCAGGTCACCAAGGAAAAACAAAGCCAACAACAAAATCACAAAAGTACCCTTAATTATAAATGCAGATGCAGAATTCTAAATGGGGTATCTTCCAATCTAACAAGCACACCTCCAGACCACCTCGTGTAGAATTCATGTGGCCTCCTAGGCTTTGCTTCCAAGACAGTGCACTGTCACCTTAGTAACCTCAAAATCTCCCCTCAGATGTGCCCCACTTTCTTCGTCATCTCCTTAAGAACTGGGGAGCAATAATTGCGCTTTCTTTTGAAAGGTTCTGGGTCCACTGTCTCAGGGCTAAACAAAACATTTTCCCTGAACCCTCTCCACTGGCTTTTCCACAGGGCCGTGAGGTTGGGGTTCCTCATGACCCACCGTGGGACATGAGCCTTCTTGAATTACCAGAATCGATGCAGCCCAAGCCTCTTCTACCTGTAGCCCTGAAAGCACCTGAGAAGTTCAAGTGCAAAGCTGCTGCTGTGGCGGGGGTGGGCACTGTGGGATGCTTTACGTTGTATCTGAGCATGCGAACTGGGAGAGAGCATGTAGAGAACTGTAGGTAATTCAGGAAGGGCTTTGATCCAAGGTGTCCAAGAGTGAACACAAGAAACACGTGTAGAAAAACTAGAAAGGAGAAAGATGGTGAAAGCAACCCTGTTTGGCAGATGACAAGTAAGGAAACTGAGTCTCAGAAAGGTGGACGGGCGTGGTGGCTCCCACCTGTAATCCCAGCACTTTGGGAGGCCAAGGCAGGTGGATCATGAGGTCAAGAGATCGAGACCATCCTGGCCAACATGGTGAAACCCCGTCTCTACTAAAAATACAAAAATTAGCTGGGCATGGTGGTGCGCACCTGTAGTCCCAGCTACTCAGGAGGCTGAGGCAGGAGAATCGCTGGAAGTCGGTGAGCCAAGATCACACCACTGCACTCCAGCCTGGCAATAGAGAGACTCTGTCTCAAACAAACAAACAGAAACAGAAACAAAGACAAAAAAAGAAAGAAAAGAAAGGTTCAAGGTTATCTTCAGGGGCACATAGAGGGAGCCAGTACTACCCTCCAGGTTTCCTACTCTCATATCCCAGCCCACTACTGTCTGGATCCCTTGCCCCGTGTGAAGACCAAAGACAGGAAGACCAGCAAGAGTGCTTTGGAAAGAACATGTCCACAAAATAATTGGTCTGTCTCTGAGTCCACACTCTAAGTTGATTTGGGCTCAACTCTGTGGAAGCATTTGGAGGCTCAGTTTTCAGTGTTAGAGTCTCAAGGGCTTGGCAAAGGTAACCATCTAGAAGATTGGCAACAGGGAAGGAGAGAAAAGAAACAGCTATGTTCAGCTTATCTGAGAAGAAGGCAAAAACATGATTCTTTTTAAAAATATATTTCTTTATTTTATATTTTAAAACTTTTATTTTAGGATTGGGGTACATGGGCAGGTTTGTTATATAGGTAAACTTGCGTCATGGGCGTCTGTTGTATGGATTATTTTGTCATCTTGGTACTGAGGCCAGTACCCAACAGTTATTTTTTCTGATCCTCTCCCTCCTTCTGTCCTCCACCCTTAAGTGGGCCCCAGTGTCTGTTATTCCCCACTATGTGTCCCTGTGTTCTCATCATTTAGCTCCCACTTATAAGCGAGAACATGTGGTGTTTTGGTTTTCTGTTCCTGCATGAGTTTGCTGAGGATAATGGCCTCTAGCTCCATCCATGTTCCTGCAAAGGACATAGTCTTGTTCTTTTTTATGGCTGCATAGTATTCCATGGTGTATATGTACCACATTTTCTTTATCTAGGCGTACGAAAAACGTGCTTCTGGTTGTAGAAATTTGCAAAGCTTCACGGAAGTGGCCTCACCTAAAGGATATAACTGTTTCTAGATGAGTCCTGGATGGAGCCTTCACCTCTCTCAGACCTCTCTAGGCCAGCCCTGTCCAAACTCCAGCCACTCTTACTCCTTTTGTTCTAAAACGCTGAAGTGAAATTCAATCACAAAACCCATATGAGATCTGCTAAGTCCCAGATGGAGAAAGGTTAATCTCTCTTCACAGAACTTTCTACTTCCTCTTTCTTTGCCTCGTGCTTTAAAATTCTTTTATTTGCAAGTGACAGACACCCATTCAAGCACTGGCGTAAGCAAAAATGTTCTCAATTATCTAAAAAAGTTCAAGGTGTAATAATGGCTTCAGGCATGGCTAGATCCAGTATATTTCAGTCTGACTGCGACCAAGAGGATGTCAACAGAAATCATTCTTTCTCCATCTCTTGCCTGTCTTTTCCTGTCTCCTTGTTTCATCCTCAGCCTGGTCCTCCTTAAATATTGATAAAGATATATTAGCCACTCCAGATTTATGTCCCACCAGTGTAGGGATCCCAGCAGAATGAGAGGACTTCTTTTCCAACGGCACCAGCAAATGTCCGGGTGCTGGCTCTCAGAGGACAACTTGGGTCATGTATTTCCATTCCTGATCCAATGACCATGAGTTTTTCCTTCTGCAAACAACAAAAAAGGAAAACTCAGCTAAGTTTTGTATTTGTTGTAGAGACAGGATCTCACTGTGTTGCCCAGGCTGGTCTCGAACTCCTAAGCTCAAGTGAGCTTCTGCTTTGGCCTCTCAAAGTGCTGGGATTACAGGTGTGAGCAACTATGCCCAACCAAGATGAACTTTCAGTATAGAGTTTTGCTCCTTCCTTTTAAGAAACCTCCACCCCAGGGAAATGCAGCCTTTGGGAAGCACATCCCTTTCAATAGAATTGTTTCCCCCACAAGCTGCCTCTGGGAAGCAGGGAGGCGGCCCTCTGCCATGTGACCCCTCCGAGCTGGGAAGACTGCAAGGAAGAGCAGGAGCAGCCCAGCCCTGCTGCATTTCTTTTCTACCGGCCATGGAGTCCTTGTTCTCTGTGCTTCCCCTCCCTACAGAAAACGGTGAGCAAATGTCCCCACGACGCTGCCTTCTGCCAGGCCCATGGCTTTCATGCACTTAGGGGATGCATTTTTATTTCTTTGCAGGAACAAGGCCTAAAAATAGATAAAGTACAGGGCACAAACGATAACCATTCGATGTATTGACCCAGCTACGAGTTTATCTTGGTGAAATTCAGATTCGCTCTTTATTCCCGAAAGCAAAAGCACCTTCAATGGGCAGTTATGGAGGCATTACCAGGCCCATTTGGCAATAAAATGTGACTGACTTCATTATGCAGGATGGAGACAAGAAATAGCTGATCTTAAATCACAGGGCCGCTGACCAGGATGCACTTGGCACAGGTCTATGCAGATAGATTCTGTCTGGTGGGAAGCGGTGCTGCAGAAAGGGAGTCTGTTATTCAAATGCAGAATTCATTTAAGTCCTTTTATTTAGCGCGTTGCCAAAAGGTAATTTATGTGTAACGTGTAGCAAGCCATATGGCTGTGTCTGGAGGCTGCCCCTGCTCTTCCTTCCAGGCTTCCCAGCTCAGAGGGGTCACATGGCAGAGGGCCACCCTCCCTGCTTCCCAAAGGCAGCTTATGGGGGAAATAATTCTATTGAAAGGGACATGGTTCCCAAAGGCTGCGTTTCCCTGGGCTGGAGGTTTTTTAAAGGGAAGGAGCAAAACTCTACATTGAAAGTTCATCTTGGTCAGGCACAGTTGCTCACACCTGTAATCCCAGCACTTTGAGAGGCCAAAGAAGAAGATCGCTTGAGCTTAGGAGTTCAAGACCAGCCTGGGCAATATAGTGAGACCCGGTCTCTACAAAAAATACAAACATTTGCTGGGTGTTGTGGCAGGTGCCTGTGGTCCCAGCTGCTTGGGAGGCTGAGGTGGGAGGATCGCTTGAGGCCAGGAGGTCAAGGCTGCAGTGAGTCGTGATTGTGCCACAGCACTGCAGCCTGGCTGCAGGGCAAGACCTTGTCTCAAAAAAAAAAAAAAAAAAAAGTTTATCTCTGTACTCTGTACTTGGTACTTTCCATTCCCACAAATTGCAATGGGGCAGTAGAAGAGCTCCATAAAGCAGTTTGCTGCTTATTACTTCCTTGCTGATACCCTGTCTCCATTTTTTAGCCTAGGGGAGGCGTGGTAACTGCCATTTTTTTGCACCTGCCTCTTGTGAAGTCTAGTTGAGACCTTCACACTCTGGATCTCATGTCAACCCAACAACAGCCCCATGTGACATGTTATTACTCCCACTACCTGAAGGTACTGTCTCATACTCTGATGGACCACAAAAACTAATGACAATACCTGGTATAGCGGATGCTCACTGCAAGCCAGACACTGTGCTTAGCACTTTAAATGCATGATCCTACGTACCCTTCACAAAATCCTTCAGAGGTACTTAACTGCTATTATCCCATTTTACAGAAGAAGCATCTGAGGCTTAAGAAGGGGAAAGGACTTCTTCCAGGCAGAGCAGCTCCTCAGTGGTAGACCTGGCCTTTAAACTCAGTTCAGCTTGGTTTCTAAACCTAGGCATTTTCCAGAAAGGGAAGGTGAGATTTAGGTGCTGAGGTTTCTCCAGAAGTGGGAGGAAGAGAGAGCGGATCTCAGACACGGTAGATCATTTTCACTTCCTCCCTCCCTTCGCTGTCAATGATGGCAGGTAATCGTAGCCTTTCTGTTTATTCTGCTGTCTGCTTCCAGATTTCTGTGTCCCACATTTTGCCAGAGAGACTTGGGGTGATTCACACCCCACAGTTGAAACTCATATTTGGCTTCTCAGTATCTGTTTCCTTCTGAAAAGCTGCTCTCCGTCAATGCTGCTGTCTAATTCTCCTGCACTCAGACACCCAGCTCTCAGGCAATCTCATTAAACTGGCTTTAATTACTTATGTGGAGGCAAAGAGAAAGACTTCTGATGTGCCTCTTCGCCACAGCCATTATTGATTGGCTGCCGAGAGGTTTCTGTTAGACAGCGGATTAGAAAAGGTTAGTTTCCCTAATTCTCTAACACTCTTCCTGGTGATAATTGGTTCCCAGGTGAAACATAATCTCAGACAAAGGCATCTTGAACCGGCTTTCCACCTTCCATTGCATTTGAAGTGAAGTTTAGCACAGCTGAAAAATCTGGATTTCCACCATTTCTCGGGGTGGAACACAAAATTTTAGATGCCACGGTGAGGGTAGGTCTCGCTTTATGAACTCTCTGGCAGTCGTCAGATTTTATCTGCTTGTATTTTCTCCCTGTTTACTAGAAGGGTAAATCACAGCTGGTGTATTGGCTTTGCATGGCTCTAAAGGAATATCTGAGACTGGGAATTTATAAAGGAAAGAGGTTTATTTGGCTCATGGTTTTGCAGGCTGCTCATGATGCATGGTGCTGGCGTATGTGTCCGGTGAGGCCTCAGGAAGCTTCCAACCATGGCAGAAGGTGAAAGGAGACAGTGTGTCACATGGGGAGAGAGGGCGAGAAGGAGGAAGTGCTGGGCTCTTTTAAACAACCAGATCTCCTGGGAACTCATAGAGCGAGAACCCACTCACTACCGCAAGGCCAACACCAAGCCATTCAGGAGGAATCCGCCCCCATAACTCAAACACCTCCCACCAGGCCCCATCTCCAACATTGGAGGTCGCATTTGAATATGAGATTTGGAGAGGGAACCATATCAGCTGGTTTTCCCAGTGCCTGTGAATATCTTCACCTCTATCTTAGGAAGAGTCAGGCGAATCCTGAGCTGCCTTTCAACCTTGAGGCCTTTGGTAATTTGGGGAGGAGGTTCCTGCTTCTCAGACAGATATGTTTTGACTTGTTGGTAAGTGTCTGCTTCTTCCTTGGCTCTTTTATCCTGTTGGTCCTCTGAATACTGGCAAACATTAGTGCATTATGAGTAGGTAACCAGGCTGAGATGTAGGATCTAGAAACCATTACCCATTAGAAGGGGTTGAAGAAGCTGAGGTTGTTGATATGGGGAAGGAAAACACTCTGTCTCCCCTAAGGAGAAATAAGAGGCAAAGGCCTCATAGCACAGATGTCCCAACATGAGACAGAAGTGGCCATTACACTTCTGTGTGGTTCCAGAGGACAGAATCGGGTCTAGTGGACAATGAAGGGAGGTTAATGGGCAATTTTGACTCCTTGAAAAAGAACATTAGTGACTGGCTTTGTCAGGAAAGACAGCTTTGCAGCACTGTGGGCTCCTGGGTACTGGGGATGTGCAGGCTGAGGTGCTTTTCTGTTGAAGCCTCAGTAGAGGTGTATATAAGGGCATTTGGATGTGGTGATCTTGTAGCCCTGGGCAGTTGACTTAGCGTCTTAGAGAAATGCAGAAGACAGCAGGGTTTGTGAGTGAGGCTGCATGTGGACTGTGCCAAACCGGAGAACACTTTCCCTCCATACTGAGCCTCTGCTGGTTGCTGTAAGTTGGTAACGTGGGCCCGATGTTGCCAGGTATTTGGGACTTTTTAATGCAGATTTTATGTTTTAGAGAAATTCCAGGTTCACTGCAAAATTGAGTGGAAGATACAGATATGTCTCTTGTATTCCCCTGCCTCCTCAACCATGCATAGCCTCCTTGATATGATTTGGCTGTGTCCCTACCCAAATCTCATCTTGAATTGTAATCCATGTAATCTCCGCATGTTGAGGGAAGGAAGTGATTGGCTCATGAGGGTGGTTCCCCACTCCTGTTCTCATGATAGTAAGTGAATTCTCATGAGATCTGATCGTTTTATAAGTGTCTGGCATTTCCCCTGCTTGCTTCCTCTCTCTCCTGCCACAGTGTGAGAAGGTCTAATCACCTTCCACCATGATTGTAAATTTCCTGAGGCCTCCCCAGCCGTATGGAACTGTGAGTCAATTAAACCTCTTTCCTTGATAAATTACCCAGTCTCAGGTATTTCTTTATAGCAGTGTGAAAATGGACTAATACACTCCCCCATGATCAACATCCCCCACCAGAGTGGTACATTGGTTGCAACTGATGAACCTACACTAACTCACCATTATCACCCAGAGTCCGTAGTTTACATTAGGGTTCACTCTTGATGTTGTCCATTGTATAGGTTCAGACAAATGTATAATGGCTTGTGTCCATCATTAAAGCATCTGTAGAGGACTACGTGCTCGCAAACGAGATGTTCCCGATAAGTCCTGCTCTTGCAAACGAAGCAGGGCCTTGGGGGCTTGTTTATGTGTAAACATCTTGAAAATCCAGAAAGTCAGGGAAAGGTCAGGAAAACAACAATGTGTCTTGTGACTTGGCAACATTCCACAAACGACTGTATAAAATAAAGCAGAGCGCGCCATTCGAGGCAGCCGCCATGTTTGTCTTGTCTTGTATTGTCTTGTGTATTCATTCCTTTGTTAGGAAACACGCGGACCCCAACAGCATCACACAGAGTATTTTCAGTGTCCTAAAAATCCTCTGTGCTCTGCCTTTTCATTCTCCCCTCCCCCAACTCCTGGAAATCACTGATATTTTTACTTTATTCATAGTTTTTCCTCTTCCAGAATGTCATATGGTTGGAAGCATACAGTATGTCGGCATTTTTGGATTGGCTTCTCTCATGGAGTCCTATGCAGTAAAGGTTCCTCTGTGTCTTTGTGGCTTGATCACTCATTCCCTTTTAGTGCTGAATAGTATTCCATTGTCTGGATGTGACACAGTTTGTTTATCCATTCATCTGCTAAATGACACCTGGTTGTTTCCAAGTTTTGGCAAATTATGAGTAAAGCTGCTATAATGTTTATATGTTTATAGCATATTTGGCCTTTTTAAAAAGATAGACATTGAGACATTTATATGAAATCTCCCACGTAAAAAAATGTCGTTAAAAAAATAATTTCTGGGACTGATAAAAGTATACTGAGATATCAGAATCTTTTTTTTTTTTAACTTTTGAAAACTAACTTTGAAAATAGGGATGAGGTCTTGCCATGTTTCCCAGGCTTGGCTCCTAAGCTGAACTTCTGGGTTTAAGTCATTCTCTTACCTTGGCCTCCCAAAGTGCTGGGATTACAGGCATGAGCTATCGCATCCAGCCGAGATACTAGAATCTCTTGACTTCTGCTGAGTAACTGAGGGATAATCTCCATGATGGTCCTTTTGACAAGACAGGGATGTATTTAGGTGATAATGATACCATTATGTGGATTTCCAGCTGGAATGGATATTTCTGTCAGCACCTGGAGAGAGAATTCCATTAATGATCTTTGGGATTCTATGTTCAGTTCTGTCCTACTAAGTGATTTGGTAGGGACCTAGAAGACCCACTAATCAGATATGCAGATGATACAAGGCCGGGTGTGGTAATTACTGAGACATGATGAAATCAGGATTCAGAATCATCTGATCAAGTTAAAGCTCTAGAGAGACACCAGTAAGTTGACATTTAGTAGGAGCTCATGCAAAAATCTTGTGTTAGGTCTAAAATATGAGTTACTTCCTCACCAGATGAGAAGAAAAGCCAACTTGGAATGTGTTCATGTAAAAGGAGAAAAACAAATAAGATCTAAGAAGTGTTGTCTGATCACAAGATGAATTTAGCCAGTAATTAATAAAGATCATAAAAAAGGTTAAAGCTGAAAATACATAGATAGTTACCCATTCATCAGCTGTTACACAGCATTTTCTCTGTGTCAGGGAATGTGCTCCATGCAGGGAATAAAGGGATGAATAAGGCTGGTTCTGGCCCTTGATACACCTTGGGGAACTCATAGCAACAGATTAGGATGCATTGTAGCCCAATGGCATAAATTCTACAGATGAGGTTTCTGCAGAAAACTGTGAGACTCTAGGAAATACAGTAACTGCTTTTCTAGCATAATATAATTTCACATAGCAGGCAAGATAGAGTTTTGGAAGGAAGAATGGAAATGGAAAGTACAGTTGCAGGTGTAGTGGTAGTAGATATTTGTCTTTGTACCACCGAGTATTTGGCATTTGGCATTAGAAGACTGTAGACATCTCTCAGGTTTTGTGCTTTGGATGAGATTGGTTCAGATCCATGGAATGCATGATTGGCTCAGACAGTCAGGGCATGCTATCTTTTGGCCACTCAAGTTGGGATCAATTAGGGACAAGGTCATACCTTTCTGGGACCATTTTGTTTTTTTTAGTCAATAGGAAAATTGAACATCTGTCCAACTGGTTGCCAACAAAAGAGAAAGTAGGTGGAAGAACTAATGTAACTGTGGGATGAGTTGATGGGGGGTAAGAATGGCACCAATATTAAGGAAATACAGAAATGAAGAAACGGAAATTCTGTCCTACTATTATTAGTTCAACCTTAGACCAAGTTGTGCTTGAAATCTTGCCCATAGACTATTAATTTATACAAACCTGTTAATTCTCTTTTTCTTATATCACTTAAGCTGAATATTTTCTCATTTCTAATAAAGGGACTCCTATGCGATCGTATTTACCTGTAGTGGTTGTAGCAAAGAAAGGGCATTCCAGGCAGAGGAACAGGAGCATAGGAAAGCCCGTGCTCAGAAGCGTAGGAAAGCCAGTGGGTTCATGAAACCCTGAGTGGTGGTCTCACTGGTTTTGTAGAGTGTCCTGGCGAGAGGTGCAGCTGGGGAGCTAGGTGGAAGCTGGATTATGATGAGCCTGAGAACTTTCTGGAGTTCACTGTTTCATGTTGCCTGGTTGACAATGAGAAGCTTATTACAGCTTTTGATTGGGGCGTAGCTCTGATGTGCTGTGCAAGTATTTTCAGAATGTACAGAATGCTTCTATACTCATTTACCCCTTGTATCTTCCCATTGACACAGGGAAGTTGGTAAGTATATCTGTTTTGCAGCTGCAGAAGCTGGAATGAGCAGATTCAACAATTAGCCCAAAGTTACCTAGTGAAGATTCCAAGCTCTGCAGTGTTGAGGGGGTCTGTTGGTGGACATGAGTGGCGTGCTGACCACAAGGCAGTAGGAGGGAAATGCACAGGGTTGGAGACATCCAGCTGGGCTTTCTGGGGCAATCAGAAAGCTTTGGGTTCAGCAATGGAAAAGTTCTTCAGCTCCACAAGTGCTTTTGAGTTCAGATTCTACTAGCAGATGTTGAAATATACCAAACCTGACCCAAACAACTGTATCCTTTCCCCAAAGCCAAGCATAGCATCAGCAGTTGTCACCAATGAGGACAGCTGGGCCCAGCAAGACAAGAAGATCAGAGCAAACCGAAACCAAGAACATAATTCTGGACACACAGGAGGCCCAGGGAAGCTCTCTGGAACAGCTGGGAGACAGTTGGAGGACCTCAGGCCATAATAATTTGTGTCTGCAAGAAGAGCGTAATCTCATTTTGTAGTTGCAGGCAGATGAGGTTGGGGACTTTCGAGTTACATATATTTCATTGTCTTTTTAGGAAAAACATAAGTGTGCATATTCTGCCTGGGATCCATGCGTCTGTGTAAAAACACAGGCAGGAGCTCGCACACCTATCTCTTGCTCAACCATACTGAGTATATTGGAAAGATTGCAGCTGTGATAGGGAGCTGGTACCTGTTCTTAAGAAATAAACAGAAATAAAATACTCCCAAGGTTTTATCTATGGTATTAAAAAAAAAAAGGAGAAGAAAAGCAAAAGGCTATTTTTTAATTCCCATGTGCTAACCTCCTTCCTGCCTCAAGGCCAGTGCGTCTGGTATTTCCTTGGCCTTGAACTCTCCTGCTTCCGTTTTCCATGTCCCCTGTCTACTTCCCCTTTTACTGCAGGCTCAGCTTAAATGTTACATTATCAGGGAAGTCTTCCTTGATCTCTTGGACAGGGCAGGTTTTTCTATTTCTTGTTTTAATGGTGCTCTCTGATTTTCTTTGGAAGCACTTCTCACCTTTGCACTTCATAAGCAAATGAGGTAACTATTGGCTTATACCCCCTTTCTCCTGCTAAACCAGACATTCTGCAAAAGGAATGTCTGTCTCATGCTGTGTACCTAGAATCTAGTCCGACGTCTCGTATTTAGTAAGTGATCAGCGATGACCAGTGATGGCTGAATGCATAAATTTGGCCCTCTGACTCCAAATTAGAATCGTTTAACCACTGTTAATTGTTTGGCTGGTAGTTCCTGCATGCAGAGACCAGAAACACACATACCTCATTGGGCCAGGTGGGGATGGTGGTGAGTAGGAGCTCATACTCTTTCCCTAAGGGTATAGATAGATGCTACACCCCATGGACTGTTTGTTGCCTTACAAGCAATGTAGACCCAAACTAACCAGATCTTACAGGTTTTTAAGGAAAGTTTTGAGACCTTGATTTTATGGGTACTCTTTCAACTTTTAAATGCTGACAACATTTATTATTATTATTATTATTGAGGCAGAGTTTCGCTCTTTTTGCCCAGGCTGGAGTGCAACGGTGTGATCTCGGGTCACCACAACCTCTGCCTCCTGGGTTCAAGCAATTCTCCTGCCTCAGCCTCTCAAGTAGCTGGGATTACAGGTACCCACTACTTTGACCAGCTAATTTTTGTATTTTTTAGTAGAGATGGGGTTTTACCGTGTTGGTCAGGCTGATCTCGAACTCCCAACCTCAGATGATCCACCTGCCTCGGCCTCCCAAAGTGTTGGGATTACAGGTATGAGCCATCGCACCTGGCCAACATTAGTTTTAAAAGGTAAACGTCCTATTTGTCAGCTTGCGTTCTCTGCAGAGATGCTTGCCATACTTGCCTCTTTGCACTGCTCAGGCTGCACTGGGAGGGGAACATTCTGTCCTCAGTGCCATTTTAAAACGTGTTCACTGGAAACCACAGGCAAAAATAGGGCAGCTAGAATGAGGAAGGTTTGGAAATTATGCCATGAAGGGAGCTATGGCCTCAAATGCAGATATTTAATGTGACTCTTCAGCTTTGCTGCCTGGCTCTCCTAGTTTGGTGCCTAATTTACTGGATAAGACTCTGGACCCCAAGGTGCCCCAAGAGTTACAACTGTAAACACATGGGATGGTAGGTAGGTAATAAGACTGATTATTCACAAATACATTGGTTCTTATGCACCCACATGGATGTGATTCCTCTCCCAAGCAGACCTCAGAGGAGGTCAGAGCTTTATTTCAATTACATGGCAATTTCCCAGCTATTCCGGGAAGTGCTCTTTGGAAATTGCCATCAGAGCCTGAACATAATTTTTAAATGTCCTCAATTGTGAGAAATCTCCAGATTTGATTTTTTTTTTTTTTGAAACAGCTAAGAGTTATTTGGAGCTAAGTCCAGTGAATTAGTCTGATGATTAAGCTTACCAGTACTATTCTGGGGCCACTGTGATGTATGATTAAGCCTTAATAAGAGCGTGGTCAGGATAAGGCATGCTAGGGTTAGGCAGCAGGCCAAAGAGGAGGAGAAAAGAGACGGTACCAAGTAGAATCCTGCTTAGTATGGGTTTAGGCTATACTTACCTAGTTCCAAAATGCCTAAGATGTCAAGGCAAAGCATAAGTGAACATGGTTCGGAAGGGATTTATAACATGAGCAGGGATTTGCAGAATGAACCAGAATGCTGGAGTTCGTTCCAGCTATGCTGAGAGCTGGGAGAGCTCTCATGTTTAGGCAACTCTGCAAGCCTTGACCAGGGGCATGGACAGCAGAGCCAAACTCCTAGAGAAGAAGATTTGCAAGAAGTATGCACAGATCATAATTGAGGTCGGAGCATGAAGTAGGTTGACCATATGGATGAAAGTGCCAATCCAGGCAGAAGGTTTACATTCAGAGTGAACATAAAACTCCTTACCAAGTCCTTCACTGCCCAAGTGATGTGTTTTCTGGCTTTCTCTTCATCTTCATCTCCCCACCGACTCTCTCCCTTGTTTTCTGAACTTTAACCGGAAAATCCAACCAATGGTTTTCTTGCTGTTTCTTGAGCACATCTGGTTCATTTCTGTCCCAGGGCTGTTTGCCCTTGCTGTCCTGCCTGGGACACTCTTATGTTAAATTGGTAGATTTTCACTTGTCTGGCTCTTTTTCATGTAAGTCTCATCTCAGCTGTTAGTTTCTCACCAAGGCCTTCCTGCAACTTTGAGACCAAAATAGTTTCTCCCCACCACTAGGTACTCAAAACCCAATACTCTGTTTTTTTGTTGTTGTTGTTGTTTTGTTTTGTTTTTTGTTTGTTTTTCTTGAGACAGAGTTTCGCCCTTGTTTCCCAGGCTGGAGTGCAATGGTGCGATCTTGGCTCACCACAACCTCTGCCTCCCAGGTTCAAGCAATTATCCTGCCTCAGCCTCCTGAGTAGCTGGGATTACAGGCATGCGTGACCACATCTGGCTAATTTTGTATTAATTTAGAGACAAGGTTTCTTCATGTTGGTCAGGCTGCTCTTGAACTCCCAACCTCAGGTGATCCCCCCTTTCTTGGCCACTCGAAGTGCTAGGATTATAGGCATGAGCCACCGTGCCTGGCCAATACCCAGTTTTTTATCCTTTGTAGCATACCCAGACTTGCACTGTTATTTGTGAACTTCTTTATTTTATTTTTTGTTTTGTTTTATTTTTGTTTTTGTTTTTGTTTTGAGACGGAACAAAACTTGCTGTCGCCCAGGCTGGAGGGCAGTGGTGCAATTTTGGCTCACTGCAAGCTCTGCCTCCTGGGTTCACACCATTCTCCTGCCTAAGCCTCCTGAGTAGCTGGGATTACAGGCACACGCCACCACAACCGGCTAATTTTTTGTATTTTTAGTAGAGATGGCGTTTCACTATGTTGGCCAGGTTGGTCTTGATCTCCTGACCTTGTGATCCTCCCACCTCAGCCTCTCAAAGTTCTGGGATTATGGGCGTGAGCCACCATGCCTGGCCAACTTCTTTATTTTCTATCTCCCAGAACTAGAATAGAATTCTGTGTGGGCAGGATCTTTGTCTGATCGTCCTCTCTTTTATCCTCAGTTATAACTATGCATGATGCGTGATAGGGGCTCATTCAATATTTGTTTAATGACTCAACAAAGGAACAACAGCTTGGACCGTAGGATAGAATTAGCTCATTTAATGTAGGGGTTGAAAGAATTTAGGGGATGAATAGAATCAGCTCGCGTCACTTGGACCTGGGTCTGTTGGCAGCAAGACATAGATAGTGGGGCCTGTACCAATTGATGGATTTCAGAACTCAGGCATGTTGTCGGTCCTGAGGCTCCTAACTTGGAGACTGGGGGAGGAGAAACAAGAGATGATGGGATATCCATTGCACAATGAATGATATAAAGAGTGGATTCTGAACAATCTGGTCAATAGAATTCTTGGAAGAAGTGAGTCACCAACCAGTGACGAGTTCTGAATGTTTGTTGAGCAATGAGTCTCTCAGGGTTATAATCACATATCTTATTATATTTCCTCCTGTTTGACAGCCTTAGAGTGAAGGGTCATCTGGAGTATAGAGAGGTCTTCTGCCAGTCAAAATCCTTTCTCAAAGAGTACTGAAAAACAGGACTTTCATCACCCCAGGCTGCCTTACTGTGTAAAACAGGCTGTCTCTTCATAGAATTATTTCCTTAGGTCCTTGGGGCCTTTATTTTCTATTATTCTACTGTGTTATCACTTCCCTTTTTTTTCCTTTTCTTTTATATTTTTTTTAGAGGCAGGGTCTTTCTCTGTTGCCCAGACTAGAGTTCCGTGGTGCGACTGTGGCTCACTGCAATCTCGAACACCTGGGTTCTAGTGATCCTCCTGCCTCAGCCTCCCAGTTAGCTAGGATGACAGTCATCCACCGCCATCCCTAGCTGATTTTTAAAAAACTTTCCTGTAGAGACAGAATCCTGCTATGTTGCCCAGGCTGGTCTTAAACTCTTGGCCTCAAGCAATCCTCCCACTTCAGCCTCTCAAAGTGCTGGGATGACAGGTGCAAGCCATCATGCCCAACCTCCCTGTCTTGTTTTTAAAATAAACTCTGTAGTACCCAGAGAGTGTTTTATTTCTTTATCTTAAAACATTAATAAACCAAGCAGTTCAAAAAACAATCCTCTTCGTTAAAGCAAAATGATAACACTAACCATAACCATAATTCTAATAATAAAAATCTGGAAAATTGAACCCCTGCCAATTGCCACTTATCAACTATATTTTATTTTATTATTTTATTTTTCTCACCAACCATATTTTAAATGCTGAGATATTCTTAAGCATCAGGGGCATGGAAACTTTTTGTGCCAAGATATCCCCTGGAAATATATATGGAGGACATGTGTTCCAACATGAAGGATGGATTAAATAGATTGTAATACATTGAATCCAGCAAATATTGCCTAGTTCTGAATACTCTAGAGCAACATGAGGTGCTGTTTATAGTATCAGTGGTAAGTGCAGGTTATGAAGTGTAGAATCCCACAGTGCTTAACTACTATGTAAAAGGCACTAATGAGAAAAGACTCAAAAGGAAGGCAGAAAAAGTCTAATGGCAAATGCTGGATGACATTTTGGGGCTGTTGAAAATATGGGTGACTTTATGTCTGTTCTATTATCAAAACTTTTAAATGTGGGTATAGCACTTCTATTTTAAAAAAAAAACCTGAGGATGATTTCTTGTAAAAGCAAAATCATTCTTCTAAAGTGCTCACAGTCAGGGCGGATGGCTGAATAGAATACCAAACTCCATTATGAGTTCCATTTTTAGCTCTGTTATCAAATTCTGATGTAAAACCAACTATGACATAATCATGGTAATAAGCAACATTTGTATACCATTTTACAATTTTCCAAGGGCGTTTTCATGAGCGGTCATATTTAATCCTCACAACAACGTGGTGAGATTTAAGAATTTTCGGACTGGGTGAGACCTATGATTGTTTCTGCTTCGTGGCTTGTTTATCCTTCTCTGCTTGGCATTTTCCTCACCAGAGCTTAAAAGTACTTTGTATATTTAGACATTTAACTATAAATCGCTTTCAGATGATGTATAAACTCTTTAAATATGCCTAGTGTCAGCAGTGATTCTTGGGAAATATTTCCTTAAGAGATGCGGTAAATTTCCCTACTTCTTGTTACTTTCCTTCTCCTCCCCTCCCCTCTCTTGTCCCCAGTTGCTGATCCACAATGAAAGAGCCTCTTTTTCTACATTTGTTAGTGCTGCAGTTTCCTCACTCCCTAGTTCAGCCAGGTCTGAGTTCCTGTCCCACAACCAAGAAGAATAAGGTATGCAGACACTGGAGAGTGAGTAAGGCAGAGTAGGATTTATTAAGTGACAGAAAAGCTCTCAACAGCAAGAGGGGACCTCAAAGTGGGTTGCCAGGAATGGGGCAAAGTTCTGGGTCTTGTATGTGGCAGAAACAAGGAAGTTTTCTTTGGATTCTGCCTTAATGAAAGGGGTAAAATTCTCCCCTGGGAATGTTGCACCTGCACATGGTTGGGGTTGGCCATAGTAACTCCATCTTGGTTATTACCTATGAATGCCTAAGCAAAATCCCCTGGGGGGTGGGCACTAAAACCACAATGCTGATGTTTGTTAATGATATTGTAATGAGCTGGGTTAAGGACATTTCCATTGATTTATTGTGCCTGTGCCTAAGTTGAGATAGTCCCTTCTGAGCAAACGTCCTGGCATAAGAGGAAGTTCTTAACTACATTTCACCCCATGAGCTACTTAACAGGTGTGGTGCAGGTGCGGTCCCATGGGTGTTTTTCTTCTCCCAAAACTCTCCCTCTCTATCTTCCTACCCGGTCTCTGACTGCCTCCTCTTTCATTATAAGTTCCTTGATATCTGGAGGTAGCACAGGGCTAGGAATGTTCATGTGCCCAATGACCAGTCATCAGTAAAAGCCCCAAGAAGCCTTATCCAGGCATCTGGAAACCTGGGTCTCTTTCTGAGGGAATCTCCCTTTTCAACTGTGATTTCACTCAGCTGAGTTCCTTGGCTTCCATGTTACTCATTCATGCTTATTTGAACAACTTGACTTAAAAAAATTCTTTTAATTTCATAAAGTGTTACTATATTATCCTCTGTGAAAAACAAAACAAAGTAAAACAGAATATTAGACAGCGCTAAAATTCCCACTGATCTCCTATATCTAATTCCAGTTCCCACTCCATCCCCAAACATGACTACTGTTAACAATTTATAGTATAATGTATCAGACCATCTCCTACCTGCTGGCAAATATATGGCTGCCGAAAATGCACCACATACAATATAATTATTGTGTATATTGTATATTATTGTTCATATTGAGTGTGTGTACTTAAGAAAGTTATACTAGCCATGTAATTTGATAAATTGCTTTTCCCCCTCTTTCTCAATAATGTATCTTGGAAGTATTTACATGTTAATGCATTTTTCGTGATTGCATAATGTTCCATAGATGACTACACCAGAGTTTATTTAGTCAGTCCACTAGTACTGAATTTGGTTCCCAGGCTTTTGCCATGATGAACACACTGTAGTTAACTTCTCATTATACACCTTCTTTTGTACCTGGGTGTTTCCTTTGATATACTCTGAAAATAGTAATTGCTGCATCACAGTAAATATGTGTCATAATTTTTAAAAGATAATGCCAAGGTACTTCTCAAAGCAGTCAGTACAATTTCTACTCCTGCAATGTCTTCGCCAACTTTTGTTATCAACAACTTGGTTTTTCTGTTCTGCAAAATTTATTCAGTCTGTGATACCACTGCAGTTGATTTTGGGATTGTAATGAAATGAGATCATATACCTTGGCACTCTACTTGCCTACTGCCCATTTTCCAAACCTCAGTTTCTCCATGTTGCCATCATGCCCATGTGTAACAACCCACCATTCCATTCCACTTTCATTCAGATACAGGCTTCCATCTTTTGACCAAAATGAACTTAGCTTATTGATTATTTACTGAATTCACTTTTTCATTTCCCAAATATTACATGAATGATGGATTCCCTTTTTCCCTAGCACCCATTCAAAATGAAGTTATCATTCTGTCCTACCCATGGTCCCTTTTGTTGCCAGATCCCAATTCTAGTCACTCCCAAAGGAAATCCAGACAGTCTTTGCTTAATACTATGAAGAGGCTTAAACAGTATGTTCTGCCGCCAGCCACTCTTTCTGCCGTTCAAGAAACTCTCATTTCTTGTGCATCGATTTTGAAGGTGATGGTATAGACAACCTGTCGAGAGAGTTTGCAACATCCAGATGTTTTCATCCTCTTCCAATTACAGGAGGCTTTTGGATTGTAAAATTACAGTGCAGATGTTGAGGGACACGGGATGAACACCTGTCACAGAGATTGGCCATATTGCAGTGTGTTAAGGTCATATTTCCTGGTAGGTAGTAACAGATTGATAATGCATTCACACCACACTGCTGCTTTGTGAGAGATCTGTCTTGGCAAAGTCTCAGAGAAATCAAGGGGGAGTTGAAAGGGCTGATGTAAGGAAGAAGGATTAGTTATGTTCTTGTGTGCTTTGGGCAACCAGAATAATCCATTGTCCTCTCTGCTATCTAAGCTGTCATCCCACAGCATCCTTTCACTCCACAGATTTCACTGAGCATCAGCAATGCGCCAGGGAGTGTGCAAATGCCGTGGATACAAAGACAAGGGGAAAAAAGGATCCTATAGCTGCTCTCAGGAAGCAGACGATTTAGTGGCAGACATGGATGCAAATCAAATTTTATGCACAAATGTGAAATTGCAACTGCCATAAGTGAAATGTAACAGAAGTGTATGGTGCGAAGAGCATAGGTAACAGGGGCAATTTACTTAACCAAACAGATCGGGAAAGGCTTCTGGGAGGAAGTTACAATGCAAGTGAGAGGTAAGTAGGCAAAGAGTTAGTGGAAAAAAAAAAATCACTTCTAGCAGCAAGGAAGGCAGGTGCAAAAGTCCTGTGGCAAAAAGGTAGTGCACACTCAAGGAACTGAAGGGCAGTGTGATTGGGAGCAGCAGGCAAGGGAAAGCATAACACCCAATGTCCCAGTGTGGTTGGGGAGCTGAGCAGAGGGGCCTTGGATTCTGTGAAGGGTTTGGGGTTTTGTCCTAAGAACAATGGAATACATTAGAAAGGTATTAAGCAAGTGTGTGTGGTGATGGGGAACGGAGGTAATGACTCCATTTATATTTTGAAAAGATGAATCTGATTGCAATGTAGGAAATCAAAGGCATATCATTTCATGGTACTCCATAAAAGCATTTGAAGGCTTTCCATTGCTATCAGGATGAAATTAAAAATCTTTAACATTGTTTTTAGGACATGACCCAATATGGCTAATGTTAACTTTAAATCCTCATCTCAGAAAATGCTCCATTATCCATGTCATGCCCAGCAAGTCTAACAACTTGTTGTATTAATCAGTGATTGCTCTGATAATGCTGTGTAACAACCCCCACAAAAACTCCAAATCTCAGTGGCCCACACAAGCATTCATTTTTTCTCCTTCACGAGTCTGTGAGTTGGCTCAGGAAGTGCTGCTTCTGATTGTGGACTGCGTTCAGGTCTCATTTATTTGTTTCTTATTCTGGAATCCATGCAGTCACCCAGGTCATTTTTATTTTTATTTTTTTTTAAATGCAAAATCACAAGTATGAGCAGCTAAGCCAAACCACAAATGCCCATTTATAGTTTCTGCTCATGTCACCTTTGTTAGCGTTTCATTGGCTAAAGCAAGCCCTGTTTCAGTGCAGTGGGAAGTACAGTGTTTTTGGAAAAAGAAAGGAAGGATGGAAGAATTTTAAATTAATGATACAACCAATTGCACTTGCTCTTACTTAAATCATAGTATATGTGGGTGGTCAAGTGTAATATTTAGGAGTGCAGGCTTTGAGGCAATGCTTTGTGGCTTTGAGTCCTGGCTTTAAAACTTCCCAGCTGTGCAGGTATGGGCAAATAATTAATCTTCTGGTACATCAGTTTCATGATCTATGCAAAAAAAAAAAGATAATACCAGTGCCTACCTCCATCAGGAGGATTAATTTGGTTAAGTGCTTTGAGAAGTGCCTGGAATATAAGTGCTTAGTAAATATTAGGTGGTATTAATATACATTCATATCTTCTTATTTTAACCCAGACATGTTTTGAAAGTTTGAACTATTCCTACTTTAGAAAGTCAATGAGGTACATGCACCATATAATACAGAACAGCTCCGACAGTCTTAAGGTGTCAAACCCAGGTCTTTATCCTTCTTCAGCTTGAGACGGTGCAACAGCTACTGACCTGATTCTGAGGCAACAGCCCACAACCAGACTCTTGTATATTCTGCCATGAAACATGATCATTCAAAATGGGAAAATAAAACATGATCACACAAAATAAAAAATAGGAAAATAAAATTTGTATACATGTTTAAATCAGAACAGCTCCAGTTAGGGACAAAAACTAGTTTATATATATATATATATATATATTTTTTTTTTTTTTTTTTTTTTTTCTTTCAGAGCATTTTGGATTTTAGGCTTCTGGATGAAGGTTGTTGGCTGGTGTTAGCTTTGTAATGTGCTGGGGCCATGCATCTTCCCCTGTGTGTGTTCTCCTCTTGAAATGCCCTCTGGATCCCTCTTCATGTATAAATTCCGGTCATACATGGTCCCCGCATCACTGCTTTCCTTGGACATCTTTCATCCCCCAAGCTGGAAATAATTTCTCCTGTTGCTCCATTCTCACACTATTGATCAGTCTGTACCCCCTTGTTCTAATTACTTGTATTGATTCTTGAGTTTAGGTATGGTGTAAAACTCCAGGCATTCCATAAATGTTCTTTGACTCTGATACTAAATGCCACTATCACCTAGTTTCTTTTCTTATGCCTAATACTGATGGCTGCTACAGTCGTCACCATCGTGGTACCTACTGAGCACTTACAGTGATGTCACCACTGTAAGGAGCACTGACGCTCATCACCTGACCTGACTTCCATGGCTCTGTGCAGCAATGCTGTGGTTAGGCTTATTTTACAGATGAGGAGACTGAAGCAAAGCAAGACTTAATATCTTGCCAATTCATAAATTGTGGGATCTAAGGATGATAGCATTGAACTAACAGTCAGCCCACGGACTTTGTAGATGATATTTATTACCCCCCTTAGATACAGAACAGCTGGGTCGCACTGCTTTTTGGAGCAAGTGTCATCTGGTAATACATTTTTTAAAAAGGTATTTTTAGTTTTTGTGGGTACATAGTAGGTGTATGTATTTATGGGGTAAAAGAGATGTTTTGATAAAAGCATGCAATATGTTTATTACACATTGTGGAGGATGGGGTATCCAACCCCTCAAGCATTTATCCTTCGAGTTACAAACAATCCAATTACCCTCTTTAAGTTATTTTAAAATGTACAATTAATTTATCATGACTATAGTCATTCTATGGTGCTCTCAAATACTAGGTATTTTTCATTCTTTCTAACTATTTTTGGTGCCCATTAACCATCCCCACCTTATCCCCACAACAGCCCCACCATACCCCCACAACAGCTCCACCACTACCCTTCCCAGCCTCTGGTAACCTCCTTCTACTCTCTATGTTCATGAGGTCTAGTGATGTTTTTGAATGAACAAATGAATATTCTTTTCCACTGGGGACCTTTCTTTTATGGCATCTGTGTGTCAGAGGAAACCAGAACTGGACAGAGGTTGAAGTGGTGAAGACAGTTTTGATTTGGGAACTATTGCAATAGGGGAAGAGAGACTTCAGTGTAGAATTGGGCTTTATTATGGCTACAGCAGAGAGAAGTGGAGATTTGTGGCCAAGGAGCAAGGTGAGGGGTCAATGAAGGATCATGAATAAGGGGGATTCTGGCTAAATGGACTCAGCAGGATTCTTGTTGAGCGTAGGACAGGGTGATTGGATATCAAGGATGGGGGATAAGGAATTTGATCACATATCAAGGGTGGAGGATTTTCACTAAACTGACCAAGCAGGATTCTTGCTAAAACTAGACTAAATGGGTCAAGGACAGAGCCCCAAGGCAAGCCTACTGAAAAATGGAGCTCAGAGGATGCTAGCCGAAGTTTGTTGAAGGAGAAAATCTTGTCCCTTGGAGACGGTCATCAGGGTCTCCTTGAACAGCCCCAGTGCACCCAGTACCTCCTAGTGCACACCCCTTGCAGAAGGACAGCTCAGATTGAGAATGCTTCACAAATTCACAAATTACCTGTGTTGTACCAGCTTGTGACATCTATTCCCTGACCCAAATTTTGGAGAAGGACAGCTTTGGCATCAGTGAGGGCAGTGGGCTGGAGGAAAAAAAAATGGAGACTATCAAGGGACACAGACTCATCAATGTCCAGTTAGATGACACATCTGCTCCCTGGCCTTGAGTGGTCCTTTGGCCTGGGTCTTCCTCTGCCTTCTTTTCCATAGCTTACTCCCATCAACACACTCAGAGACATCACATCGCTCCAATGTTAACTCCTGCAAATGAACAGAGACTGGATCTTAGTTATTTTTGTGCTTTCCCTCCCCAGAATTATTATAGGGCCTGGCTCACAGGGTACACTCAGGCAATGATGATTATTTCTTTAAATGAATAATTCATTCATTGGATGGATGGATAGATCTTTGGATGAATGGATAGTCGGATGGATGAATGAATAGATGAATGAATGAATGGTGACTGTCAGACTGCTTGTTTGATGCCATACAGATCTAACTATTTTTTGCCTGAAATGTTTATTTTCAACCAGCTCTGTTGAGTCATTTCAAACACCTGAGATAGTAGCTTTTGCACCATCTCAAGCTGAAGAGGATAAAGATCTAGGTTTGACACCTGGAGACTGCATTCCTGAGCCCAGTAGGTAAAAGAGCATCGACTTCGGAGTCCCACAGACTTGCACAGCATGTTGCATTGATCAGCTGAGCTTGAGTTCCTTCATCTGCAAAGTAAATGCAATAAGCCCCACCTTCTGGGGTTGTCATGAGGATTAAGTCAAATAACATATGTGATGCCCCTTCACCAAGGCTCAGCATGGGATGGGCACTCCAGGATGCCAGCTTTGATCACTCTTCCTATTATTATTGAAAACACAGCCTGTGGATCAACTCCTCGGTCCACACCCCACTGGGCACTCCTTGTCCTAAACAGCATGTAGACTCCCAGCTTTGTAGGAAGCAGGGATTATATCCAGGGGCACCCCACTGGGTCTTGAAGTTAATCCTTCCTTCTGTAAACACTGACCTCCACCTGCTGCTAGGGCGTAGGCCTCCTAGCATCATTTGGTGCTGGGTGGAACTGGAAGCTGAGAGGGGATTTAGATCAGAGGCTGAAGTCAGCAGCAGGTATTCCTAGATGAGGCCCAAAGCAATGAATATGCAGCAGGCCAGCCTGCAGCCACTGCCAATTTTTCCAGAGGGAAGTTGACCTTGGTTTGGTGTCTCTGCTCATCCTCTGCAGAATGCACAGTGCATAGAAACTGGAGTTAGGCAACCTTGGGTGTGAGTTCCTTCTACAACCGGGTGGATATTGGGTACATCACTTAACCTCTCTGAGTTTTGGTTCCGTTACCTATGAAATGGAGATAATAATACATTCCTAAATGTGTCTTGATGAAGATACAAGATACTAAAACACTAACACATTATACTAATTGCAGGAACTGTCACCTGGTACTATACACCCAAATGGCAATTTAAAGAATGTCCAACCTACTTAGCAAAGCCCATGCATCCTATCTGTATCCCACTTTGCTTTCTACTCTCTATGTTGCAGACATCAGTACTTCAGTCCTTGGGGTTGAGGTGTGCGAGCCCCAAACTATACTCCAGTTGTCTTCTTGCTGCTTTATAACAAAAACAATTCACTGCCATATCCTTTAGCAGCTTTTTAAGTGGGAAAGAAAACTAGGGCTCCTGAGCACCAGTTTTCCCAGGCATTTTTCTAGACCCTAGACCAAGAGTTGGCAAACTATAGTCTGTGAGTCACATTTAGTCTGCCACCTGATTTTGTACAGCCCACGAGCTAAGAATGATTTTTACATTTCTAAATGGTTGAAAACCACCATGGCACCTATTTACCTATGTAACAAACCTGCGCATCCTGCTCAGGTACCCCAGAACTTAAAAAAAAAGAATTAAATCAAAAAGTAAAAGGAAAAAAAAAGAAAAAGAATATTTTGTGGTACATGAACATGAAAATCATATAAAACTCATACTTCATTGTCCATAAATGAAATATTGTTAGAACACATTCACGCCCAGTTGTTTATGTAGTCGTGTCTGTGGCTGCATTTGAGCCACAATGACAGAGCTGAGTAGTGGTAGCAGAGACAGCCTGGGTCATAAAGCTGGAAAGATTTATTGTCTGATCCTTTACAGAAAAAGTTTTCCAGGCTCAGTCCAAGGGCACGCTTTCATTTGGGTCATTCAGTGTAAGTAATGGTCCTTCCCATGGGGCGCAAGAGTCCAGGGCCTCGAAACAGTGACTGTTCAGTTGGTTTCCTCTAGGAAAGAAATGGACTGATATTGGGGGCTATGCAGTCTCTGACCTTGAACATTTTTAGATGATGGCCATGTGGCCACAGGTAGGCAACTCCATCAAGGGGATTCAAGCATCTGATTGGACAGGATCATCTCTTAAGTCCTGGTGTTATTTTTTATGAGCTCTTAACTTCTCTCAGTCTCAGTTTCTTCATTTGTAAGAAGGAAATTATAACAGCGCTTACCTCAAGGGTTATTGTGAGGCTTGAGTGGCTTAAGCATCACAGGTACTCAGCACAGGGCCTGACACATAAAAAGAATTTAAATATGCATTATTATTAATATTGTTATTACTATCATTTTCAGTCTGTCTCCTGCCTGCCATGTGAGCAAGGGTGAGTTATCCCATCCACCAAAGCCTCAGTTTCTTCATCTTTAAAACGGTGCCAATCACGAAACCCACCTCATACAGGGCTTGGGAATTTTAAATGTCTTCATGGATAGTGCATTTCTGCATGCAGTAAGCATTCAGCAGATGCTTCCTTAAACCTCCTCACTTCCCTGCGACACTGAAATTCTATGAGTTTGCAGTGTCCTTGGAGCTTCCCAGTGTGGCTTTCACCTCTGGACCCTTCATTTGTCACAAGCCATGTGCCATCCTACATCTTTCCAATGCATCTGTCACGCCTCTGTGTGAATCATCTAGACCTTTTGAGGGCTAGGTTTTTGTAAGGCCCTTCTTAGTTATCTAAAATTAAGGTGAAGTAACAGCCAGCTCCAGTGACTTTAATATACAAATTGCATCCTGGCACGGTTTGATGTAGCTGAGCCCTGGCTTGTCTCCCAGGATTGGAGAGACTGAGTAAGTTATGCTTAGCTTGTGTCGAGGAGCAGGTGGGGAGGCAGGCACCAAGGTGTGATGGCTTCAGGGGCTGCCAGGGAAGATCTTTGTGAAATGCTATTTATGCTTCATCAGGAACCCAAACAACTGCTCATGAGTCCTCAGCCTACTCCACAAAGCTTTGGCCTATTTCTTGAACACTGACGAGCTGACTTATTATAGCCATTATCTCCTTCTTCCTTAGTACTAGAAAGCCTGACCTCACAGGGCATGTGACCATTCAGAATAAGAACTACATCTTCTAGCATCCTTTGCTACCCAGTGAGGCCATGTAAGTTCTGCCCAATAGGGTATAAACAAAGGTATCCTGGGAAACTCCCTAAAAATGTTCTTTAAAGGGAGGGGACCCACTCCTTTTAATTGCTTTGTCTGTCCTCTTGGGTGGAATGTGGATGAGATGGGTGGAGCATGAGTGGCCATCTTAGACCATGTCATAAATTGGATTCCCTCTGAAGAGCAGGCTCTAGAGCTTTGAGACCAAGTGATTTATTTGCCAAGTGGTTCCGGGAAGCATTGGTAAGGTCAGGAGTGAGAAAGTGAAACAAGAAGGGAAGGATGCCAATTATGGGTGTGTTCATGAAGAAATTATGTTGGATTCTTCCTGCTGGGGAACTCTGGTGAACCATGCAGCACGTATTTCAGAACTGTCCACCTTGAAAGGTGAGGGAGCTGGGGTATTTATATACCCAGTTCTGTCTACCATTGATTGAGGGGTGCTCCTGGGGGTGCTACCTCCCTGGCACTTCCAGTTTGCTTTTTGTGGACTGAACATCCAGCTTAGCACAGAAAGGGGAAAAGTCTCAGGTGCTTGCAAAAAGGACCTGTCTGAATGTTTAGAGATGGTGAATACTTAGGGGATATAGGAGAACTGGCAGCAATTGCTATAGACCAAGAGGTTGAGCATGCAGAGCAAAATAAAAGAAGGTGCTTTGCTCCTTGCTGACTGTGACACCATCACCCCAGGCTTGGATGGCTTATCTTTAGACTTTGTGTCAAAGAAAAAAAATTATCTTTTTAAAAGCCATTGTTCGGTTTTCGGTCACTCAAAGCCAAACCTAATCCCAAATGCTCTATCACATAGTAATAATGATAGTAAAGGCAACTAGCTTGAATCTGCTTACCCGTTTATTATCCTTCTTTCTCCTCCCTTTCTACCCCTGCCAAAGGTGAGCTTTACGACAGAAGAGACAGAATCATTTCTAGCTGCTTGATCACACTGCCCACTCCTTAATAGGGTGTCTGATACATGGAAATCACTCAGAAAATATTTATTGAATAAATGAATAAATAAGCAACAAAAGAACAAAATATAAAAGAAAAAAAGCCAAGATTTAATGCTGATCTGATTCCAGTTTTTCACCTCTTCACCACTATGTTACGGTGAAAATTTAGAAATCTTATTCTGTAATTGGTGGAAAGAACCCAGTAAAAGTTAAGCATCCCAAATCCAAAACTCCCAAATCCAAAATGCTTCAAAATCTGAAACTGTTTGAGCACCAAGGTGACTCTCAAGGGAAATGCTCTTTAGAGCATTTTGGAGTTCAGAATTTTGGATTTGGGATGCTTGGCTGGTAAGTATAATGGAAGTATTCCAAAAAAAAAAAAAAATCTGAACTACTTCTTATCCCAGTCATTTCATATAAGAGATTCTCAACCTGTCTAATGCCAGAGAGCCTGAGTCTTGGCAAAGACAGAAGCCTGGGATGAGAGGGACCAATGAATATGCTTATGAAATAATTTTTATAAAAAGTCAACATAAAGAGTTGAGTTAGAGACTTGAAACAAAGGTCAGTGGCAGCTTTTCACCTAGAAGCTCTGTAAAGGTCAGTGCTAACCGAGAGAATGGGTGGTCCTATGCAGGCTATTGGTGTCTAGCAGGGTGACTCTGGGAACAAGATATTTCTGTAAACTCTACTACATCCCTCCCTTGTCACTCAAAGCTCCTCATGAGTTGCTGAATCTGTGACCAGAAAACCTTATAGGTACCCTGGACCTCTGGTGCAGTGGCATTTACCCTACAATTGTTCAAAGAGAGGCTAGTTGGCAATGGGTCAGGGATGCTGTAGAGGGATATGTCTCTAGGCTAGGGGACAAGACAAGACAGCCTCTGCAGAATGTCCTAAAGGTGTAATAAACCTCATCAGTTGCTTTATAGCCTTCAGAATGAGTTTCTAATCCACAATTGGCAAGCACCTTTTTTTTCTTAGTGCAAGTTTTCATTCCTGACAGTTGGTCTCCGGGAAACCCATAAAAGTCTACAGTTTTAAGCAATTGCCTTTACTGCTAACACTTCCAGTGAATTTCCCAGTAGGAACCTTTATGATAGTTCTGCAAATATATGAGTATGCAAATTATATGGATCTGTGGGCATCTTGCTAACCCCCATGCTCTGAGAGCTTGACCGCAAGTTTCTCAGTGGCATCTGTGTTCTCAGGGCACTTGAAATAATATAATATAATTCATGTATTCATTCAACAAGCATTTATAGGAGTGGTTAGTGTGTTTTAGGCACTAGATGGTAGAAAATGATACCAATGTGAGTAAGACATGGTCCTGTAGCTTGCAGTGTTTTGGGAGAAATACGCTCAATTATATTACAATGTGATGTACACTTTTATTTTTTTTTAAGTGGGAGTCTTGCTCTGTCTCCCAGGTTGGAGTGCAGTGGTGCGATCTCAGTTCACTGCAACCTCCGCCTCCTGGGTTCAAGCAATTCTCCTGCCTCAGCCTCCCAAGTAGCTGGGATTACAAGTGCCTGCCACCATGCCTGGCTAATTATTTTGTATTTTAGTTGAGATGGGGTTTCACTATGTAGGTCAAGCTGGTCTCGAACTCCTGACCTCAAATGATCCGCCCGCCTCAGCCTCCCAAAGTGCTGGGATTATAGGTGTGAGCCACCGTGCCCAGCCAATGTGTACTTTTTAAAGGTATGCAGAGAAAAGAGTGACTAAGTTCACCTGAAATTTCGAGAAGCATCCTTTCATCTTATGCTTCAACAACATGAAACATTGTTCGCCATTTTTCAAATGCCTCCATGCTTTCGTTCATATTGGTCCCTCGCCCTAGACACCTTCTCTTCACTGCTGTCTCAGCAAAGTTTTATTCATACCTCAAGGCTACAGCAGCCCATGTTGGTAACCTACCCAAAAGTTGTTCTTGTTTGCTCTATGTTGATAGAATCTTGTTTAGGGGACAAAACAAGGATGCCCCTTTTTACCACTTCTATTCAACCTAGTACTCAAAGTCCCAGGCAGAGTAACCAGGCAAGAGAAAGAAGTAAAGGGCATCCAAATTGGAAAGGAGGAAGTCAAACTACTCCTAGTTCCAATAGTATGATTTTATACCTAGAAAACTCAACAGATTCCTCCAAAAGATGTGTAGATTTGATAAATGAATTCAGTAAAGTCTAATGTTACAAATCATAACTTACGCTTTTATATGGCTGCACTTGGGCAATAAATTCTCAGCTGGGGAAAAAGAAAGGACGGGTTTTGTGTTGAGTCTGGGTGGATCTGGAGACAAGAAGGCTACTACAACATTTCAGTGGAGAGACGATCAGAGCCCAAAGAGAGTGGTGAAGGCGGGAAGACGCGAGGCTGGAGAATGATGACTCCAATGTGTTGTGGTCAGAGCTGGTCACAGTTGCTCACTGATGGCTTTTCCAAAGGCCTTCTGATTCCCGCTTTAGAAAAACCTCCCCCATGTCTCAGTCACAAAGCACAGCACCAGCTTGAACCCCTTCCCCTGCCTCTTCTCTGGCAAAGGCCCGGAAAGGAAAATAGTTGTATGTGATTCAGAGCAGTGAGCACATTACGGCACAGATTTGTTTAATTAAATTTTATCTGCAGCAGTGTAGCCTATGAAAGATCAGTGAACCTTCATAGCTCTCTCTCTCTCTTTTTTTTTTTTTTTTTTTTTTTGAGACGGAGTTTCGCTCTTGTTGCCCAGGCTGGACTGCAATAGCGTGATCTCCACTCACTGCAACCTCTGCCTCTTGGATTCAAGCAATTCTCCTTCTGTAGCCTGTAGCTGGGATTACAGGTGCCTGCCACCACGCCACACTCATTTTTTGTATTTTTAGTAGAGATGGGGTTTCACCGTGTTGGCCAGGCTGGTCTTGAACTCCTGACCTCAGGTGATCTGCCCGCCTCGGCCTCCCAAAATGCTGGCATTACAGGCGTGAGTGACCACACCTGGCCCTTCATAGCTCTCTTAATGCATGCACTTTAAATCACAAAACTTCTACCTTGAATAAAGGAGACTTGTTGTTTGGCTCAGTTTGGTGTTTTCTGGGAGCCTGCTATGAATTCTTGAGATACAGACAGATGTGGAGACAGACAGGTGGCTGTTGGCTGTACGGGGATCAGCAGGTGCTTGTGTTTCCTTAGACTCTTCTTGTAAGGAGGTCTCACACCACTCTCCAACCAGGAAGGGTTGTTGCAGGTGTGTGTGCTACAAGTCAGGTAGAGTGAAACTTGCTCAAGGTCACTGCACACTTCTTTCCACTAGGATTCTTTGCACACCTACTGTGTGCCAACCACTGTTCTAAACTCTGGGTACTCCACAAGGACTAAGCTCTGGGACTTGCACTAGGAAGATAGAGAAATATTGTGGCAATAATAAATGTTCAGATTAATAACTGTTGTTATGAGGCAGATGCCACGGAAACTTTGGTTACCTTTGCTGCATAAGAAATCACCCTGAAACTTACTATCTCACATAATAACAATCATATTTTTGTTGATGATTCTGCAATTGGAGCAGAGTGAAGTGAGGAAGACTTTTTTCTTTTTTCCTCGAGATGGAGTCTTTCCCTGTCACCCAGGCTGGAGTGCAGTGGTGTGATCTTGGCTCACTGCAATAGACCTCTCGAATTCAAGCAGTTCTCCCACCTCAGCCTCCCAAGTAGCTGGGACTACAGGCATGCACCACCATGCCTGGCTAATTTTTGTATTTTCAGTAGAGACAGGGTTTCATCATGTTGACCAGGCTGGTCTCGAACTCCTGACCTCAGGTGATCCACCGGCCTTGGCCTCCCAAAGTGCTGAGATTACAGGCATGAGCTACTGCGCCTGGCCAAAAAGGCTTTTCTTTGTTCTGTGTGGTGTCAATGGAAACAGTCCTTCTGGGGCTGGAGGATCTACTTCTAAGGGTCTCACTCACAGGATGACAAGCCAGTACTGGCTTTCAGCTGGGAGCTCAGCTGTTGGAGGGTAGTTCTCTCCCATGGAGCTTCTGCCCATGGCTGGTGTTGGCGCCTCACAGCATGCTGGTTTCAGGGTCATCAGAAGTCTTACATGGTGGCTGACTTCCTCCAATGCACAAAAGCAGATGGTGCCAAGCCTTCAAAATGTGTGACCTCCAACATCCCAGAATGTCACGTCCACCACATTCTATTATAACCATAATAAGTTCATTGCACAATGCACACAACAAGTCAATGCACTGAGACATGGGTTGCAGCAGAGAAAGAGGTTTAATCATAAGGTCACCAAGTGGAGATGGGAGGGAATCTCAAATTCATCTCCTCAAGGAATTTAGGGTTAGGATTTTTAAGGGTTTTTTGAGTGAGCCAAAGTGTGGAGATTGTTGATTTATTGAAGAGTGCAGGGTGAAGTCATGGGACAGGGTGAAAGAACATAAATTCTGGAGCTAGATAGACCTGAGTTCAAATCCCATGTATGCCATTCACTGGTATGACCTGGGATACATTGCTTATCTACTTCTGCCTCAGTGTTCTCATCTTTAAAGTGGGCATAATGACTACATTTTAGTCAGGGTAATGAATTCGTGCCAGCTTCTGTAAAAAACAAGCCCAAAATATTTGTGTCTAACCATAGTAAAAATTTCTTGCTTATACTAACTGATGGGTGTCTCACATTTTTCCAGGGTGGCTCTCTTCCAAGCAGTAACTCAGGGATCCAACCCATTCATCATTTGGCTCCACTATTTTGGAATCTTTAGCCTTGAAGTTCAGCCTTGAAAACAGCACGTAGGTGAGGTGGATACTTAGCCCTCTCAGCCTGGAGTTACACACTTTGTTCTGTTCCATTCGGAATAAGATACCTAGCCAACCAAACCAAGGCAGGCTGGGAGATGTGGAGGTGCCATTTGCAAACACCAAGAGACTCTCCTGTACTTTCTCATAAGTTTATTGTAATTAAATGAATTAATGTGTGTACGATCACTTGGAACAGTGTCCAGCACCTAATAACAACTCAGCCAATGCTATTATTACGAGTGCTATTACTCCTCCTACTGCCACTACCTACTACCACCCAAGATGTAGAGGAAGGTATGTTTATATCAAAACAAAGAGAATGCCAGGGTTAAATTCTGAGGCAGGGGTAGCAGAAGAAAAAAATTAAATAATTAAATTAACTAAATCAAGTTAAATACAGTCTAGAAAGCAATGGTGAACTTGTGAGCAAATGTAGAATCACTTACTTGATGTCACATTGACATCATCCCTGTATCCCAAATTGTAGGCAGAGAGATTTAACAGCCTGATTCTTGAACATCCGAACTCCACTCATGAACCCATGCTCTCCCCAGTGCAAGGGTTAGCCACATCTGTCTTTTTTTTTTTCTTGACTAACTCTAGTTCGTCATGCCCCTGATAGCTGAATGGCAAGTCTGCAGTGATTTACCTTCTCCCCCAGCTTCTACCTTTTCATGCCCTCCTTCTTGTGTGTCTTAGACTGACTATCCAAATACTGTTCCCATTGATAGTCTTGGCTGTGTGGCTCTGGAATATTGGGAATATTCCCACTATAAGGAAGAAACTTCAGCCAACTATTGGTACAGCTAAACCTCAAACTTGCCCCTCTGACTTCCTGTCCTGTTTTTACTCTCTTCCTGGCCTGAGTTTCCCATTCCTCGACAGAACGAATATCTTCAATGATTTTGACACAACAGCACGTACTCCCAAAGGGAATTCATCAGCATTTTACTCTCATCATCGAAGAATTTAGTCCTGTAATGCTGGAGGCAAACGTTCCTCCTCTTAGCTCTATATTCTTGTCCTTTGCTGACCTGCAGGTATTTTAGCTGAATCAGGACAGCTTTGCCGAAGATCAACTAATCTTGTGGTGAGAGGGGACGAGCTGGCTGGGAGATGTGGTGTTCATTGTGGGCAGGATTCAATGAAACTAGACCATTCAAAATAACAAAATTAAAGCACACATTTTTTAAAAAGTCTCTAAGGCTGGGCACGGTGGCTCACGCCTGTAATCCCAGTGCTTTGGGAGGCCAAGGAGGGCAGATCACGTGAGGTCAGGAGTTCGAGACCAGCCTGGCCAACCTGGTGAAACCCTGTCTCTACTTAAAAAAAGTACAAAAATTAGCTGGGCATGGTGGCAGACGCCTGTAATCCAAGCCACTTGGGAGGCTGAAACAGGAGAATCACTTGAACCCAGGAAGCAGAGGTTGCAGGGAGCCAAGATCGCACCATTGCACTTCAGCCTGAGCGACAAGAGTGAAAACCCATCCCATTAAAAAAAAAAAAAAAGGTCCCTTGAAATGGGAAAAATAGATACTGGGGATGACAAGGGGAGGAGTGTGGGGGATGAAGGTTGAAAAACCACCTGTTGGTTACTGTGCTCACTGTCTGGGTGACGAGTTCAATTGTACTCCAAACCTCAGTGACACACACTATACCCTGCACATGTACACCCAGAATCTAAGAGTTGAAATATAAATATATAGATATAAGTAAATAATACTAAAAATATGTCCCAAACCCTCTCATCATGAAAGTGTACATACCATTGAGAACTTACCATGTGAGATACGTGATGTGTTTCAACCTATATAATGCACAGGGCAACCGTATAATGTAGGTCCTATTGTTATTCTCATTTTGCAGAGGAGAAAACTGAGGCGTCTTTAAATATCTGCCTAAAGTCCCCAGCTAGGAAATGATGGAGCTGGGTTTTGATCCCAGACAAGGCTGGCTCCAAAGCCTTTGTGCTCAGTCCCTGTGAGTCCTGCCACTCAGTTAAGAACAATTAATCAGTACAATGCTTCTTGTATATTTTTCTTCCAGTTCCGGCCCAGAAGTAAACATTTCCTCATCAATTCAATCACAGTGTACACATCATTTTGTTTCCTGTAATTTTACTTGACATTATTTTATAAACATTATTTCATGCTGTTAATTATCTTGGTGATATAATGATTAAGTGATGTTCTAAATGTATATATATATATAAGTAACAACTATATATATTTAAGTATATTATATACATGTAATTTTACTTAAATGGTTACTTAGCCATTTATTCATTTCATCTCATTTATTCTGCAGACATTTAATAAGTACCTCCTATATGCCAGGTAATAGGCTAGGTACTAGGTACATAAAAATAAATTAGGCATACTCTCTTTTCTAAAGGCATTCACAGGTTCATGTGGGACATTGTGACAGATAAAAAAGGGTAATGAGTTCAGTTCTAGAGATGCACACCAAGTATTCTATGAAAAAAAGGAGCTCGGGAGCTGTGGGTGGGAGGATCCCTACCCTACAGTCTCTAAACATCTGGTTCCTTTCAGGGCAGGTGCAGGCAGAGTCAGTGGAACATTGGCCTCAGCATTCAGGATCCCTGGTGAGGCAAGTCCACTCATGAAGCCATGAGCAGAGGGGGCTCTGCTGTTCCCAGGGCCAGAACAGGACAGGAGAATCACTTGAACCTGGGAGGCGGAGGTTGCAGTGAGCCAAGATCGCGCCATTGGGTGACAACAGTGAAATTCCGTATCAAATAATAATAATAATAATAAGTTCCTATAAATGGGAAAAATAGATCTTGGGGACTACAGTGGGAGGAGTTTCGTCAGTCAGGACAGCTGAGGTTGTGTGAATTCTCAATGTTTGGTATTTTGTTCCCAAGAATTTATTGAGTCTGCAGCCTCATGAATTTCCTTCTGTGGGTAATGGACTCTTCTGCCTCTGATCTTCATCACTGTCTTCTGCAAAACTCGACCTTGCAAGTCCATTCCGTTTTATCATTCGTGTGTCTTCACACATCTTATGAACTGAAAAATTTCCTTCTCACGTCCCATGTCATGTTCACCTATCTGTACTGACTTAAGACATTTTATTGTTTACCCAGAATCATAATGAACAAAATACTTACAAATATACTTGATTGCAACATTATATCTTTTAACATATAGAACTCTTCACAGGGACCTCCTCTGTACATAATTAATTAATTAATGTTTTTGGAGACAGGGTCTTGCTGTGTTTCCCAGGCTGGTCTCGAACTCCGTGGCTCAAGTGATCCTCCTACCTTGGCCTCCCAAAGTGCTGGGATTACAGGTGTGAACCATTGCACCTGGCCCCATGTTGTTTAATTTAACATTGTGTCTCTACTTTGAAAAATGATAGCTAACATGTATTAAATGCCTTCATATACCATATCATGACACTATTCTAAATGCGTTATATGGAGTATCTCATTTAATTTTCATAGTAGTCCACTAAGATGGCATGATTATTGTTCCTACTTCACAGGTGAAGAAACTGAGGCCCACAGAGGTTAAGGCACATGCCCACGGTCATATGGCTGGGAAACAATAGAGCTGGCTGTTTAAAACTCAAGCAGTTCTGACTTCAGTGCCTGCACACTTGACCATTATGTATGTCTGCCTCTCACTAGGTAATGATATTATAGTTCTTCCCTATTAGAAGGCTGCTGGGGACCAGTATATATCCCTGGAATAAGCCCCAGAAATCATACTGTGACTCCTGGTACAGCCTATTAGGGTGGCTGTACCTTGCCACGCATCAAGCCTGCTCTCCTCCCTTGGAAGACTTTGCCTGGTATTCCCACCCACAGGATGTGACCTGAAGCGACCTGAGGTGCTCTATTGCTTGCCACTGGATTCTTTCTTCTTCATAGGTACCATGAGCTCTTTCAGATATTGACCAGCAGCTGGGGCAGACTGACTTTTGACTAGGGAGTAAACAGGAAGATGAGCATCTGAAAGTTGCTCATCTCGAAGTTTCACTTTGAGTGGTGGTGAGAATTATATCACTATTCTCTGTTTCTGCTCTGCATAGCTTGGTGACAGGGTGATAGTCTTGCAACATACCTTTGCCCGTTTCTACTGAATGTCTGATGGTCTTGGTGGGCAGTAGAGATGGGAGATATACCTGGAACATGTTGCATAGGGCCCTGTAGAAGCAGCAGCTCAGTAAAAGCTCCAGTTCTGAGATGAAGTGGCTGGGCAGACACTGGAGGCAGAAGATGCATCCACATCACTTGGATGGGTATATTTAAAATGTTCTAGATCAGGAGGTCTCAGCACATGGTATCCAGGCCTGCAGCATCAGCCTCACCTGGAACCTGTTAGAAACATAATTTCTTGGGCCTCAGCCTGGACCTACAGATTGAGGAACTCTGAGGATGGGATCCAGCCATCTGAGATATAAGAAACCCTCCAGGTGATTCTAGTGCAGACATATGTTTGAGAACCACTGATCCAAAGCAAGACATGTATTCTATAATTCTTTTTTTTTTTTTTTTTTTTTTTTTTTTTTTTTTTTTTGAGATGGAGTCTTGCTTTGTCTCCAGGCTGAAGTGCAGTGGCGCAATCTCGGCTCACTGCAACATCCGCCTCCCGGGTTCAAGTGATTCTCCTGCCTCAGTCTCCCGAATAGCTGGGACTACAGGTGTGTGCCACCACATCCAGCTAATTTTTGCATTGTTTTAGTAGAGATGGAGTTTCACCATGTTGGCCAGGATGGTCTTGTTCTCTTGACCTTGTGATCCGCCCACCTCAGCCTCCCAAAGTATTGGAATTACAGGTTGAGCCACCACGCCTGGCCTAATTCTTATTTTAAATTCAGAAATCCAAAATATTTTGCTTTTTATTTTATAAATCATGCAGTGTTCTTCTAGAAAAATTAGGATCTGCAAAAATAATTTTTTACAAAATTGTCCATCAGTCTTATTTCTTAGAGGAAGGTATTCGTGATTAGGTTTTTGTTATGTTTCTCTCTGAACCATTTCGTATGGAAATCATAATAAGGTTATCACTAGTTTGCCTTAATTTCAATGAGTTGATCTGAGAATCACCTCTTGGACTCAAGTGAGAAGAGAAGGAAGGAGGCAAGGGTGAGGTACCTGCCTGGTGGTGCAGCTGGAACCCCTGGGAGAGGAGGGTGGAGTTTGTGACTCTGAGAGTTCCTGTGCCAGCCGTGGGCTTGTGGGTGGGAGAGGAATTGGATAGAGCCCTGGAGTCAGGAGGTGCTTGCAAAGCTGCCCTAAAGGCAGTGACATCAGAAGCTCTAATCTGCCTGTGACTATGTTACCCTCTCTATCATTCTTGTTAGATGGGATAAGATTAATGTCAGCTCAGAAATCATCCCAATGATCAAAATATGTGAAGGGTTGTCATGGGGGAGAGGGATTATTCTCTTAGTGATCACAGGAGAAGTGGGAGACTCTTTCAGGGGAGGGAAGGGAGAGGGAAGGATGTTGGCTGGGGCAGATTTTAACTCAGGGCCAGAGAGAGTCCTTGCAGTCAGAATGAACCGCTGACGGAAGGACTGCGGGCAGAAGTGGATGGAGCCCCTGGCCCGAGACCTGCTCTTCCTGAGGATGAGCTGCACACGAACATCATGCCAGCAAATGTGGCTGCAGGTGTGCTCTGTATGGCCAACACAGTGCAACATTTAAATCTGGAAATTTCACCTAAAATCCAGATGTCTGGTGTCTCTGGACAATCAGGACCTCTGGAAACCCAATTGTCATCTTTCCATGAGGCAACACACCATGGGGGTTGAGCTGTGGCCACGCCTTAGATGAGGCACGTGCACTCCAATTTGCTGCCCCCACCATTTGCTCTTATTTCCGTGATGCTGACACTGAGTGACAGGTGCCAATGATCATTTCCTGTGTGTTTTTATTTTCCTACATTCAGCCTCCTTCATGTATCTGTATCAATGAGTAGCATAATGTAGTACTTAAGAGAATGGATTCGAGATCCAGTTTGCCTGGATTCACAGGCTGTCTCTGTCCCTTACAGACTGTGTAACATTGGGCTAGTTAGTTAATCTCTCTGCACATTGTATTCCCTCAACTTTAAAATTCATAAAACAAGCTTGCCAGGAGGAGGAGTTGATGTCTTAATACAGGTAAAGTGCACAGAACAGTGGTAGTCAGTTATCATCAACACAATTTTTTTGTTTGTTTGTTTTGTTGTTTTGTTTTGTTTTTTTTCCCCAAGATGGAGTCTTGCTCTCTTGAGCAGGCTGGAGTGCAGTGGCATGATCTCGGCTCACTGCAACCTCTGCCTCCCGGGTTCAAGCAATTCTCCTGCCTCAATCTCCCGAGTAGCTGGGATTACAGGTGCGCGCCAAGACATCCGGCTAATTTTTGTAATTTTAGTAGAGATGGGGTTTCACCATGTTGGCCAGGCTGGCCTCAAACTCCTAACCTCTTGATCCGCCTGTCTCAGCCTCCCAAAGTGCTGGAATTACAGGTGTGAGCCACCATGCCCAACCCAACAAAGGTTTTAATTGTCACTGCTAGCGATAACTATTACTACTGCTATCCACTACGTATAATACACTGCATTATATCCCTTCTATGTGAATATTTGAGTTACTGACTACTGATTTAGTGTCTTTCAGTGTTTCTCTTTTGCTCCCATACCGTGGGCCCAGTGTTTTTGGAGTAAAACATGGGACAGTTTCCTTGATGGAATAGACATTTTATTCCTTGAGACAGGCAGTTTTCTCGGATCCTGGCCACGTCGAGGATTCCAGCTTAACTGATTCAAGAGTAGTCCTATCCATGCTGCTGGTGGGGGTCCTAGCAATCCACTTGTACAGAGCTCATGGGGGTGGAGGCATAGTTTGAAGTGTGCGTAGTTCTTTGCAAAACAGTCAGTGAACATCACACCATTGTGGTTAACTGGGCTGTAGACCTTTACTCAATTATCTTTGTCTGGGATATGGCCTGGGACAACTCTCTTAGCATCTCTGAGGGTCAGTTTTTTTCATGAGTGAAATGAAGGCACGGGTACCTTGCGGGCTCACGTCAGTGTTGAATAAGGTGCATGTGTGTAGGAGGCTGGCACACTGCAGATGTGGCAGTTTGGTGCCCCTTTTCCTGTTTCCTAAGGGAAAACAAAGGGCCGGCCATGGCACGAACTTGAACTCAACTTTGTCATCTTCTGATAAAGAGCAGATGGTCCCCATTTCAGATCATCCAGGAGCCTGGGAAGATGAGCTGGTTATTCAGTGTGAGCTCTGTTGTGGTCATGTGCTCTGAGTCCAGACAGCAGTTTGGGGCTTTCCCAGGTACAAAGCTTTGTGTCCAACCCTGGCCCCAAACACGAATGCTGCTCCTAGTGCCTAGAGCAGTGGTTGGCACAGTCGGTAATTGTGCACTAAATGAATGCATGGGGAAGTAAATGGATAGTACCGTTAGTGTCAGCAGTAGACAGGACAAAACACCCTAATTCTAAATGTGAGCACAACTCCCTTCTCCAACCATTTATACAGCAGGTGCAAATGCAAGGACAGGCCAAGAAATGGCCTTTGGAGTCTAAAGCAATGAATTCTGAAGTTTACACTCTGTGTGAATTGCATGGACCACATTACCTGTCCAAGTCTCACTTTTGGTTCTGCAAGATGGAAGTGGGACAACCAAACCATTGTGGGGATTAAGCATGATTTTGGGACAAGACCTTGAACATAATAAGTGCTCAATAAATATTGGTTTCCTTCCCCCTCCCTCTTGTTTTAAAGTGAAAGGAGAGTTGTGGCCTATGAATAATCATTTTTATACATGAATTAATAAAGAACTCATGGTTAAATATATCCCTGTGATAATCCTCATAAACTCATTTCATTCATTCATTCATTCATTCATCCATTTTTTTCCTCCCTCTTTTTTTTCAGGGTCTAGCTCTGTTGCCCAGGCTGGTGTGCAGTGATATGATTATAACTCACTGCAGCCTCAATCCCCTGGGCTCAGGCAATACTCTTGTCTTAACCTCCTAGTTGCTAGGGCTACAGGAACATGCCACCATGCCTCACTAAGTTTTTAATTTAAAAAAAATTTTGGTAGAGATGGAGTCTTGCTTTTTGTCTAGGTTGGTCTCGAACTCCTGGCCTCAAATGATCCTCCTGCCTTCACCCATTTTTTTTCTCTCATTTACTCATTCATTCCTTTCACAGGGGCACCCTTTATAGGACACCTTTTGTACAAGCATCCTTTCTTTCTTTTTTTGAGATGGAGTCTCACTCTCTCGCTCAGGCTAGAGTACAATGGCATGATCTTCGCTCACTGCAACCTCCGCTTCCTGGGTTCCAGTGATTCTTCTGTCTCAGCCTCCCAAGTAGCTGTGATTACAGACGCCCGCCACCATGCCTGGCTAATTTTTGTATTTTCATTAGAGACGGGGTTTCACCATGTTGACTAGGCTGGTCTTGAACTCCTGCCCTCAAGTGATTCACCCACCTCGGTCTCCCAGAGTGCTGGGATTACAGGTGGGAGCCACTGCGTGCGGCCACAAACATCCTTTCTATGACAAACAATCCCTCTTCGTGGTGCTGGGGATATGAAAATAAATAATACCAACATTTGTTACTTGAGGACTTTACATTCTTTTGAGCCATAAAGAAAACAGTCACATACAACATCACTTGATAAGGTGATGTATCTGATAGAAGCCTGCTGTAACCTCGCAGCTGGGGCATAATTGCGTCATTTCTCAACTTGTGCAATCTGTTTTTCACTCATTGTTTATCCCACCTCCCACCCACCTTCGGCAAGACACAGACATTCTTGCAGAGGCTACTTTTTAGTAAAATGCTGTGTCTGGGGCTGATGGTTCAATTGGTGAGATTAATAGTGAGCTCACCATGTTTCTTGGCTCCCTCAGGGATCAGCAATAGACCCCTTCAGTGAGGGAAGGGAGAAAAGTAACTTCATTCATCAACCCTTCCATCCATCCTTTGTTATTATTGTAGCATGAATGGTCAAGAGTACAGATTCTGGGCTGGGCGTGGTGGCTCACACCTGTAATCCCAGAACTTTGGGAGGTCGAGGCGGGCTAATGACGAGGTCAGGAGTTCGAGACCAGCCTGGCCAACATGGTGAAACCCCGTCTCTGCTAAAAATACAAAAAGTTAGCTGGGCGTAGTGGCGGGCACCTGTAATCCCAGCTACTCGGGAGGCTGAGGCGTGAGAATCACTTGAACCTGGGAGGCGGAGGTTGCAGTGAACCAAGATGGTGCCACTGCACTCCAGCCTGGGCTACAGAGTGAGACTCCATCTCTAAAAAGAAAAGAAAAAAAAAGAGTAGAGATTCTGGAGCTGGACTGCTGGGGTTCAAATCCTGGCTCTGCCACTTACTATCTACAGGACTTTCATGAAATTCCTGAGCTGGGCCTCGGTTCCCTAATCTACAAAGTGAGGTGGTAAGAGTGGTTGTATTAGCTATTGTTGCTCTGTGACAGGTGGCTTTATTAGTTAACTATTGTTTTGTAACAGGTGGTTGTAGTAGCTAGTATTGCTATTTAACAGGTGGCTGTATTAGCTCGCTATTGCTCTGTAACAGGTGGTTGTATGGGCTAGCTATTGCTGCATAACAGGTGGTTATTTTAGCTGTGTAACAAATTACCCCAAAACTTGGTGGGTTGAAACAACAGCATTTATCATCACACAGTTTCTGTGGGTCAGGAAGCCAGGCACTACTTGTAGGCCTCTCTTAGGCTGCATTCAAGGTGCTAACCAGTGCAGTTATTTTAGAGCTTGAAGCGGAGCCGCTCACTCAAGAGTGTGTTGCCTTCCTTGTGGGTTGTTGGACTGAGGGTCTCAGTTACTCCCAGGCTGTTGGCTGGAGACTTTACTTGGTGTCTTTCCACATGAGTGTCTGCATAGGGCGGCTCCCAACATGTCAACTTGATTTGTCAGAGCAAGCAAGTGAGAGGATGAGAGAGATCGCCGGAAAGAAGATCCAGGCTTTTGTAACCTAATCTTGGGGATGACATCCCATCACTTTTGCATATTCTATTTATTAGAAGTAAGTCTTTAGGTCCAGCCCACATTCAACAGGAGGGGATTATGGAGGGTGTGAAGGTGAGGAGGGAGGGGAATCCTTAGGAGCCATCAATGCTGCCAGCCACAGTGGCTGTGAGAATCAAATGAGTTATGTGTGGAATGCATTTAGAAGAGTATCAGGAACATAGTTTGTACTCAATAACCCTATTAGCTATTCTTGTTACTACTACTCTGATTATTACTTATGCCATTTTTCCCAGCAAATATTTATTGAGTTTCCTACTAGATCAAAAATACCCTTCTCATTGCTGTTGGGAATTATTAGAGGAATGACTGGGAACAGGTGAATTATAAGTGGGTTCTTCCTCAGAGAGCTCCCTATGCATTGGGGGATGGATGGTCATTTAAAAAATAGAGACCATAGAGGTGGCAATGGTGGTTGTGCTGTCAGGGGAAGTCAGAGATGCAGAGCTCTAAAGTCCTGGATGTGCACAGGGATTAGCAATTGTTCAATTGGGCTGGAAAGCAGGACACTTGAAGGTTGGAAAATTAGGTTAGTGCCAGATTGTGACAGGAGTTTGGAGTTCATCTCCTATGAAGTGGGTAGCCAGGAAGGATTTTTGTGATGAGGAATGCAGTTGGCAAAGATGTATGACATAGAAGAAAGGGGACAAGATGGGAGGCTCTAAAGCCACATATTAAAGCTGAGAAAAGAAGGTATCTTTCCTGCTCATAACAATGTGGCAGAAGACAATCCAGTGTGAGAAACCCAAGCGTTTCTTCTTCAAGACCCTTCTCCAAGATGTACTCATAAAGAGTTCACCATTCTTTTCTTCCCAGTCTGTTTCTTTGCCACTGGAAAATAATCACAAGAACTCGGAGCTAATGTTAATAAGCCCTATCCTAGCACTTAGTTCTGTGACCTTGGGCGTGTTGTTTAACCTTTGGCACCTCAGTTTCCTCATCTGAAAATGAAATGATTTTTCTGGACTTGAATACTTTGACAATTACACACATGTGCCCATACCCCCACACAAATGCGGCTATTAATCGGGTACTTTTAAAGAACTTAACAGTGTTATGAGCTTTTCTTACCCCCATTATACAGGTGAGGAAACTGAGACTCAGAAAGGTTATTTGACCTGCTAATAATTGGCAGAACACAACCCCAAGCTATTTGACTTTATAGCCCGTGTGCCTAAACACTCTGCTATAGTGTCCAATGTCTAAATGCTTAATAAATGGCTCCTCTCCCTCTGCAAACAAGCTATCAGAGTAAACTAAATGTCCGTATGTCTGCATGAGAATTATACATACAAGACACATGCTCGTAAACAGGGGCAGGTCACATTTAGCTCAGCTTCCTGCCCAACTCTGACCAGAGACGAGGCTCTTACATATACTTCTTACACGATTGAAAGAATTTCAGATTTATACATTATCTATAGTTCTTCATAATCCACCAACCTCTCTGAGAACTCACCTTTACATGCTTTTATCAGCTATCAAGCCATTTGTTACTCTTTTATCCAACACTAGATTTTGCAAATCATCAGAAAGCCCTCCACGGTCTCCAGGATCATTTGTCTCTGAAGCTATTTTTAACGTCCCCTCTGTGATGTCTTACGTAGCATTATGGGACATAGAGGTGCTAAGCTGCTTAGCTATTTTTCAACACCACATCCTGGGAAGGCCTCTGTTATGAAAATTGTGTTGAAATTGAGGCTTAAAAACTAAATGATGCAAATTCCCCCAAAGAGGTCCTTTAATCTGGATTTGAGGATGATAAACATGTCCTGGTTGAGAAGTCAGCAAAGGAAGACACTAGATCCTTAAACCTCATGACAGCAAAGAAGCTTTCTCCTTTAGAGGGTGCTTGAGCGCCTCTGAAGACGATATTCCAAAAGCATAGTGTGGAATGTATCCTCCAAGGGTAGGAAATAACAGGAGTTATCTGTGAGATAACTTCTTTGTATATTTTTCTTTATTTTCTGAATTTTCTATAATGAAAGTATCATTTTTACAAGAAACCATGTTTCGATAAACATGTCATTTTAAGAAATGACACACTTCTGGTTCTTAAATAACTTGTAATAGGAGAGCATCGACATACTCCAAATTACAGAATGACATGAAAGTGCCATAATATTTGGACTTAGTGTATGCAAGCCAGACACTTATTTCCTTTCGCTCTTCCAAAACTTTCTCTGATGCTGACTTCCCCATCTCAGTAAATAGCTGATCCAATCATCCAATTCCTCGGGTTAAATTCCATGAAATCATCTTCCACTTCTGCTCTTACCATTTACATCCAGTAATACAACAGCAAATCCTCATATTTTGAAAAATATCACCCTGGAATACTACAAACCTGTAAAAAAGAATGAAATCCTGTCCTGTACAGTGATATGGATGCAGCTGGAGGCCACAATCCCATGCTAATTAATGCAGGAACAGAAGATCAAATACTGCATGTTCTTACTTACAAGCAGGAGCTAAACACTGGGTATACATGGACACAAAGAAGGGAACAATGGACACCGGTGCCTATTAGAGGGGGAAGGGCAGGAGGGAGGGGGTTAAGGATGGAAAAATTACCTATTGGGTACCATACTGACTACCTGGGTAGCAGGAGCACTCATACCCCAAACCTCAGTGCCACAAAATATACCCATATATTGGGTATATTGGTAAGTTTGGGAAGAGCAAAAGAAAATAAACATCTGGCTTGGATACATTAAGTCCAAACATTATGGAACTTTCATGTCATTCTGTAATTTGGAAAACCTGCACATGTATGCCATGAATCTAAAGGAAAGGGTGAAATAAAAAAAGAAAAGAAAAATATCCAGATGATGTCTTTCCATCATAACCTCACTAGTCTGAGCCAGCATCATTTCTTGCTCAGAATATTGCAATTGCCTCTTCACTGGTCATCTTGCCCCTCCTCCAATTCACTCTTCTCATAGGAAGAAAAATCCTCTTAAAATGTTAAGTCCAAGCATGCCACTTCTCTGTCAAATCTCTTCAAGAGCTTTTCATCTCCCTCAGAATAAAATTCACATATTAAATGTTCTTCAAAAGCGTGATTCTTGCAAATGGATACAGTGGCTAGCTTGCATGATACACCATAATTTATTTAATTATATACCAATTGTTGGACCCCCCCCCATTCCTGTTTATTAGTACACTGGGATGCACAGAAACATGGATCCTCTGCATCTCAGATGCTTGATCTAAGATGAATCCTTAGAGGTAGAATTAATGTTATTTTAGGGAGGAAATAAGTTGAATAATGTTGCCAGCTTAATTTCTTCAAAGTTTGTCCCAGTTCACAGTGCCACCAAATATTTCTGAGAGTATTTGTAAAATTGTACCCTCAACAGCAGTGAATTTTAAACATTTGTCCAGTATTAGATTAAAAACATGATCCTGTATATGACTTTTTAACTTGAATTTCTTGTATTACAAGTGTCTCACATTCCTTGCTTTAAAATTCTCGTTGGTTATTTGTGGATTGTTGGTTGTTATCTGCTCATATTTCTCCAGAGATGTCAGTTTATTTCTTGTCTTTGTTTGAGACATCTCACTCTGTCACCCAGACTGGAGTGTAGTGGTGCCATCATGGCTCACTGCAGCCTCAAATTCCAGGACTCAAGCAACCTTGTCACCTCTGCTTCCCTAGTAGCTGGGACTACAGATGCGTACCACCATGCCCATCTCAGTTTATTTCTTGACTGTCCTCATCATGGAATCTTCAGAAGATCTTTGGTGCTTCCTGCAAACACATGTTTGTGGAAGGCGTGGTTGGTGCGTGGCGGCGGGGGTTTTATTTAGGCATGCAGTGTCTGGAACAGAGTGACAGCTTCTATCCACAGCTCTGCTGCATACCAGCTGGGCAAACTAGTCCACAGAGGGTACTATCTGAAGTTTTGCTTCCATACCGGTAAAATGAGTCTGGGAACAGTACCTTCTTATCTTCTGGAGTCAGAACTGGCAAAATCTTTTTGTAAATGACCAGCGATAATATATATTATTGGCTTTGAAGGCTACACAGCTACCATTCCAACAACTCAACTCTGCCCCTGCAGTGCAGGAGGAGCCGTAGATGGCATGTAAATGAGGGGGTGTGGCTGTGTTTCAAGAAACTTTTCTCTGAAATGTGAATTACATGTAGTTTTCACATGTTGCAAAATATTTGTCTTTTAAAAAAATGTTCAAACTATTTAATAATGTAAAAACCACCCTGAGTTCACAGGTAGGATTTGGCCCATGGGCTACAGTGTGTGGACCCCTCTCCCAATGTCTTGCTTGGGATGAAATGAGAAGATATTTGTAAGTAAGTTGACTGTTACATGGCACAGACTAAGTGCTTATCATGTGTCATTATTGTTCTTATCATGTTATTATAATTTTTAAATATATTACCAGAGTTGTCATTTTTAAAATGAGGACTAATTCTCACTTTGCATGCTCGCTGGAGTATGACTTGAATGATGTAATTTGTGTGGACATCCTCGGTCCATCATAGGCATTTAATGCTTTTGTTTCCCTTGCCTTGTGTAAATGGGGATAATAGGCCTCGTACCTCATTCTTCCCAACTTCATTCGGTGCTCCAATTGCACTGAAACCCTTTTAGTTCTCTGAGCACACCATGCCCTCTTTCCCCTTTAAATTCTCATCATACCTACATCTTAATTCTTTAAACATGTCCTGATCTGTTTCCTCTCAATACTGAAACAATGAATAATACAGACCCCTAGGACCTCAAAGGTCTTTACACATCTATCCTTGTAATATCCAATTCGAAGTTTCTTTTTAAATGGTTTCCCCCATAGAATCACATCCACGTTTTCTGAACTTGCCCTTGAATGATTTTGAAAACCCCATTCCCAAACATAACACTATTAACACCACAGCAAGTTGGTGGTTTCTTTGGAATTCAAATCCCCAGTCCCAAGATACTTGGCCTATAAAAGGAAAGTAGAAGGACATTGTTTATTCTTTAATTAAAGCCGTAGCAACAACAGCTGTTGACAGTCTGATGTAAGCTCCTCTGTGGGGACGAAGTGGAACACCAAGCATTTCTCAGTGGGTGCCCTGCTGTGTCCAGTACTGCCAGGCACAGATTGCCACCCCCTGCCTGGAGCCCTCAGCTGGAGATCTTTCTTGGAGATGGGCAAGTTATAATGGAAAAAAAAATCAAGGCTTTTGGAGAGAGGCTGACCCAGGTGTGCAATCGGCCCTAACCTCAAGCAAGTACAGTCACATTTTTGAATCTCTGTTTCTTCATCTGCAAAATGGAGATAAAAATGTCTGCCATGCAAGATTGTGGTAGAGGAAAACAATGTTACCTTCAACGTTTCTGACACAAAATAGGTACTGAGTCTGGTAGCCACTAACTGTACTGTTTCAGCCAGAGCTGGCTTTGCTTTAAGGATGGGGGTGTGGGTTGCCATATAATATGCAGTGACCTGGGACAGTGACACGTGGTTCTCCCAGTCTCAGAAATCCCAACTATTAGAAGAAAGGATGGTGTTATTATCTAGAGCAAGGGCCAGCAAACTTACTTTCTGTAAAGGACCCAAGAGCAAACATTTTAGTATTGGTAGACGCTACAGTCTCTGTTGTAACTACTCAGCTCTATCCTTGAAGTGGAAAATAGCCATAGACAATACCAAATGTGCATGTCTGTGTTACAATAAAACTGTATGACAAAGACAGATGGTGACTGGATTTGGTCAGGGGCCGTAGCTCACCAGCCTCTGATCTAGACCATGTGGCATGTGGAATAGTAACCAAAGTCCAGAACCCAGTGTGAACAGAACAGTGTCTATATCTCCTGTGCTTTGTTGGTCAAGTGGGTGATCTGGAGCAAGTCAAACCTCAATTTTCTCATCTGAAAATGAGCATAAGTTACTGTCTTCTTTATGAACAGTGAGCCAAAATTCAGATTGATGCAGCCACCAAGTCACAACATTCTTTTTATGGCTTGCATGGCTGACTTCCTAATGATCAGAAACAGAAAATACAGAGAAAGGCAGAAAAACCATAGCAAGCCTCAGGCAAGGCGAGGAGGAAGCCCTGAATGAGAGAAGCTGTGACCTGAAGACATAACTAGCCACGGGACAGTGATGATGTGGGAGCTACAACTCGACCAAATGCCATCTTTGACTTATTCTTTTTCTCTTTTTTTTTTTTTTTTTTTTTGAGATGGAGTTTTGCTCTGCAACCTCCGCCTCCCGGGTTCAAGCGATTCTCCTGCCTCGGCTTCCCGAGTAGCTGGGATTACAGGCATGCACCACCATGCCCAGCTAATTTTGCATTTTCAGTAGAGATGGGGTTTCTCCATGTTGGCCAGGCTGGTCTCGAACTCCCGACCTCAGGCGATCCACCTGCCTCAGCCTCCCAAGTGCTGTGATTACAGACATGAGCCACCGCATCTGGCCGAGTTGTTCTCTCTCTTAAGCTTTTGATCTTGCTTCCAGCTTTGCACTGGATGTCTCTTCTTGGATATTTTATAACAGGGGTCTCCAACCCTCAGGCCATGGACCCAACCCAGTACCTTTCCATGGCCTATTAGGAGCCTGGCCGCACCACAGGAGGTGAGTGGCTGGTGAGTGAGCGATGCTTCATTTGTATTTACAGCCTCTCCCTATTGTTCACATTACCACCTGAGCTTTGCCTCCTGTCAGATCAGTGGAGACATTAGATTCACATAGGAACGTGAACACTATTGTGAATTTTGCATGCATGGGATCTAGGTTACAGGCTCCTTATGAGACTCAAATGCCCCATGATCTGTCACTGTCTCCCATCATCCCCAGATGGGACCACCCAGCTGCAGGAAAACAAGCTCAGGGCTCCCACTGATTCTATATTACAGTGAGTTGTATAATTATTTCATTATATATTACAATGTAATGCCAATAGAAATAAAGTGCACAATCAGTGTAATGCACTTGAATCATCCCAAAACCATTCCTCAACATGAAAAGATTGTCTTCTACAAAACAAGTCTCTGGTGCCAAAAAGTTGGGAACTGCTGTCCTGTTAGACTCTTAAACTGACCTGGGCACTTCTCCTCCCCTTACCTAGAAGTGGCTGCTTCTCTTCTTCAGTGAATGGTAACGCCACCTACCCTGCTATGCAAATCGTAAACCTAATGTCACCCTTGACCCCTCACCCTTTGTCCATGCCTCTCTCTCAACTCTGCTACCTCCATTCCATTTTCATTGCAACCACTTCGGATCCTATCACCTCTCCCTTGGATCATCTCACTACCTCCGTCCTGGTCTTCCTGCCTCTGGTCATGTCCTCCCCCAATCTGTTCTTCACACGGCAAATGTGGCCATGTTTCTAAAACAAAATTGTGACCTGGAGCTCCTAGCTTAAGACTGTTCAATGGCTGGAGGTTGTCTCTAGGATGAAGTCTGAACCTCCTAGGAGTGACCTTCCAGGCCCTGTGTCCAGCTTCATCTGGGTAATTCCTAACATGTACTGTGAATAGTAGTTTCCTAATCACAACATGCTGTCAGCCCTCATCCTGGGACATAACTATTCCCTATCTTTCCCTGCTTCTCCTGGATAATGTCTCCTTATCCTTCAGAACTCACTGTGGATGTCGTTTCAGCTGGGAAACTTTCTCTCCTACTCTTTTTTCCTCTAAGCCTGGATCAAGTTTTCCTCTTTTTGATCTCTTGACACCCTGTACTCCCTGACCACAGCATTTATTACCATGTATTATCCAGTGAGTTCCACAAAACCAGCTACTGCTGTATTCTCCATATGCTTGGCATGGTGACTATCTCCTATGGTTCCTGGAAACTGAAATTTACTAGATTGAGCAGAACCAGCCAGGAAGATTCAGGCAAAGTCTTCTTGTTGTCCGCCATCCCATGGTATCTCTCCACTTTCGCACTTGCCCATGTAGCAAAACTCCTGCTGCCTTAAAATGCACCCAGATTTGTTTTAATCAGGTATGATAAAACACAGACAAGGAAATGACTGTCATGAAGGCAGATGCTTACACTCACAGATCCCTAGACACAGGAAGCACACCACGCCACTCAGGGCCATATGGGGGAAGCACCAGGGTCAGGCAGGAGGTGGACAGAGCAAGAGGAAAACATGGGTGAGTGCTTTTATTGTGGTTTTCATGGGAAGGAATGGGTGAGGCAGGGCAGGCAGCTCAGCAAGTTTAGGATTGGCTAATTTGAATACTTTCAGCAGGCTCTGGGCCATAAGGGTTATTGTCTGGTATCTGGCTGTAGCATGATTAGGGTAGAGGAATAGTGTCTTGGCATGTGAGGGTTCCATAAAGAAGGTAGTTTAGAGGCCCGGTGCGGTGCCTCAGGCCTGTAATTCTAGCACTTTGACGGATCACTTGAGTTCAGGAGTTTGAGAACAGCCTGGCTAACATGGTGAAACCCCATCTCTACAAAATACAAAATCACAAAAATACAAAAATTCACCAGGCATGGTGGCGCTTGCCTGTAATCTCACAGGAAATTGCTTGAACCCAGGAGGCGGAGGTTGCAGTGAGCTGAGATTGCGCCATTACACTCCAGCCTGGAGGACAAGAGCAAAACTCCAACTCAAAAAAAAAAAAAAAGAAAAAAGAAAAAAAAAAAGAAGGTAGGTAGTTCAGGGATTTGGGATTGGGATTGGTTAGTTTCCATATGAAAATTGCAAGTTATTTGCTATCTTTAGGAATTAGCTTACTTTTGGAGAGGCAAGGCCCCAAGATAAAGCATCAAAATAGAAAGACACACTTAATACACCTGCCCTCATTTCACACCTGAGCTCAGAGCTCTTCCTCGGGCTACCTTATTAATCACACCTGGAACACTACACCTTTTCATCATACTGCTGATGTAATGGTGGAGTTCTTAGAATAAACCTTTGTGTCTCACAAACCTTTGGACTAGATAAGCCTAAGTGGACAGAGACATGAGTATTTCTCTTCATTGTATTTCCAGCCTAGGACATGAGAGACACTCAATATAAGACCTGTTAAATGAACTGCTTGATCTGGGAGACTCAATCTCTTATCAGGAGAATAGGGGTAACAAGAATACCTACATTTCACATCACAAATGGAACACACTCTGCATGGCTGTAACATGAATTTGGTGCTCAACAAATGGCCCCTGGCCTCATGAAACCTCCTTAACAGCTGCAGTCACTTTCCATGGGGAATTTAGGAGATTGTGTATGCGTGTGCAGCAGCACGTGTGTGTGTGTTCACATACTGACACACACACACACACACATATGCACAGGGTTTCTGTCCACGTGCCCAGTGGCCCTCATTTGCACCAACAGGTTCCACCTTTGGGAAAGCTTCTCCAGGAGAATAGAGAGCATCCAGCTTGGCCTGGGATGCATCCCCGGCTGCTGGAGGATGGAGAGAGAGATGAATTGCTGGTCCCATCTTCATTGTGTTCTCTGCCCTTCACTCACCCAGCTGGGTTTTGAATTCTTTGACGTTCTAATCGTTCCCTTTGACAAATAGTCATCCCCGTGCCTTCCAAAAGCCCCAGGAAGAAAGTTGGACCATGTTTCTCAAAACGCCTTGAGTCAGAGCACCATCTGGCAACCTGTGTAGGATCATCCCGACTATTTTGCCTCAATCTCTCTTCCTTTGTCACAAGCAGGTGTCTGGATTTACTTTCTGGGGCCAAATGCTTCCCCAGCCACAGCTCTCTTAATAAAATAGAACAGAGCATGGTGTTTCCCGGTTTAAAAGCTTCAATGTTGTCAGGCACAGTGGCTCAGGCTGTAATGCCAACACTTTGGAAGGTCGAGACAAGGGGATCCAGACAAGGCCTGGAGTTTGAGACCAGCCTCGTCAACATAGTGAGACTACATCTCTACAAAATTTTTTTTTTAAACCAGTAGGGTATGGTGGTATATGCCCATAGTCCTAGCTACTTGGGAAGCTGAGGCAGGAGGATCACTTGAGGCCAGGATTTCAAGGCTGCAGTGAACCAAGATCACACCACTGCACTCCAGCCAGGGCCACAGAGCAACTTGTGTCTCCAGGCTAAAGTCCTAGTCCACAGTCTGAAACAACCTCTTACTTAACAAATATTTATTGAACACTAGTTGGGTGACAGGCACTGTTCTGGGCGCTGAGGGTATAATAGTGAAGGAAACAGGTAGCATCCCTACCCTCATGGAGCCTACATTCTCGTGGAAGGAGGTAAGTGATGTCCAATAAGTAAGTAAATCTTTACTGTGTGTATGGTGGTAAGTGCTAGGAGGAGAGTGAGTGCAATGAAGGGAGAGTGATGGGGTGGGGAATGAGGTGAGGTTGCTTTCAGATCCCTCCACTATGGAAGCCCAGCCTTCTTCTTCAGGCTCACTGTCCATCCCAACCTGCTTCTACTCTAGCCCTAGCATCTTTTTTGCTCTTCCCTAAGCGTGTCCAGGTCCCAGATTGAGGTGGAACAGACCCCTTGCTAAATATGACCTTAGGCTTAATCTCAGCTATAAAATGAAGATAATAACACCTACATCTCAGGATTTTTGTGTGGACATCAAATGGGATGACATGCATACGAGCCTTAGGGCAAGACTTGCCCTGTGGTTTGCACACAGTATTCATGTTCCCTGTGCCTGGGATCCTCTTCTCCCCTGTTCTGCTTCCTTTTGCAGCAACCCCATCTCCCTTGGGTAATCATTCTCTCCTGTGAAGCTTCGTTTTTTTTTTTTTTTTTTTTTTTTTTTTTTTGAGATAGAGTCTCGCTCTGTCGCCCAGGCTGGAGTGCAGTGGCTGGATCTCGGCTCACTGCAAGCTCCGCCTCCCGGGTTCACGCCATTCTCCTGCCTCAGCCTCCCGAGTAGCTGGGACTACAGGCACCTGCCACTTCGCCCGGCTAGTTTTTTGTATTTTTTTTTTTTTAGTAGAGACGGGGTTTCACCGTGTTAGCCAGGATGGTCTCGATCTCCTGACCTCATGATCCGCCCGTCTCGGCCTCCCAAAGTGCTGGGATTACAGGCTTGAGCCACCGTGTCCTGTGAAGCTTCTAAGCATCCTTTTACTATTTTTCTGGTCACACTTATCTCTGTGTGTCATCATTCATGGTGGATGCCTGAGTCCCTGGAGGCCAGATTCAACTCTGTCTTACTCAGCTGTGATTCTCCAGCCCATGGCAGATTCTAGTCTACACATAGCTTGGTTCTATCTAAGTGAGTTGAATGAATGCATGAAAGTGTGAAGTGCGGGTTGTGTAAGGTACATCATTCACCAGCCTGTGAGTCAGGTTTCTGAAAACCCAGAAGCATGGACTCACACAGATAGTAATTTTGGGGTTGGTGGTTTATTGAAGGACAGCATGGGGCTGTGGGGGTTGCACGGCAGCTTCTTTTACCATTTCTTGTGTGTGTTTAGATCTATTTCCGTTTATTTTTTATTTATTTTTATTTCTTTAAATTGACTAATGATAATTGTATATATTCATGAGGCCGTGATGTTTTGATACATACAATGTACCGGATCAGGGTAGTCTGCATATCCATCATCTCCAACATGTGTCATTTCTTCCTGTTGGGAATGTTCAGGGTCCTCCTTGTAGCTATTTGAAATGAGGTAATTACTATTGTAAATATAGTCATCCTGCAGTGCTATAGAACACTAGAACTTATTCCTCCTATCTCACTATAATTTTGTATGTTTTAAGACAGTGGTCCCCAACCTTTTTGGAACCTGGGACTGGTGGAAACTGTTCCACCTCAGATCATCAGGCATTAGATTCTCATAAGGAGCAGGCAACCTAGATCCCTCTCATGCACAGTTCACAGCAGGGTCCATGCTCCTAATGCCACTGCTGATCTAACAGGAGGCAGAGCTCAGGGGGTAATGCCCACTCGTCTGTGGTTCACCTGCTGTGTGGCCAAGTTTCTAACAGGCCACTGGCTGATACCAGCCTATGGCCTGCTTTAACACATGTCTCCCTAACTCTCCTTCCTCCTTGCCCTTCCATCCTCTAATATCCTCTGTCCTACTTTTTACTTCTAGGAGATCACCTATTTTTAGCTTTCTTGTATAAGTGAAAACATGCAGGAACTTTCTGTTCCTGGTTTATTTCACTAAATATAACGCCTTCCAGTTCCATCCACATTACCATGAATGACAGGACTTCATACTTTTTTATGGCTGCATAGTATTCCATTGTGCATATACACTTAACCCATTTTCTTAACCCATTCATCTATCCTGTTAACCCATTCATCTATTCTCTTATCTTTAGCCCTGCAGTGATTCTTGATCCAAGGGAGACACGCAATGTTTCACAGAGAACTGCAGCAGCAGCTCAGATCCTTCCAAGATGGCAAGGTGTGGCAGGTGAACTCCTCTAACCTCTCAGCCTGGTCGCTGGAGAGAGAAACTCTGAGCCTCAGGCTTGGTGGTCTTAGCACCATGTAGGCCATCTTATGGTAGAAGTAGAATGTAGTTATGAAGAGTGCTGACTCTGAAATTAGCCTACGGAGTTGACATTTCCAGTTCACCAATTACTAATTTTACAACATTGGACAAGTTACTTGAATGTTCTCTGCATCTGTTTCCTTGTTTAAGTAGGATGGTATCTCTGGCTTACCTCACAGGGTTGCATTGGGAACTGTACGAGACCTGACACATGAAAATACCCAGTTGAGTGCCTGGCATTGGAGAGTTGTTCAATGCAGGTGAACTGAGACAATGTGAAGGATGAGTTTCAGAGAAGCTAGGAGAATGGGAGATGATTTGGGCATTAGGAGATTGCTTGCAGTTCTATAGAGTGAGTCCACTGAAGTGGTAGGGTACGACAAATATCCCAGAGATGCAAAGCAGCTGGCTTGAGATCACAAACTTGGTAATGGTGGAAGATGGAGCTTGGATGGAAAGAGCGTTCTCTTACGTTAAGTTCATTTTCACCATTAAGTTTCCATAATACAGTGCAGCTCTTGACTGTTTCCCTTCCTACTCTCTGGCTATTCTTTGTGTCCGCTTATTTCTCCTCCCCTCCTTTAAAAAATGTATTACTTATTACTTATTTTTTATTTTTATCATTATTTTTCAAATCTTATTTGTTTATTTATTTATTTTTAGAGACAGGGTCTTGCTCTGTTGCCCAAGGTGGAGTGCAGTGGCATGATAATGGTTCACTACAGCCTCAACCACTGGGCTCAAGTGATCCTCCCACCTCTGCCTCTCAATTACCTGGGACTACAGGTGCACGTCAGCATGCCAGGACATTTCTTAAAATTTTGTAGAAATGGGGTCTCACTATGTAGCCCAGGCTGGTCTCAAACTCCTGTCTCCTCATGGGATCTTCCTGCCTTTGCCTCCCAAAGTTCTGGGATTATAGGCATGGCTCACCATACCTGGCCCTTCCTTTCCCCTTAAAGCCTACATTAATTAAGGCCCAGTTATTGGTTTTCATTCTCTTCCTTCTTTTTCATAAATTCTACTCATCCTCTTGGCTTTAGTCTCAGCTCTGACCATACTATTTAAAATTGCCAGCAACCTCTATCACCCAATCTCCTTCTAATTTATTTTTCTCAAAAATTATCTCTACCTAACAAAATGTACAGCATACTTATTCATTCTCTACCTTCTCGTACTAGAAATGTGAGTTCCAGGAGAGCAGGTGGCTTCTGTTTTTATTACTGCCGTATCCCCAGAACCAAGCATGGAAACTAGCCTTATGGATGGATGAATCAATGAGCTTAATATTTGCAACACTTCTATTAGGTTGGGTTTATTGTCACCCCCACTTTATAGGTGATAAGACTGAGAATCAGGCGAGTGTTTTATTTTCATTAGTTTTTAGTTAATTTGCCCTCAATATCACAGAACAGGGAAGGCCTGAAGTGTGACCTAAGCCCAAACTCTCTTGGGTCCAGTCCTCTGCTATCTAAGCAGCTACATCCAGGGGAAACAAGTCAATTCAGTGGCAACCCTGGTTGACTTCGCACTGCTGCTTATGCTCGCAGTGTCCATAAAAATGTTATTTTAGTCCTGACACTGATGCTTATGAAGAAAATTTAGTCCTCATTCAAAAGCACATTAACTGAGGCCATTTGGCGGTCTGTTACAGCGTTAATTTTTATGGAGAAGAATTCACTGGCAAGGAGCTCCTTCTCTGCCTTCAAACAGACCAAGATTCTCAAAGGGAGGCCTGGTGGTGCTTGACTCTGCTCATAAGATGTTCCAGCGTGTGGCTGTAGCTTTTCTTATGGGACCTGGGATGTAATTTTCAGATGGCAGTTTGTTTTGTCACTACGCTACATCTCAGGCTTGGCAATTACATTTCATTAACAGGGAAACATAAGCCATAAATCATTGATCAGAAACAGGTTGTTAATCGGTCTGGTTAAAGCGTCTGCCGGCTGGCAGGGCAGGGACTTCACACTGATGGATGCCTGGACCCACAACTTGCCCAGGTAGCCCATTAAAGTAACACTGCTGGCCAGGCACGGTGGCTCACGCCTGTCATCCCAGTACTTTGGGAGGCCGAGGCGGCTGGATCACCTGAGGTCAGGAGTTCAAGACCAGCCTGACCAACATGGAGAAACCCTGTCTCTACTAAAAATACAAAATTAGCCAGGCGTGGTGGCACATGCCTGTAATCCCAGCTACTCGGGAGGCTGAGGCAGGAGAACCACTTGAACCGGGAGGCAGAGGTTGCAGTGAGCCGAGATCACGCCATTGCACTCCAGCCTGGGTAACAAGAGCAAAACTCCAACTCAAAAAAAAACAACAAAAAAGCAATCCTTCTGATAATTTTTATTATTTATGGAGTTAGATTTTTTTTGTGCCTGTAAGTACTTTATCCTTACAGCAACCCTAAAAGGGACTGTTCCCATATTACAGATGAGAAAATTGAATTCTGAAATGGATAAATTGCTGGCTGAAGTTTGCATAATTTGAATGTGGCAGAGATAGGATCCAAACTCAAGGATTTGGACTCTGAAGCTGGCACTCTTTGCTGGCTACATGCATTTCTCTCTTTTCAACTTCACCCTTGGGAGTCAAAGGGGACAGTGATCAGAACCAGTGGCCAAGTGTCTGACGTGGCCGCCAGTGTTCCCATAGTAGTGTTATTCTGTGGAGTCCTACCTGGACCTTCAGGAGGTTTTGGGAGAAACTTGGAATCTGCAAAATTGATTGATCGAATGAATTTTTTTTTTTTTTTTTTTTTTTTTTGAGGCAGAGTCTCACTCTGCCCCATGGGCTGGAGTGCAGTGGCAGGATCCCGGCTCATGGCAACTTCCGCTTCCTGGGTTCAAGATTCTTCTGCCTCAGGCTCCTGAGTAGCTGGGACTACAGGCATGCCCCACCATGCTTGGCTAATTTTTGTATTTTTAGTACAGAGAGGGTTTCACAATATTGGCCAGGCTGGTCTCAAACTCCTGACCTCGTGATCCACCTGCCTCAGCTTCCCAAAGTGCTGGGATTACAGGCGTGAGCCACGGTGCCTGACCAAGATTGAATTTTAACCTATGTCTCCAGACATCTGAAGTTGACCAGCGTGGCCAGGCTGCTGGCTAATTCATCTGACTTCGTCTGCACGCCTGTCTTCCATGAGCAGAGAGGTGGCAGCTGGGCCCACTCACATCTTATTAACCTTGTCTGTTGGAATGACACCTGGCTGTGCTGAAGCCTTGCTTCCTGTAATTAGGAATGTAAACATCTCCGGCTTCCTCCCTTCGGTGCTGGCTCAGTGCCTGCCTCCAAATCCCACCTCCTCCTAGGCTGTACCTCCTGAAACAGATGCCCTCCCTCAAGCTGAAGCCAGGTGGGACTGTGGATGCTTTTTGGTCCTGGGCGGATCCCTTATTCTGAGCCAAAAGCTTTCTACTGCATAGCCTCATTTAAATTCACGGTGACCTCACCTGGGCTGTGTATTTCTATCTTCCGGGCGAAAACACAGGCCTTTGGAGAGATTGAACACATGATCTGAGGTGACACAGCTAGGTTATCTCTAGGACAGCTTTTTATTTTGTTTTTGTTGTTAAAAGTAGGAACAGAACACTAAAGCACATGTTCTCACTTATGAGTGGGAGCTACATGATGAGAACACATGGACACAGAGGGGAACAACACACACTGGGGTCCATCAGAGAGTGGAGGGTAGAGGGTGGAGGGAGGGAGAAGATCAGGAAAAATAACAAATGGGTTATAGGCTTAATACCTGAGTGATGAAATAATCTGTACATCAAACCCTCATGACACAAATTTACCTATGTAACAAACCTGCACATGTACCCCTGAACTTAATAAAAGAAAAAAAAAATTTTAAGAATTAAAAATTAAATGTTTAAAAAAGTGTTAAAAGAAAAACCTTAGAGGTAAATTTCACAGAATTTAATTGAGTAAAGAACAATTTGCAAATCAGGCAGCTCCCAGAATGAAAGCTCCACTGCTATGGTGTGGTTGAAGATTTCTGGACAGAGAAAGGAAAGTCGCAGACAGAAAACGGAAGCAACGGACAGAAACAGCCGGAATGGTTACAGTTTAGCGTCTGGCTTATTTGAACCTGGCTTGAACAGTGGGCCACCTCTGATTTGCCAAAACTCTGTGATTGGCGTAAGAGTAGGTTACAGTCTGTTTACACCTCCAGTTAAGTTGCAGTTCACTGTGTATGGAGAAACCTTTACAATACATAAAGAGGCAGCTTTAGGCTAAACTTAATGTAACAAAAGTAAACTGAGGCACAATACAAGGTTAAGGAGTTTCTTTGAGCAAAGAGCGATTTATGAAGTGAATCTATTAATAGGAGTGATTTGGGGATGCCACTGGGGGGACATACGTGGGAAGACCTTTATGGGCAAACCCAGAGTAAAGCAAAGGAAAGGTCTGATGGATTTCTGGTTGCCTCGTTTGGTCCATCCTGCTGGAAAGTCCTTGGCTATATAAATTAGTTGGTGGCTTCTGATTAGTTAGCCTTACATTTTATTTTTCTTTAACATAGGCATTTACAAACAATAGCTCAACATAAGTTTCATATGTTTGCAAATCAAGCAAAGTTAAGGTCCCGTATGAGGCCTAACTGACTTTGTCTGCTCAGGGGTTCTTCGGGTCTAGCCTCCATTTTAATTTACTTCTGTTTGTTTGTTTTCATACCCAAAGTCCATATATTAATAGATGCTCAATTAGAAAACAAAACCAAACTGTTCTGCCTCAGGCACGTAAGAGAGCAGTTTGCATTCAATTCAGCAAAGACACCCATTGTGATACCAGGGTCGCTGTAAAGTAGTCAGTTTGTTACAACCCAAAGTCCATAGTTTAGCTTAGGGTTAATTCTTGGTGTTTGTACATGCTATGGGTTTTGACAAATATATAATGCCATATACCTACCATTGTGGCAGAATGCCCTAAAATCCTCCTGTTCCACTTATTCAACCCTCCCTATCCCCAACCCCTGACAACCACTGATTTTTTTTTTCTGTTTCCATGGTTTTACCTTTTACAGAATGACATAGTTGGAATCATAGAGTATATAGCACTTTCAGATTGGCATCTTTTACTTAGTTATATACATTTAAGGCTTCTCCACATCTTCTTATGGCTTGATAGCTCATTTCTTTTTAGTGCTGAATAATAGTCCATCTCCTGAAGGTATTACATTCACCTACTGAAGGACATCCTGGTTGCTTCCAAATTTTGGCAATGAATGCTTTAGCTGCTATGAACATCTGTTTGCAGGTTTTTTGTGTGGACATATGTTTTCATCTCCTTTGGGTATATATCAAGCAGTGTGATTGCTGGGTTATATGGTAAGAGAATGATGAGCTTTGTGAGAAACTGCCAAACTGTCTTCCAAAGTGACTGCACCATTTTGCATTCCCACCAGCAACGAATGAGAGTGGTTGTTGCTCCACATCCTTGCCAACTTTTAGTGTTGTCAGTGTTTTGGATTTTGACCATTTTAAATAGCTTTAGAACCCAGATGTTTCGGCTCAGGGAGCCTTCTAGTAGGATAATAATGCATGTCCGAAGAGACGAGTGTGAAGATTAAATGACATCATGCACATATTCCAATAGTGATAATACCTAACTTGGCATGTGCCAGGCACTGTGCTAAGTGACTTGGGAGGAATTAACCTTCACAGTAACCCATGATTCAGGGGCCATTTTTATCCCTATTTTGCAGATAAAGAAATAGCAGATCAGAGTGAATAAGAGCTATGTCCAAGGATATGCAGGGTGTGTCAGAACTCAATTCAAACCCAAACCTGCCTGACTCTTGAGGCCGATGACCTTAACACTGTGCTACGCACTGTCTCATGTATAATCAACGGTCGATTTTAAAAAATGTTCTTCTGCCCTAGACACACAAGAGGGCAGTTTCCATTCATTTCAGCAAAGGCATTTATTATGATGACAGCGTCTTTATCAAGTAGTGTGACTTTTTGTCTGTCACCACAAGGCTTGTTATCTTCCTTCTTATAGCTTTTGCTACAAAACCTGCAGTCAGCTCACCCCCAGTCCTCAACAGAGCCCTGATTCGATGGTTGTTGGAGAATACATAAACCCAGAGCATCACCCGCTTCACCAGGACCTCAGAATGCTCTCCAAGTCCTCTTATCATCAATAACATTGATACCAACTAATTTAAACCCACTGAACCAGGGAACTAGGGCAGCATATGTGTTTATGAGCAGGATACTAAGTAGATATTTTAACTAAGTGGAACATTTCTTGCTTCAATTAATGCAAAAGGTAGCAACTCAAAGGAAATATTAGGAGCATTAAGTTTTATATTGGTGCCATTTATTATATATGATATTTAACACGTTTAATCACTTTATTTCTGTGTTGACACCTACTGAGAGAAAAAAAAAGAGCTCCTCTTAGTGATTGTGAGCCAAATATTTCTGTCAAACTGAGACAGATTACCATTAACCCCTGAGTTGCCATGGTCTCTTGAGGAAATAGTGAGGATTTTATTAGCTTTATTAATGGTAATCAGGGAGATTAAGTTAGTGATTAGCAAAGAATATACTTCAAATTTCTTGGAAAAGGTGAATTAAGTAGAAGGGAATTAATATTTATAGAGCACCCAGTGGGTACTAGGAATGTTCTTGGGCTATCTACAGAATTAAATCTCCAGGCAATCTCATGAGACTGGCTAAAATTATGTCCATTATGCAGATTAGAAAATGGCAAGGTTTGTGAAGTATCTACCAGGTGCACGGTGCTAAGTCCTAGGGCTTTGATGATGAATACTCTGACACATTCCCTGCCCTCATGGAGTTCGTATTCTGGTGAACAAACAAGATATTTATGACTAACCTTTGATTATGATTCGTATGATTATAATAGTGAGATCGATGTTAGGACAAGGGAAGAATGGAAGTTATTTGGAAACTTGGAAAAGATGAAACTGATTTAGACCTTAGGGTGAGAAAGAGGACTTCCTGGATAAATTGATGTTCTAAGCTGAGACCTGGATGATGTCCAGCAATTAGCCAGGTAAATGGGGGAGATGGAAGAGTATTCCAGGTAGAGCTAAGAGTATATATCACGGCACAGAGGTAGAAGAAAGCCACTAACTTCCCAAGGATGGTGTGTCTAAGATATGACAAAGCTAATATTTGAATCCAGGCTTATCTGACTCTTTGTACTGAAACCAGCACAGAAGGGTATCTTTGGTCTTCTTCTGCACATATTCAAAATATACAATCTTCAAAGGAAGCGCCCACATGTTTTGTCCAGGTCTTCTGACAGTGCCACCTGTGTGTGCCATGTTGAAGACAAAGCTCCTTGGCGAAACTTTGAGGCTAGGGGTGAAAAGCATTGTTGGCTTTCTCTAGGGCTCACTCGAATAGGGATATAAGGCTTCAAGTCTGTGTCTCAGTTTGTAAATTTGAGGCTGTGAGGAAAAGAAAACCCAAGCCACACTTGCTCCAGCACTTTTATGGTGCAGGGAGTAATTTTGCTGCAGCTTTGGCTTGGTTGAGGGTGGAGGAATGCCACCGGGACGTGGTTGTTCTCTCCTCTGTGCACAGCTCTGCCTTGCTTGCATTATGGCGCCCATTCTTAGGCAGGGTCTCTGCTTCGTAGTGGACTGCCACCATTGTGGAACTGCCTCCTTTCACTTTGGGTCCAGCTGGATGGATGTGGGATGGAGAGGGATGGGGGTGAGAATCTAATTGTCTGTGAGTTCAGACCAAAGGCCCGCAATCTAGAATTGCTGACTTTGATTGGCAGGCTTGGCTCACCTGCTCACCCAGGATTCCATCACAATCGTTGTTGTCATGGAATGCCATAAGCTGATGGGTTGAGTCTGGGTTCTGTGCTCCACCCCAGAGCTGGGGATGAGGTGTTATTCAGGGTTTCTGTCCTGAGAATATAGTAGGGGTTGATTTCCAAGGAGAAATGGGGCTATTACTGAAATAATATGGAGTGGACCCTGTGCTCCATCTAGCCTTTACTTCACACCCAAAGATATCCATCCTGTCTTGAAATTCCAATGACCCTCAGAGAAAGCACTGGACTTTGGAGGTGTGGGAGTGTGGCAGCTGTGAGGCATCCCTAGTTTCTTTTAGAGGAAGTGTAGGGGAAAGCAGGTAAGCTTTGGGAACCAAAAGAGTGGAATTCCTATCTAAGTTCCACTTTTACTTACTGTGAGACCTGGGACTCATCATTTAACCATTCTGGGACTCAGCGTCCTTCCTTAAAAATGGGGATGTTAATACCAAACTCATACTGTGATTATTAGGATCCAATGAGATACTAGATATAAAACACCTGGCACGTGGCACATACTATGCACTTGATAAATGTCAGATTGGGTTGCTGACTGACAACCTGGAATCTCTCTTGTCTTAGTCAGCTCAGGCTGCTATAACCAAATACTGCAAACTGAGTGGCTTAAATAGGAGCCGTTTATTTCTCACAGTTGTAGAGGCTGGGAAGTCCAAGATCAGGGTGCTGGCAAATTCAATTCTTGGTGAGGGTGCATCTTTCTGGTTTGCAGATTGCTTCCATCTCGCCTGTGCTCACATAACCTTGTGTGTGTGTGTGTGTGTGCATGTGTGTGCATGTGTGTGTGTGGAGAGAGAGAGAGACACAGAGAGAGAGAATCTGTCTTCCTCTTCTTAGAAGAACACTCATGCCATCATGGGTAACCATCCCTCATGACCTCATCTAAATCTAATTACATCCCAAAGGCTCCATCTCCAAATACCATCACATTTGGGGGTTAAGGCTTCAAATTTGAATCATGGGGAGACACAAATATTCAGTCCATAACACCCCCATTCCTCTTAGTGCCTTATTTTATTTAACTCTCTCAGCTTTATAACACTTTTTTCTTTTCGTTGTTATTTGCTTCTCACACTTTTATTTTTATTTTGTTCTGTAGAGTCTTGTTTGGTATTTTTAATCCTTTAGATGTATCTTTTCTATCTGATTATAACTTATTTATTCTCTTTATTTTCTCATTTCATCTTTATATTAGCTACATTCCCTACCATTTCATACAGTACTGTAAAGAGCACATAATATATACTGTTTATTTATGAGTCACCGTTTTTGGCTTTCCAATACTGCCTTTTGGCTAATTTCTGATATTGGTAAATGCAATTAACTTGATCCCACTTATTTATTTTTAAGCAGTATTTATGTCTTTAAATATGTTATTTGTTTTTAATGCTGAGTCTAAAGACTCACCTTTTATATGTTGTTGTTAAAGGCACAGAAAATCTAAACTGTACCCAAATACCTCGGCAACATTTAATGATACTATATTATGCCCTTTGCAACTAAAACAAATGTAAGTACTTTAGCAGCCACAATCTCATTTGTATCTCACGAAAGCTCTTCTATCTCTCAAGAGTAAGAGAAAGAAGGCTCAGAGAATTATGCTCTCTCGCCTGAAAACATACAGCTGAATGGTGGAACCAGAACTGTCTTTCTGCTCTTTTAACTCAGATGGATTTTTCTTTTCACTTCAGTATGTCCATTTCCCTGAATACCATGTACCTACTGAATAAAGCCAAATCCCTGGGAACTGGATTTCATTTTTTTTCCCAATACAATTTAAAACTGATTTTCATCAATGTCCCCAGCATGTTCTTCCCTAATCCCATGCATGAAAGACATAAAGTTCGTAGCAGGCTGAGGATGTGTCAGGAATCACAGCAGGTTCTTTTGTGAATTGTACTATTCCTCTAGCTGATAAATGGTCCTTTTCCAGAAAGCATGGCCTTCATCTTGGCCTTATCACTTCTTATCTCTGTGAAACATTAATCAAGATGTTTCCTGTGCAGACGATAGCAGCCCAACATGAATTGATTTAAGTAAATAAGAGAATGTATTGGTCCGTATATCTGCAAATTCCAAGTGTAGCATTCGCTGCTGGTATGGCTGTATCCAGGGACTCAATCTATGCAGTTAAGATTCTGTCTCTTGTCCCAGCTCTTGGCTATGCTTTTTATCTATCCTGCATAATTCTCAGGTTGGCTCTGTGCACAAGATGGCCTCTGGCAGCCCTATGCTTCCAGGTTAGCTAACAAGAGGAAAAAAATTGGTTTCCCAACAAATCCACTGAAAACTTAAAAAGGACTGTACTAGGAGCAACCAGGGTTTCATGCCTATCCCTGAACCAACCAGGAGATGAAACAGAGTGATTGGCTGTGCCTCAACCATGTGCCCATCCTGAATGCACAAGAACTGTGAATGGGGGTGGAGTGGTTTCCCAAGATGAAATCTGAGTGTGGAAGGGAAAGAACAGGCAGGAAAAGCCATCAGGATACCTACTACAGTGATCTTGAGCAAGTTATTTAGACTTGCTGAACCTTAGTCTCCTCATTTGTAAGGGAGAAATAAAAACACATACTTACTCTGGTTGTCTTTTAGTTGAGATGTTGAAAGTACTTTGCACATAGTAGGTAAACAATAAACGTGAGTTGTTATTCCTGTCTTTCTCTGATGCTTTCACTTCCATTTTCTCCAAACTCACCAGGCTGTGTATTGGAACAGCGACTGTGTGTCACCTTGCTAAGAAGTATATTCACTTCAGTTGTTTTGTTCTTCCTCCTTGCAAAAAAAAAAAAAAAAAAAAAAAAGTAGCATTTGTAGATAAGATGGACCAGGAGATAATCAGTACAAATAATAATACAGGAAATTCTTTCCTTGGCTGAAAACTAGCAAATGCGATGAGAAACCAGATAAGATTTGGGACCAAAGCACCTTCTAATTGTTGATTGTAGCAATTCTCTGCAGGCATTGGTGGTGACAGCCCTATACCTGATATCTTCTTAGACTCAGGATCCTCCATTTGTTAAATGTGATTTCTGTGTACCCTTCTTCCTCCACCAGAGGGCCAGGGTAAGACTGAGGACAAGTTAGATTGCTAGGAGAAAATTTTATAGCTTTTGGGTATTTTGCATGCTTTACATATCTAGACAAATGCATATAATTTTAAATTATAACCTAGGATTTTAACTGTCTCATTTTTCCTTTACATTTAGATTTTAATCTAGCTGAAATTTAATATATAGTATAAGTTAATGGACTCCATTTTATTATTATTTTTTTTAACCAAATGATAGGCCATTGTGCCAGCATGATTTATTAAATAAAACTATGCTTTAGTTACTGTCATTTTATTATATACACAACTGTCTTATATTATGCAACTTATCTCAAGGTTAATTTTCCCCTGATCTATTTATTCACATGTCATCCATGTCTACTGTTTTATGGTAATTTCATAGTATGTTTTAATATCTGCCAAGCCAAGTCATTTTTCACTATTATTCTCTATTTGGCTATTTGGGGAACTTATTCTTTTACATTAAAATTAGCATTATTTTATAAAATTAACAAAAATGTGGGATCCTATTTAAAATTACATTGCATTAATATGATAATTTTGATGTAATTGATATTTTAAGTCATTAAATTATCCCATACATAGACATAATAGATCTTCCTATTTATTGCTATCTTGATTGGTACTCTTAACACAATTTTATAGGTTTCTTTACATAAGTCCCATGTCTCTGAGGTTTAATGCATTTTAAGTATGTTTAGCTTTTATCATGTTTATGAATAAAATATTTCTTTTCTTTTTCTAGCTAGTGAGTGCTTGATTTTAAAAATGTATTGATTTTTGTATATTTATCTCACATCCAGACACTTTGTCAAAATAAAATGGGTTTTAACTGGAGCCTCTTGTAAGTTCTAGACTTACAATAATATCAACAAAGAGAAAAAAAAGTTTTCTCCTTTTGTTGTCTTATTGTATTTTATAAAACTTCCAGAAAATTGCAAAATAATACCATTGATGCAGGTCATCCTTTGCTTTGTTTCTGATTTCAGTGAAGTAATGTTTAAGAGTTTAAAGAGAGCTGTCAGGATCTCCATGTGTCATTTTAATTTCAAAATCAACAGTTATTTTATTCGTTTTTCATACAGCATGTTTTTGATGCTGAATTAGCTAGAAATCTTTTGGTGGGCAAATGGCAGAAACTGAACTCAAATGAGTTAAAGAGCATTTGTAGATTCACGTAACTGAAAAGTTCAAACTACTTCAGGAAAGACTGAACCAAGGTTCTCATTCAATGGCATCAACCTATATCTTTTCATCTCTTATTTGTGATAATTTTTCACTGGCTTCATGGTCATGATGTCCCTATTAACCCTGGATTTACCACCTGTCAACTCAGCAACCTCAGCGGAAAGTGTTTTATGTTTCCAGTAGTTCCAACTGAAGTCCTAACTTGATTTGGTTATCATGAACCTAAAATCAAATTAGTCACTTTTTCCAGAAGGATTAACGACTGTGATTGGACCTTCCTGGATCAAGTGCCCCACGCTCTGGCTGAATTTGAGACCTAAGATGGGCTTAGAATGGGGAGTAAATGCTTCCTTAAGGAGAAATAAATTATTCCCTAAAGAATAGGGATAGGCAAAACAGGAGAATCCACCAAGTGGCTCCTCATTATCCTTGTCTTCCTCCAGATATCTTTTCTGTCTTTTTAAATAATGAATATTCAGCCAAGCGTGATGGTTCATGCCAGTAATCCCAGCATGTTGTGATGCCGATGAGGGTGGATCAGTTGAGACCAGGAGCTCGAGACCAGCCTGGGCAACATAGTGAAACCACATTTCTACAAAAAGCAAAACAAACAAACAAACAAACAAACAAAAACCTTAAAACATTAGCCAGGTATGGTAGCGTGCACCTACTGTAGTCCCTGTAGTCCCAGTTACTCAGGAGGCTGAAGTGAGAGGATCACTGGAGCCTGGGAAGTGAAGGATACAGTGAGCTGAGATTGCGCCACTGTACTCCAGCCTGGGCAACAAAGCAAGACCCTGTCTCAAAAAAAGAGAGAATATTCTTATAAAACTGAGCACTGTATCAAAGTACATTTGGATACAGTAGTGTAGAGAGAGATTATCATCTTCATTCTAGGTAGTATACTTCTGTTACTAAGGATTGCTTCACATTTTTGCTAACCACATCACATTTTGGAGTCATATTGAGTTAGTCAATGAATAGCTGTTATCACAGGTGTGACTACTTTCCTGGCCTTAACTATGAAACTTTAGTGCCATATTTTGGTATTTTTAGAATTAGCTCCATCATTCCAGATCATCAGAGTATTTTCCATTATTGATCTTATCATTTATTTATTTTTTCACTTTTCCCAGGCTTATGCCATTTGATGAATAGTTTATCTATGTATTCATACTTCTAAGACTTGCTAAAAAATTCTCACTTCCTGGGATGAATTTTCCTCTCTTCTGCATTTGATGAATTCATAGTCAAAATTTGAGAACTAGCAAAATGTCCCTGCTAAACTGTCCATATAAATTTTCAATATTTCTCTTTGAGTAGTTATTATGCTGTGCTTTGGAAGAATGCCATATAACAGGTTAAATGACATAAGCATTTTCTGTTTCTTAAAGGTTTGATGGAATTCACTTCTGAAGCTTTCTGGGAATGTATTTTTTTAAGTTTTAAAATTATTTTTAATTTTTTATAATAAATAATGTGTTTAGACTTTAAAATATCTCTTCTGGCAGTTCTGATTATTTATATTTTTCCTAGCTAATCCATTTCATCTTGAGTTTCTATTAATTTATATAAAATTGAGCAGTATTCTTAGAACCTATGCAAAAGGCGTAGGTTCACCTTAGGCAGGTGAGGTAGGTTGTCCACTATTTAATTCTAACGGACACCATTTATTTTTGTAGTGATTTTGTATATTGTAGTACTAATTTCATCATTGTATTTTTTTAGCATTTGGCAGTAAAATGACTTGAGAATGGGGTGTGTTTTTCTTCACTGCACATTGGTGCTGCTAGGGTTAGCTGTGGGATTGCTTCTGTATCTGAGATTATTTCTCCATTTTCATTTCAATGTTACACATTTGAATTTTGTTCTTATTTTCTTGATTATGAGCAGATGTTTTTTCAGAAAATAAAATCATTTATGTTTGGGGTTGTACTGATCATTTCAACTACTTTTTTTTCTATTCTGTAATCTAGTAATTTTTGCTTTTATCTTTGTAAATTGCCATATATCTTGTTAGTTTTTGCAGGTCCTCAAGTTAAACATAATTGATTTATTTTCATTTATGTAATTTAAAATCCATAACATTTAGAACTGTGAATTTTCCTCTGAGGACTACTTTAGACACATACTATGGGTTCTCAAAAATTCACATTGTACTTTCTATTTAAAGTACAATTTTAAATAATTGTATATATGTATTGTATATATATAAGAATGGTTATATATATGTGTCTGTTTTCCTGTTAGACCACTCATGAGCAAGGTTTAACAGTCTGTACAGCAATGTATGAGTTTAGAATCCAACAAATGTTTTTCTGTTCTGTAGATAAATGTGTACATGTTGAAAGTAATTATCTGTATTTTTGCCCAATCTGTTATCATGCTGAGGCTTCAGCAACACAGATCAGAGATGAAAATTAAGCCCTTGCTATTTGTAAGACATAGACACTCCATTTTAGCTTAAGTAACAGAAGAATTTACCAGCTTATGCAACTAAGAAGTCATGAACAATGAAGGCTTCAGGCATAACTGGAATCAGGTGCTTAAATGACATCATCAGCTATCTCTTCTTCTCTTCTCCCTCTCACATACACTTCAAATTATAGCTAAGTTTTTCCACATTCTCAGAACGATCTCTCTACATTGTGATAAAATGCCCTTCCTCCACAGATTCAAATATATATGCTCTTCATAATTAACAGAGCTCAAAGAAAAGAGATATATCTTGAGAGGACCAAAGAAAGTCCAGGATGGCAAAACTTGGAATATGTATCTATCCTTGATTGCATTTCCGTGACTAAGGAAACAAAGGACTTATAGTGGCCCACCCTGGTCCTTAATGATATCCTTGAAACCAGAGAAGTGGGATCTGCTCCATGCAAGCCACTAGGATTGAGTAGCATTAGTAAGGAAGGGAGAAAGGTATGTCCTTCATAGGAATGGTTACTGGACAGGTAAACAGCTTTTAAAGAGGCTGGTCCTTGGGAGGTCAGACAGTCAAGGTTCAATGAGGAATATCAAAAGCAGTGTGTATACTCTAGGAAGAGCCAAAATTTAAGGGCATTGAATGCCACATTGTAAATATGTGAATTTCATAGATGTCTCACCCTGAGAAGAACAGGGTATTACTTATGTGGTATTCCATTGGGTAACCATTAATTTAAATCTAATCATGAGAAAACATCAGATGAACCCCAGCTGGGGAAAGTTTTGTTTTTTAAAGAATTACCGTATTTTTCAAAAATGTCATAGTGATAAAAGATAAAGAAAGATTGTGGAAATGTTCCAGATTAAAGGGGACTAAAGAGGCATAGCAATGAAGTGCAATCTCTGATTCTCAAAGGGTCCCGTACTAGAGGGGAAAAAAAGCAATAAAAGACATTATTTTAGTCAATTTTTATGACATAATTTTTATGACAAATTTATGTCATATTTTAGGTCAATTTACAATATTGGAATTTGGATGGTAAAGTAGACAAAAGTTTGAGTCAGTATTAAATTCAACAAAGAGGATAACTACTGTGGTTATAGAAAAGCATCTCATTCTTAGAAATACAAGTATCATGAATAGTGCTGCAATAAACATATGTGTGCATGTGTCTTTATAGCAGCATAATTTATAATCCTTTGGGTATATACCCAGTAATGGGATGGCTGGGTCAAATGGTATTTCTAGTTCTAGATCCTTGAGAAATCACCACACTCTCTTCCACAATGGTTGAACTAGTTTACAGTCCCACCAACAGTGTAAAAGCGTTCCTATTTCTCCACATCCTCTCCAGCACCTGTTGTTTCCTGACTTTTTAATGATCGCCATTCTAACTGGTGTGAGATGGTATCTCATTGTGGTTTTGATTTGCATTTCTCTGACGGCCAGTGATGATGAACATTTTTTTCATGTGTCTGTTGGCTGCATAAGTGTCTTCTTTTGAGAAGTGTCTATTCATATCCTTTGCCCACTTTTCGATGGGGTTGTTTGATTTTTTCTCGTAAATTTGTTTAAGTTCTTTGCAGATTCTGGATATTAGCCCTTTGTCAGATGGGTAAACATCTCCCATTCTGTGGGTTGCCTGTTCACTCTGATGGTAGTTTCTTTTGCTGTGCAGAAGCTCTTTAGTTTAATTAGATCCATTTGTCTATTTTGGCTTTTGTTGCCATTGCTTTTGGTGTTTTAGTCATGAAGTCCTTGCCCATGCCTATGTCCTGAATGGTATTGCCTAGGTTTTCTTCTAGGGTTTTTATGGTTTTAGGTCTAATATTTAAGTTTTTAATCCATCTTGAATTAATTTTTGTATAAGGTGTAAGGAAGGGATCCAGTTTCAGCTTTCTACATATGGCTAGCCAGTTTCATGTCCTTTGTAGGGACATGGATGAAGCTGGAAACCATCATTCTGAGCACCATCATTCTGAGCAAATTCTCGCAAGGACAGAAAACCAAACACTGCGTGTTCTCACTCATAGGAGGGAATTGATCAATGAGAACACTTGGACACACATGGACACACGGTGGGGAACGTCACACACTGGGGCCTGTTGTGGGGTAGGGGGAGTGGGGAGGGATAGCATTAGGAGAAATACCTAATGTAAATGACGAGTTAATGGGTGCAGCACAGCAACATGGCACATGTATACTTATGTAACAAACCTGCACGTTGTGCACATGTACCCCAGAACCTAAAAGTATAATAAAAAAATACATACAAGTATTTAGGGGTAAAAGGTCATGATATATGCAGTGTACTCTAAAATGGCTCTGAAAAATAAATGCATGCATGTCTATGTGAATATACATAAAGGGCAAATGATGAAGTATTTGGCTTTAATGAAATGTTAATAATAGGTAAATCTAGATAAAACATATAAAGGTTTTTTTGTATTACTTTATTCTTGCAACCTTTCTGTAAGTTTGAAATTATTTACAAATACAAAGCTTAAAAAAAATATTTGGGTTTATCTTGTAGGCCATAAAAGGTAATTGATGTTTTTCAACAAGCTTGTGATAAATAATGTTTTAAGTCTGTTTTGAAAGACACTGCAATTAATATAAATCATCCCTGATTCAGAATGCAATTGATTTTATCCTGTTAGCAGAGATTTCACATCATTTTTTCATTGGTTTTTTTGAGGGCATTTTAAAGGAAATTTGACAAAGGGTTTCCTCATGCTTGCACCTACTGTAGCATTTTCTCTGAGGCTCTGAAGTTTCAGTGTCTTTTGAAGAAAGATCTCACTGGTTACAATGGAGAGGGCAGTTTGGGAGGGAGACAACCTGGAGTGGGGAAGAATATTTAGGGGGGTATTGCAATAGCTCAGCCAAGAAATAATGAGGAGAAGACAAGAAAGGATGTATCTGAGAGGTGTTTAAAGTGGGAGTTGTCAGGACTTGGTAACTAATTGAACATGGGGGCCAGGGCAAGGAAGATGAACAAGTCACATTGCTTTAGAATCCTGAGTGGATGATAATGCCTTCTGTGAAAATAAAACATAGGTAGAGGAGTAGGTGAATAGGGAACTCTGGAGAAGCATGGAAGAGAATGAATTGTTTGACCATTGATGGTTCTATAGGATTTTCAGTTTCACATATTTGGTAGGAAATTGGAATTACAGAGGTGGTATTCAGAAGAAATCTGAGGATCGTTTTTTTGCGGAGGTGGTCATTAATGTTTTGGGAATGGCTGGTATTACTCAGGAAACGTAAGGGCGTACAAACAGAGGGATACTAACTTAAGATTCTGGGAACACTTTTTTAATGGATTACCCCAGAGCACCTGAGACAACAGATATTCACAATGGAAATATATGTGATGAGGCCAAGTGGGGCATCGTTGGACCAAGTTCTAGTTGGTTTATTATAGAGGAAATAAACCAGAAATAGGGGAAGAGGTTGACACTCAAATTCCTTGCTGACTGGAAATCTGACTAGCTGACAAATCCAGATAAATGGTGGAAGGATGTGCCTATGATTGCGCCACTGCACTCCAGCCTGGGTGGTTGAGCGAGACACTGTCAAATAGTAAAAAGAAAGACAGAAAGAAAGGGAGGAAAGGGAAGAAAGAGAAAGAGAGGGAAAGAAAAAGAGAGAAAAAGGAAGGAAGAAAGGAAGGAAGGAAGGGGGAGAGAGAGAGAGAGAGAGAGAGAGAGAGAAAGAAAAGAAAAGAAAGAAAAGAAAGAAAGAAAGAAAGAAAGAAAGAAAGAAAGAAAGAAAGAAAGAAAGAAAGAAAGAAAGAAGGAAAGAAAGAAGGAAAGAAAGAAAGAAAGGAAGGAAGGAAGGGAGGGAGGGGAGGGAGGGAGGGAGGGAAAGAGGGAAAGAGAGAGAAAGAAAAAAAAGAAAGAAAGAAGGAAAGAAGGAAGGAAGGAAAAGAAAATGTAGATTTTAGAAAGAGCACAAAGTTTGGGTTATTCAGTATTTGATATTTGTCATCCCCTCCAGAAGTTTCAAGAAAAAAAAACTTTAGCTTCCAAGATGCATTCTTACAATTTTTTTTATTTGAAAACAAGTCACAGGGGAAGGGCTTATAAAGGCACCAATTTCTGCCTTTTCCTCAAATAGTTTTGACATACTTGACAGGTTCTCATCAGTAATGTTGGGTAGACAAGACATAGATTGGTTAAATCTCTGTCAGATAGAAGGGATGGAAATCTAGCTCCAATTGACTTAAATGAATATATTGGCTCACAGAACTAACAGCCAGGGGTTATATAATACAATGTTTTAACTTGCAGGCTGTACAGCTAGACCTGAGTTAGAATCCTGGTTTCACCACTTACTTAGCTTGTTCAGTTTTCTCATCAGTAAACAGAGATAATTATAATACCTACATCATAGGGCTGCAATGAAGGTTAATTGATTTAATATAAGTAAATCTCTTAGAACAGGGTCTGACACATGGTAACTGCTCAAGAAATGTTAGCTAATTTTCTCCAGGGATAATGAGTTTCAGGGATGGTTGGATCCTGGTACTCGAGGAATGTCTATCACAAATCTGCCTGTCTCATATTTTGGACTGTCTTTCCTGTTGACATTATTCACAGGCAAGTTCCCCCCTGGGGAAAGATGACCACCAGAAACTGGTATAGCAGGACTATGTCTTTTGCCTAATATTTGCAGCAAAAGTTCCAACTGTGACTTTCGGCAGAACAACTAAGTTAAAAAGCTGCCCTGAACTGGCTACTATGGTCAGTGGATAAACTGGAGTGATCATTTTCCTGTTTTGGAGCCAAGAGCTGTGTTTGTTTCCATGTCTTTCATGTTGGAGTGTTTCAGCATGGCACTTGAGAAGGTGGGCTGGAGTCAGGGAAGTAGGAATTTCTTGGCCTTGCAGGATGGGAAAAGTAGACTTCAACCAACACCATGCCATGTGCCTACCCCTGTGTGCTGGTGCCTGACACCTCCAAGTCCTGGGTCTTCCATGTTTCTTTGGAACAGGTTTGCATTCCTCATTTTGGTGTCCATCACTGTGAGTGCCTGATCCCAACTTTTCCCATCCTGCCAAGTCCATTTCTTCACCTACTCTTGTCCCCTCTCTACTTCTGTTTGTTCATGTGTATTTCTACTGTTTGACATATACTTACAGTCGTTTCAGTGATCTTTTTAGAGGGAAAGGAGATAAATGCACAGTTCGTGCCACCTTGTAGTCCTAAGTCCCTGAAAAAGGTTTTCTTAAGGCAGTTGTGTTCTTGCCATCCTGACAAATAATATTCTTGAGTATAACAGATATCCAGCAGTAATGTGTGTTGGATAAACAGAAAATACTGTGGATTGTATGCACTTCTCTGAGCAGCAGGTACACTTTTTTTCCCTAACATTGATCTGTAGCACACCAGAACTGTGTTTTAATAGCTGTTGATAAATGAACCTATTTTTAAGTACTCTACCAAGATGGTGTGGTAAGGAGAGCATTTGGTGGAGAGATTTACAAGGGTTAAGATCATGTGTCCATTAAAGTGCAACCCTATCAATCAGAAATAAAGGTAAAAGGGCCCTCAAATGAAATCTATGGAAAAACACAACACAAGAAGCAGGCACTTAAATGCTACAGGCACTTCTAGAAGCAAGCATTTCATAAGACAGCTAGAGGCCAATGTCTCTGTGTTACACATATGCAATAGTGTCATCTCCATGCCCATATCCTGGGCTGGCTTATGGAAATATGAAGTTCAATAAGATAAAGTCTTCACTGGGGCTCAGTTTCCAACTGGGGAGACTTAAATCATTTTGGTTAAATATGATGACTGCCATCATGGTAGAATGGGCAATGTGTGATGTGACACATGGTACCTCATGAAGAATAAATTAAAGCACCCATTTGAAGTGGTTTTTATGATTTCATTTTCTCAGACTCCTCGGTCACTCGTTTACGCCTGAACTGGAAAGATATTTCTGGATTTTGTCTCCATATGCATTGAATCAGTGCCTATCCTTAATGTTCAGAGTTAACCCATTTTTATTACATTGCCTGTGGTTTTTGTACTTGTTGTTGTTGTTTTAATATCCTAGTTCACCTTTCCATTTAATAACCTTTCTTCCAAGCATTAAATTTCCTCTTCTAAGCTAAAATAGTGTCTTAAAGGAAAAGGATTCTCACATATGTGTGCACTTTTAGCACTAAAAGCAAAGATCATGTTAAAGTGAATGCAAAACTCTACTTTCTGGATTTGTCCTAGAGCTAGCAAAAATCCACAGTAGGAGGAGATACTCAGGCCAGTTTGGGAAATCAATGGAAAAGTGTAAAAGTGAAATTTTTAAATAATATAGCCCATCCTGAAAACTAAGGTGACTTTGTTTTTGCTCAATAATATAATGAGTTTTATTTTGAGTGATGCTGGATTTAATGGCTAAATCAATATGTGTATTTAGCGTTGGGCTTTATTTCCACACTAAGTGACAGGAGATAAGCAGCCTTGGAGTGTGTTAATTGGTTTGTGTTTAGCATTTACGCTAATCAGCAGTAGCAGAGGTGCCCTGGGCCACTTCAGCTTGGTAATGGGGTTTATCTAAACCAGGATTTGTTTACATTATTGACTGGAGTTGAATTGTTTCTGTTTCTTATACACTTGAACGTTAAGCTGGATTTGCAAGTATAACTCAAGACCTTCAGCATTAGTAAGAATTAACTCAGGTCTGGAACAAGACAAACCAAATGAGAAGCAAACAAATACCATCATGGCGTCCCTGGCAGAGGATAGCCATGAGGGGATAATAAGATCTAGGGAAGACTTTGCTGTGTGGAAAAAAAAAAAAAAAAAAAAAAAAAAAAACCCTTTAAACCAGAGATAAGAACTTGGTCTCTGACCAGGGTTTCTCAACTCTGACACTATTACCATTTGGGGCTGGATAATTATTCATTGTGGAGGCTGTCCTGTCCATTGTAGGATATTTAGAAGCATCCATGGCCAGATCATAGTAGCATCCCCTGCTCCCAACTGTGACAAACAAGCAAGTCTCCAGACATCCCCAAATGTCTCTTTAGGGGAAAATCACAACCAGTTGAGAATCACTGTGTTAAATGAGGCTCAAGTACAGTTTTGTTTGGTGCATGCAGAGGTTGTTTTTCATTTTGTTTGTTTGTTGGCTTTTTTTTAAGGAAAAGTCACAACTAGTTGAGAATCACTGGGTTAAATGAGGCTCAAGTTGCCGGGAGTGGTGGCTCACGCCTGTAATCCCAGTAGTTTGGGAGGCTGAGGTGTGTGGATCACCTGAGGTCAGGAGTTCAAGACCAGCCTGGATAACATGGCAAAACCCCATCTCTACTAAAAATACAAAAATTAGCCAGGCATGGTGGTGCACACCTGTAGTCCCAGCTACTTGGGAGGCTGGGGCAGGAGAATCGCTTGAACCCAGGAGGTGGAGGTTGCAATGAGGCGAGATCGCACCATTGCACTCCAGCCTGGGTGACAGAGTGAGACTCGGAGGCTCAAATACAGTTTTGTTTGGTATTTGCAGAGATTGTTTTTCAGTTTGTTTGTTTGTTGGATTTTTTTAAGGTGAGAGTGTAAACTGCCCAAAGGGTTCATTTTGCCTGCTGCCTGGATAGAGCCAATTTATCAAGACAGGGGAGCTGCAATAGAGAATGAGTTTAACTCACACAGAGCCAGCTGAGTGAGAGGCCAGAGTTTTGCTATTACTCAAATAAGCCTCCCTGAAAATGTAGGGGCTAGGATTTTTCAAGGATGGTTTGGCAGGCAAGGAAATGGGTGTTGCTAGTTGGTTGGGCATTCAATCATAGAGGTGTAGAAAATGATCCTTGGTGCACCATTGGTGGTCAGAGACACAATAACCTGAAAAGACATCTCAAAAAGCCAATTTTAGGCTCTACAATAGTGATTTCATCTACAGGGGTAATTGGAGAAGCTGCAAATCTTGTGAGCTCCAGAATAATGACTGGTAATTATTTATATCTATACCTTGGCAGAATACAGGCTCCTCTCATCCTCCTAACCTGGAAGTCTTTTGCTAACTTTACAGACATGGTTCAGTTTTGGGGAAGGGCTATTATCATTTAAACTATAAATTAAATTTTTCCCAAAATTAGCTTGGCCCAAGCCCAGAAATGCCTAAGGGCAGCTTGGAGGTTAAAGGCACGATGAGGGTTGGTTAGATCAGATCTCTGTCACTGTCATCATTTTCTCACTGTTATAATTTTTGCAAAGGCGGTTTCAAGAGCATTTTAATAGCTTGGAGATTTTATATGCTATGTGGATTTGGGGATTCTCTTGAAATATTGGGAGATCTGACAAATATGTCCTCACTGACACATGACAGTTACCATTAGGAGCTAATTAGTAGTTGCACCTTTACAGAAAGGCACATAACTCTTCAGGTCTCCTTGATCTTCACCTCTCTTTATTTTTTCTCAGTTGGCTTTCTCCATCAACCCTGCACAGGCTTCTGGAGGTATCTGCTTTTAGAACTCCTGCTTTAAATTTTGCAAATTAGGAAGCTTACCCCTTAGCACCAGGAAGGCAAAAGAGGATTCAGGATCATACGGAAATGGTCTTGGGTCTTGGCTGCACCGGTTACCAACTTTGTAACAGCCCTGTGCCTCAGTTTCGTTATTCACTTGTGAAATGGGAATGTTAACGTCTGCATTTCAGGGAAGTTAGGGGATTAAAAGGAACACTATCTGAAAGTGTCCTGGAATTCAATACATATTGCTGCCCCCTCCTGTTTGTTTCACATCCACCTTCATCCTCAGCTTCCGTTCAGTTCCCTGCTGACAAAGTGCACAGGCTCACAAGATGAGGCCATTTCCTCCCTTCCTGATTTGTGCTTTTAGGCAATGAAGACAGAAGCCTTCACTCATCAGATGCCATTGTCCTTCAGGAGACATTATGCTCTGTTTTCATGAACCATGAGTAGAAATGGGGGCTTATGAGGCAATATCAAGGAAAGCTGCTTCACCATCCAGCCTTTCTTCCTCCGCCCACCCCCTATCCCCCTACAATCCAAGGACATAAACTTCTGGGGCCCAAGGCAGTTAGACACATGGCCACTGTTTTTTTTTTTTTTTTTTAAAGCAGGAATTCAGTACATGCAGCCATAGATTCCGGGTCATCTGGCATGTATTAAGCACCCACTAGGTTCTAGTATAAGAGAGCCAAAGATCACCTCCTATTCCCCTTTAGCTCTTAGTGAGCTCTTTGGCTGGATCCAGAAACCAAACAGACATCAGGCAGATTAACAAGAGAAAGGCATATCTATTATATTAGCTGTACATGTACACAGGACTCTTCAAAAGAGAATGAAGTCCAAAGTGGCCAAAGCAAGATGCTTTTATACTTTTTAGACAAAGAATGAAAAATTTGAGAAGAAATGACAGGACAAAGGAGATCTGGCTAGGAATAATAAATTTTTAGGGGAGTCACTTGGAGATATATTGTGGGGTGTAAAACAGGTAGAAGATAAGGCCTACTTCATTATGTCTGTTTATTCAGGTCCACTGCGGCCACCCATTCCTAGTCTCTGGTGATGAAGGCTGTTTTTTCACCCTGACACAGGAAGGGTGCCCCTCCCAGAGGGATATTTATAACTTGCCACATGCAGGAAGATATAGGTAAGCCAGCACTTTTTGAAACTACAACTTCTCCAATGTTTTCAACTTGAAATAATCAAGATACCAATCCAGGGTCAGGCACGTTGGCTCATGCCTGTAATCCCAGCACTTTGGGAGGCCAAGGCGGGTGGATCACTTGAGGTCAGGAGTTCAAGACCAGCCTGACCAACATGGTGAAAGCCTGTCTCTACTAAAAATACAAAAATCAGCCAGGTGTGGTGGTGTATGCCTGTAATCCCAGCTACTTGGGAGGCTGAGGCACGAGAATCGCTTGAACCCAGGAGGCGGAGGCTGCAGTGATCTAAGATCACATCACTATACTCCAGCCTGGGTGACAGAGTGAGACCATGTCTCTAGGGGGAAAAAAAAAAAAAAACCCCAAGATACAATAGAGCATATTTTTGGATGGCACGTCTTCACTCCTTCACTGGTCAGTTTCAGAGTCTAAGTCATTTCACATTTACCATCTTAGTTAGCAGCACCCATGCCTAGCCTGCTGGTGCTTCCATCCTGCTGGAGGTCAGAGAAACTAGGGAAGTTCCAAGCTAGTCTCATCAGAGCGACCCAGGCCTTCATTAAGTTCCTTAAACCCACTGGGTTATTGTCATGGGGTCTTAGCACATGTTGTTTCTTTGGCCTTACATGTTCTTCTTTCCTTCCCCAAACCTTTTGCCTAATTAATATTTCTCTTTCTTTACTTTCTGCTCTATCAGGAATTCCTCAGGGAGGTCTTCTCTGATCTCTGATCACATGATTCCTTCAGTTAATTTCATTACATCAGGTTCCTCATCTCAAAGCATTTGTCACTGTTAGAAATTTAAATGTATGTCTTTCTTTAATAAATATTTGTCTTTCCCAATAGACTCTGCCTTCTATGAAGTCAAGGACCATATCTGATTTTACTCGTTGTTCTATCCCTAGCCTCTAGCGTTGCTCCTGAAACATATTGACGGCTCAGTAAATATTTGTGAAGTGAGTGAGTTAATGGGTGCATGTTGGTTTTTGTATCAGTCAGGATAGGCTAGGCTTTGCTGCAGTATGATCCTCAAATACCAGTGACTTAACGCAGTAAAGAGGCACTGCCTATCCATGCTTCCTGCCCACAGCAGTAAACTCGAGCCTCTGTCACAATTTACTTGGGTGTGCAGGTGGATGCAAGCTCTGCCATCTGGAAAGTTGCATGGAGAATTGTGGTCAAACGAAGGAAAATGGCCAGTTGTACACAAGCTCTTACAGTCTTACATCCAGAAATAACCTATTTTATTAGCTAAAGCAGTTCACTTGCCCTCACCTAACCTCAATGGAGCTGGGAAGTACAATAATCCTATGTTGCAGGAGAACTGCAGATGTGGCTTAACACTCATTCCACTGTCTTAGCTCTAGGACCTGAATGAACTGTGGTCACTGACCTTAGGGAATCAACTCTGTAAAGTCAGCTTTTCATTGTAGCCTAAGTTTTCCTAGCAACACGGGCCACATCTCCTTTATTGTTAGGGACCAGATTATCATTCATTTATTCAACTCACGTTTTAAGAATCTGTGTTCTGGGCCAGGTCTAAGTCTAAGCAATAAGGATCCAAAGATGAGTAACAGGTCTTTAAGAGGTCTATAGACTAGGATGGGTGTGGGTTTTCAATGTTTCCGTAGTCTAAGTGGCATTAAAATGTGAGAATGTGGCCGGGCGCGGTGACTCACGCCTGTAATCCCAGCACTGTGGGAGGCTGAGGAGGGTAGATCACCTGAGGTCAGAAGTTTGAGACCAGCCTGGCCAACATGGCAAAACCCCGTCTCTACTGAAAATACAAAAATTAGCTGGGTACACTGGCGTGCTCCTGTAATCCCAGCTCCTGGTGAGGCTGAGGTAGGAGAATGGCTTGAACCCTGGAGGCAGAGCTTGCAGTGAGCCGAAATCACGCCACTGTACTCTAGCCTGGGAGACAGAGTGAGACTCCATCTCAACCAAAAAAAAAAAAAGTGAAAATGTAATTTTTAAATACGTTTTTGTTTGTTAAGGTAGGGATTTTAAATTGAGGTTTATGGAAACCTGGGAACCTATGCATATATTATTGGTTGTCCATAATTTTCAAGTCAGAGAAATACTGGTCTAGAGGGATATTTACCTGGAATCAAATAAATGCAAAGTTACCAAATTGATAACTTTGCAAAGAGATGTTCTGCATAGCGCTTAGAGAATCATCAAGAGAAAATAACTAATACTGCTTGTGGCAACTCAAAGAAGGCTTCACAGAGGAGGCTATGTCTCAATTGAGCATTGAAGAATAAGGGAAAATTATTGAGATAACTTATTAGAAAAGAAAGTCTGTTTTAAAGCTAATGGCTTGATTTCAAATCTGGGATTTACTATCTTATATGAAACAATTATCTTAATTTCTCTCAGCCTCAGTTTTCTCTTCTCTAAAATGGGAATGACAATAGTTTCTCTCTCCTAAGGGTAGTTTTGAGGAATAAATAAATGAGCTAATGTATGAGAGTGCTCAGCACAGCACTCTGCCTATACCTCAAGCGCAGCTATTGTTAATAACTCGGGAAGGAAAACAAGTCCAAGTCTGGATAGTAGCACTGCACTTACATAAACCCAGGACACAGCTTGGCATGGTTAGGAAACTGGACTAGAGAGAGGATTGCAAATTCAAGTTCCTCCAGGGCCAAGCTGGTGAGATAAATACGTGAAACTAGAGAATAAAGATGGATGGAGATTATGGCAAAATTGGAACACTCAGATATTACTTAAAAGCATTCAATTTTGGCCGGGCATGGTGGCTCACACCTGTAATCCCAGCACTTTGGGAGGCTGAGGCAGGCAGATCACCTGAGGTCAGGCGTTCGAGACCAGCCTGGCCAACATGGTGAAACCCCATCTCTACTGAAAAGACAAAAATTAGCCAGGCAGGAGGCGGAAGTTGCAGTGAGCTGAGATTGTGCCACTGCACGCCAGCCTGGGAGACAGAGCAATACTCTGTCTCAAAAAAAAAAAAAAAAAAAAGCGTTCAATTTTAACTGCTTAAAATACATGACCATGTACAATAAAACACAATCTCAGGCTGCATTTGGTTGGTGAGCTGCCAGTGACAATGTCATAACAGGTATATGTTTGTGTGTGTGTGTGAGAGAGAAAGGTGTGTGTGTGTGTGCGTGTGTGTGTAGGAAGTAGGGTTAGAATGAAGACACTGTTGTGGCTATAACAGAAAGAGAAAAGACATCCCTGTTTCACTAATCTGTTAGGAATACTAGGAAGGATATATGAGGTTGAGATCTATGACATAGAAATGAGGATATGAAGTCTACGGATTGTAGGCTTGCCTTCCTAAGTATTACCCAAGCCAAGATTAATGAAAGCCAGGTTAGGGCCAAATGGCCTTTACAGTTTCTGGAAAAGATTGAAAGGGCTATAAAGTTGGGGAACAAAATGGATTCTATACCTGAATAATCAATTAATGCCCCTTTAATGATTGTGAAGGCAGTATGCACAAATTCCAAATCTATCTCAAGAATTAACCAACCAGGCAACAGGGCCCCGTGCCTCAGTAGATAAGTCAGCAGGGTGTGGTTTGCAGGCGATCCTGTTTTACGATAAAACGAGGAGACAGTGATCCATGTTTAATCTCCACACATGTGGCATATGGGAAAAGGGCTCAACAGAGCTTCCTGTCAAAGTGTATGAGCTTGAGGGTCCGAGAAAGGGGAAATTATATGCAACAATACAAAAAAGAAAGGGAAGGTTTGCTCCTCAATCAGCCAAATATTCTGACAAAGAGGAAAGATTGAGAGAGTAAAATCAAGATTTAGGCAGCTGAGAAGACCCGATCAGTAGAGACTCTGGAACTGAAGATTTCCTGAACTTTGTGTGTAATACTGCTTCTGTAGCTTTTGTTTCTCAGAAGACACTAATATTTTTCCATTGTTTATGAAAATGTCCAGATACATCAGCAATAATCTTTACACACCACAACCTCTGCTGACATATCCCTCTTGGGGAGATGAGCTGAAGACAGGTGAGAGAGTTAAATGGTGTTTCAAGGCTTGAAATAGTGTGTTATAATTGTGCTGTTGTCTCTACCCCCACATTCCAGAATGTATAGAAGCTGGGCCACATTCTTCATATTCTCAGTGCCTGTTTAGGGGCCAGGAACTTGACAGGTGTTTGATAAATGCTCATTGAATAAATAGGTTTATTAAATAAGAAATTCACAGTAAAAGTTCAATTGTATTTTGAGAGGTCAGAAAAAGGAGACTGAACAATGAGCTGGAGCCATTATTGTTAAAACATGTGGCCAAGCGTAGTGGCTCATGCCTGTAATCCCAGCACTTTGGGAGGCCAAGGCGGGCAGATCACGAGGTCAAGAGATTGAGACCATCCTGGCCAATATGGTGAAACCCTGTCTCTACTAAAAATACAAAAATTAGCCAGGTGTGGTGGCTCACGCCTGTAATCCCAGCTACTCGGGAGGCTGAAGCAGGAGAATCGCTTGAACCCAAGAGGCAAGAGGTTGCAATGAGCCGAGATCGTGCCACTGCACTCTAGCCTGGTGACAGAGCAAGATTCTGTCAAAATAAACAAACAAAAAAACCAAAAAACCAAAGCTCACAAAAAAAATGTGGTGTGGCAGAGTAGTTAGGGATAAGGTGCTCAAAAAACAACTGCCCAGTACCATTCCTGGTTTTACCACTTAAGAGCTGTGTGAATTTGAGCAATTTACTTAATGCCTTTGCCTTAATTTCCTCATCTATAAAAATGGCGAAGACAACATTATCTAGCTCAAGAGGTTGTTATGAGGAGCAAATAAAGCAATTAATATAAAATATATGATCAGCACACATAGAATTCCACCGTTATTACTCCTAGGGATGTTTTCCAAAAACACTCAACATGCATTTATACAGATTCACCCAATAGATGCTTCAATTTTTATTTTAGTACCAGTGACTAAGCTCATCAATTTCATAGGCTGCATTTCATTTAATCCTGGATGACCATTTTTTAAATATTTCAAATACGTCGAACGTGTTCTCACCTCAGTGCCTTCGCCTAAATGCTTCCTTCTCAGAGAGATATTCTCAAACTACACTGTTAAAAAGCGCCCACTCCAGCTGGGCGCGGTGGCTCACGCCTGTAATCCCAGCACTTTGGGAGGCTAAGGTGGGCAGATCACGAGGTCAGGAGATCGAGACCATCCTGGCCAACATAGTGAAACCATCGTTACTAAAACTACAAAAAAATTAGCTGGGTGTGGTGACGCACCTGTAGTCCCAGATACTCGGGTGGCTGAGGCAAGAGAATCTCTTGAACCCGGGAGGCAGAGGTTGCAGTAAGCTGAGATGGCACCACCACATTCCAGCCTGGAGACAGAAAGCAACTCTGTCTTAAATAAATAAATAAATAAATAAAACAAAAATAAAAAAATTTTAAAAAGCACGCACTCCTACCACTCCTACTCTCCCTTTCTCTTCCGCTATTCTGCTTTATTTTCCTTTGTGGCACTTCTCATCTGAAATAATATGAAATAGTGGCATGATTGTTTTCTGTCTATCCTACTAGTACGTAAACTCTATGAGGGCAGGGACCTCATCTCGTTCACTGTTGTATCCTTGGGGCTAAATCAGTGCCTGACACGTTGTGGGCATTCCATGAATATTTAACAAATGAAGCAATGAACATTCTATCATCACCATTTTACTTAATTTATTTTTAAATTTTTAACTTTTATTTTAGGTTCAGGGTACATGTGCAGGTTTGTTATATAGGTAAATTCAGTGTTGGGGGTTTGGTGTTCAAATTATTTCGTCACCCAGGTTATAAGCATAGTACCCTATAGGTGGTTTCTCATTTCACACCCTCCTCCCACTCTCCATCCTCACATAGGTCCTGGTGTCTATTGCTCCCTTCTTTGTGTCCCCATGTATTCAGTATTTCACTCCCACTTATTAGCGAGAGCATGCTGTATTTCATTTTCTGCACCTATGTTAGTTCACCTAGGATAATGGCCTTCAGCTCCATTCATGTGGCTGTAAGGAACATGATCTTTTTTATGACTGTATAGTATTCCATGGTGTATATGTATCCTATTTTCTTCATCCAGTCCATCACTGATGGGTATTTAAGTGGATTCCATGTCTTTGCTATTGTATCATCACCATTTTACATGTGGGGATAGCAAGTCTCAAAAGACTGAAGAGACTTGACCACAATAATATACAAGCAAAAGGAGTTGAATTAGGATTTGAACTCATGATGGAGAGGTCCAGAGCTCTTTCCACCACACCTTTGTGGTGAAATATTTAGAGACTTCTTCTGGCCAATATGGTGAATTAGAGCTAATCGAATACAGACCTTTTGCACAAGGAGCTGTGGCAAATTGCTGAAGAAAAGGTTTTAAAGGCAGAATTAATGAAATTGATAGTAAAAATAGATGACCTTGTTAGACTCGTATTTGGAGTTAGCCAAGCTAGAGGTTAAGAATGTAGTTTTTTAGGCTGCCAAGTCGACCTAAGACTTCTGACACCAGCTACAAGTTTGGGGGCCCTCAACCCCATCCTCATTTCAGATCAGCTGGCTACAAATTTGGGAGCTCCCAAGGTCACCCTCAGGTGCAGTACCAGAGGGACTTGCAAAACTCAGGAAAGAGTAATACTTACAATTATGTTTGATTATAGTGAAATGATACATACTACAACCAACCAAGGAAGAAATGCAGAGGCAGAATCTGGTGGGTGATGGGGGTCCCAAATGCAGAGCTTCTGTCATTTTTAGAGATGTCTTATCCTCCCAGCATCAATATATGCCAATATGTGTGCATTATTGCCAATCCGGGAAGCTCACCCAAGTCTCTATGTCCGAGTTTTTATTGGGACTTTTATTGGGGTCAATAACTTAAGCATGACTGAATGAATTAATGCCCACATGGCTGAACTCAAATTCTGGTTTTCCTTTCCTCCCTAGAGGTTAGGCTAACATGAGAATCAAAGCTCCAGCCCTCTGATTGCATGGTTGGTCTTTGTGGCATGGCCAATTCCCACCTTGAACCATCTCGTTAAGATAAACTATCAAGTGTCATGTAGGGTCCCAGCGCAAATTCCTATCATTCAGGAAATTCTAAGGATCTAGGTGTTACTTCTCAGGAGCCAGAGTAAAAGTTAGGCCTCTCTTCTTTAGAGGCCAAATTCCTTACTTCACAAGATATCTCTCCAATTTGGGGGGATTTAAATTAAAGTCGTACTTTTTAACTAGGAGTGATTTGACTCCCACCCAGAGGCATTTATCAAAGTGTAGAGACATTTTTGGTTGTCACAGCTTGGGGTGGGGTGTGCTACTGAAATCTAGTGGATGACATCAGAGATGCTGCTAGATATTATACAGTGCACAAGGCAGCCTCCTTCCTCCAACAACAAAGAGATAGCTGCCTCAAAATATCAGTACTGGTGAGGCTGAAAAACCCTGTGTTAGAGTAAATCCAAAAATCAGCATAGACATGTATGGCTTGCATAGATCAGAATATATGCAGATGAATTTTATCCTCTTGCATTCTGTTTTGTTCCTGTAAACTAAGTGTGCTCTGATGAGGCTGTTCTTATGGATAAACTATCCAAGAATCTGTTTATAAATGTGGTTGTCACACCAGGCTCCAAATATCTAATGTTGTCCACCCTGACACACTCTAGGCCAGAGTAACTCATAGGTATAAAAGTACTACTGTTGTATACTCAGTTATTTTAGAAGCTACATGAACAAGGCATTAAGTAACACTGAATCATATAATAAAGAAGCTTTACACATGTTACTTCTCTTTCTGTCTGATTATACCAAGGAGAATGTTTCCATTTGGCTAATATAGCTTTAATACCTCTCTATCATTAGCATACCATCCTCTTTTTTATAAAGGGAAAGTGAGTATCAGACTTAGACCCTTCACCCACAACAATATCTGTATTAAATTTTTAAAAATGTGTTTTGCTTCTGTTTCTGACATAATTTGTACTTACCATCAGTTTATGGCAGTGGTTCCAGTGATCTCTTTATGGAAGATACAGCAAGTCTCCTTATTCAAATAATTTTTCTCAGGGAGTATATGCTCTACTTTAAATGATAACTTTTTATATAAAAATCATTCAATTTAAAGAAGATATTAAGTGAGTGTTATAGAAATGTCTAGTGCTCACCCATATTGGGTTCTTTCCTTCCTTCTGGGCACTCAAGAGAACTGTATTTCTCGTATTCCTTAGAGTTAGACAGAACTTGACATTATTCCTGGCTGAAAGGCTGCAGGCAAGAAAAAGCCCATATGACCTCCCAGCTATTTATTATTATTCAGCCACAGTCAATCAAGAAGTTGTGTGTTAAGATAATTGCTTCCCATTCTGGTAGAGTTTCCTTAAGGGACTATATACAGCAGAGCCTCCTGCCAACCAAGAGTGGACATGTGGCACAAACAATAAACAAACACTTGCATTCAGCAACTGACACTTCTGGACTAATTTGTTATCCCAGAGTAATCTAACCTTCTTTGTAACAAGAAATTAGTACCAGGAGTGGGATGATTTTATAACAAAATCCTAAAACATTTAGCATTCACTTAGCAGGATAGGTGAGGAGAAAGGAAACTTCTACTAAAGGCTATGAACGTGGTGATCTCTGTTTAGCAAATGCTTGATAAAACTGTCCTTTGCGATAACTTTGGAGGCAGGCCACATGTCTGATTAACTTGTAGCTCTAGGGGAAAAGTTGGAAAATGCGACATTAGGAGTGTGTGTTGGTTGATATTGGCTGCATGTGGCAATACATTACATGAAAGCAATGAGCTAGGAAAAAATTGGCCAGTTTGCAGTCAGAAATGAAAGAAAATAGAGAGCTTCCAGAAATTGTTTGCATAGTGATAGAACGAGAGATATCTAGATCTGGCAAAAAAATGAAACATTCATGGTAGCACTGTACCAAAGCAGCACTTTCTAATGAGGATTTACTGTTAAATGAAAATCTTCCTGCATCAGGAAGATATTTCTTCAATATCAGTCATTAATGTGTTCATGGAGTTCATCTTGAATCAGAATTATGGGATCTTCAAGAGGGAAAAAGTCCTCAAGGGACTGATTTTGCAGTCCCCTGATGAACAGGGATAGAAGGTAGGGTTAGGATGTTTAGCCATGAAGATCTGAGAGGGAATAGCCTGGAACAAATTTGGAAGGAGAGGCAGACCCCACAAATGGTACCAATGGGAGATTTGGGACAGCCAGAGTTATGACAAGGACTGTCTATGCAGGGCAGAGAGGAACTTCCAACATGAATTTTCATAATTCAGGTAACAGCAACAGATTCAGGTAGAATCTGTTTCATTAGGAAGGATTATAGGTGAGTTGGATGCATGGGTCAAAGAGATAAACCAAGATGGCCCGTTGCACATGTCTCCAGTAGAGAGCTGATTATCACACTGCATCCCATTTTTGTACTCACTTGTACAACCACTCTAGTTTGGATATCACTTGAAAGCAGGGCTACTGCCTTTTTATCTCTGTGTGGCCAGTTCCCAGCACAGGACCTCATCCAGCATAGTGGGGCTGCGTTATAGTTCCAAAGATGGATAACTAAATGAGTGGAAGTGAATGAAAGAAGTATAAATTGACCAAGTGGCAGAGTCAGGGACCAGGGTTTGTATCTTGTCAACAGAAAGGGGAGTTGTGGCGGGGGGGTAGGATGGGTCGGAACTAACAGTAAGAAACCAGGAGACTGGTTGTGGGAATTCAGAGGACTTTCATTCATTCTTCCATTTTTTTTCAGTCATTCAACGAACGTTTTTTCTCAGCACTTACTGTGTACCAGACATTGTCCTACATTCTGGGGCTATCGCGATGAGCCAAAGAGACATCATGGTTGCCCTCATAGCACTTGCAGCCTAGAAGACTTTATTTTACACGTGAGAAAACTGAATCACAGAGAGGCTATGAGATTTTTCTATGGCAACAGAGTCAAATATCGACAAAGTCAGGAAAGGAGAACATATCCTGACTCCCGACTTTTGAGCATTTAACATTACACCAAGGATCACAAGCAGTGATCCTGGAGCCAAATTGGGTCCTCACAACATTGTGTTTGCCTTACAGTATTTCAAAAATTGGGAAACCACAAACATCAACTTTAGTTTCTGAAAATCACCAGAAGATCTGGCAACCCAAGCCTCCTCATGGAAAAAAAAAATCACTACCAAACAAACAATACAAATTGGCTGAAGCTAAGTAGCAGGCAGTGGTTTAGTTTCAATACAGTCACTCTGTTCTTGATCACCTTTCAGCTGGCCCAGCTCATTTGTTTTTGTTACCTGCCTGGCTCCTGCCACTATGTGACTTTGCAGTCCCTGCTCTACACTCTGTTACCTTTAATTTCCTCATCTTAATGCTGAGGATTCTTTAAGCCTTCTAACAGAGGATGAAAAACATCATATTCCCATCCTGCAAGTGGATGCTGTTGGTTACTCATCTTTTCTCTCTCATCTGTTACCCCCGCATCCACCCCCTCAATCAATTCCTGCTTCCAAACAGTGATATAAATGTCCAGGGGTCCAGTGGGGTTCATGCATCCCTGCAACCCCAAACCCCAAGTAGCAGCATTGACTTATAAGGAAGGGCACCATCATTTAGTATTTTCATGTCCCAATCATTCTGGTCTCTAAGTTCATTCATTATGTATGCAAAAATGGTAATATGCTGGTATTTTAATGCTCTTAAGCATACAATATTCTTATTAATCCAAGTGCCTTTTTTACATCTGTAATTGAATGGTTTACTTTATTATTGCTTTATGGTAACGACTCTGCATTTTCATTTTTCTATAGGGCGCCTAATTTTAACAGGAGGGCAATCAGAATAAGAAGGGCTGGCTGTACTAATTGCCTTCATTATAAGAACAGCTAGCATTCTGGCAACAGAGTGATGGGGACTGGCACTGGATTGAAAACACACAGGGAGGGCGGCGGGTCCCTCTGGCTTCTGGGATCTAGAATGCTGCTTCTTATCAAAACAGATCCCAGATCTGCACAGTGTGACCTCTTTCCCCCAGTGGTGATGGTTTGAACATTAACATGGATCGAGGGCTATTTATATCAGTTTGTATATTTAATCAGTTTTTTTGCAATTTTCAGCGAGATGTGAACTCTATCCCTGTCCAAGGCGTTTGGTTCAAATCAGCTGAGACAGAGAATAATCAAGATTTATGATTCTCATTCTGACTCGCATCACACAGCCACCGCAACTGCTACTTGCCAGCTGCCTACCCCATCCCCAGCCTGACTGACACCCACTTCACTTTCTCTCCAGCGAGTGATTTAATGTCCATCTTGAAAACTGTCAAAACACTTCTGGTGCTCCAGATAACAGCTGTGTGGTTTCTGTGCTTCCCCTAAACACCGCCCCCCACCAAATACACTGGGCTCCCACCCGTCTTGCCTTCCAAAGGATTTGCATGTCTAAAGCCCAGGGCATGCAGAGCTCCTGGAAAAAGGTGCCAAGCCCAGAGAACACAATGGCAGTCACCTTTGACAGTTGGCAGTGGGAACAAAGAGATGACTTGAGTCAAACTGGGATAATTTTATATTGCTTGATCTTGGCCTTAGTGGAAGGTAAATGTGCAAAAAGGAGAGTGTCTAGGGCCACAGCTCTTGCATCTGTTTAAAGAAGTGCTGCTGTCTATTGGGGCACCAGAATTATAGATATACGAAGAGCCATTAGTACATTGTGTCTTCCCTACCTAAGCAAAAATCAGTGTCCTAAGACAGAGAAAAAGCTCTGACCATTCCCACAGCCAAACTAGCGATGATCAGAAAGAGCAGGGCTGTGACAGCCCGAGGACTGAGGCTTTGCATTTCTAAGAACTTGAACCTGCATCAGAATCATCTGCGGGGCTTCACAAACACAGTTTTTTTAGAACTGCATGTCGAAGGCACCCCAGGTGATGCTGGTGCTGCTGCTCTAGAAAACACACTTCGGGAACCTCTCATGTCATGATTAAGAGCTTTGCTACTCTCAAGGTGTGGTTCATGCACCAGCAACATCAGCATCACCTGGGAGATTGTTGGAAATGGATCTCAAGCCTCATCCCAGACCTTCTAAACCAGAATCTGCCTTCAAATAGATCTTTAGGTGATCCGTGTGCAAATTCAAGTGTGAGAAGCCCGGGCTGAGAACACAAACTCCGGGACCCACATTACTGAGGTTCAAACCCAATCTCTACATGTATTAGTTTTGCCAATTTTGGTGAATTAATGATCTATGCCTCAGTTTCCATATATGTAAAATGGGGATGGTTGGTAAGAATGGTTCTTGCCTCATAAAGGAATAGATGTGCTCATGCATATAAAGCCCTTTCCACAGTTCCTGTTATGCTGTAAGTACTTCTTAAATGTGATTGTTAATATTTGAACATTTGGAGCTTTGAAACATCAAAATAGCCCCAAGTGAGGTACTGATCACTGCAAACACATATATGGTGAATTTAATTTTAGTAGAGTTGCACCGTAGTCAGCTATAGGCCAAATTTGTCTGGCAGATTTATTTTATGTGTTGATTTTAAAAAAGGAGTGTGTTGTCAACTTTTATATGTGGGTAATTTTACATACATATCTGATTTTCATCTTCCTTTGAAAAGTTAAAAGATCTGTCCACACTGGACCTGCATCCCTGTGCAGGAGTGATCAGCCTGCATCATTAGATGGATGAGATGGGATAGACATTCTTTCCTGTTGACTTCTGTCCTCCCCATTCTCTATTATCTTACACTCAACCCACTTTACTCATTTGTGTTACCCATCTGGCCATTGTAGATATTTGAGGTAGCAATTGCTGCATCCTATTATGTAGTTTCACTGAAAAAGATAAGATGTGGTAACTCATGAATGCAACAGAGACCCACAGAGATGTAAGGCTATACGGATGCCCAGCCGCGTACGAGTCTCACACATCAGACATGCAGCCCCTTCCCATACAAACACAACCTCTAAGCACTTCCAATCTAAGTTCTATTATTATTATTATTATTATTATTGAGATGGAGTCTAGCTCTGTCGCCAGGCTGGAGTGCAGTGGTGCGATCTCAGCTCAATGCAACTTCCGCCTCCCAGGTTCAAGTGATTCTCCTGCCTCAGCCTCCTGAGTAGCTGGGATTACAGGCACGCGCCGCCACGCCCAGCTAATTTTTGTGTTTTTAGTAGAGACAGGGTTTCACCATGTTGGCCAAGCTGGTATTGATCTCCTGACCTCGTGATCTGCCCACCTTGGCTTCCCAAAGTGCTGGGATTACAGGTGTGAGCCACCACGCCCAGGCTACAATTACTATTTTTTTAGGGACAGGGCCTTGCTACATCACGCAGGCTGGAGTGCAATGGTACTTTCTTAGCCCACTGCAGCCTTGAACATCTGGGCTCCGGTGATCTTCCTGCCTCAGCCTCCCAAGTAGCTGGGACTACAGGCACATGTCACCATGCCTGGCTAGCTTTTTAAAATTATTTTTTATAGATATGGTGTCTCACTGTCTTGCCCAGGCTGATGTCAAACTCCTGACCTCAAGCTATCCTCCTGCCTCGACCTCCCAAAGTATTAGGATTCTATGCATTAACCATGGCAACCAGCTAAGTTCTCTTCTCAGAGAAATTGTAAATACCTTTTGGGTGAATCTCAGTGGAAATCAAGAAATCTAAATCTAAAATGTTAGTGGTGGGTGATTTGTATTGGCTCACTCTTCATCTACAATTACATAGTGGACACTTACTGAAAATTGGGGGAGGGGACATGTTCATAATCCCGTGCTCTAAATCAAGGGCCCACAGACTTTTTCTATAAGAGCAGATAGCAAACATTTTAAACTTTGTGGTCCAGAAGGCCACTTGCTCTACCTTTGTAGCATGAAAGCAGTCTCAGACTATATGGAAATGGAGGAGTGTGTCTGTATTTACAGACTGTACAGACAGGCAGCAGGTCAAAATCTGGCTTGTGGATGCCAGTCAATTCAAAGGTCTGCTTTTTGCGCAGAATTTTCTTCCTTTTTTTTTTTGTCTTGTTAGAGAGAGAGTCTTGCTATGTTGCCCAGGCTGGTCTCAAACTCCTAGGCTACTCAAGTAATCCTCCTGCCTTGGCCTCCCCATGTGCTAAGATTACGCCATATCTGGCCTACAGTGCTTTTTATTCTGTGAAAACACTGTTTTAACAACTTTAATAACTGTATGTTTAGTAGAGACGGGGTTTCATCATGTTGGTCAGGCTTAGCCGGGTGTGGTGGCGCATGCCTATAATCCCAGCTACTGGGGAGGCTGAGGCAGGAGAATCTCTTGAATCCAGGAGGCAGAGGATGTGGTGAGCCAAGATCGCGCCACTGCACTCCAGCTGGGGAAACAAGAGCGAAACTCCATCTCAAAAAAAAAAAAAAAAAAACCCAACCGTATTCACTTCAATGTACATACCATTTGCTATTTCTTTTTTTTTTTTTCCTTACCTCACTGGATTTCTTAAGCATTTTTTCATGTTTTTAAAGCATCGTAATGATTTTCTTTGTTAATGGCTGCAGATTATGTCATCTTGATGCATCATTTGTACCACTTACTTTCCCATAAAACTATTTTTATCTTTAGGGTATATTTATGGTGACTATATATACATAAATATATATTTTTTATATATATATATTTCTGCCTCAAACATTGGCACAACTGCTCTGATAAGAAGAAGGTTATTCAAATAGATAGAAGAATAGAGTTAAAGCAATTTTTTACTATCTTAATTTTTTTTTTAAAGACAGGGTCTCACTTTGTCACCCAGGCTGGAGTGTAATGGTGCGATCATAGTTCACTGCAATCTCAAATTCCTGAGCTCAAATGATCCTCCCATCTCTACCTCCCAAGTAGCAAGGACTACAGGCACACACCACCAGGCCTGGCCAATTATTTTATTTTATTTTTTTGTAGAGATGGGGCCTTGTTATGTTGGCCAGGCTGGTCTCCAACTCCCGGCCTCAAGTTATCCTCCTGCCTCGGCCTCCTAATGTGCTGGGATTATAGACATGAGCCATCATACCTGGCCAAAAATCTAATGTGCAAAAAGGAGCTCTCCTACCCAGTCTTTATCTCTGATTTTCTGGTTGATATAGCAGAGTGGAGTAGAATGCACATAAGGTTTGCTGCAAGACAGAGATGAGTTTGCACCCTGGCTTGTCACTTATAAGTTGTGTGACCTCAAGAATTATTGAGATTGAGTCTCAGCGTTGTCATCAGAAAATGCTTTCTCTGTGAGGTCATTCTGGGTATTAAAGACAACGTTAGTGGGTGCAGTGGCTCACACCTGTAATCCCAGCACTTTGGGAGGCTGAGGCAGGTGTATCACTTGAGATCAGGAGTTTGAGACCAGCCTGGCCAACATGTTGAAACCCTGTGTCTACCAGAAATACAAAAATTAACTGGTGTGGTGGCACACGGCTGTAATCCCAGCTACTTGGGAGGCTGAGGCAGGAGAATCTCTTGAACCCAGGAGGTGGAGGTTGCAGTGAGCAGAGATGACGCCACTGCACTCCAGCCTGGGCAACAGAGAGAGACTCCATCTCAAAAAAAAAAAAAAAAAAAAGGCAATGTCTGTAAAGCACTTAGCTCAGTGCATGGTATCCAGGACATGTCAGTAAGTGAGATCTCTGCTTATTATAATAGTTCATTGGTTATGCTGCCTCGTGGCCCAGTTTGATAATCCATCTTCCCTTTAGACCTATGGCATAAGAGTCCATGTAGGAAGAGCACCCTACGGCCACTTCGTTTACTTTTAAAACAAGTCTTAGGACTGGGCACAGTAGCTCACACTTGTAATACCATCACTTTGGGAGGCTGAGGCAGGCGGATCACCTGAGGTCAGGAGTTCGAGACCAGCCTGGCCAACATGGTGAAACCCTGTCTCTACTAAAAATACAAAAATTAGCAGGGTGTGGTGGCACACGCCTGTAATCCCAGCTACTCGGGAGGCTGAGGCAGGAGAATCATTTGAACCCAGGAAGCGGAGGCTGCAGTGAGTTGAGATCGTGCCACTGCACTCCAGCCCAGGTAGCAAGAGCAAGACTACATCTCAAAAAAAAAAAAAAAGTCTCAATTTACATAGTGCTTTATGGTTTATAGAACATTTTCAATGATCTTTAGTTAACCTTTGTGTAATTCCAGCCTTAGTCAAGTTGACAGAGCGTAAGAGCACAGGCTGTGGGTCAAGTCCAGCACCCCCATACTTGGTGAGTAAATCAAAAGCTGGATTATCTAAGTGACCTGCTAACAGTTGCATGGCCAGCAAGGCACTTGTTTGTGGAATATGACTTATCTTTATTCTGTGGATCCCATTTCATTCATAGTAGTTACTAATGGATAAAGTTCCAACTTTTGTTGTTTTTTTTTAAACTAAATTTCATCCAATCCCCTTAGACCATGTGGGTACATGTTGCTTCTATACAGATTTGCAGAGAATAAAAAATTACATTCCTAAGATACCTGTAATGTATGAGAAGCCGTGCTACTTTTTAATAAAAGGACAAATTTTCCAAGAGGAAAGGACTGTAACATCACCTGATGTTAAGATAGGGCCTAGTTAGGTTGGTGCAAAAGTAATTGCGGTTTTTGCCTTTAAACATAATGGCAAAACTCACAACTACTTTTGCCCCAATCTAATAGGTTTTGTTGATTGCCAAGTCTCCTTGGGCTTTCCATCACCTACTACCACTTCATTCTTACCCTGGGTCTCACATCTGGAATCCAACATGCTCCTCAGAACATTCGTGCTGTTCTTTTGAAGGGATATTTTATGGGATTATTCAGATCTACTGGCCACAAAACCCAGCAATCCCAGAAACTCCAGCCACTTTGTTTGAATCAGAGTTTAGGTCTCAGAAGAACTGGAACGCTGCCACTCAATGGAGTTTTTGATTGACTGGTGATGTGCCACCGGTTCTTTATTAGAGGGTAAAGAGGGGTGATGAAGTCAACTATTTGGCAAATGCTGAAGGCTAGGACGGGCTCCTACGGCCTCTGCAACATCGATTGATGTCACATCATGGGAGCACAGGCAATAACAGGGAATTCAGTTTACCAAGGAACCTCTGGAAGGCTTGAAAACAACATCCTTTTTTTTTTTTCTTTGTTTTTGTTTTAGTTTTGAGATGGAGTCTCATTCTGTCACCAGGCTGGAGTGCAGTGGTGTAATCTCAGCTCACTGCAACCTCCGCCTCCCAGGGGACTACAGGCATGTGCCACCACACCCAGCTAATTTTTGTGTTTTTAGTAGAGATGAGGTTTCACCATGTTGGCCAGGATGTTCTCAATCTCTTGACCTCATGATCCGCCCGTCTCAGCCTCCCAAAGTGTTGGGATTACAGGTGGGAGCCACCATGCCCGGTCGGAAACAACATCCTTTTTGAGAAACCTCCCTAGTTTCTCCTTTAGGTTATAACCAGGACCAATCCTTGGATTTCAAAAGCCAGTATACTAGGGCTTAGTCAGAAGGGATGCATTTGGTCACAACAGAAAGCTCTGGTGCATCAGTTTACACCATAAAAACAGTTTGTTGTTGCACCTAGGAGGAAGTTTGGAAGGTAGAGTGGCTCCAAGGTTGGGTAATTCAGTAGCTCAATGACGTCACCAATGACCTGGTTATTCCTATCTTTCTCCTTTGCTATTATCATATGTCAGTTTTCCATGCAGGCTAGCTTTGCCCCATAGTCATGAAATAGATACAGCAATATTAGGCATCACCTCCAGAATCTCCAGAAGGACAAGAATATGGAAAAACAAGATACGACATCACTTTCTGGTACCCCTTTGTATGAGAAAGGAAACCATTCCCAGAAGCTCCCCGGCTGATTTCTGCTCATGTCATTTCTCCAGAATTTGGTTATATGTCCAGCCCTGCATGAATCACTGGCAAGAGAAATGGGGTTGCCCTAATTGTTTTGGGTCAATCAGATGTATGCTGTAAGTCTGATATGAGAAATGGCACTGGTGCTCAAGCTATCAAAGAAGAAGGAGCCACCAGGACCTTCCACTGTGTAAGGCAAAGTGGAAGGGAGATGTCCTCATGGGACATTTAAATGACAAATGCTAAACCTTTTGCGTGTACATGAATCCATGGGCTAAGCATTTGGAAAATCCCATGGGACTCATGATATTCCTCTGAGGCAACGAATCTTTATTCATAAGGCAGAGCTTTCCCTGTTTCTTCAAAGTACCCCTGCTCATAAATATCTACTGCCTAAGTCCCAACTGCAGACCTTTGGACTATGAAGGAATATATATTTTACTTCTTAAAATAAAACAAAGTAAAATCTGCTTCACTTTTCAAAAACAAAGGTAAAACTCTGAACTGGGGATTACTTTGCACTGTAGCCATGCCATCAGGAAACTACAGACAGTTCCATTCATAAGAAATTTCTGTGGTTCTCATTGGCCAGTAACCATCAGGAAACTACAGACAGTTCCATTCATAAGAAATTTCTGTGGTTCTCATTGGCCAGTAGTTGAAACATGACTCAGGGAACTACTTACATTCCATCTTAAAAGCCCAGGGCGACCGCTTCCTCTTCTAAGAAGCCTTGAATGAATGAGTGAATGAGACAGGAGAAGAATTAGGTGAGAACAGCTTCCTAGGACCACTGCCAGTTATACAACTACTAACTGTTAACATTCATGAAGCACATTATGAATATGCTAGGACCATAATAATCATAGCAACTATACACAGTAGGCATTCTCTTATTAATCCTGATGTAACAGAAGAAGAAACTGAGGCTTAGGAGAGGTTTAATACTTGTTCGAGTTCACACATCTTGTGATACAAGGGGGTGGGCCTAAACTCAGTAATGGCTGACTCCGTGGTCTTAACCCTTTGCAAAACTAAGGATCTGGCTGGATTGCAGTCCATCTCCCAGGAAAGAAACAATCTGGAAAACAAAGAGTCTTCTTAAATCAGAGTAAAGATTAAAAAGAATAAGAGAGGACTGGGAGCAGGACTCATGCCTATAATCCCAGCACTTTGGGAGGCCGAGGTGGGTGGATCACCTGAGGTCAGGAGTTCGAGACCAGCCTGACCAACATGGTGAAACCCTATCTCTACTAAAAATACAAAAAGTAGTTGGGTGTAGTGGTGGGTGCCTGTAATCTCAGCTACTTGGGAGACTGAGGCAGGAGAATTGCTTGAACCTGGGAAGCAGAGGTTGCAGTGAGTCAAAATGGCACCAATGCACGCTAGCCTGGGTGACAGAGTGAGACACCGTCTCAAAAAAAAAAAAAAAAAAAACAAAACAATAAGAGAGTAAGCAAAAATGAGGTAGGTATTGTATTTTTAAACGACTTTAAAAATTGTGAAAATTAAAGATGATCATAAAGATAATAAAGATAATTTATTATCTTGTGTGGGTATGACTAGTTATCAAGAAGAGAGACTTTTTAAAACAAAACTATTTATTTTGTAGAGATGGTTTATCATTGTGTTGCTCGGGTTGGTCTCCAACTCCTGGTCTGAAGCGATCCTCCTGCCTCCCAAAGTGTTGGAATTACAAGCATAAGCCACTGTGCCCAGCCTGAGAGAGGCTTCTTGATCAGCTTGCTGAGTGCAGTGCGATGGGCTGGTTTCTCTGCCAGCCAGAGATGAGGCTGACGTGGCAGCAACAATGCAGTTTATAAAAAGCCAAAACTATCCCACATCTCCATGTGTGCTGCTTCTCTAGGTGTTAGGGAAGATATTCATGATATTGGACAGTTGTTGACATATATATTGATTCCATGTCCGGACAGAAGCCTAGCTAGTCCAGGCCACTTTCTATATTCCAGTTGTGAAACCATCCAAGTTTTGGATTAAACACAGAGCCCTGACCTAGACAGGAGGCAGAGTGGTAAGGTGTGTAAAAATATGGATTTTTTTGTCTATGGCCATACCACCCTGAACGTACCCGATCTCGTCTGATCTTGGAAGCTAAGCAGGGTCGGGCCTGGTTAATACTTGGATGGGAGGTTTTGGCATCAGAAAATTTTAGGTTTCAGTCCTGGGACTCCACACGCATCAACTATTACTTGTTGTTTTATTTTTATTCCTATCCTGACACAGTCATTCACGAATTCTGAGAATTTGGTCAGGTCATTCTTTACCACCGAGTTTTTGTCACGGGAACTTGGGTTTGATAATACTGTTTCCAGAATGATCATGAGAAAAAAATGAGCTAAGAGTTATGATGCTGTGGTAGCTCCGGGAGACCTGGGGGCAGGACCGGTTTCATGGTCACATGGCCTGAACAGCCACAGGGGCCTGCACTTGGAAGGGTCCCATCCCGTGCTTGGTTTAATGGTCCACTGTTGCCATCTTAAAATTCTTAAACATTTTTGAACAAGGGTCCCCACACTTTATTTTGCAAGAGGTAGTTTTTTTTTTTTTTCTTTTTTTTTTTTGAGACAAAGTCTCACTCTGTCACCCAGCAGGCTGGAGTGCAATGGCATAATCTCGGCTCACTGCAACCTCCAATTCCTGGGTTCAGGTGATTCTCCTGTCTCAGCCTCCTGAGTAGCTGGGGTTACAGGCACGTGCCACCATGCCCAGCTAATTTTTGAATTTTTAGTAGAGATGGGGTTTCACTATGTTGGCCAGGCTGGTCTCAAACTCCTGACCTTGTGATCCACATGCCTTGGCCTCCCAAAGTGCTGGGATTACAGGCATGAGCCACTGCGCCTGGCAATTATGTAGTTCTTTCTCCCTGGGAGAGCCGCTGGATTTACTGAAGCATCAGTTCCAAGAGAAGGATGCTGGCCTGAAGGAGCTGGCCCATGAGGGGCTGTTTCCTGGTTGTTCACCACCATTTCCACATGCAGTGTCAAAAGAAGTGAGTTATCCACTGGTTTGATTTTTGAGAAACCAGGATATGTCCTTTCTTAACCTCACACCTCTGCACACACTGACCTGTTTGCTGAAAAAACACCCGTCCCCTGAGCACCTGTCAATACCAAATTCCTAGTCCCCCCATCGTTCGCTCTTTGAGAGCAAGACCTGTCCAACTTGTGAGTGTGCGACATGGCAGCATGGGCCTAGGGATGTCTGTAGGTCCAGGCTTCCTCCTTTCATGTGAGGTAGATTTTTGTCTCATCTTCGTGTGATCACTGGGTATGGTGGTGAAGAATAGACCAGCATGCCTAGGTTCACATCCTAGCTCTGCCCATCTCTAGCTCCATGATTTTGCGAGAGTTACATAAATACTCAATCCCTTAGCGTCTTCACCTGTAAAAAAGGAAATAGCTGGGTGTGGTGGTACATACCTGTAGTCTCAGCAACTCTGGAGGCGAAGGTAGGAAGATCACTTAAGCTCAGAAGTTAGAGGCTTCAGTGAGCTATGATTGTGCCATTGCACTCTAGCCCAGGCACCAGGTGAGACACCGTCTCTAAAAAAGAGAAAAAAATAATGCTAAAATTGGTTATATTCCTAGATTAATGATGAGCTGCAAATAAATCAGTGCAAAGCACCTGGAGCCATGGCTGGTGCATAGCAGGTAGTCATATTTGTAATTATTAGAAATATTACGCTTTTTATCCTTCTATAACCCAATTAAGTAAGACCTGTAGAGCCCATCAGAACCAGTTTTGTACTTCTCCTGGGAACTTGCTGGCTGTACTCACCGAGGCACCATACACCTACTCACCTAGGTTGAGTCTCACTCCCTTCAACCATAAGAATTCTAGGAGTGAGATCTGGCATCTGCCGGAAATGGTATCAGTTCATAGAACAAATATGGCCTTGAGTCTTAGAAACCCGAGCTTGAATTTCATCTCTTCTACATACCAGCTATGTCAGACTCCAAGTTATGAAAACTCTTTAAGTCTTATTTTTCCCCTTTAAAAAGAAGATAATAGTGCCTGTTTAAAGAGATCCTTCCTCCACCAAAAAACATGAGCTCCATAAAAGCAGGGGGTTTTGTCTGCTGTATTCATTGCCGCATTCCTCAGACATTGCCTAGCACGTAGGACATGCAAAAGAAATATTTGTGAAGGATAGAATTGTTGAGAGAATGAAAGTATTGGATTTATGTAAAGTACCTAGTGTGGAGATGGGCATCGACAGAGCAGACACTGGGTAAAACCATGGCTATGGATGTTACTGAGGTGGCTGTGGGTCCAGCCAAGGCTCCATTCAGAGCGGGACTGCCTGCCTTGGGCATGTTGCTGGGTTGAGAAGTGATTTTATATAGCAAGGGTGAGCAGAGGAGCTGAAGCTGAAATCCAGGCACATGGCCCTGCCACTCTCCACCCCAGGAAGAACCAGAGAAAGAGATGGATACAGATCATTCAGTAGCTCCCAGAAATGTGGCACCAGGAAGGATCCCAGCTTACACTCCTGTGGGCCGGAACGAGGCTCCCGGCTCTGACTCATTTCTATTGGAATAAGCTTAAAATCCTTGTGTGACTTAGCTTGTTCTAGGAGGACATTTGTATTCCAGCCAGGGAGGGGGCTGGGAAAAGCTGGCACACACTGAAACACACTCCACTCCAAAGGCAAGCTTGATTATCATTGCACTTATTTTGACTAGGCAAGTGTTAGATCCTAATCAAGCAGAGAGGCGCAAATTGGTCCCAAATTAAAAAACCAAAAGGGAAGAAGGATCATTTAGAAAGCATGTCAATAGGAGCCTTGGCCTGATATACCAGCCGCAGGGCCCAGCAGAAAGAGGGAGGCGTGGTTTTAAGACTGATTCAGATTCAGGCCGAAAGTATTCTTATAGTAAATTAGGAAAACGTGGCCCTCGCTCAGGCATTCTCTTTACATCCATGGGAAGCTGTATATGAGGTGGGACCCACTCATTAAGATCTGAGCGTCAGACTGCGAAGGTAAGTGGAAAGAATACAGGTGTCTGGGTGCAGTGGCTCACACCTCTAATCCCAGCATTTGGGGAGGCCATGGTAGAAGGACTGCTTGAGCTCAGGAGTTTGAGACCAGCCTGGGCAACATAGTACGATTCCCGTTTCTGACAAAATATATATTAGCAGGCAGGGCATGGTGGGTCTAGCAGGCTGGGCATGGTGGATCACGCCTGTAATCTCAGCATTTTGGGAGGCCAAGGCAGGCGGATCACCTGAGGTCAGGAGTTCAAGACCAGCCTGGCCAACATGGTGAAACCCTGTCTCTACTAAAAATACAAACATTAGCTCGGCCTGGTGGTGGGCACCTGTAATCCCAGCTACTCGGGAGGCTGAGGCAGGAGAATTGCTTGAACCCGGGAGGCGGAGATTGCAGTGAGCCGAGATCACTCCACTGTACTCCAGCATGGGTGACAGAGTGAGACTCTGTCTCAAAAAAAAAAAAAGGAAAACAAAACAAAATATATATTAGCCAGGTGTGATGGTGCACTTGTAATTCCAGCTGCTTGTGAGACTGAGGTGGGAAGCTTGCTTGAGCACAGAAGTTTGGTGCTGCAGTTATCCATGATCATGCCCCTGTGCTCCAGACTGGGCAACAGAGTGAGACCATAAGAAAGAAAGAAAAAGAGAGAGAGAGAAGAAAGGAAAGAAGGAGGGATGGAAGGAAGGAAGGAAGGGAGGGAGGGAGGGAGGGAGGGAGGCTGTATAATTGAGCAGGCTTGGATTTCACTTCATGCTGCATTGCTTGCAAGCTGGGTGATCCTATCCTCTCAGAGCCTCAAGTCCCTCATCTCCAAAGATAGTATGAAGGCTGGGGCGTAGTCAGGATTATTTGAACAAAGAAAGGAAATGTGGTTGGTAAGAGAACACTTTGCATATAGTATTGCTTAACCAATATTCTCCCAGTCCACGCCTCCACAATCTGCAATTGAAGTTCCACGATCAGATTTCAGGCCCTGGGTGACCCCAGGAAAGTCCATGTGGACTGCAATAAATGAGAGAGTCTCACCTCTGATTGCTTTTTCTCCAGGATCTTCCTGGAGTCTCTGCTCTCAGGCTCTGACATCCACAGGTTTCTGGGAGGAGGACAGAGCAAGAGAGCAACTAGATGAAGGCAGGGTAATGGGCATCCCAATATCAGGGCAAGAGTATAGTGGGTTCTCACCATATATGGTGGGCATCACTGCAGATGCCCAGTGACCGAGGCAGCATTTAAGGGAGCTGTCGGTGTGGATGACTGAATGGCCTCTTCGGCATCTACCACCGAAGCCTGACCACAGCGCCTTACATTCACCATCATCTACAGTCAGTCATTCAATACACAGTGACTGAAGCCCACTTTGTGCTAGGCCTGTGCTGGCCTGAGAAGGTGCAAGTCATGGATCCCGCTCTTATGCTATGTGCCATACAGAGCAAGTCGGCTTTCCTTTCTCTTTCCAGACCCCTTGAGAATACCCCAAATTACCCTTTTCCCTATTCCACATGGCTTCCAGGTTGCTCTCTGTCCTGGACCCTTGTCCAAAAGACATATTCTAGTTCATCCATTTCTTTGTTAATGTGTAATCCCTAAAACTGGAGGTGCTCCATGAAGTGGCAGGGGTGGGGTGGTCTCACCAGCATGGCGTGAAGGTTTTAGATTACAGATGTTTGTTGTCTCCATAAGGAGAACTGATTAAGAAAAAAAAAAAAAAAAACACTGATGTGAGTTCAAGACCAGCCTGGGCAAAACAGCAAGACTACATAACTACAAAATAATAATAATAATAATAATAATAATTAGCTGGGTGTGGTGGTGTGCACCTGTAGTCCCAGCTACTTGGGAAGGTGAGGTGGGAGGATCACTTGAGCCCAGGAGGCAGATGCTGCAGTGAGTCATGATCGCCCCACTGCACTCCAGCGTGGGCAACTGAGTGAGATCCCATCTGAAAAGAGAAAAAAGAAACAAAAAACTGATTTTAACCTCATCATCTGCCCATATCTCTTTGACCATCTCTATGAAAGACATTGATATAACTGTGCTGTGAACAATTTTAATGAACTCAAATCACAATCCCCAGAAATTAGCAGTGGTACAATTTGGTTTAGGTAGGAACAAGCCATGAGTGGGTTACATTCTCAGAAGGAAGAAAACCAGTGTTGTAAATGTGAAGTGGAAAGAGACAGTTGTCAAAGGAAATGTAGACGTGGCAATTATTGGCTTGGTCTCTACCTCTTTCTTCTCTCCTCGCTGATACTTTGAGAGTGTTTGACTTCAGAGTTATCATCTATACATGGACTGGTAAACTAACTTCTCCAGCCCAGACACATCCTCAGTGTTCCATATTTTTACACCCAACTACCTCTAAATAATTCCTCTTAGATGTTTCAAAATATCCCAAACTGAAGCTGTTCTCTTCACAAATCCCTTGGCTAAAGCTGGTTCTCTTTCAGAGCTACCTCTATCGGTGAAGTCAACAATATCCATTCTTTTGCACAAAACACAAACTTAGGAATCATTTGTGATGCTTCTTTCTCCCTCAGTCTCCCACATATAATTAACCACTCACCTATGGATTGTAATTTTAAAAGTCACTTGAGTCTGTCTACTTCTCTTCTATCTCCTGCCAATACCCCAGTTTAAAATCCCATTTCTTTCATCGGAACTCTCAAGGGTATCCCACTTGGTCTTCTCGCATGCAATCTCTCCCTCACACTGCAGCCAGAGGGATGCTTTCCTAACGCGCAACTGATCACATTATCCTGCCATTGACTCTGTGTTCCTAGGTACATACTTAAATCTCTTGGTGGTATCTCCTTGTTCCTATGATAAAGATGACACCTTGGAGCTGACAGTCACGTCAACTCCCCATGACTAATTATGGGAACTGTGAGTACAGGAAGAGTCCTTTCTCTAAGCCAAATACAGGGCTGTTATCCGCATAAGAGGTGTGGATACTGGGTAGGTAAAGACAGCAGGTGTTCACTGAAAGTCTGTCTCTGCAAGGGAAGCAGCCTCTAAATGGAAAACCTTGCGAGAAATAAACAGTTGTTCAAGGATCCATACAGGTGGACTGAGATAGTGATTTTAGCAAGAGACTAGGAGGCCAGGTAAAGTTATAGTTATAGAAAAGCTACAACTGAGTGGAATCAGGACATGTGTACCAAATTTGTATCAGCCCCGTTGAGATAACACTGGCTGGTGAGGCCAAGGCACTCAATATACACACTGCAGCTGAGCATGTCTATTCATGGATTTGGGGAAGCTAGGGCTGACAGGAGTTTGGCATGACTTGGTCATAATGAATTTCTGTTGGTTTCTCCCTGCTCAAAAACCATCTGTTTATAATGCCTTCTAGAACTGAACTAGGGTTAGATGTGACCCTGCCCACTCTGTATTTCCTGGGATCCAGCATTGATGGTTAGTCTTGCCTGAAATTGAGCTCATTTGTCTGTATCAGATCTCCTGGTGTTTTTCTCACCCACCTGCCCTGGATTTTTGTTTTTTCTTTCTTGAAGTTCAACTTTACCTTATCATAGATGCCTCCATTTAAGCCACTGATTGAAATTCCGAGAGAGAAAGGAAAATTAGGTGTACTTTCTTCCTATGCATTCCATCTCTCTTGTATCTCCAGAGATATTAATCAAGCCAGGTCACTCCCCTGTTTAAAAGCTTCCAGTTTTCTGCAGACTAAAGTTCAGGTGCTCAAAAGTGGCATACAAAATGCTTTGTAACATAATCTGTGTGTTGTAGGGTTTCTTGGCTGCAGACACAGAAAATATCTAGAATAAAAGGAAAGCCTTAAAAAGAAAGCATTGGGAAGAGCTCATAGGATGTAAGGAGAAACTGAACAAAGAGGTCCTGAGAAAGAACTGGAACTGGATAACTGGATGGAAATTCAGGAAATAGGAATGAAGAGACAATGTCTTTAAGACCTGGTGACCAACATGAACCAGCTCCAAGACTTTTCCTTCAATCCCTCCATGACTTAAATTAATAGAAACCCTCCCGTTGTGTGACTTCTTGGTGTGGGTACCAATCAAGGTATCTCACTTCCCTTGGGTAAAAGGCAATGTTCTAAGCTCGGCCCACTTGAGTAGGAAGAACAGTGACATTCTTAAGCCCATGCACAGAGCATTCTTGTCTCGCGCCATATACCTCAAGAGGTCTCCACTCTAGTCCTTCAGCTGCCACGTGCCTTTCCACGAGATAAGGAGGCCACAGGCCAAGGGTACATACCTTCCAGCACCTGAATCCTTCCTCTGGACCTTCATGTTGCTTGCATAGACTCCAGACTTCTCTACTCAAGTTGCCTCTTTCTTGGACCTCTTCTCCTAAGGAGAGGCTGTGTGCTAATGTTTAAGGAATATAAAGCCTATTTATTGTCCACTGATCTTCAGTGTGAGTGTTGTGTTGTACTCACACACGTGGAAAAAACCACTCAGAGTAAGAGACAGAACTGGGAGTAGGAAGAGAAGTTGGGGCAGACAGAGAGTTGGGATTTAAGAACCATAAGTTAGGAGCCAGGTCTTCCCATGCTGCCAATTTTGGCAAATAAATCTGAGAAATAGACGATTCTAAATCTAAACTTGACCTTCCAGGCCATTATGAACATAGAAGGAGAGTATATGTTTCACTGAGCAGTTTGTTGGATTGCTTTGTAATTTTCAGATACCTAGGTATGTGGTATATCGCCTTTCATTGGCGCCATTACCCTGGCCCCTGCAAACGTGCTAGATGGATCTATCAAAGGGAATTAGGGTGCTGCTACTTGAAGAAGGGGCACAAGAGTGGTCCACGTGATACTGACATGCTGTTTTCTCAGATCTGGTGGCCTGCCTCCCACATGGTCAATTGCCCCAGTGCTTCCAGTCTTGCTTCTAGGGTCTTTTCTCAGCAGAGTAGCCAGAGGGATCTTTCTAAGCATATAACAGATCAGGCCACTTCCCTGGTCAAAAGCCTCCAATGACTCTCCCTATCTCTCAGAAGAGTCAAAGTCCTTCATGTATTTCCCAAAGCCTTACATGATATGGATGCGTCCCAGCCCCACTCACTCTCTAACCCCTCTCCTGCCACCCTCCTCTGGCTTCCTCTGCTCCATCCACATGGTCCTCCTCACTGTCCCTCAGCTAAGTGAAGCACAGCCTCTGGATCTGCCATCCCAGTGCCTGGAATGCTCTTCCCCAATTGTCCCTGTGGTGAGTTCTCAGCTCCTTCAGCTCTCCACTCATGATGCCTTCTATGACTCAACTAAAGAAGAACCCTATTCCCCAGCAGCATATTCTTTCCACCTTCCCTGCATTATTGTCCCCAATAACACTTGTCATCACACTGTGCATTTTACTTGCTGATTTGTATACTGCCTATCTAGACAGACTAGAATAAAATCACAAGGGCACCTGAGCCTATAGCCGTCACATCTGTACTGCAAGCGCATAGAAGGGTCCTGAACTCAGAGGAGGCATTTCCCAAATGTTGAGTGAATGAATGCCTGCATGCCCACGCCCTTGAGCCTCTGCTCATGGTCCCTCTCTACCTAGGATGACAGGATCCACTTCTCCAATGGTTCTTTCTTCAAGGTCTAGCTCAGCATTGCCTGATCTTGGTGACATCAGAGATAAGGCAACACCTTTTACCTTATCTCCATTTGACATCGCTTTTTGTCCATCTCACCACAGCAGAATTCTGCACCTTCTTTTGGGTACTGCCATCATATTTTACATACACTTCTATAACAATGCACACCCTATTAAATTACTGTCCTGTTTATTTTCTTTTAAAAAATGTATATAAGAAGTACATGAATACATTCATATTATTAAGCATAGGTAAAGTGAAGATGTCCATTACACTCTAAATCGATCTTTTCCTGCCAGAAGTGATCTTGCCTGGGAATTTATTTACATATATAGAAATAAAAATGCAAAGTTTTATTTTGAGTGTGTGTATGTGTGCTTTTTTATCTATGTGTTGTTACATTTTCTATTAAGATTTGCAACTTCTCCATGAAATACTTAGGACAGCTGTCCATTTTATTTTATTTTTATTTGTTGTGGGTGCATAGTAGGTGTATATATTTATGGTGTGCACGAGATGTTTTGATACCAGCATGCAATGTGTAATAACCACATCATGCAGAGTGGGGTATCCATTCCCTCAATCATTTATCCTTTGTGTTACAAACAATCCAATTACACTACTTTAGTTATTTTGAAACATACAACTATGTCGTTATTGACTAGAGTCACCCTGTCATTCTATAAAATAGTAGGTCTTATTCATTCTTTCCATCTTTTTGTACTCATTAACCATCTCCAGCTCCCCACACCCTTCCACTACCCTTCCCATCCCCTGGTAACCATGCTTCTACTCTCTATGTCCATGAGTTCAATTCAACTCATGGACATTTTATACCTATATATATTCTCCATTTCAAAAAACTTCAGCATTGAATTACATAGAATTGCATGGTGATTTAGTTAGCCATTCTCCATCTTATGGATATTTAGATGGTTTTTATCATTGCAACAACGTCTCAGTGAATGTTCTTATACTGGTCTCTTAGTGCAGATATATTTCTGTAGACTAGATACCTAAATGGGAAATAGAGGATCTGAAGAGTACAGATTTTAATCTACCAATTTGCCCTGTAAAAAGCCTGCAGAAACAACACTTCCATGAAAGCAGAATGTTTCCAGTGTTTTTACAGTCTGCATATTTACTGGGAGAAAATGTCTCATTGAAGTTTTAGTTTTTATTTCTCTGATTATTACTGAAGTTGAACATGTTTGTGTCTATTTACCGGAAATTAGATTCTCTCCCTCTTTGACTTGTCTGTCCATATTTGGAGGCTCATTTTTCTTTCCTATTGCTGTCAGTATCTTTCTTTTTCTTTTTCGAGATGGAGTTTTACTCTTGTCTCTTGTTGCCCAGGCTGGAGTGCAGTGGCGTGATCTCTGCTCACTGCAACCTCTGCTTCCTGTGTTCAAGCGATTCTCCTGCCTCAGCCTCCTGAGTAGCTGGGATTACAGGTGCATGCCAACACGCCCAGCCAATTTTTTGTATTTTTAGTAGAGATGGGGTTTCATCACATTGGCCAGGCTGGTCTCGAACCCTTGACCTCAGGTGATCCACCCGCCTCTGCCTCCCAAAGTGCAGGGATTACAGGCGTGAGCCACCGCGTTTGGCCTGCTGTCAGTATCTTTCTGTGTCTCTGTTTGTCTTACTTGACTGTGAACACTCGTGGGGTGTTCATCACATTTACCTCAGGTTCCCACTTCCAGGACACACAGCTGGTGCTTAATCAATGTTTGTTCAGTTGCGTTATGGAAGTCATAAGTATTACCCTTAACATAGTTGTCACTGTCATCTTCATCATCGTCACCATTTATTTATACTTACTGTATGCTAAGCACTGCCTTAAGAGGTATACATACACTGTCCCTAATTTTCATATTACCTCACCCAACATGGTCACTATTGGTGTCTCTGTTTTAAAGATAAGCAGCTGAGATGCAAACTACCTAGGCTGCTAGTACACTGAGCACACTCAGCTCAGGGGAGGTGAGCTTATGAAGCTAGTGCTTCTCCTTCACAGCTGTGGTCTTCATCCTGGCTACATGCTGGAAGCACCGAAACAGGCTAGGCAGGGTGATTCATGCCTATAATCCCACTATTTTGGGAGGCCGAGGTGGGAGGATCACTTGAGACAGGGGTTTTAGAGCAGTCTGGGCAACATAGTGAGACCTCGTCTCTATAAAAGCATTTTTAAAAAATCAGCCAAGTGTGGTGGTGCATGCCTGTGGTTCCAGCTGCTCCGGAGGCTGAGCTGGGAGGATCGATTGAGCCCAGGAGTCAAGGCTGCAGTGAGCTACGATCATGCCCTGCACTCCAGCTTGGGCAACAGACTGAGGCTATGTCTTTAAAAATAATAATAATAATAAATAATAAATTTTCAAAATAGAATTACATAAACATCATTTTAAAAGATTCCTTTATTCCAGCCCTACTCTAGGCCAGTCGATTCAGAATCTCAGGGAATGGGTCTGCAGAAGTAACATTAAAAAAACAAACCAACGAAAGAAAACCCCCAAAGCCTGTAGGTGATTCTGATGCACTGAAACAATGGGAGCCATTGGTCTACATCAGAAGTAAGGAAACTTCTTCTGTGAAAGGCCAGATAGTAAATATTTTAGATTTTGCAGGCCATGAAGTCTCTGTGGCAACTATTCAACTTGGCTGTCGAGACATAGAAAAAAATAAATGAGCGTGGTTGTGTTTCAATAAAACCTTATTCACAAAAACAAATGACGGCCACATTGGGCCCATGGACTGCAATATTGGACTCTGAGCCAATAGCACCCAAGAGTTTCTATCATAATACTTTAACAAGTCTGCAATTTAAGACTGTCCCAGTCAAAGCATGATCTCTGATCACATTAAGCATCATGGTCGTTCTCCATGGACAATGGCTTAAGAATCCTTGCCCAATCTTGAGAGAGTCTGCTTCAGTGGGTCTGGGCCTGGGAGTCTGCATTATAATGCAGGTCATTATGATGTAGGTAGCAGACCTTATGGACCACACTGGAAGAATCACTGATCTACTGAAGCATAATTGTTCCTGGCAAGCAGCAAAAGCTTGGCTGAAGAAGCAGAACTGGCTGTTATTCAAAAATCCTTTAAGATCACAGATAGACATTCTGTGTCCCCCGCCTGCCTTATGTTCCAGCATCCTGCCTCCAGGGTTCTGAAACCTTTCACACCCCAGCATCAAACCCTCCCAGGCTGAATGTTGACAGAGAAGAAAGAAAGCTATCCCTCCACTTTAACTCTGAAATTAGTCAAAGATCAAAGTCCTTGTCTATTTCAAAACATTGGAAAAGAGAGTGACTGTTTAACCACCTACATAATAAAACTGATGCTGGCATTTCTCTCTCTCTCTCTCTCTCTGTGTGTGTGTGTGTGTGTGTGTGTGTGTGTATTTCAGTAGCTGGCATTTCTCTGTGTGTGTGTGTGTGTGTGTGTATTTCAGTAGTTGTAAAATGGAGCGTCCATTCTCCTGTCATCAGCTTTAACGCTATGTGGCGGTTGAATGCAATCATTTCTGTTTCCCGACCTCTTTAACATCCATTATTTCTCTGTTGTCCGCATCTTACAGTCACAATCCTTTTAGTTGTTGATGACTTGGCGATTACCCGGGCTACCGCTTTAGGATTACATCCAAATGCATCTGAACAGTTGAATTTACTTACTGCTTTCCTCCTAAAAGCTTTTTAACATGATCCAACTGGGATGGTTACATCAGGAGAATCATTATTTGCAGCTCTCTTTTTTGGGAGATGGAAATAAATTTCCCAAAAGATGAAAGCAAACTGTTCAGTGTAGATCTGCAGTGTGACTTTTTCTTCTCTTTCCTTTTTACATTCCGTTTTCACAGTTTTCCTCAGGAATGACTCTTCTCCTGGGAAATAGGAATGTTTTCAATTGCACAATTGAGTCAAATCAATATTTAGAGTGGTTTGAACTTTCAGCCTTTTGCTGGATTTTGGCAGTATCATTTTACACTTAAATCCCTTTTCCCAGGTAACCTATAATATTAATATTAAACATTATTCACAGCTTTCTAACACCCCCCCAATTTCACTCAGCTATCAGCAAAACAAATAGTACCCAAGAGTTAAAAAGTTGCTATTCTTCTTCTAAAGCACAAGCACTTTTATGTTAAAATGGTATTGCTGTATGTTCTCAATATCTGTATACCTACCTACCTGTGCATGTAGTAGCTTTCAACATTATAATTAGACATGGAAACCGCACTGTGCAAGCATAATGCACCCACAGAGATTTGTAAAGCAGCTGTGACAAGTGCACGCTATGGCAAAGCAACTTTACAATAGCTAGGACAAATTCTACAATCTATTCATGGAGGGTTTCAAATAAAAATTGTGTAGAAGAATCTGAATCCTTTCATGCAGGAGGATTGCACAGATGATGAAATCTGTCATATCTCTCTGGTAGAGTTGTTTGAAGAAACATGTTGAATACTGGAAGGCTAATAGCATGGGGAAGCCACTCTTGTTGAGTTGAAATCCCAGCCTAGCTGCTGTGTGATCTGGGGCAAGTTGCTTTACCTCTCTGAGGCTCAGTGACTCTGTTACATTATAGGAATAATAGGAAGACATTCACATCATGACGTTCTAGTGGGGATTAAGTGAGGTCCCAGATGTCAGGCATCAAACACAGCTTCCTCATGTGAGAATTGTAACCACAGTGTAATGATGAGAAGGAAAAGAGATAAGCAATCATTACCAGGGAGCCTCTCTGCAACTTGCGCAGCAATTACAATCTTCCCTTATGAACTGGCTCGGTTAATAGCATCTACGTTCACTCAGCTATGCTAGTAAAAAATTGAGAAGCTATACTTTAAACCCCCCCCCTTCTTGCACCCCCACCTTCCATGATTAATTAGTCCCCAAATTGTGCCATTAATCCTCCCAAATAACTTTCAAATTCTGCCTCCCCCTCTTCATCCTCCCTGCCACTACCTCAGCCCAGGCCCTTACTAGCATTTATCTGGATGAATGCAAAAACCTCTTAACCAGTTTCACTATCTTCAGCTAGGATCCTCCATGAATCATTACTAGCCATATTTTGCAGAATAAAAAATTGAGGCACAGAGAAGTTTGACAAATAGCCACAAATCACACAGCTGGTAAGTGGTGTCGCTGGAATCCCAACCCAGGCAGTCTGGTCTCAGAATTTTCTGCTCGATTTTGGAATAGTGGGTTCACTGCGTTGTGTGGATAAAGACACCCAGCGGTGGCTTTAGGCCTCATGTTTGTACCTCTGGTGAGTCTGATTTCTCCATTGACAAATCTTTCATCAGAGCTGTTACTTGATTCTGCAAGAGCTTCAAGGAGTAGCCAAGGGACCACTGCGCAGGAAGAGAGAAGGGGAGGAAAAGGGGGAAGCCGTGGAGCTTTCAGCCTCACACCCCCATTCTCTGGAGAGGGGAGAGGGGCTGGTAGTGGAAATAATAATTGATATTTCCTATGTGATGAAGGCTTTACAAATATCCCCGAACTATGAATGTTGGCATAGCTTCTGGGTTGGTGAACACATCTGAGTGCCAGGATCATGCACCCCAACTACATGGAGATGGAAGCTCCTGCACTTGGGTCCTTTCCAGACCTTGTCCCATGCATCTTTTCATCTGGCTCTTCCTCCCTTTCCTTTATTATGTCTCTTATGAATAACATGGTACATGTAAGTTAAAAAAAATAGGAGGGATCTAGATTAGGGATGGGCAAGCTAGGGATACACATCCATTTCAACATTCCAGGAGTCTAGTCCACTGGATGCGGCCAGGCAGGGGGCATTTCCAGGTTAGGATGATGCTTGGATTCTGGTAGGAAGCAGGCTGCTTACTCAGGCAGATGTGATGTTGTAGGACCACATTGTCAGTCATCCATGTCCCATTAAAGGATACCATCTGATGGAAGCTAGGACCCAGAGCTTTATCATGTCCTGTGGTCTCCGGCACCAGAGTGGCAGGGAAGGTAAACTGAGACACTTAAGACCCAGGAAAGGATTGACTGCTGACTAGTCTACAAATCTCAACGCTCTCCTGGGAGACTGACAGTCGTCTGTGCAACCATGATTCTGCAAAAGACACTAAGAGCCCATGCGACTGTGTAATTTGTATATCAACCTGCTCTAAAGGCTGTGGGTGTAGCACTAAGAACACATCTAGAGAGCCTGACATATTACAATCCTGGCATTTGCTTGCTCAGGGTCTACCGTGGCATTTCTCAGCTGTGTCTGAGAGATGTCAGTAGCTGTTACAAGAGATGAAAAAGAAAGGCAGGGGGTAGCATCATGGGGAAAAGTATGAGGAAAAAATTGACCTCTACCCTTTCTGAATTTAAAAAGGCAGCATGATATCACTGTCTTTTGAATTCATAATGCATCCTAGCATTAACGTTCTGGAGTAAAGAATTCTTCTGTAGTTTAATTTAATATATTCTTGCCTGTACTTATTTGACAAAAGAACTGCTTTTACCCAGAAGAGCCAGAACATATTGAAAACATTATCCCTTGGGAGTTGGTTTGGGAAATACTAATTTAGTTGAATGTAGCACTAGAACTCGCAGTACATAAGAAGGCGGAAAATGAGCAGGCTCACCAGTGTAGACTGTCCACACTGGTGGATTTTACCTGATTCCCAGGATTCTCCACATTAGATTCTGAGCTCTGCTAACGTAGGCACCATGTCTATCTTGTTCACTACTCGCTTTTCCTAAGCCTTTGATGGTTGATTTTTTTGGTATGTCCGACACCTTCTTTAAGAACAACTATTCTTCGGCCGGGCACGGTGGCTCAAGCCTGTAATCCCAGCACTTTGGGAGGCCGAGACGGGCGGATCACGAAGTCAGGAGATCGAGACCATCCTGGCTAACATGGTGAAACCCCATCTGTACTAAAAAAATACAAAAAACTAGACGGGCGAGGTGGCGGGCGCCTGTGGTCCCAGCTACTCAGGAGGCTGAGGTAGGAGAATGGCGTAAACCCGGGAGGCAGAGCTTGCAGTGAGCTGAGACCCGGCCACTGCACTCCAGCCTGGGCGACAGAGCGAGAATCCGTCTCAAAAAAAGAAAGAACAACTGCTCTTCACGAATTTTCCATCTCTCTTAACATTTTCATCTTCTTTGCTGTTTTCCTGTACTTTTATAACATCCCAAGTTTTCTCTCACATGGGTTATATTTTCATGCGTTGAAGCTGACCTTTTCCTTGACCACATTTAATGCATATTTTAACTCTCTTTATTTTGTTTTCTACACAATCTAGCTTACCACAAACAACTATTTATTCATTTCAGTCTTTTTTTTAATCATTTCAGCTTTATTTTATATTACATCAAAATTACATTTTTGAAACTTTATGGAGACCATAAAACATTCACTTTCAAAAAATTACCCTTGTTGTCTATAGTATCTTCTCCATAGGCATATTCTACCTGTGTCTTACAATTTCTGTAGCCTTCTTTCTTGCTGCACAAGTTTTGGCTGTGCTTATATTTCCTCATGTAAGGACAGGAATTATTATTATTATTTTGTGAGACAGAGTCTCACTCTGTTGCCCAGGCTGGAGTGCAGCGGCATGATCTCCGCTCACTGCAACCTCCGCCTCACAGGTTCAAGCGATTCTCCTGCCTCAGCCTCCTGAGTAGCTGGGATTACAGGCGCTCACCACCACACCCAACTAATTTTTGTATTTTTAGTAGAGACAGGGTTTCACCATGTTGGCCAGGCTGGTCTCGAACTCCTGACCTCAGGTGGTCCACCTGTCTCGGCCTCCCAAAGTGCTAGGATTCCAGGCATGAGCCACGGTACCCGGCCCAGGAAAAAGTTTTACTCAGTTCTGCTGTTTGTCTACGTTAGTGTTTGTAGATTCATCTTTATTTCCCTTCTTTATTTACTTGTGGACCCTTCACTTCACTTCTGATTGCTTTTAGAACCTGTCTCTTATATCAGTGAGATTTACCACTCTGAACCAGATTTTTGGCATCTTGGAAGATGTTTAGCCAGTGTGGCTCTTTAAGACTCAGGAGGAATTTCCTATCTCAGCTTCATGTTGAGAAATATTTATGTGTGTGTGTGTGTGTGTATGTGTGTAAACATTACGCAATACTTACTGGGGTGCTAGGCACTATTCCAAAGCCTTTTACATTCATTTAATCTGCACAGTAACCCTCTGAGATTAGTACTCTTAGTATTCCCATTTGACAGATGAAGAAATGAGTCACTCTAATTCATCCAACATCGTACAACTAGTAAGTGTCTAAGTCAAAATTTAAATGTAAGCAAACTGGTGCTGAAGTCTGTGCTGTTAACTAGTACAATATGTTTCCTTTTCATTCCTTTCTTGCAAAAAAAAAAAAAAAAAAAAAGAGTAAAAAGCTGTAGCTGCCTTGATTTACCTGTTTCTGTGGTTTCCTGCTTGAGAGAATGCATGTGATTGCTATGTTCCACCACTGGGCATTGTAGTCCTGCATAAGCGTAGGAAGTACTCATTGGGTAATTAGGGCAATGGAGGGCTAAGTTGCCATGAGCACCTCCTCAGAGTTCTTGCATGATGGAGAAGCCTTCCTGCCTCTGGCTGACACAGGGTTCTCGTCTCTAAGCCCCTGTAGGTCAGAAGTTGTAGCAGAAGTGCCTGGCCTTATTTTTCTGCATCAGGGATTCTTCCTTTCTTTGGTTAGTGAAAATTCCTCGAGGGCCCAGAAGATTTCGATCAGTACTATTTTGTTCCCAAGACTGCAGCAACCTTTCATTTATTGGTGTGTGTATATGTTCATGAATATTCCAGTGGGAAGTTGGTGGAAAGGGAAGGTAGTCATTTGGCAGTTGGTGTCTTGCCCAGGAAGTCTCCCTTATCTAGTTTAATCCTTAAAACAGCCTTGAAGGATGCTGTTATTAACCCTGCTTTCCAGGTAAGAAGATGAGAGAGCCCAGAGTGCTTAAGAAGTCACCCAGGTCACACAGCTGGCAAATGAAAGAGACAGAATGCAAGCCGGGATCTCGTCTCCAAAGCCCTGTTTTCTCAGCTATTACTCATTTCCTTCAGTTTCCAGTCAGTTCATTTTAATTCCTTGTACTTAATTCAATCTTATCAAAGATTCATTTGCTGAACTCCTATTATATGAGTAAGATCTGGACCTTGGACTCAAGAAGTTCATGATGAGAAGCCAAAGGTAGAAGCCGGTGATAATGGACCATGAGTGGCGGAACAGACTGCAGGATTTGGGCAAAAGTGGAAATTCTACTTTTGTGCATGGTTTGAAAACGTCTGGTGATGAGGGCACTCAGAGCATTGCTTGAGGAGAGGCATGACTCCTGCTCCAACCAGGTGTGAGGCAACCACCTGAGCAGTGGCAGCGCCACAGAGCCTGGAAGTCCAAGATCAAGGTGTCGGCAGGGCTGGCATTTCCTGAGAACTTTCTCTAGGCTGTCACATCACTGCTTTATCCTTGTGTCTTTCCATCCTCTTCCCTTTGGGTGTCTGTGTCTTCATTTCCTCTTCTGTAAGGACACTGTTCAGATTGAATTCCGGCATAGCCTAATGACCTCATTTGAACTTAATTACCACTTTAAAGGCCGTGTCTCCAAATACAATCACAACAAATGAATGTAGGAACAAACTTCAACACATGAATGTTAGGGAGGAAGCAATTCAGTCTGTAATAGTCTAGAACCAATGGCAGGCCCAGGTGGCAACATGAAAAAGGATAGATTGTTGACCATATAGCACAACTCTTGGAATGTTACTTAAAGGAGTTGGGACGTAATTCTTCCTCTAGGCCACCATTTACCTGCATGGAACATGCAACACTGAATATGTGTGTGGTTGTGTGTGTGACACAATTTTAAGTGGTACTAGGACACAGCATTCGACAACATTGAATCCCAGCTTGGTGCAGTGGTTCATGCCTGGAATCCTAGCAATTTGGGAGGCCCAGGTGAGAGGATCCTAGGCCTTGAGAGGATCCCGGGAGTTTGAGACCAGCCTGGGCAACACAGTGAGACCCCCATCTCTATTAAAAATTTTAAAAAAAAATTAGCCAGGTGTGGTGGTGCATACCCGTAGTTTCAGCTAGTTGGGAAGCTGAGGTGGGAGGATCGCTTGAGCCCAACAGTTCAAGGCTATAGTGAGCTATGTTCACACCACCACACTCCAGCCTGGGTGATGGAGTGAGACCCTGTCTAAAAAATAAAAAATTTAAAAAAAACATTGAATCTCGCAGCAAGAAAGTCCTTCTCTTTCCATTTTTCTTGCAATTCTTTAAGGAGAATGTGTTAGTTGATCATACTACGTCTCTTATAACTCTCTGCCTTTTGTTAATGTCCCCTATTGAGAAAAAACAGAGATAAGAAGCCTTGAGAAATAATGATTATCTAGCTAAAATTGGAGACTACTGTTTTGTTTTCATCTTATTGAATTTTTATGATTGCCTTTTATCTATGGCAAATGATTCTGGGCTTCTGCTTGTGATATTGACATAATAATTATTATCTTATTATTTCCTTATTTTCTAAAGGTAGTCATGTGTTTAAAAAGTGAGTTAAAGAAAATATTGAAAAAAAAATACAGTAAGTCCTATAAGTAATGACACATATTAGGAAGGTGGGATGGAAAGCTAGAAGGCTGGAAAGTGCTGCTGTGGGTGAAGGCAAGGTGAGTGGGGAGAAAAGTGGTGGACCTGCTGGGAAGTCATCAGGAGAATGATGTAGCTGTGAGTACATGTGCCCGTGCGCATGTGTACTGGTTGCCGGGGGGCGGGGGGGAATGCGTGCCTGTGTGTGTGTGTGTGTGTGTGTGTGTGTGTGTCCTTGAGTGGAAAAACACAGTTTGTCCTCTGCTTTCACATCACAACGATCAACCCACAAGAGGTCTGTGACCCTATATGTGGGTTGTCCCCCACACACCAAGCAAGCAATCAGTTGTGCAGTGGACACCAACTGCACGGCCACCAATTCCATTCTGACACCCTCGACCTAGAGATAGCGTCAGATTCCACAGCTTGAGGCTGAGCTCAAGCCCCAGGTCATTTTACCTGTGCCTCTAACTGGTTGCCTATAAATTGGGATTCTCACAATCCCCTCCTTTAAGTCTGATTATTTGCAGGAGCAGCTCACAGAACTCAGGGGAATACTTAGGTTTACTGGTTTGTTATAAAGGATGTTACAAAGGATACAGATGAAGAGGTGCTCAGGGCAAAGCATGTGGGAAGGAGTGAGGAGCTTCTGTGCCCTCCCTGGGTGCACCATCCTCCAAGAGCTTCCACGTATCCAGCTGTTCATGAGCCCCTGAACCCTGCCCTTTGGGTTTTTAAGGAGGCTGTATTATGTAGGCATAATTGGCCCTTGGTGATCAACTTAATCTTCTGCCGTCTCCCAGCTGAAGATTGGGAAGCGGGGCTGAAAGTTCAACCCTCCAATCCTGCCTTGGTCTTTCCAGTAACCAGCCCCATCCTGAAGCTACTTAGGGGCTGCCAGCCACCAGTCCTCTCATTAATATACATAAAGACATTACTTTGGAGATCCTAAGAATTTTAGGAGTCGTATGGCAGGGAAGAGGTAGAAGACTATATATATATATATGTGTGTGTGTATATATATATGTGTGTGTATATATATGTATATATATATTTTTTACCATGTCACAGTCCTCATACCCTGAAATCATCCCATAAGCTGAGATGAATTAGTAGGATTAGATAGGCCTTTGTTTTCACTTTATAAGCAGGATTGAAAATGTCCACACACTCTTAGGTGTGAATTACATAATGGCATGAATTATTGTTTCTCCAGAAGCAAACAGTGAATGATAAATAGTTACTGAGCACATTTCATATGCCAGGCACTGTGGAAAGTACCACAGCTACCATGTGGGTTAAGACAGACGGGGTCCCAGCTAAGTGGTCAAAGACTCGCATGAGACTCCTTCCGTACCACTCACTAACCAGGCACCCTCTGCCGAGCGGTTTGAGCTTCTTGAGCCTCAGCATTCTTATGCATCCAGCGGACAAAGCCATACCCCATGCATATTGCCCTGGTGATAAATGAGCTGAGGTGTATGCAGGCACTGCCAATTGTGTGAAGGCATGCATCCAGTGTTATTACTGTCAGCCTTACATTCCGAATTTCAAAAGTGCCATTCAGAGAATCCTTGCTTTGATGGCCCCCAGAAGCATGTGAAAAATAGAGCTTCTACTCAGAAGGCCTAATTGCATAACTTGAGCAATTTAGCTGGAAATGTTAAACACTGTCTGCATCCCAGAGCTGGAATGGAGGGAACCACGTGGACAGGAGGTCAGGGATCTCCTTTAGGCAGCATTGAGTTTAAGGAGACTGGCACCCACTGTGTTCATCCGGAGAGGTGTGGTGGATTAATATAATGCAGACCCTGAGTTTTAATAACGAGCCCAACAAATGTGCAAGGCTCCAGGGAAAATAAATGAAAGGAAACTCTAAGTCAGACTTGGTTCCTCCAAACACATTTGCAATCTCCCTTCCTGTGGGGGTGGGGAGTGGGGCGAAAACTTTAGGTTAACAAGTTAATGACACCTGCCTACTGTGCCTTTAATTACCCTGCAAACCTCAAGCAGAGACTGACAACTACTAGAGCCATATGCAGATTTCAGGGCTGTCTACACACAGATAACACAGCCTCCTCCCACAAGCTTTCCTGACAAAGATGAGCAGGATTCCAGGAAGCCCACCTTCACAGGGCAAGTGAAACTAGTAATTTTTTTTTTCACAAGGTGTCCCTTTTAATCTTCACAACAGACCCTGAGAGGTCAATATTATTGTGTTTATTTACCCAGGGGGAAACTGGCTTAAAGATATTAAATATGTCAAAGATCACACAGAGAGACCAGAGCTCCAGTCTCTCTGGTCAAGAACCTAGGTTCACCGCAAGGATTTCATGCAGCTGTGGAGGGCCCCACTCACTCTCCCTCCTCCTCCCTCCTCTCATCTTCCCTCCCTCTCTTTGATCTTTCTCTAATCTCTTTTATTGCCTCCCTCTCTGTTTTCTGTTCTCCCTCCTTCCTCCCCACCCCATATACTTTCTTTCTCTCTTTCTTTTTCCTCTCTCCCTTTCTTTCCATTCAATTTCCCTCCCATCTCTTTCTCTCTTTCTTTCCTTCCTCCCTCCCTTCCTCCCTCTTTTCCTCCCTCCCTCCTTCCCTCCCTTCCTTCCGCCCTCTTCCCCAAGGCAGTTCATAGAAACCGGAACCCCTCTTTCCGAAAGTCAGCCAGGAACTCTAAAAATATTATTCTGACCTGCTGGGTAAAGTACTAGCCATAAAGAAATCATTGACTATAGATCATGAGACTCCCATTCCAGAGAGGGTCGTGTCCCACACTCACAAGGAAGGAACACTGCTCAGAGAGGCCAAGAAAAATCTAGACAGAGAGGCCTTGCTGCCTGTCCCCACTCAGTCTATTGGCATTCCATTGGACCCTTTATGTCCAATCCTATTTCCACTCGGTTGTCTACCCTTTGTTGAATCTAAGCATGAAAATGGACAACTTCTTCTGTATCTTTGTGTTTTCATTCTGAATACTCCAACGTAAAAAAGTTATTCTTATTACTTTTTAATTATTATTATTTTCCTTTGCAACAGTCTCATTCTGTCACCCAGGCTGGAGTGCAGTGCCACAATTTCGGCTCACTGCAACCTCTGCCTCCTGGGTTCGAGTGATTCTCCTGGCTCAGGGATTACAAGAGCTCCCCACCACCCCAACCGGCTAACTTTTGTATTTTTAGTAGAGGCGGGGTTTCACCATGTTGGCCAGGTCTTGAACTCTTGACCTCAAGTGATCCGCCTGCCTCAGCCTCCCAACGTGCTGGGATTACAGGCATGAGATACCATGCCTGACTCCCATGTATACATGTTAAATGCAGGTGTTGTCTTTTCTCCTAGGAATCTGCCTCGTATCAGAGAATCTTAAGGGAGCCAAGGGCTTTGTCCCCAGCTGTCCTCACCAGGTCTCATGCTCCTTTGACTCTGAGCTGGGATATATTTCTGTGCTCCTTTTTGCTCTCTGTGCTTCTTTGCTGTCATGTGGGGACCTTCATCTCTGCAGATTATTCCTGGTTTAAGGTGGGGACTTCCGATTTACTAAATGTCTGCTTTGTCTAGCTTCTTTAACACTGTTCATCTTACATATCATATGTTGCTAGCTGTCTTCAGACAATTCCATGAAGTTTATTGGAAAAAGTGAAGTGAACCGCAGGACAGGACACCTAGTGTCAGTCCTGGGTCTCTAGGTTGCTGTGTTACCTTAGGCAAGCCCCCTCCTCTGTCTAAACTTCAGAGTTCCCAGCTGTAAAAGATATTCTCCCGAGACCCTTTCAGCTCTGCCATCTGCATGTAAATCCTGATACATAAGACGCTCCCCTCAACAATCCACGATGACTATGTGGTCTTTCTATAATGATCTGTGAGAGCAGGTGGAAGTCTAGGGTCTCCAAATTTATAAGAAGTAAGTGAGATAAGTAATTTTGAATGCTTATCACAGCACTTGGAAAAACTAATTAATGTTAATACTTGCTGCAATTATTATTTAGCATGCACCTCCAATGTCCTAAAAACATCACACAGAGAAAAATAAACAGCGACATCCAGAAGATTTAAACAATAAGGTCTCAGGAAAAAAAAGCAGATCCTATGATGATGTTTATAACATCCTGATGGAGAATTTCAGAACGAAGTTCAGAATGAAGGGGATTGTTCTTTGTCATGAAGACCAAATTTAAGGCTTCAGGAAGTGTGGTTCTGATCATCTGGGGACAAGGAGATCTTGATTTTTGGTTTGGGACTTTCATGTATGTCCCTGTGCACGACACTGGTCAAATATTCACCACTCTGGACCCAATTAACTTGCCTGGAAACTTCAAAACAGACTCTAACATGTATATGCGATTTACATATACATACACATATATATGTGTATATATATGTGTATATATATAATACAACAGAGTCTAGTATTTATTTTCTTATTTTTTCATTACTTGTATTACTATTTACTATGGATGTCTTGTGCAAGTGTAACAATACCACCATTTTGTGGCAGTTGCAGTAACAAACGCCACAAAACCTCCATAATTTTAAATAATTTCTCACTCATAAAACATATCTATCATGTGACAGCAGAAGTGCACTACTCCACAGAGGCATTCAGGGATCTATGCCGGGGGAGGCTCCCTTATAACACAGACTTCTACCACCACAAAGACAAGGAAAAGGAAAGCTTGGCAGGAAATGCACCTGCTCTTAGAGTGACAAACATCACTTCCTCCTACATGTCATTTGTCAAAGCAGGTCATATGGCCATGCCTGAGATTTAGTAGATGGAGACAATCCTACCAGGTGCCCTGGGCAGGAGAAGCAAATATTTGTGAAGGGTATCTCCTCAGGGTATAAACACAACACCATACCTGACCGGCTGGATTTGTGTCATAATGTATCCTCACTTCCATGAGAAAGAGAGAGAAGAGAGTAGAAGAAAAATAATGCATTAAGATTCCTTGTTTTTCACAAGGAAGCCAACTCTCCTCCATTCAAATGAACTTCCCCTCCCAATTGACTCAGTTTACCTAACAAGGCAAGAGCTAAACATCTGTTTCCCATGAATCCTTCTCAATTTCCATCAAGGGGCCAGGGAAGTAGCTGGTTCAGTGTTAGAACCAGTGGCCGGTAGACCAGGTTGGAAGCTTTTGAGAACTATTGGTCAGAAAACAATTGGTGCAAGAGGAATGGCTTGCATCATTCATTCAGCAAAATGAAATGGGAAGAACAGAACTGGGTGCTGGAGTGGGTCAGGTGGGTCAGCACCAGGTCATTGTTTTGGTGGTAATTACCCCATCAGAGTCCAAAGTTTCAAGAGAGTCTCTGAGCTGAGGAGTGGGATTGTGGCTATGGGTTCCACCAACTCATAGTCAGGATCAGGGGGCACAGAGGCGTTCTGGGAGCCATCGCAAGGCAGCAAAGCTGTGTGTTTAGACAGTGCTCTTTTCTCTAGTGTGAGATGGATGTTTCCAATTGCTCTTTACCTACCTTTGACCACAGAAAGGTATTTTCGTTTCTCTTCAGCAGAGAATCTTGACTCCTTGCTGTCTCTTTACTGGCCTCTGAAGTCATGGGCATTTCCAAGCGCTGGACTAGATGCTCTATGGGGAACTGACAAAAATTAGATCTGATTGTTCTATTTTGTTCTTATGACATTAAATTCAGAGTTACCCAGCACTGCCAGATCACCATTATCTTTTCTTAAATTTGATGAGTTGTTTTTTTTTTTCTGTCATCCCAAATTGCTCTTTAATGTGAATCATTCATGAGAGAGGGTCAGGGCTCTCAGCAGGGAGGCAGCCTGCTGAGGTCAGAGAGGAAGGCACAGGATTTGATGTTAGACTGGCTCAGCCCCAAACCTCAACTCCGGCATTGAGAAGATGTGTGGCTGTGGCTAAGTGATACAGCCTTTATGAGGTTCAGTTTTCAGCTAGGAGGATAAAGGAGATGATATTTGTAAAGTACTTTACTTTGCCTAGCTCACAGCAGGAACTCAAGCAATGATCATAATTAGGAAAATCTGGGCACTAGTAGGGGCAATTCTGACACTCTTTTTGGGTCATGGTGGCTGGGAACTGAGGGGCACAATGACTTGGTGGGCCCAGGGGCTATCAGGGAAGACGTCACATGCACCTGCTGCTGGAATTATGGCGGTAGCATAGCTCTGGATGTTACTCACTAATCTAGCTAAAGCTAGCGATACTCACCAACCCTTAGTTTTGAAGAAAAGTTTCCTCCATAATAATCCTCAGACTTCTTATTTTAAAGTCCTCAAATCCAGTAAACCTCTAGTCCCTATCCCCTGACTAAATGCCTTCTACTCTGTAGAACCATTGCATGTGGGTGCATATGGAAGCTCTACTTTCTTTCCTCTCCTCTTAAGTGTTTTTGGGATAATATGCTGATATATTGTAGCTCACCTTGGCTGAATATACATTGACCAGAAAGAAGTGGTGTGCTAACCCCCTGATAGATTTGATTCATTTGGGCAGTGAAGCTTTGCAGTTTGGGCCAAGGGTTCTCAATGACCTGGCTTGTCTGTCGACATGCTTCAGGCTCACTGGGCATTTGATAACAATCTCCTCAGGGTATAAACACAACACCATACTTGACCAGCTGGATTTACATCATAATGTATCCTCATTTGCATGAGAAAGAGAGAGAGAAACAGAGATAGAGAGAGAGAAGAATGCATTAAGATTCCTTGTTTTTCACAAGGAAGCCAACTCTCCTCCATTCAAATGAACTTCCCCTCCCAATCGACTCAGTTTACCTAACAAGGCAAGAGCTAAACATCTGTTTCCCATGAATCCTTCTCAATTTCTATCAAGGGGCCGGGGAAGTAAGTGGTTCACTGTCAGAACCAGTGGCCAGTAGACCAGGTTGGAAGTTTTTGAGAACTATTGGTCAGAAAACCATTGGTGCAAGAAGAAAGGCTGTCTTCAGCAGAATGAAATGGGAAGATAAGAACTGGGTACTGGTGATTTGTTTTATGCGACCACCAGAGCAGGCGCCAGAGAAAAGGCAAGTAGGCGAGGTAAAAAAGAAACGTTATTAGCTAGCCAATGTGAAGGAAGAAAGGGCGAAGTTTACCGGTTTCCGGCGGTGGAGGCCGAGGAAGTTGCTCCGGCGTTTTTGGGCCAGGTTTCTAGGTTCGCATATGAGGAGGGGCCGAGGAAGTTCGCGCCGCGCGCCTGCCGGGATCGACTTTTTTGTTTAAGGCTTGGGAGTGGGAGGGCAATAGACGGGACACGGGCGTGTTGGGGGCGTTTTTTAGGTGCGGCCAGGTAAGTTTTGGTTTCCTTGATTGGACGCCATGTTGCGCCTGCGCAGTTGGTTTGTATTTTTCCCGGGCGTGGGCTGCATTTTCCCGCGCGCGGGTAAGTTGGTGATGAAGAACCCGGAAATGCGCCATCTTAGTCGTCTTTATCCTCTCCCCCCGTCCAGACAAGTGGAGTGCGTCAGCACCAGGTCATTATTTTGGTGGTAATTACCCCATCAGAGTCCAGAGTTTCAAGAGAGTCTCTGAGCTGAGGATTGGGATTGTGGCTGTGGGTTCCACCAATCCATAGTCAGGAGCGGAGGGCACAGAAGTGCTCTGAGAGCCATTGCAAGGCAGCAAACCTGTGTATTTAAACAGTGCTCTTTCCTGTAGTGTGAGGTGGATGTTTCTGACTGATCTTTACCTAATGTGTGCACACTGGTGGGTGCTATTAGCGGCCTCTTACACGGTAGACAGAGTTTCTCCCTGCCGCTGCCCTGCTCCCAACCTCCTAAAAAATCACAAAGGACATCATTGTGTTTACCACAGTAATGAACCATGACACATAGGTGTTTATCTGTTGTTTTTAAAAATTTTTCATGACAATGCAGATCAACCTATCCTCAGCTCAGCATTCTCTGTTATGTAAATATCCTAGCAATGACAAGTTCAACATCTGTATCATTATTATAATAAAATGTATACATATTTATAATTGGATAGGTATACTTTGTGGAGTAGTTCACATTATATTTTCATATTTAATCTTCACTGTGACCTTGTAAAATTGGTCCAGGTTGAGCATTCCAAATCCCCAAATTCAAAATCCCAAGTGCCCCCAGATCTGGAACTCTGAGTGTCAACGGGATGCTCAAAGGAAGTGCTCATTGGAGCATTTTTGGATTTTGGATTTTCGGATTTAGGATGCTCAGCCAGTAAGTACATAAAGGAAATATTCCAAAATTTGAAAATGTCCAAAATCAGAAACACTTCTGGTCACAAGCATTTTGGATAAGGGGTACTCAACCTGCACTTGATAAGTCTCTGGGAGGTTGGGTAACTTATCTAAGCTTATCCAAGACTCTCTGCTAAAGAGGAGAGCAAACACCTTTCTGTGGCCAAAGGTAGGGTCTTTCACAGGTACTTGGTTCTCTTGCCCAGGGCACATGGTAGGATCATCCCCACATGCTGAAACTCAGGTGTGGCCATATGACTTGTTTTGACCAAAGACATGTAGGAAGAAGTGACATGTATCACTCTAAAAGCTGGTGCAGGTTGGGTGCGGTGGCTCATGCCTGTAATCTCAGCACTTTGGGAGGCCGAGGTGGGCAGATCATGAGGTCAAGAGATCAAGACCATCCTGGCCAACATGGCGAAACTCCGTCTCTACTAAAAATACAAAAATTAGCTGAGTGTGGTGGCATGCATGTGTAGTCCTAGCTACTCAGGAGGCTGAGGCAGGAGAATTGCTTGAACCTGGGAGGTGGAGGTTGCAGTGAGCCGAGATGGCTCCACCGCACTGCAGCCTGGCAACAACGTGAGGCTCCGTCTCAAAGGATAAATAAAGAAGTGAGCTAGTGCATTTCTTGCCAAGCATTCCTTTTCCTTGCCTTTGTGGTGGTCATGCAGGTAGAGCTAAACCTGCATCTGTCTGTGTGAAGAAGAGAGATACAGGTCTGGGCTAGGTAAAAGCCTCCATCTTACTGTGAAGTGTATTACAGGAGTTTCAGAAAACATCTCACTGGGGCCAGGGTAGAAGGCCACAGTCCTACTCAGAAAACGTGAGAGAGAATTAAAATCGAGTTTGATGGCAGTCTGAGAAGTCTGCTCTGAGATTTAATCAGGTCCTGATGGAGTAGTCAGATTGAATGGTGCCAACCGGGAGGCAACACAAGTTGTTGCAAGGAAAACAGCCCCATTAGAGCTTCGCATTATACATGTTCTCTGAGCTAGGTAATTGTGGCTGTGTGATTCCTAGCAAGTGACCAAACCTTTCTGAAATTTAATTTCCTCATCTGTTGGAGAAAGGGGCTGAGCCAGAGGCTGCACCATGGCCTGTTATTTGCGCAGTATGTGGGCATCAGCTCAGAACAACCCCTGGGGATTTTCCATTTGTCAAAAGAAGAAAAAGAAATCAGGTCCCAAAGGGATGTTAATATTTTTAGATTGCATGTCTTCCTGCAGTCTTTTTGGTTGACTTAAATGTGGGCTTTAGGGCAGGGCAGCAACCCGAGTGAGCTAAAGAGGCCAGCAGGAGAGAGCTCCTTGGCTGAGAACGCTGGGGGTGACATGGCTCACAGGCACAGCAGGAGGTGAACGGCTCTGTGGAGGCTGTGGCTAAAAGGTCTTAATGGATTGTGCTCTCTCCTGCCTCATGATTACAGGATTCTTCCCTGTCCATCGTGTCTTGGGCCAGTGCTAAAGAATTGCTGAATTTCTGCTGCACCCTCTCGCTCCCCAGGGCAGAGGCGAATCTACTCAGCTAGAAATTGGTTCTGTTGTATCCTTTGCCTCTACTTTGTTCCACAGGGAAGCAGATATTCTGGGATCTTGGCTTTGGAGGCACCGTCAGAACACCTGACTCAATCTCTTTCTGGTGCAGATAGGGAAACAGGCCTAGAGAGGGAAAGGGAATGGGTGAGGTCCTAGAAGCAGAACTGCTGAATTGGCTCCTGGTGTCCTGACGATCAGTTCAAATAAGTGACTCTCAAGGGACGATGATTTTCCTGGCCCCATTCGTTGTCCCAGTTCCAACCTAGGAGCTGGGAGGAAGGTGGGTTCTGGCTTTGAAGCCTTGGACTGAGGTGGGAGGCCTGAGGGTCATACCTTGCCAAGGGAGGTGGAAAGAATGTGATTCAAAAGATGAGTTCAAGTTGTGATCAAGCAGAGAAACCCAAAGAAGTGATCCTAAGCCTCAGGTTCAAAGAATAAGACATAGGCAGAACCTGGGACCTGGGAAAAGGCCATGGCAGAGTGGAGGCGAGGGAGAGGCCTTGTCAGAGTGGCAGGTCCAGGGGTTCAGGATGGCAAATGAGGTGGGGCTGTATTTGGGCTGTTTTTTCCTTCCTCCTTTCTTTCCCTACCATTGTCCCCCTTCTCTCTCTTCTTCCCTCCCCTCCTCTCTCTTTTTCTTCAATATTGATCACAGAGTGTGATAGCTGATTTGCTTACAGAAAATCACCAAGCCAGAAAAGGCAAAACCATTTTCACAAAACATTATCTTTTATGCCTAAGAATGAAATAAAGTAGAGAGGAGAGGGTCCCTTAGCTACCTATACTGGAAAAATAGGCATGGTACGAAAACTTGGGTGAGAAAACCCAAATTAACCACGTCATTCATTAATTCATTGATTGAACAGCATGACTAATAGTTGCCAGTTTCCATCTCTATCCTCCTCTGACCGTGTGAAGCAGGCAGAACACAGAAACCCTTTTAGCCTGATCTGTGAAGATCACGATCATGATACCTCACTGGGATTTTGACAGGATTAAATGGGTTACTCCAGGAAGGTGAACACATTTTAATGTCTTTCAAATGCTCTAGTATTATTATTACCATTATTATTTTATTTTTATTTTTTTGAGACGGAGTTTTGCACTGTCGCCCAGGCTGGATTGCAGTGGCACAATCTTGGCTCGCTGCAACCTCCGCCTCCTGGGTTCAAGCAATTCTTCTACCTCAACCTCCCGAGTAGCTGGGGTTATAGGCGCCTGCTACCACGCCCAGCTAATGCTTTTGTATTTTTAGTAGAGACAGGGTTTCACTATGTTGGCTAGGCTGGTCTGAAACTCCTGACCTCATGATCCGCCCACCTTGGCCTCCCAAAGTGCTGGGATTACAGGCATGAGCCACCGCGCCGGGCCTATTACTATTATTTTTACTTGTGATTGTTTTGATTGTTGTCAGAACCCTGAGTCTGTGCATTAGAAGTTTCTTTATGGTCAAATCAGAGAAACCCAGCCCTGCCCCGAAGAAAGATTAGATAACTGCTCAAGCTTCCTAAGACATGAGAGGACTCAGGAGCCCCAGGAAGCAGGTGCAGTCGTTCGAGCTTGACCTATGTTGTCCTTTTACTGGAGTCTTTGGGATGTCCACAGCTGATAAAGTAGGATGAACAGCAAGGATACATTCATTGAAAGCTTTACCACCAGATTAACTTCAACTCTGCACCAGCTCGTCTTACTCCCTTGCTCCAGGGACTTGCTGGTGGCCACTGAGTTGCTGAAGTACACTGCTGTCTGACTTCCTTGTTTCCTGCTATCCAACAGCTCAACATTTTACAGTCTTCAGATACTCGTCATCTTTTCATTGCCCTCTGCTTGTTTTTCCATAGCAGACATTGCTCATAAATCTTTGCACTGACACTTAGCTGTGACAGGGACTGGGACTGTTTCTCAGCATAGTTCTGCAATCACCCATTCAGGTGGGAGATAGCCAAGGTCATCTGAAATCTGGTATAAAAACTTTTATAATGATTGAGCACCTCATATGTGTTCGGTGTTCTCCCAGACACCATACTGAGGCATAAAGCAGCAATTTCTAGTTTTCTTTGGTCTAGAAATGCCCGCAACATTTCAAGTACCACCCTGCGATTGATTGGCTGGGATTTTGTAATGAACTCCTCAGTCATTAATTACTGATTGGCTGGGGATTCCAATTCCTCTGGCTTCTCACTAACTGGAAGAATTCACTGCTATCCACATATTGAGGTTTTTTACTTTACAGTAAATCTTCAGTATGTTATAAAGATGTTTAGTAAGACAAATGCTGTCTTTGATCTTTGAAGAATCTCACTTATTACAAGTTCCCATCTTCTAAAGGGCTTGTTTATTTCTTCTCTATTACCGGTTTCTGAGCAAATTCATGGCAAAATGCACACACATCCCAACCCTATGGTGATGCAGTGTTTTGAACAGCGTTTGATGTAGAAACTTGTCAAAGTTCTTCTTATCTTTCTTCTTATTTTTTTCCTCAATCTAATTAAATCATTTCCACAGACTACTTTAGCCAGATGCCTCTTTGCCATCTCAAAAAGCACTAATAAATTAGTTGAGCATGACTGTGGAAAATATGTTGTCTTCCTTTAACAGGAGATTGCTCATTATGCAGCATATACTTATTGCTGAATGGCGTGGTCCTGGCTTACAGTGCAGTGTTAGTCATGGCAGAGAATAGCCAGGATTACCAAGTTCCAAGTCTCCACATCTCTTCTTTCTTCAAACTCTCCTTGACCCCCCCAACCATCTTGGCTACACATGAGCACCAGGAACAATTATGATCAGGAGGGGGGTAGATTTAAGAATCCTGGCCAGAAATTGTGGAACTTGGCCTACTTTTGACTTTACTGTTTGTCCAGAATTAATGTAGGACTTTTATTGGAAGTGACGCAAAACCTAACCAAACTAGTCTAAGTGGCTGGGAGTTTCTTAACTCAGGAATATGAAAAGGATAAGTTGTTCCATCTCTAAGTGTAGCTTGACTCAGGGGCTCACATGATGTCATCAGGCTTTTTTTATCAGTTTCTTTTTCTTTATTAATCTCAGGGCTCAGATATCTGTGTTGACTTCATTCTCCGACCAGATAGAATCTCATGATGGCAAGATGGAACCAGCAACTGTATCTTCAAATTCTCCTATTCAAGTTCCATAGGGAAAAGGGAAAAGAAGCTTGCTTTTTTCATTTTTGTTTTTGTTTTCTCCTAGTGGCTCCTATAAAGGTCAAGATTCACCCTAGTTGGACTGATTTAGGTCATGTGCTCATCCTGAAATGAATCATTCTGTGGCCAGGGCGGTGAAATATTCTAGCTAGGCTACATCATGTGTTCCACCATCTGGAGTTGCTGATGGAGTTCTACCTGAAGAATGTAGGCTAAAAATGGAGAAAAAGATGAATGAGCTTTGAGTGGGTGAAGCAGCACATGCCCATTATTCAGCCATTAAATTTCTGTCTCAGGGCTGCATTCCCTAAGTCCAAATTCAAACCCAGTTTCTTCCAACTCAAAGCATTTAGAGAAAGACACTTTGGAATCAGACACAGAGCTGGTTCAACTCTTGGATCCAGTTCTGAGGTGCTGTTTAATGTCTTCTGGGCCTTAGTCTTCTCATCTATAAAATGGGGTAGTCACAACTTAGTCAACAGTGCTTGGCAACATGATTGGGGCACATTAAACTTTAATCAGTGGGAGTCTTGCCTGTTCCTCTCACCTAGATTTCTGCCATGATAACATATTGGGTGCTGTCAATCAGATGAGGACCTACTTTGCCTTACTCATCCATTTTTGATCCCAGGGATGAAACAGTTGTACCTGAACCTTGGCCCAATGCCTGCATCCTTGCCCACCTTCTTCTGTTTTGGAATCATCTTCATTGCCATGCATCATGGACTATTGGTATAGTTTTTTTTTGTTTTTTGTTTTTTGTTGTTGTTTGTTTGTTTTTTGTTTAGATATAATTCATTTATTATAAAAGGGAGGCATGAAAATTATTTACATGATGAAAGATTTCAGAACTTCAGTGGAATGCACAAGCTCATGTTGATTTCAATAGTGATCTATTTTAGTCTACATACTTCTCAAGAATGTCACCATCTCTAAATAAGAAATAATTCCTGTCACCTAGCACCACTTTGGTGCCTGCATCTTCTGGGAGAAGAACTTTATCTCCAACTTTCACTGCATATTCTGGCACCAAAGTTGGAGAAGAACTTTATCACCAACTTTCATGCTAACTGTTTGAATCTCTTCAACCTTCACTTTAGAGCCTGATCCAACAGCTACTTCTGTTGCTTGCAATATTTTTTCATGAGATATTTCTGGAAGCATATGCCTCCTTTGGTTACAGTTTCAACTGCTTTCCTTTTAACCAATACTTGGTCAAAGAGCAGAATGAACTTTCTAAATGCTTGCCCTGCCATGATTCCTGCTGTCGAGGCTCATACTTTGCTCTCATGCTGCTGATGCCAGGACACTCTGGTGTCCTGTGCTGAGCTCATCGCATGAATCTCTCCATACTTCCCAGAGTTCCTGGGAAAGTCTGACTTTCTCTTGTAACCCAGAGCTGGATCTAAGCATTTCTATCATCTCCAACATCTTCCCCAACCCCTTCCACTGGTTGATTTATAGCCTCTGTCTGTTCCCTGTCTGTCCTATCTGTTTTCAGCTAATGAGACCATGCTCAGCCTTGTCATGGATGTGTGATAAGGAGAAAATGAGTCTGGGCACGGTAGTTTACACCTGTAATCCCAGCACTTTGGGAGGCTGAGGTGAGAGAATCACTTGAAGCCAGAAGCTTGAGGCCAGCGTGGGCAACATAGTGAGACCTTGTCTCTACTGAAAAAACAAAACAAAACAAAACAAAACATTAAAAATTAGCTAGGTGTGGTGGTGCACACCTATAGTCCTAGCTACTTGGGAGGTTTGGTGGGAGGAGTGCTTGAGCCCAGGAGTTTGAGGCTGCAGTGAGCTATGTTTGCACTACTGCACTCCAGCCTGGGTGACAGAGGAAGACCCTGTCTCTTAAAAAAATAAAGAAAGAAAATGGGTAGGGGAGATGCTCACAGAACCATATTAAGCTAAGTTGGCAAGCATGTTAAAGGGCATCTGATACAACCTTTCTCTTGTGTGAAACATCCTAGCTGATTGCATGGGCTGGGGACGCAGAGTGTTGTTTGGATGCCAGTCATGAACCTCCAGATGCTACAAAGCCATGGGTAACTAGTAAACTCCAGTAAATTAGGACATTCATGTTGATAATTAACATCCTCTACTCCCTCAGGGAGACAACTAAAACACTGTCAGGATCCACTTTCTCGAGGAAATGGCCTTAAATTAGATCTTAGGGAGTCGATTAAGTTCACGACTAAAATATATAAGAAGCTAGGTAGGTAACATAAACGAGTAAATGGGGCCGTTGTCCACATATGGGGTGTCTGCGTGATGGGGACTATGGTGAGCCAGAGAGCACAGACCCTCTTTAAGAAAGCAGCCATTGTTCATCTCTCTCCAATAGATGTCATATAGGAGGGAATGCCCAGTGTAGCCAAATCTTCCACCCTTGCAAGAGATGATGAAAATCTTTTAAACTAAACTTGGTTTTTAAATGTTAGTTACCTTTAATCCCTATCAAAAAAAGAAAAAGTTTCCAATACTGTCTTAGTGTTTAGCAAGGTGCTTAGGGTAGATGGCAGAACGGAGGCTTGCTAGGTGTGGGGTAGACTACCAGCGAAGTCCCAGAGGGAGGACTGAGCATCGTGCAGAAGCCACAGTGAAGCACGTAGATGTCACGGAAGATTTAGGGACTGGTGGGAAAAACACAGGGTACATAGGACCAGATTCAGGAGAAACTTGAAGTCAGCCAGAGTAGTTCAGATAGCATTTATGGTGGAGGCCAGGACTGGGAAGGCCTGGAAGCAGAGGCAGGAGCTAGAATTGTAGTCTTTTTTTTTTTTTTTTTTTTTTTTTTAGATGGAGTTTCGCTCTGGTTGCCCAGGCTGAAGTGCAATGGCGTGATCTTGGCTCACTGCAACCTCCGCCTCCCAGGTTCAAGTGATTCTCCTGCCTCAGCCTCCCCTGTAGCTGGGATCACAGGCATGCGCCACCACACCGGGCTGATTTTGTATTTTTATTGGAGACGAGATTCCCTATATTCGTCAGGTTGGTCTCGAACTCCCAACCTCAGGTGATCCGCCTGCTGCAGCCTCCCAAAGTGTTGGGATTACAGGCGTGAGCTACCATGCCCAGCAGGACTGTAGTCTTAATTATGTGGCTGTTCATACCATGATCACCAGTAAAGTGAATTTGAGGTTAAGTGAAATACATTACAGATAGTATCTCATTGTGGCTTTGATTTACATTTCTTAATGATCAATGATGTTGAGCTTTTATTCATATGATTCTTCAAAGACCTAAAGGCAGAAATACCATTTGACCCAACAATCCCGTTACTGGGTATATACCCATAGGAACATAAAACATACTATTATAAAGACACATGCATGCATATATTCATTGCAGCACTATTCACAATAGCAAAGACATGGAATCAACCTGAATGCCCATCAATGATAGACTGCATAAAGAAAATGTGGTACATATACACCATAGAATACTATGCAGCCATATAAAAGAATGAGGTCATGTCCTTTGCCAGGACTTGGATGGAGCTACAGGCCATTATCACTAGCAAACTAACACGGGACAGAAAACCAAATACCACATGTTCTCACTCATAAGTGGGAGCTAAATGATGAAAACATATGGGCACATACAGGGGAATGACATACACTGAGGCCTTTCAGAGTCTGGAGGGTGGGAGGAGGGAGAAGATAAGGAAAAATAAGTAATGGGTACTGGGCTTAATAAATGGGTGATGAAATAATCTGTACAACAGACCTGCATGACACATATTTACCTTTGTAACAAACCTGCACTTATACCCCTGAACTCAAAATAAAAGTAAAAAAAAAAAGATAAAAATAAAATGTGGTCCAGTAAGGTTGGACAGTCAGCATAGAGTAAACCACAAAGTAAGAGATAAAGAGGGAGAGGAGGCAAAATGATTCGCATGCATTTCAACATTTATTGAGAATTCTTAGTTTCTAAGCTCTGTACACCAGCCTAGTCACAGGAGATTGAATATAAGTAAGAAATGAATCACACCTTAGACTACTGACAAGCTAGATGGAGAAGTTCAGATAGAGGAAAATTAGAGATCAAGTTCCAAAACCTGCACTGGCTTCTTAGTTGTGATAGAAAAGAGCAAAACAGGACGACAAAATAATTGCACATCACATATACGTTAATAAGACACATGTCTTTCCATTTTTATGACATTATGTTACTCAAAAGAGGTGGACGTGAGATCCATGCAGCTGCCCATTGTATGATATGCCATATCTTTACAATCTCATAGAAAAGAGTGGTCTTCACTATGAACCCTAAAATGCCAGGCACGAGTAAGACAACTCAATAGGAGACTTGCTTTGTAAGTGATTTGCTTAGGACGTGAACACCTGTATGTGGGGTAAAAGCAGAGACGGTTAAGAGTTTTTACAAACAATACAAGGGGTGTGAGCTAATTATTAGATAAAGGAAGTCCTACATGTCTATCATATAAAACTTATTTTTCTTGGCCCAAAATTTTTAAAAAGGAATTTGTAAAGCGGTGGGAGGAACAGTATTCTCTTGCAAGAGAGATGGAACATTTTAATGATGTTCTTGAGAGCAAGACTATTATCACTGCATCATTTTGTACTATCTGTTATTTGAGGAAATGAAACATTCTACATAAGAAATGAACAAAGGCGAAAAGTTTTAATCTGTTCCCGGTTCAGTCCCTTCCTTCTTCTTTCCTTCTCTCCCTCTCTTTCTTTTCTTCCTCTTTCCATCTACTCGTTCTCTGAGCATCTGCAAGAAACTTGGGTGACTTCCAACACAAACCTGTCGCTTACGTAAATGAGACTCACCAACAGCAGCTGCAGTGTTGAGACACTCGAAAGGTTAATTACAGAAAGGCAGTGTGCACTTGCAGAAGAGCAGGTAGAATAAAGTGCTGAATTTCTCCCGCCTAATTGGCACCGCAGAATTCCACACGATTTCCTGCATCTCACTTTAGAATGAGAGCCTCACTCTACATTCTTTCTATGACCAAAGGAAGGAGATCCCTTTGCAGTATGCAATGCTCAGGGACATCTGTTCTGTGGACATCAGTTCTATATATGGAATGAATTCCTGTGGGGTTGTGTAGGCATCAGCAAATTTTATGTAGTAAATAATCATTGGCAGGGTCTGTGCCGTGGAACAGGACTGCAGATACAGATAGAGTCATATGAGGACTCCCAGGAGCTAGATCAGGTAGGAAGGTTCCTTGTAAGTGCATGGGAATTTGAGAGGTAGAGGGGATTAAGCACCATTTTTTAGGCTGCACTGGTTGCCCAGAGGGGTAGTTTGTCCCTCATCATCTCTACTTAACAACATTTCCACGTACCCTCCAAACAAAATGCAATTGAAATAAAAATAAAATATCTAAACATGCTTCCTGTGCAAATATTATTTTCAAAGTCTCCAGCCCTGAGTCCAACAAAATAGCTGCTTCCAACCACCTCCTAGAGAGAAGTTCTGAATCAGCATTGATTTGCTGCCCCTCCTCATTTTGAATGCATCATTCTGAGCACTAAAATAATAGTGTCATCCATTGGTCCCCTTCTCTGCTAGGTCGTGTCCCAAGGGAGATGACTGAAAACAATTTGGAGCCAAAGATATTTGGGCGTAACTTTTCTCTGCCACTAATTGAGTTTGTGACCCTAAGTATGGTATTCCCTCCCCTCCTTCCCAGCCACCCCCGTGCCACCACACTGATTCTGTTTTCTCTTTCTTAACTTGGGAAAATGAAATTGTCCTCCCAGGGTTGATGTTAAATAAAAAGTCAAGAAAAATTGCTGCTGGCACTAACCAATAATTAGGGAAGTTCAGCTTTATTCACATCTCCAGAAAAGAAAACATCCCTGATATGGTTTGGCTGTGTCCCTACCCAAATCTGGAATTGTAGCTCCCGTTATTCCCGGGTGTCATGGGAAGGACCTGGTGGGAGGTAATTGAATCATGAGGGCGGGTCTTTCCCATGCTGTTCTCATGGTAGTGAATCTGATGGTTTTATAAAGGGCACAAAATCTGATGGTTTTTTAAACGGCGGTTCCCCTACACATGGTCTCGCTTGCCTGCCTGCCACCATGCAAGACGTGACTTTGCTCCTTCTTTGCCTTCCACCATGATTGTGAGGCCTTCCAAACTGTGTGGAACTGTGAGTCACAATTGAAGCTCTTTCCTTTATGAATTACCCAGTCTTGGCTATGTCTTCATTAGCAGCATTAGAACAGACTAGTGTAATCCTGGAATAGACTTAAACTGTGCTTCACTTTCAAATATTCAAACTCTGTACAACTTGAATGCACGTACTTTGCATATCTACCTGTATAACCCTTCAGCATGTATTCCAAAGGTGTATTTTCCTCCTCCTCCTAATTCACATTTACTGAGTACTTACTGGGGACAGACATTATTCTAATCAGTCCACACAGATTATTCTAACCCAGTCCCCTGAGGAAGGCATTGCCACATTCAGTGACCCAAAGATGCCATCAGTTGTAGGACACAAAACTATTTTATATTTGACTGTGACATGACATCAATGATGTGGTACACCAAATGTCAGCTATATTAAAAAGTTAAACGTAGATCTTAGGATCAATAAAATAGAATAATATTCTAGCCTCATTTTACAGGTGAGGGTTCTGAGCACCATAGACATCAGGGGACTTCCCCCAATTTACATAACCACTCAGAGTGTGAAAGAAAATGTGAACCTAAGCCATTTGACTTTGAAGTCCACACTTTTAATCACCTCCCTAAACTTCCCCTCTCCATTGAGTAGGTGAATGAACATTTCAGGCAATTTCATCTCCAACCTCAATTATATGCCCTTTGGGGCTCAAGTGGTCGCTTGACTTTTCAGTTTTATTTTTTTATTTTTATTTTTTTTTGAGACTGAGTCTCGCTCTGTCACCCAGGCTGGAGTGCAGTGGCCGGATCTCAGCCCACTGCAAGCTCCGCCTCCCGGGTTTACGCCATTCTCCGGCCTCAGCCTCCCGAGTAGCTGGGACTACAGGCGCCCGCCACCTCGCCCGGCTAGTTTTTTGTATTTCTTAATAGAGACGGGGTTTCACCATGTTAGCCAGGATGGTCTCGATCTCCTGACCTTGTGATCCGCCCGTCTCGGCCTCCCAAAGTGCTGGGATTACAGGCTTGAGCCACCGCGCCCGGCCGACTTTTCAGTTTTAAAGGAAGGGATTGAAATTAAAGAACAAGTACAAAATCCTGAAAATACATCCTTGGAAACTGTATCTAGCATACGAGATGTATTTTGGCCTTTTTTGATATTGTTTTGCTCTCTGGAAGCCAAATGCCTTTTAATATGTAAGTGAATGGTTTCATTTTTGCATTCCAACTTATGTGTATGATTTCAAGGGTGTTTTATATGTAAATGTTGGCATCTTGATACATTGTTTGCAAAAATGACCCCAATTCTCCACTTCTGCCAATATCTACATTCTTTATTTATGTATTTTGTTTGAGACGGGGTGTTACTGTGTCACCCAGGCTGGAGTGCAGTGACTCAGTCACAACTCACTGCAGCCTCAACCTCCTGGGTTCCAGTGATCCTTCTGCTTCAGCCTCCAGGATAGCTGGGACTACAGGCACAGGCCACCATGCCCAGCTAATTTTCGTATTTCTTTGTAGAGACAGAGTTTCTCCATGTTGCCCAGACTGGTCTCAAACTCCTGGGCTCAAGTGATCGAACTGCCTCAGCCTCCCAAAGTGCTGGAATTACAGGCGTGAGCCACTGCACCCAGCCCACATTCTTTAAAATAGGATGTTGCAGCCTATCCCAACAAGAAATGGTATCTGTTTCTATACTTTGCAAATCTGGGCTGGCTGTGTTCCTTGCTTTAGCAAATAGAAGGTGGTGGAAGTGATCACTTACCAGTTCTGAGCCCAGGTACCAAGGGGTCTTCTGAGCCTAGGCACCAAGGGATCTTCTGAGATTTGGCTTTGTTTTGGAACCTTGCTCCTCCATAAAAGCACATCCAGGGTAACCTGCCGGAGGATGAAAGACTACATAGAACAAAGTGAAGTAATCGCGGTTGATGCCTTCTTATAGTGGCCAGCTCCCAGCTGCAGACATCAGAACAAGCCCAGCTGAAATCCTATGAGCATAGCCCAGCTAATATAACCTGTACTTGGCACAGTTAAGCAAAACTTCCCAGCCAGCCCACAGACTCATAAGATAAATAAATGGCTGTTGTTTACAGTCACTACGTTTTCAGACTGTATGTTATAGAGCGTCTTAGAGCTTTGGCATCCAAACAAAATGATGGAACAGCTCTTGGGTAATGTAAAAATTTCCTGGATGATCGTTCACCGTAGAAGGATGCTTTACATGTACTTTTGCATTGAAAACTTCCCTATTGAAACAACTCCATTTTCTGTATATCCAGTTGCTATAGCAACCTGATACTTTTGTTCTCTGCTCTGGTCTTCCTGATCATATCACTTTGCAGTTAGTCAACATGATGTTGGAACCTTGGTTGTTATGGTAACCTGGGACCATTTTTTGGAAAATGCATTCCATTGACATTGTTTTTGAGGAGACCTGCGATTTAGTCTCCTACTCATCTGGAGAAACCTGTGGTACAGAGCAGAAAGCATTTCAGGGAATGCTCCTCTAGGGAGAAATTCTTCATTAAAGCCTCCTTCCAGAAACCTCAGACATTCTGTGCTTTTATGAATTTTTCCTATATAAATGTCTCTCAGAATTTTGGCAAATTGCAAAGTGTGTTTTAAAAAGTCCTAAAAGAGGCTGAATTGCTAATAGAAAACATGTGTAGCTGAATTGTCATTAATTATGCATGAAGCCCCATAGGCGTCCCTACACGGAGCTCCACAAACCCTGTAGATGAAATTCTTTGTGATGCGAGGAGGGAGCACATAAAACAGAACCCACTATGAAAACATCCCTGGGAGGAGGTGAGGGGTGAGGGAGAAAGGGGTCAGATTTGGAAGATGATGGGGAAGCAGCTGTGGAAATTGGGAATTCAGGGGTTGCGGGGTTGTGACAAAAAGTGCTGTTTTAGGACTGAAGATGGAGGACAGGAAGCAAGGGGTTGAGGAATCTAAGTCCAAAGCAGACTCCAGAGGGAAAAAGAAGTATTTTGGTGCTTCGACGCATCTCAATTTTTGAGAAGTTCAGGGCACTTGCATTTTCTGAGGCTTTTGTTATATTAAAAAATCATGACATGGCAAAACAAGGTTATAAAATGGTGGCATCTGTCCACTGCTTACATTTAATGCTTTTCCTAATAAAAAATGCGATGCAATATAGTCACACTGTTTACATGATGATTAGAAGATTTATTTTAAAATACATGCATTAGTCACACACCAAAGGCCGGTTGCAAGACTCAAGTGTGAGGCTGTAGGACGCACCAGGGCTGGAACCAAAACGAGGAAAGTGAAGCTCCTAGGGTATAACATTGAAGGGGGCTCTCACTTACTCTCAGGATCACGCTTCTTTCAATTTTGTATCCTAGGTGCTTCACTTCCCTCACCCTAGTCCCTCCCCTGGAATGCACCTTTTCTTCTACCTGTCATGTTAGCATATAACTAAGTGCATCACCGCATTTGGAACACTCATGAGAGGTCTCAAATTGGAGCCAACTGGAAGTGCATGACTTGGGCCAAACGACTCTCCCATCTCCTCCTCCGATGGGCCCTTCACATCTATGAAGTAGCCTTTTCCTATCTTTGGATTTTGATGCAGCTGAAGGAAGGATCATTACACATGAAGGGGAGAACAGTTTGAGAAAGTCAGCACAGAGTCATGTAAAACTTTGGCACCGGGAAACTTGGGTTGTGGGTCCACAGGGGCCATTCACATGCTGTGTGGCCTTCAGCAAATGCCTTTCCTTTCTGGGCTTCTGTGTTCTCCTCTCTCAGAAAACTTTTGAATGAACTATTTCTTAGGCTTATTCTGATTCAGACTTCTTAGGGTTCTAGATGAGGGGGTCTTAACTTTTAGGAGAGCAAGGCAATCTAGAAGAACGATGTTCCATCTTCCACCTGCCATCTGGAATTGTGTACTCTGGCGGATGAGCTGGTGATAGCTTTGGTGTGGGACACAGGGCATCAGAATTGGTACCAAGCATCAGACTAGGAATCTCTAGAGCCCTGTGATTGGCAGGGATATATGCATGGTGGTGGTCTGAGTCTTAGAAATTTAAGATGGTACCTAAAACAGAGTAACATCCCATTGTTATGCACGAGAGTCAATACAGTGCACTGGCTAAAGGTGTGTTTTTGCACCCCGGACAACTCTTTAGAAATATTTTTCTTCAGTATTTTAGGTTGTCTTTAGATAGACAATCAGTTTTTATATTTCTTATTTTGTGGTTATCACACTTTAAAATCTTTGAATTATTTTTTTGTGTAGAGTGTGTATTTTACGATAAGATCCTAGAATAGTAATGTAACACTAGTGCTTTGTCCTATAACTTTTCCATGGAAACAAGACATTTAGTTTGAAGAAAATCAGAAAAATTTAGAAAATTCTCATTGTCTAGTTACTAAGAGACACTTTCAAGATCATTGAGTTTGGTGGTTCTGATGACTTGTTCGCATTAAGCAAAAAGTTGTTCATTGTAGTAGAAAAGTAAATCTCCACAAAAAAATAAATCTACTTAGGTAAAGCATCTTTTAAAAAGAGAAAAGAGCATGTTTATGAAATGGGGCAAATATGATGAATTATCTAATGAGCTTAAATGAGTTAATACATGACACGACTTAGTACAGTGTCTAGCACATAGTAAACAGCATTACCATTCTTGCTATTTTTCAGTTTCTTTAATCAACAAACATTTATTGAGCATTTCCTCTATGCCTGACGATGTGCTGAGCATGTTAGATGCACCATTTTATGTCCACTTCACAGCAACCTTTAGAAAGAATGCAGCCCCCTCTTACAGGGACATTGGATACTAGTGTCAATGCTGAGGCTGAAATTTGTGCAGTCAGAATTACTCTTGAAAACTTTTTAAGATTAGGCAAATTTGGAGATCTATCATGCTTTGAGAGTTCAGATCTTTTTTTTTTTTTTGTGTGTGATAGGGTCTCACTCTGCTACCCAGGCTGGAGTGCAGTGACATGTTCTTGGCTCACTATAGCCTTGACCTCCCAGTCTCAGGTGACCCTCCCACCATAGCCTCCCAACTAGCTGGGACTCCAGGTGTGCCATCATGCCTGGCTAATTTTTTGTATTTTTGTAGAGACAGGGTCTCACTATGTTGCCCAGGCTGGTCTCAAACTCCTGGGCTCATGTGATCCTCCCTCCTCGGCCTCCCAAAATGTTGGGATTATAGGCGTGAGCCACCGGGCCTGGTCAGAACTTTTACTCTTAACATCTAAATATGTTTACAGCATCAAACACACTGTAGGTATCATTACATTTGTTTGCTATTCTGTCAAAGAGATAGTGTGATGCTGGGGATATGGTACCATATATCCTGGGTTTGAATTTGGTTTCTGACATTTGCTACCTGTGTCACTTTTGGGTGGAAGACTTACTGCTTCTAGTTCCTGAGTATCTAGTTTTCCTACCTCTTGGGTTACCACAGGACTGAATAAGACAAAGCGTAATTATTTATGTTGTAAGCTCCAATGCGCTACTTGAATATTACTATAAAATTACAGAAATTGGTAGAGAAGTCCATGCTTGTGCCATCAAGACCTTGCATTATTTTTCCAGGTTTGATTATTCTTACTGAATATGTTAGTAATCCCCCTCAGCCTTCCGGTTTCTGAACAAAAGGCCTTCTGCTTATGTGAAGGAGCATTTCCAAGCGGCTCCCTCCGCGTCCCACATCATTATACTCAGGACCCTCTGAGGCCAGGAAACCTGTAGCTTCCCCACAGCTTTTGGCAGTGTTTCCCTTTTATCTTCCAAAATGAAAATTCTGCTGTAAGTTTCACATCAGGTTCTGTTGTCTGACTAAACCATTTACAAACATTGTTTTTTTTTCTGTTTCTTGTGGCTGGAAAAGCTTAATATGTTTCCAGCCTTCTTTGCAAACTAGGTAGGGACCTTGTGGCATGTTCTGGATGTTGAGAGGTGAGCAGACATTTGTTGGAGGCTGGGAATGTTTTTGACTTCTTGATAAAGAGATGTAAAGGGCCAATGCCACTTGCATCTATCCCTCCTTCTTCTTGTTTTGAATGTTGCTGTGATGTCTGGAGCTGGAGCATCCATCTGGCAGTGAGTGATAGGTACCAAAGACAAAAGCCAACATACTACAAATGACGGAACGGGAAAGAGAAAGAGGCTGGTTCCCTATAATACATTGTTTATTCACTGAATATTTTCCTATCATTCTTAATGTATCCTATCATTATATATATTCCTTAATATATCCCTATCATTCTTAGCATTTTTTTATTTTTGGCATCCATTCAAACAAAGCCTTATCTCCCAGGCTTGACACACAATGCAGTGTATTACCTGGCCACTCTGACTTTCTAATTTTATCTCCTGCCTGCTTTCCTGTAACTACCATGTTCTCCATATATATGAATGCACATGTCCCGACTCTGAGCTTCAAGCAAGCTTTTCACTTTGGGGGATGTCGGTCCCTGTTTTCTTTGTCTGACTAAGTTTTACTTTAGGACTCACATCAGCAGGGCATGGTGGCTCACACCTGTAATCCCAGCACTTTGAGAGGCCGAGGCGGGCAGATCATGAGGTCAAGAGATCGAGACCTGCCTGGCCAACATGGTGAAACCTTGTCTCTACTAAAAATACAAAAATTAGCTGGGCATGGTGGCATGCGCATGTAGTCCCAGCTACTTGGGAGGCTGAGGCAGGAGAATCGCTTGAACCCGGGAGGCAGAGGCTTCAGTGAGCCGAGATGGTACCAATGCACTCCAGCCTGGCGACAGAGCGAGACTCCATCTCAAAAAACAGACTCATACCTAGTGTCATTAAGTTCAGAAAACTCTTCCAGACCAACCCTCTTCCTGACTCTCTCTCCTGCAATATGGGCCAGCCAACCTCCTGGGCGGTTGCAAAGCACCCATTCATATCTCCCATAATACTCAGAGCACTCTATGAGCATCATTAACAAGTCTCTTCCTCTGATTAGGTAGTAATTGCCTGAGAACAGGGGCAATGCTGTATTTCTAGCAGTCAGTGTGGAGCCGATCCAATAATCAATGCTCAAGAAAGGTTTGTTGAAATGATGAATGAATAACAGAGTATTTTCCATTGGAATTTGTTATTTCTAGTTATGAATCTAACAGGTGCCATGCATACCTCATTGCAGGATGTGGTCTTTTGTAGTTTTCTACAAATAGTCTGTACACTTTGGGGAACATGACAGTAAACTGGATAGAAGTGCTCAGGGAATAATATACCATGAGCCTTACATCCTTTTCTCTGCTGGCTGGGGTATAAATATGCTTGGAATCTGTTTTTCTTAAATACATTGCCTGATACATTCCCAAAGAGCATTCCTGTGATTCTCAAACGCCTCAATTATTCATCCACGCCAGCCTGGTTTTTCAGTACTAGAAAGAATACATGATCTTCTGCAATATTGGACATTCCCTTCTTTGAAATAATTTTCAATATCTTAAACTTGGTTAGTCTCAGCATTCCTCCTTGGGATGTCTATGAAGCTTATATATTGTCAACTACAAATTTAATAGTTCGTCCCTAGCCTTTGTTTTCTGAGTATAATCCATTTCTCCATCAATGACACACAGAAAAAAGAAAAAAGAACTCTCTTCAACCTTCACCACTAGTCAGTCCCAGACCAGCCAATTTTATGGGTCTACTTTAAATTATTGCACCTTCTTAGAATTCTTGGTTTTATTGGCGGCTATGGCTTGAGCATACAAGCTTTGTTAAAGTACAATGCACTTGCAGGTACAGACGATAAACTAAGGGCAGGAATAACATGAGAGAGAGGCATAACGTGCTTGTAGCTGTGTGGGTTCAATGTAGAGGGAGACAGGCATCCTGGCAATTCGGTAGGAGCACAGCATTTAGGTTAACTTGGCTAAAGCAGTGACTTTGAGTGGACTCAAACCATCCAGCTGGCTGAGCTAGACTTGCTGTGCCTGAAAGATCACATTCAGGTAGGCTGAGTTGTTGGCATTAATCGAAGTGTTGTTCTAGAGTGTCTTAGGCTCATTATTACTACAAGAATGCCTGCAGTGAAAAGAGTGGGATTGGGAGAAACTATGCCAGCCAATGAGCATAAGGTGGGGGATAAGGGTTGGGAGCTAAGGAAGCATAGTGATTAAAACATGGGCTTTAGAATTAGAACAGTTTTTGGTTCTTCCACTCACTAGCTGGGTAGATTTGGTTAGCTGGGAAAGAAACTAGCAGTTTCTTCATCTCTAAACTGGGAAAATCCTGCCATGAGGATTAATTGAAGTAACAAGAATTATACCTCAATTGATAGCAGCTACTGGGGTGTGAGGATGGTAGGAAACAGAAGTAGCCACTGCTTGTAAGGGTTCACAGAGTAGGCACTCTGAATTCCTTAGAAATTGTTCAGAGTGGTTGAGGATTCACACATTCATGCACATTTTCTTTCAGCCACAATGGCCACTTTGTGATTTGCTGAATCTCTCTTTACCAAATACAGGTGCCTCAGAATCTTGACATTACTATTCTCTTTTCTGGGAACACTTTTTGTCTTGATGTTGCAGCTAGCTAGTGCTGCGTAACAAAGTGTCCCAAAGCTTTATGATTCAGAACAACACTGATATATTATTCCGCATGTCTCTGTGGAGCGGCTCTTCTGTTCTACTTACCTGGGTTCATTCATGCAGCTGCAGTCCTCCCACAGTCCATGGTGCCTCACTCACTTGTCTGGCCACTGTGCTGGCTGTTCACTGGGACACCTCAGTCTCTTTCCATCATGGTGGTCCTGGGATTCCAAGATGGTGAATAAAAGCAGGAACTGCAAGGCCATTTAGGGCCCAGGGTCAGAGACTGGCACAAAATCATTCTCCTACATTTTATTGGCCATGCTTACTTTACGTGACATTGCTTTGATCAGTAGCAAACCCAGATTTAAGGAGACAGAGAAATAGGCCCCACCTCTTGGGAGGAACAGCCGCATCATGTTGATAACAGTTTGTGGTATCTGGAGATCAGCATGGCTCTCTGCCCCTGTCTTTCAGCTCCTGATCACCTTTTACAATAGGCTATATTGCCGTCATGCCTTCTTGTAGGAGCAAAAGTTAACGCCTTGTTCCACTGTGCTTATTAAGCACTTATTGCCACCTGACATGTTACACATTTATTTGTGTTTATTTTCTTATCAGTCCCCTTTTGGAATGTCAGCTCCACGAAAGCAGAAACTTCATTGGTTTGTTCACTGCTGGATGTCCAGTTCCCAGGTCAATGGTATCCTGGGGACCCAGTGAGTATTGGTAGCATGCATGAATGTGGTCCATTCAAATGACATTTATGTAGATATTATTGAAGGGACGTTTATCTTAAGCACTTTCAATAAGCCTCAAAAATGAACCGTGTGGCTGGGCATAGGGCCTTATGCCTATAATTCCAACCCTTTAGGAAGCTGAGGCAGGAGGATTGCTTGAGGCTAGGAGTTTGAGACCGGCCTGGGCAACATAGCAAGACGCCATCTCTAGAAATAATTAAAAAAGAGATTAGTCAGGTGTGGTGGTACCCACTTGTAGTCCTAGCTCCTGAGGTGGGAGGATCACTTAAGCCCAGAAAGTTGAGGATGCAGTGAGCTATGACTGTGCCACTGCCCTGCAGTGTGGGTAACAGAGCAAAACTTGGTTTCAAAAAATATGTAAAAAAAAATGAGCAGTGTCTGTGTCATTGTGGGCTGGGATGTGAAAGCTGTTTGTCCTTTATTTTATTTAGTTATTTAGTTAGTTATTTTTGAGGTGGAGTCTCGCTCTGTCACCCAGGCTGGAGTGCAATGGTGCGATCTCGGCTCACTGGAAGCTCCGCCTCCCGGGTTCAAGCCATTCTCTTGCCTCAGCCTCCCAAGTAGCTGAGACTACAGGCGCTAACCACCACGCCTGGCTAATTTTTTTGTATTTTTTAATAGAGATAGGGCTTCACCGTGTTAGCCAGGATGGTCTTGATCTCCTGACCTCGTGATCCACCTGCCTCAGCCTCCCAAAGTGCCGGGATTATAGGCGTGAGCCATCACTCCAAGCCTGTTTGCGCTTTATTTAAAAAAAAAAATAGACCCATGCATATGGCCCAAATCCTAAATGTGTATTTATTAGTTGGCAGCAGCAGGTTTTGTGTGGTCTTGTTAGAACGGATTGGCTGCTTTGATTTAGTAATGTGCAAGAGGATTGGGCTTCAGAGGGCTTAAAATTATTTTCAGCATTAAACACAATATATCTCAGCTCATGCATCTAGTCTTGAATATAGATTCCCAGACCAGAAAGATTATAAGACATTAAATCTATGTAAATTCAACTATTAATTTATGTTTGAACAAATTCAACAAGAGATTTGACTTGAGGGCTTACAGGCAAATAGATTTGGTTGGGAAAAATGCATATTGCAGTCTTTAACCACGATGCTGTATTCCCCTTGAAAATTCCACGGCTGAGTGAATCTCTAACAGGTCACAGTTGAGAGCCCAAGCAATTATGCCAGAATGTGTTAATAATAAAACAGGGAAACGACGGTGTTTGTCTTGTACAAGGATGAAAGCAGCTGTTGGTACCAATTCAGAAAAATGATAGCGAAACAGTCGGCTCTCGCTGTTTGTGGTGCTTGGCAGGAAGAAAACAAGGGGCTCTTCCCAGGAATTTCTCAGCCCGACATTTTCTCAGGCCCCTTTGCTGGTGACCAGTACTGTGGGTGCCACTGTCAACATTTCACTTGGTGACAGAGGCAGGCAGATATAGTTTACAGGGTTACCCTGAGCAGGCGCCTGGGATGCCCGAGACGTAATAAACGAACTGCCTCCGCAGGATAAACGACAGCTGTGACTGAAGGAATAAACAGAATAATCTGGACTTACAGAAGCCACAGGGGGCTTTTGGCAGCATGCAAATGCACAAACGTATCAAATGTATCCTTTGAAAATGAAGAGCTCATTTAAAGCTGGCAGTCAAGGAAAAGTAGTCAAGTTTGTATTCTTGAATACATTTAGGAGCAGACTCTGGCAGGACTGCCTGAAAGCCCTGTAGCTTCCCTGGGTCTAGTAATAATTACGGTAATGATAATAATAACAACAGCAAACATTTATTGCACCCTTACTATTTATCCAGCACTTTGTATGCATTATGCCATTTAAACATCACAATCGCATTAGTGTTATAAAGCACCATTATTATCCCTGTTATACAAATTCAGTAAACTGAGGTGCAGAGAAGTTAAGTAATTATCCAGAGTTACCAGTAGCAGAGCAAGGATTTGAACTCAGGCAGAACCTCTGCTGCTACAGGCAAAGCCATTCACATTAAGGAGGAAGGAAGGGGAGCTTCCTTTTGGGGACTGTGCATCTAGATCTGCCACCTGTCTCTGTTCTAGACTCTATTTCAGACAGTCTTAAAGGCTTTAGCACGGGAGGGGACTTAATGGAGGAAGTCAGTGTCAACATTGACAGTAATGGGATCTGCTACGTTCTGAGCGCAACATGTCAGGCACATTTTGGGGAGCCAATATTCATGATCTCATTTGATCTCTACAATAACTCTACCAAAAAAAGAGGTCCCATTGATAGCCTGGTTTTAAAGATGAGGACGCTGAGGCACAGATAATTCAAGTACCCTGGGGAGAAATTGGAAGAAAGGAAATTTGAACTTGTCTGACAGCTCAAACACTATTACTCTTCAGAAATGCTCTTCACCTCTGCTTGGAGAGTTCCACCCACCTTGCTCAAGGTGGGGTTCGAGGAGTCAGGACAGATTAGTTAGCTCCTTCCTTCCTTCGTTTCCTTCCTTCCTTCCTTCCTTCCTTCCTTCCTTCCTTCCTTCCCCCCCTCCCTCCCTCCCTCCCTCCCTCCCTCCCTCCCTCCCTCCCTCCCTCCCTCCCTCCTTCCTTCCTTCCTTCCTTCCTTCCTTCCTTCCTTCCTTCCTTCCCTCACCAACCAACACTTTTAGGAGGCATACTTTTGCCTCCTTTGCTACTAGAAAACAGCAACACAGAAGAGAATAAAATTAGTCTCTACCTTCAAGTTTTGATGGATTTTTCATTACTTGCCCATTTGTGGAGTGAATAAATGAATGAATGGATACGTGGTGAAAGCCTGAGGACAGACAGATCAGACAGCTAAAGTTTTAAGGACCTGACTTAAACTCGTTTCCCCTGAAAGCAGCCAGAAAGGTGTGATTACCAGTGGCGTATTTAAATACTGATTCCAGGAAACACAAATAGAGGCATGAAAGTTAGATAGAGAAGGCAGGAAAGCAAATGGCAAATGCACTATCAAGCAGGTCACCAATGTGGGCAACGGAAACATAATTCCATTGAGAAACTGGGGGAGACACAGTGGAGAATGTCTCAGGGCTACTCCAGCCAAGGGACGAAGGAGCTGAGGGATTTATTCACAATATGCTTCAGTCACTGGTTGATGACTGCTTCCGGGGAGCATTAACTCTAAGGCACCTCCATTTTGCATAAACCCAATATACTCCAGCCGCCAGAGAAAGACCTCAAGCAGAGAGTTACAGATGCTGGTCGTTGCTACTGATCAGGTTTGCTTTAGTGGGAATGGTGAGATGAGAGGACCTGGGTAGTGGATCAACAGCATCTGCAACATCTTGCTCATCAAAGTGAGTCCATGGACCAGCAGCTAAGAGCTTGTTGGAAATATACAGACTCCACCCCAGCCTTACGGAGTCAAAATCTGATTTTAGGCTGGGCACAGTGGCTCACACCTGTAATCTCATCAACTTTGGGAGGGCAAGGCAGACAGATCACTTGAGCTCAGGAGTTTGAGACCAGCCTGGACAACATGGTGAGACCCCATCTCTACTAGAAATACAAAAATTAGCTGGATGCTGTGGCATTTACTTGTAGTCACAGCTATTTGGGAGGCTGAGGCAGGATACTCATTTGAGCCCTGGAGGCAGAGGTTGCAATGAGCTGAGATTTCACCACTGTACTCAAGCCTGGGCAATGGGAGTGAAACCCTGTCTCAAAAAAAAAAAAAAAAAAAAAAAAAAATCTGATTGAACACTATCCCTAGATAATACCTAAACGCATCAAAGTTAGAGAAGCACTGAGCCACAGGATTTTGCTTTTCTAAATATAGTAATTCACTCAACAGATATTTATTGAGAATCTCCAAGGTGCCAGGCACTCTGTGAGCTGCTGAAGAGTCAGGGATGGAAAAGTCCCAGGCTGGGCCCCTGAGGAGTTTGTGCTAGTGGAGGCATTTCAAATCCTGTGCAATCTGTCCATTGATAAAGTAAGTATATCATGTCTTACAAGATCCACTGTGGGGCATAAAACTCTGCTCAGGCTCACAGGATTGACAGTGTCTAAGCTGAGCCCCTAAAGACCAGGAGAAATTATCCAGGTGAAGAAATTAGAAGAACGTTTTAGTTAGAGGAAATAATGTGTATCAAGACCTGGAGGCCAGAAAGAGAACAAGCCACTTAGGAACTGCTAGTAGTGGTAGACCCCATGTAGTTTAGGGAGTGCATTCCTTTTTTTTTTTTTTTGAGATGGAGTTTCACTCTTGTTGCCCAGGTTGGAGTGCAGTGGCACAATCTTGGCTCACTGCAACCTCTGCCTCCTGGGTTCAAGCAGTTTTCCTGCTTCAGCCTCCCGAGTAGCTGGAATTATAGGGATGCACCACCACGCTTGGCTAATTTTGTATTTTCAGTAGAGACACGGTTTCACCATGTTGGCCAGGCTGGTTTCGAACTCCTGACCTCAGGCCTCCTCGGCCTCCCAAAGTGCTGGGATTACAGACGTGAGCTACCAGACATGGCCAGGAGTGCATTCTTTGAAATGGGAGGGGAGGTGGAAAGTAACTGAATTTCACAGGAGTCTTACAACAGAGCCTCTATGGAGATGTGTTCTGGGTATCCTCTTCTGTCAATCACCTTTATGTTCCCTTACAATTATTTAAACCACGACACGACTACAGCCATTCTTCGTAGAGCCACACTTCCCAGGCTGCAGTTGCAACTACGTGGTCTTCCGTTATTTCTCAGTGGCTTGCTGCCTTTACCCTCTGTTTCTTTAACCATTTAAAGGTGTCTTAACTTTTCCCTTCTCTTCCTGAGACACTCTTGTCTACTTTTTAGATCATCACATATTTAAGGGAGCAAGTGATAGGATCAGAGATACTGGATTTTGAGTCTAGACTCCACTCTTACTCACTTGGGCACGTTACCTAACATTTCTGCACCGTCATGTCCTCATTTGTAAATAATATTATGGGAGACATTACTCATGAATACCATATTTTCCTGTTTTCTCCTGCTACACTTCAAGCCTCCTTGAAATTAGGCATGGTCATGTGACTTGTTTACATCAATTAAAAATGGTACATGCTACAGATATTAAGAGCTGGTACCCAATTTTCCATTCTCCCCTACCCTGAAGCAGCAAACCCAGAGCTTTGTATTTCAATGGTGGCTTCATTAGATGGCGGAGCATCCGTCATCCTGGAATTCCAGGTGTTGACTTCATGGAGCAACCTTACCTCCATCCCCTTGCATCTTACCAAGTGCGTTGTCCATGTTATAGAAACAAGAAATAAACCTTTGTTGTTTTAAGACACTGAGGTATGAGGATTGGTGGTTGCTACAGAATAGCTTGACCTGTTCTAACATAAGCATCCATCACAGGGGTTTGTCATAAGAATGGGATGCGATAAGCATTTATGCAGTGCCAGGCACAAAGAAAATGCTCAATGAGTGGAAGCCACTGTTAATGATATTCAAGGCCAAGGTGCCATGTCATAGATTCAGTGATGCTCTCCCTAGTCTGCTTCTGTCTCCTTACCTGACATAATTAGCTGTGCCCTCTTCTCCCCTCTGACAGCACATAGAATCACAGAAGTTTTTGTGTTAGTCTCTTTCCCATACCAGCTCTTAGAATCTCTAAAATTGGAATGCCTATTATTGCTATCACTTACTCCCCAGATCTAGGCACAGTGCCTTGCAATCAAGTGGATATTTGAAAAACCTTTTTGTATTAAATTGAGTGAGCTGCATTGATTTGAATATTTCTGTAGCTATTGTGGCTAGCTTGAGCATTATATAGTTTCCCCTACTCAAACCTTTATTTTATCTTATTCATTAAGTTTATCAAAGGCATCTGAAGCACTGAATACTCAGTGCTGATCTCGACCAAGGCTCAACAATTTTTTTTCCATAAAGGGCCAGGTGGTATGTATTTTAGACTTTGCAGACCCTGAGGTCCTTGTCACTGCTACTCAATTCTTCTGGTGTAAAGTGGAACTGGCCACAGGCAGTACAGAATTTGATTGGGCGTTGCTGTGTTCCAATAAAACTTTATTTATAAAAACAGATGCTGGGTCACATGTAACCCATGGTCAATGCTTGGCTGGTCCTTGGCCTAGACAGACACAGGCTGACATTCTTATAGTCCAGTCCAGGGAAGAAAAAAAAATAAACTAGGAAAGAGTTAAATAAAGGCAATTATTTCACATGTGCCCTGAGTAAGAAAAAACAGTCATATGATGATTGGTAGGGGGAGATTATAGGGCTACTTTATTTGGACTGTGAAGTTGAGATGGCCTCTCTAGGGGAGATAATATGCGAAAGAAGCCTGAAGCAGCCTTGTAGGATCCAGGGAGGAAGAAAATTGCAGAGAAAATTATAGAATTACAGTGGAGTGTCTAATACAAGGGTCCTGAGACGGGAGTGAGCACAGCATGTTGAAGAATAGAAAGAGGGCAAGAAGCTCCTGGTGAGATGGAAGGTTTCCTGCAAAGTTTGGAGTTTGCTGTGATGGTCTGACTGATTTCCCTTGGCTTAGCTTTATTGCTTTATTCCTGGCCAGGTCCCCATGGGCTCGCTCCTGTGGTGCCGGTCTCTCCTGAGCATTTCCTTCCTTCAGATGTCTATGAGAGGTTATTACACCTCCCTTTGGGCATTGCTTATCCAAGCTAAACAGACTTAATTTGTTTAATCCCTCCCTGATGTTTCAGAGCCTCCGGCTTATGGGCTATCTATGGAGACTTTAGGAGATTTCTTTTCTCAACACCATCAAGGTCCATCAGAAGTAGCCTCTTTGCTGGAACTGGCTTTCTCTAGCTCTTCTTTCACTTGTTTTCTTTCTGAATGCAAGTCTCAAAGCTCACATGCCAGCTAATCTCTCATTTTCTTTTCTTGTAAGATTGTAGGAACTGAAGTATTAAATGTTTCCTGATCTGAACAGCGATCATGCTTCTATCACCATCTTTATCTCCTGAGATCTTTATTGTTCCATTCAAAGGATTGAATTTTTTTTTTTTTGAAACAGGATCTTGCTCTGTCACCCAGGCTTTGGAGTACAGTGGCGTGATCATAGCTCACTGCAACCTCAAACTCCTGGGCTCAAACCAAGCTAGGACTACAGGCTCACACCGCCATGCCTGGCTAATTATTTTATTTTAGTTTTTGTTTTTTTTTTTTTTAATTTTATTTTGTCGAGACAGGGCCTTACTTTGTTGCCCAGGCTGATCTCAAACTTCTGACCTCAAGTGTTCCCCCTGCCTCAGCCTTCCGAAGTGCAGGGATTTCAGGCATGAGCCATCACACCAGGCTTCTAAGGGTTGGAATTTGTTGTAATTTCCTTTGTTCTTTATCCCTTGAGTTCCTGGTTGCTAATAGCATATTAGTTCCTGGTTGCTAATGCTTCCTGAAGACCCTGTGGCTGAACATTGCCTCCTCCGTCCAGTGGCTCCACAGTGATGAGTACATGGCCTCTCTGATGGGAAGTTATCAGAGTTACGACTCTGATGGGAAGTCATGTCTCTACCAGCCTCTTGCTCATCCGGCTTTCTGGAGACTTTCTGGAGAGATCTCAGCCTGGTGAAATGAAGCCAGAATTTAGATCCAGAAAAATTGGACTCAAATTCTGATGCTTCCCTCGCAACTCTGTAATTTTGGTCAAGCATGGAAACACACCAGTAACACCCATTTCTCAGTATTGTGTAGACACTAATAAAGGTGGCACATGTGAAAGTGAGTTCATTTGTTTATTCATTCAAGAAATATTTATCAAGTTTCTATTACATACCAGGCCCTGTATAGGGATCCAGAGATCCAGCAGTATCATAGATTATCAGTGAACAACATAGACCAAGCCACTGGCAGAAAGAATGATAAAATCCTTCATTAAGAAATGAATACACATTCTGCTAGTACAGGAATTAGCTAATCAGTCCTATGAAACACACACACACACACACACACACACACACACACACACATATATATATATATAAAATAACTGACAGGTAGTTGGGTGTAGGTGAAAAAGCAGCTGATTTAAAGTCAGACCACACCAGGCAAATTGGCTCATGCCTATAATCCCAGTGTTTTGGGAGGCACAGGAGGGAGGATTTCTTGAGATCATGAGTTCAAGACCAGCCTGGACAACATAGCAGGACCCTGTCTCTACAAAAAAATTTTTTAAATTAGGTGGGCATGGTGACATGCACTTATAGTCTCCTATAGTCTCAGCTACTTGGGAGGCTAAGGCAGGAAGATTGCTTGAGTCCAGGAGATCGAAGCTGCAGTGAGCTATGATTGCACCACTAAACTCTAGTCTGGGTGACGGAGCAAGACCCTGCCTCTTCAAATAATAATAATAATAATAATAATAAAAATAAAAAAATAAAGTCAGCCCAGCCAACGTTCAAACCTCAGCTTTGCCAATTCCCAGCTTTACCAACATGGACATATCAACTTATGTGTAAAATGCGGTAATGGGGTGTACTGTCATGAGCATTGAATGCAATTCATCTAGGGCAGTCCTGGAATGCCATCTCCCCAGTTCATCCTAATTCTCAGTTTTCTCAATTCACTCATGTCCCTTGGTCAAATGTCACCTCTCCATTGCTCTATTTGTGATCACTCGCCCTCTAGCACCCTTGTTCTGTTTTGTTTTATAGTCCTTATAAATACGAGAGTGTGTCACATGTTTATTTGTTAACTATTGTCTGACTCACTCAGTAGAGTGTCAGCACCATGAGGGTGAAGACTGTGTTTGTTTTCAAAACAATTAGAACAATGTCACTTAATAGGTGCACAAGAAATATTTGATGAATGAATGAAATGCATAAAGCCTTTTGACCCTTAATAAATATCAGTCTCTTCCTTCATTCACTTCTCTCCTCATCGATTAGTCTCTGAATGTGTCTTCCATAATTGCACCCCTCAATCTTTTCTCTGTATTTTCTGACAACCTGATCTTGATTTTGTTGCATCTTTAGCATCTGCATTTATGAGCCCAGATGCGGAGGAGGCACTGCCTGGGCTGTTGCCTTCTTGCCCTTCTCCTCCACTTCTCTGCTGTCATTAAGCGAAAAATTTCTTCCTCCAGACCACCTCGTTGTTCAGGGATATTTTTTTCCAAGGCTTTCATGCAGAACGTGCTGATTAATTGTTCTTTAAACGTGTTTGGGGTTCCATGTTCCACCTCTGTTTGTTTTTGTGACACCTGGAAGAGCAGTGGTAATTAAGAACTTGTTGGCATTTCATTTCCCTGATGGGACTTGGATTTATGTAATTTGACCATTAAAGTAGGTGGCAGACACATCGCTGGCCAGGAAGAGTGGGCACTTCCAAGGGGCTCAGATGTATTTACTTAACAATGAATAGGATTTCAATCATCTGGATGTGGTTAAAGCAAGCCCAAAGCTGTGCTGGAAGGTAAATAATGAACCACCTGCTCACGAGAGGCCTTTTTCTTCCCATTAAGGGGCAAGTTGGCACTTGGATTGGGATTCAACCAAGCCAAGACCTCCTAATGGAACCTAATGGAACCAAGGAACACCTGGCATTCCATTGACTTGTCTCAATACCCCTGGCTCCCTCACTCCCTCAGCGTCCAAGCCATCAGCAGGTCCTCTGATTGAAACCCTTAAGGAGCTCTGAAATCTTTCCATTTCTCACTATCTCCACCACTATGGGCTAAGCTGATGACATCTCTTGCTTGGATTATTGCAGTAAGGCTGAGTATCCCTTATCTGATATGCTTGTGACCAGAAGTGTTTTCGATTTGGGATTTTTAAAAAAATATTTGCATTACACTTACTGGCTGAACCTTCCTAATCAAAAAATTCAAAATCCAGATGTTCCAATCAACTTTCCCTTTGAGCACTATGTTGGTGCCCAAAAAGTTTTGGATTTTGGAGCATTTTATATTTTGGAATTTGGGATTAGGGATGCTCAATCTTGAGCTTTGTTTCCTGACGTTTCTACTCCAAATTATTTCGCTTTGACCCTGCCTCCACTCAATGCATTCTTCCAACGGTAGCTAGAGTGATGATTTAGAAACAAAATAGTTTTGATTATACCCATCACATCCCAATTGCTTAAAAGCTTGCAATGCTTTTCTAGTTCTTTCCAGAAAAAGATAATGTTCCCTAATGAGTGTGGCCTCTTCTGAGGTCCTGAGAGCCTCAATTCCTGCCTCCACATTCTTGTCTTTTATCCAGCCACACTAGCCATTCACCCCTGCCCGGCACACTATGGCTGCATAATCTGTGGGTGTATTGTATTCTTCTCCAGGACACATGTTCCTCTTCCTCTAGGTAATGCATTCATCATTCAGATCTCAGTTCAACTTGACTTTGTGGAAGGCTTTCCAGTCCTCCCGGGGACTGTGGTGATAGTTTTATGTGATGACGTTTGGTTGGTTGCTGCTGTTGATGAGCTGTAATGATGAATGATTAATTGTGGTGGTTAATTATTGTGTTGATTGCTTGAACTGGTTGTTTGGGCACTGTGGTTATTTGTGTTTGGTTGATTGTAACAGTGGCTTGGTTGGTTTGTTGTGGTAATGGCTAGTTGGTTGTGGCCAATGGTTGCTTTGTTGATTATGATAATGGCTGGTAGTTTGTGATGGTTGGTTGCGGACTGAATAGAGGCTGTTAAGTTCACACAGCTTTAATTTAAGTCACACATCCCCCAAACATGTCCATTTCAGTTATGCTCAATGACTGGACGAGGTAGGAGATTGCAGCTTGTCCTGTTGTACATGTGAGAAGCTGCTCATTGCAACCCAACATCTGTGACTTTGAGCTTCAACTCATATGTTAAGTCACAGCTTGTCTTATCTGGCCTTGGATCTTACCAAGTATGCCACATCTCCTCCAGTTAGTGATCATGAGGTCCTCCTATGCTCTCAATTTCAGATGCTTTGGATGAAGATTGCATTTCTATTTGGAATCTCTACAGGATTCCCAACATTAACTTTTTCATGAGTCATGTAGACTATATTTTAAGTCAGATCATCCAAAATATACCTCGCAAATTCTGCAAAATCCATCCAGCCATTTTAATTGTCTCTGAATAAAAGTCTACTTAGAGGATGTGTGTCTAGCTTGTTGCCTGCCTGTAGAGTTGCTCCAGGTTTCCTTCAAGGGTTAGTGGGGTGTGTGTGTGTGTGTGTGTGTGTGTGTGTGTGTGTGTGTACATGCACACATGCCAGTGAATGCCTAACAGCAATTTCTCTGATCAAGTGTCACATGGTAGTCCTGGTCCCACTGTGCTCCTAGAAGACCTGTTGTCAGATCCCCTCAACACCTTACAGAGAGGGTGCATATAAGGAGACAACCTAGGACCCCTAGGAAGCAAAACAGGACCATCTGCATCTCCAGATTGCGAAAGCTGACTTCTTCATGCTGGGAGGTGGAAGGGCAGTTCTCAGTCGGTGGCAACTGAGAGCAGAGCAGGTTATGACCCTGACAGTACTGATAAAGCATGTATCCTGCTTTATTCTGCAGTCCATTGTCAGACCTGATGGAGAAGAAGGATTGGATGCAAGAGCCATAGAGGTTAGGGTGGGGTGTAAAATCAGACAACAGGAAAACTGTCACTGCAGAGCAGGTCTGAAGAGCAGATAGAAAGACAAGGACACTTGAAGGAAAGAAGAAGGGAGCTTCACATGTGCTGAGAGCTTTCTTCATGCCAGGAGTTGCTCTGTTAGCATTCACACACTTGGTCTTATTTAATCCCAGAGGCAGAGTGCTTTAGGAAAAGCCAGAGTTTTGTTTAGACCCTGGATCTACCATTGGGAAGCTTTGTCACTTACGGCTTATTGTTTTGCTTCTGTTAGGTTTCATTTTACATCCAAAAATTGGAACAATGATGCTAAGAGATCATATAGCACACATGGGCTTGTGGCCAGTGAATTGTGAGTTTGAGTTCTGGCTTACCAACTTTTGATCTCTGCAACTTTGGGTAAATCACTTAACCTCTCTGTGCTTCAATCTTCTGTAGACAAAAAGCATGGCCCACCTGGTAGGGCCTTGTGAACTGCATGAGAAAATGCATAGAAAACAGTTGACTTGACACCAGGCTCATAGTAAAAAATATATTTTCACTCTTTTAATTATTTATACTAATTTTTACTTTATAATTTTGTTAACAGGGCTCACATGAAGTAATCTATGTAAAGTATCAGACACATTATAGGTACTTAATAAATGTCACTTCCTCCATTTCTGTCCCCTAATTTTCACAACTATATTGTAGATAATTTTACAAAGAAATGAAAGTGGATTCAGATTAGTTGAGAAACTTTCCCAGGATCACACAACTGAAACCAGCAGGACTGGAATGAAACCCACTCCATCTGTCTGCAGTGCCAGCATTCTCCTTGAGATTAAGAGTTGGCAGATCATGTGAAATCTCTCGGTGTTGGGATGTTTATGATCCTTTCGTCTGTCTGCCAGAAGTCACTAATCATTGAGCTGTTGTCCACGTTGGCCCAGATTACCCAAGGTACATGACTGACAGACATTGAGGATGATTCTATAGAAAGCACCAAGGGCCCTTCCTAGAGGATCATCCATTCTTTTTATTCCTGCAGAGGGGCATGAAAAGGGTACACAAAATTTCCCATGGGAATGGGGTCTTCCTTAAGAACTGATGAGACCCAAAGAGCAGAGCCCATAAAAGCAGCTAGATTCAAAAAGGTGACCTGCAAATCCTCCACTGCCACACAGCAGCCCTCTCCTTGGAGACCCTGGGGGCCCATGTAGAAGATTTGTGCCACCATCCAAAGGGCATGTGATCATAAATAGTCATAAGAGATTTTAATTTGGAGTTGCTGAGCCTCCAAGCCACAACAAAGAAAATCAGTAAAGCTGAGTTATAGGAAGGGTTGACACAATGCCACAAAGAGCTGGATAATTCACCACCACCCTGGCCCCACCCCTCACCAGGCCCTGAAAGCACATGGAGAGACTTGCAAGAAACCCACAGTGGGAAGATGAGGTGCATGCCTGACTCCTTGGTCACAGGATGGAGTCTCAATTAATGAGGCTAGGTTATGAAGTGAGCACATGAGGCTAACCCAGTGTATAGAGTCAATATTACCCTGGAGAATTCCTTAAATAGCCCATAAAATGCAATCTGTGCAGTTTTATTTATATAACCCTGTAAAATTTTTCTTAGGCACACTCAAGTTTGAGAACCACTAAGGTAGACCAAAGAAAGAAGCTAGCAGCAATGTCAGTATGCAGATACCTGCACATTTAAACCATTCTTCCTTCAAGATAATGAACCGATCCGTAGTAAAGAAGAGGAATGGATGGGGAATTATGAGATGTTTTTCCTTGCCTGTAATGTTTACCGTGATGTATGATAATATTAAGGCTCTATAACGTTAATGCATGTGATCAGGTGTGTTGTTAGATAGATTAATCAATAGATACAGTGAAAACATCTAGCATAAGATGTGGCACATAATAGATACTCAATGAATGCCTATTGAGTATAAATCTTGCCCAATCAGATCCACATACACACTGGTTTTCTAATGTAGCAGAGAAGAGCTTGGACACCTGCTTCTTGCCGTTCCAAGGTGTTATTTGCTTCTGTGGCCCAATTTTCATGTCCTTGAGCATTGATTTCATGATACCCTGGATATACCTTGGCGTCCAGCTTTCCTTCTACCTCTCTAGCTGGGGACTTCTGGGCAAAGGATAAACTGAAGTAAAGTGCCACTGAGCCATAGATATTGATATCATATCCTGAAGAGATGTCAAAGTGAAGTTTGCAACGGAGCATTCAAGTCACCATTCATCCTGCAATGTCATGCATACTTAGGGAGGAAGAGAAGAAGCTGGCATTTGTTAAGTTCCCATGACGTGCCAAGAATTTTACTCATAGGGAATTCAAAACACAGACTCTAAATATACATGGGATGCAGAATCCAACACTTCAAGAATTCACTTTTTCAAGAGATATTTATTGAGCACCTGCTCTATACTGAGGTCTGCTATTAGTGTGGGGACACAGCTGTGAACAATGATATGAAAACTCCTTCCCTCCTGGAGCTTGAATTCTGCAGGAGGACCACAATATAGAGTGACAGCAAGGCAGGTGGTGGGAAATTCGGGGTGAAATTTGGAAATGCCGAGCTGAGCCCTTAGTGACAATTTACATTCTCCTGTCACCATGGTGGGGGGCAACCTGGATCCTCTCAAAGGGTCAGAATGGGGTGCTCACAGGACATAACATCTTGGGACTTCTAGAACCCTCTTCCTGAGGCACTGTTCAAGGCTCTGTCTTTGGCTCATCCCTAACCCGGTCCATGTCTACACTTCTCTAGGCAGAAAAAAACATGGCAGAGAATTGGCCACAACAGCCTTCTCCACAGGACAATCCTAGCTCTGTTTGGCTTACAGAGGGGGATTATATGAACTTGACCAAAGAGAAACATGAGGATGTTACTAAGATACCAGCCCCAGGCAAGCAACGTGGTTCCCACTGCTCCATGTCCAGTCCCCACTGCCCAAAGGTGTATATCTGATGATTCATCACACCTGGCAGGAGAGAGGCTCTGGCTTTGGCTCCAGATCCTACAAGGTGGGAACATTGTCTTATGTATCTCTGGATCTTTAAGATATGACATGAGACTTGGTACACAGTAGGTACTTAGTATATGTTTATTGAATGAATGAACAAATGGATGAATGATCAAGATAGACATAAAGAGATCTGTTCCAAGATGACTGAATAGGAACAGCTCCATTCTGCAGCTCCCAGTGTGATTGATGCAGAAGACAGGTGATTTCTGCATTTCCAACTGAGGTACCTGGTTCATCTCACTGGGGTGGTTGGACAGTGGGTGCAGCCCACGGAGGGTGAGCTGAAGCAGAGTGGGGCATTGTCTTACCTGGGAAGTGCAAGGGGTTGGAGAATTTCCCTTTCCTAGCCTAGGGAAGCTGTGACAGACTGTACCTGGAAAAACGGGACACTCCCACCCAAATGCTGTGCTTTTCCCAAGGTCTTAGCAACCGGCAGACAAGGAGATTCTCTCCCATGCCTGGCTTGGTGGGTCCAATGCCCACAGAGCCTTGCTCACTGCTAGCGCACCAGTCTGAGATTGAACTGCAAGGTGGCAGCCTGGCTGGGGGAGGGGTGTCTGCCATTGCTGAGGCTTGAGTAGGTAAACAAAGTGGCCAGGAAGTTCGAACTGGGTAGAGCCCCCCTGCAGCTCAGCAAAGCCTGCTGCCTCTAGACTCCACCTATGTCGGCAGGGCTTAGCTGAACAAAAGGCAGCAGACAACTTCTGCAGACTTAAATGTCCCTGTCTGAGAGCTCTGAAGAGAGCAGTGGTTCTCCCAACACAGTGTTTGAGTTCTGAGAAGAGACAGACTGCCTCCTCAAATGGGTCTCTGACCAACCCGTGTGGCCTAACTGGGAGACACCTCCCAGTAGGGGCCGACAGACACCTGATACAGGCAGGTGCCCCTCTGGGACAAAGCTTCCAGAGGAAGGATCAGGCAGCAACATTTTCTGTTTTGCAATATTTGCTGTTCTGCAGCCTCTGCTGGTGATACCCAGGCAAATGGTCTGGAGTGGACCTCCAGCAAACCCCAATAGACCAGCAGCTGAGGGATCTGACTGTTAGGAGGAAAACTAACAAACAGAAAAGAATAGCATCAACATCAACAAAAATGACATCCACACCAAAACCCCATCTGTAGGTCACCAACATCAAAGACCAAAGGTAGATAAAACCACAAAGATGGGGAGAAATCAGAGCAGAAAAGCAGAAAATTCTAAAAATCAGAGCACCTCTTTTCCTGCAAAGGATCAAAGCTCCTTGCCAGCAATGGAATAAAGCTGGATGGAGAATGACTTTGATGAGTTGACAGAAGTAGGCTTCAAAAGGTCAGTAATTACAAACTTGTCCGAGCTAAAGGAGCATTTCAAACCCATTGCAAGGAAGCTAAAAACCTTGAAAAAAGGTTAGAGGAATGGCTCACTAGAATAAACAGTGTAGAGAAAATCTTAAATGACCTGATGGAGCTGAAAATCATGGCACGAGAACTTCGTGATGCATGCACAAGCTTCAGTAGCTGATTTGATCAAGTGGAAGAAAGGGTGTCAGTGGTTGAAGATCAAATTAATGAAATAAAGCAAGAGGATATCCAGGACTTGAACTCAGCTCTGGACCAAGCGGACCTAATAGATGTCTACAGAACTCTCCACCCCAAATCAACAGAATATACATTCTTCTCAGCACCACATCACACTTATTCTAAAATTGAGCATATTACAAAGATGACCCTAAGCAAAAAGATCAAAGCTGGAGGCATCACGCTACCTGACTTCAAACTATACTACAAGGCTACAGTAACCAAAACGGCATGGTACTGGTACCAAAACAGAGATATAGACCAATGGAACAGAACAGAGGCCTCAGAAATAACACTGCACATCTACAACCATCTGATCTTTGACAAACCTGACGAAAACAAGAAATAGAGAAAGGATTCCCTATTTCATAAATGGTGCTTGGAAAACTGGCTAGCCATATGTAGAAAGCTGAAACTGGATCCCTTCCTTACACCTCATACAAAAATTAATTCAAGATGGATTAAAGACTTAAATGTTAGACCTAAAACTGTAAAAGCCCTAGAAGCAAACCTAAATAATACCATTCAGGACATAGGCATGGGCAAGGATTTCATGACTAAAACACCAAAAGCAATGGTAACAAAAGCCAAAATAGACAATTGGGATCTAATTAAACCAAAGAGCTTCCACACAGCAAAAGAAACTACCATCAGAATGAACAAGCAACCCACAGAATGGGAGAAAATTTTTGCAATCTACCCATCCAACAAAGGGCTAATACCCAGAATCTACAAAGAACTCAAACAAATTTGCAAGAAAAAAAAAAGCAACCCCATCAAAAATTGAGCAAAGGATATGAACAGACGCTTCTCAAAAGAAGACATCTATGCAGCCAACAGACACATGAAAAAATGCTCATTATCACTGGTCATTAGAGAAATGCAAATCAAAACCACAATGAGATACCATCTCATGCCAGTTAGAATAGCAATTATTAAAAAGTCAGGAAACAACAGATGCCAGAGAGGATGTGGAGAAATAGGGACGCTTTTACACTGTTGGTGGGAGTATAAATTAGTTCAACCATTGTGGAAGACAATGTTGTGATCCCTCAAGGATCTAGAACTAGAAATACCATTTGACCCAGCAATCCCATTACTGGGTATATACCCAAAGGATTGTAAATCATGCTACTATAAAGACACATACACCCATATGTTTATTGTGCCACTATTCACAATAGCAAAGACTTGGAACCAACTCATCAATGATAGACTGGATAAAGAAAATGTGGCATATATACACCATGGAATACTATGCAGCCATGAAAAAGGATGAATTCATGTCCTTTGCAGGGACATGGATGAAGCTGGAAACCATCATTCTCAGCAATCTATCACAAGGACAGAAAACCAAACAATGCATGTTCTAACTCATAGGTGGGAATTGAACAATGAGATCACTTGGACATGGGGTGGGGAACCTCACACACCAGGGCCTGTCAGGGGGTGGCTGGCTGGGGGAGGGATGGCATTAGGAGAAATACCTAATGTAAATGACGAGTTGATGGGTGCAGCAAATCCACATGATACGTGTTTACCTATGTATCAAACCTGCACATTGTGCACATGTACCCTAGAGCTTAAAGTATAATAATAATAATAAAAAGACAGACATAAGGAAGCTTGGATGTGTGGATGATGGATGGATGGATATGCTGTGCAGGGGGGAAGATGGATGGTATGATTGATGGGTAGAGGAAAGAAGGGAGGGTGTTGGTATACCTAACTATTGAGAATGAGCTGCATGAGCTAATCCTGTCCAAGGCAACCTGCAGATATGGTTCAGGCAAATGGGTGATATAGAGGTCCAAGAACAAAGGGTGCAGGGCACTAAACGACAGGTGTAGTGGGAGGAATATGCCAAAATCAGCCTCTGGGAAACCCTGCGGATGACTACAGAACCCCAGACTCACATCCACCCTGTTAGGTAGGCACTATCATTATGCTTATTTCATAGATCAGAAAACAGAGGCTCACAGTAGTTAAATAATTTGCCACAAGTCAAACATCTGGTATATGTCAGAGCTAATTTTTTTTAGAGACAGGGTCTTGCTCTGCTGCCCAGGTTGCAGTGCAATGGTGCAGTCACAGCTCACTGCAGCCTCAACCTCCTGGGCTCAAGTGATCCTCCTACTTCAGCCTCCTGAGTAGCTGAGACTGCAGGTGGATGTCACCATACTGGACTAATTTTCAAAATTTTTTGTGGAGTTGGAACCTCGCTATATGTCCCAGACTGGTCTCAAACTCCAATCCTTAAGCAATCTTCATGCCTCCACCACAAAAAGTGCTGGATTTATAGGCATGAGCCACCTTACCTGGCCAGAGCTGAAATTTGAATCCAGAGTCAGATTTCACTCTTGTATTTAAACCTTTAGATTAAGAACCAATCTTGGATGAACTAAACATTGCTCCCACAGTCAATACAGAACTTTTAAAATGAAAGGAACTCCATCAGGCATTGAACACCTGTCATCATCAGACTCCATGAGAAATCTGTACACATTCGTTTATTTGTCCATTTAACAAATATGTACTGGAGGCCAAATATGTCCCAGGTACTGGGAATGGAGCAGTGAGCAGGGCAGATAAAAATCTCTGTCCTTATGGAGTTTACATTCTAGCAGGAGTGGCAGACAATATGTAGGTAAACACACACACATACACATGCACACACACACGCACACATGCATGCTCACACCTGCACATATCAGTGGTGATAAGTATTAGGGAGAAAGGCTAGAGAAAATCAAGGATTTTAGAGTTTATCCAGTTTCACTAAAGAGGAGAAGGGGCTCCCTGAGAGGGAGAAAGGGCTGAAACTTCAGCGGGCTGTGTGGCTATCTTGCGGAAGGGTCTTCCCATCTCTTACCTACCTAATTCTCACAACGGTGGAACCTGGAAAGCATTATTAATGCCAGTGTTAGGTATTAAAAGGTGTGAATGTGACAGACATACAGATGGAAAGAGCTGACACTAGGGACTCAAAAAGGAGGAAGGGAAGGAGCGGGGCGAAGGCTGAAAAACGACCTATCGGGTACTATGCTCACTATCTGGGTGACGAGATCAATAGAAACCCAAACTTCTGCATCACACAATATTATCCTGTAACAAACCTGCACATATACCTCCTGGATCTAAAATAAAAATGGAAATTATGCAAAATAAAGGAAAACTTGCTATTAGGAAGAAAAAGAAGAAAAGTGAATAAGAAACGTTGAGTGCTTCCTTCAAGGTCACAGAGCAGCAGCAAATTTGGGTCAAGTCTGCACACTGTCAGCTGCAAATGCTATTTGGGGCCCTCTCAGACCCTCAAAATTTGTGCTCATGAGCAGGTGTCCTCTTAGTTCCCTGAAGCTTCTAACGATGACTGACTTAGTTGCCCTAGTTTTTGAGGACTGCAGAGCTCATTGTGGTATGTTTGAGTCACTCATTTACACCTGGACACCTGCTCTGAATCCATGGGGCAACTCTCTGATAATGAGGAAACTTTTCCCCTCTGATTTATGAAAATTAGCACCATTGCATTCTTTTTCATGCCTCACAAATCTCCCCCAACCAAACCCGAGTCATTAATACAAACCTAAAAGAAATTTACTTGAACTGCCACCTGGCATCATAAAGAGCTTTTGCTCCTCCCATAACTCCATTACTGTTTTCATCATGATTATATTATCTTCTGTGATCCTCTTAATAGTCCTATGAGGTAGTCAGGGAAGCTATTATTATCTCCATTTTGCAGATGGGGCGATGGCAGCTCTCTATCTCAGCCAGGGCTCAAAGGCAGGAGATGAAGGAGCTAGGAGATGACGCCCAGCAGTCTTCCCCAGCTCTGAAAAGGACGTTACCATCTGCCCAGTTACTAAAGCCCAGAGCCTGGGAATCCCTTCACCGCTAATATTCAGTCTGTCAACAGACTCCGTTTACTTCAATTGGTGTCTCCAACCTTCTTACTCCTCTTCACTTTTCTGCAGACTGCCTTGTCCAAGCTGCCATCATTCCTCCCTTCAGTGGGCTTCTGGCTACTACTCTCAACCCTACTCCTTTGCCCTCCATCTCCAATCCATTTCCCCCAGAGGAGCTGCTCCTTATACCTAGAATGCTATTGCCTGTGACTTTTCTTGGGGTTAGCTTGCTCTTCCTGCGGAATGCAGTAGGGAAGTTCCTGACCATCCTCGTCTCTGTCATCTCCAGTCTACTCCCTTGCTAAAGGCTAGAGCTTCCCAGTCCTCTTTCTGTAACATGTTTCCACGTGTTCCTGGTCTATACCACCACATTCCTGCCACCACTGGAGTGTAGCTCCATGAAGGCAGAGAACTTGTCTATCACCCCAGTGTCCAGGATATGGAATGTGCTCAGTAAACACTTGGGGAATAAATAAACTTAAACAAATGGGTGAAATGAAACATTAAGTTGGTTATGTGTATTAACAATCAGAATTTCCCTCTTCTTCTTTTCCATAGGATTCCTGATAAATTTTCTTGATACATTTTGCACTTATATGCTTAGTATCTGGATATAAAAGTTCCTTAATCAGTGGTTCGTGAATGAACAGATGAATGAATAGATGGATGGATGAACATATGCTTTTCACTTTTTGGTTCTACATATTTTCCTTTTAAATTCCCTTTAATTTTTATAAGCAAATAACCAAGTTTATATTCCTTTTGTAATCTCCCTCTCCCCATCTTCTCTTTTCCAATATCTTCCCTATCTCTTTTGCAACTGTTTTGGGGTTATATTATCCTTAGACAAAAGGTTCTTAGGTGGCCCAAACAATAAGGTCTTACTACAATAGCATGGGCTGTTTTCCAAATGCACTACATCGTCTGTTTGTGCTGGCCTTGGTTCCCTTCTTTCACAGATATAACAGAAAAAAACATTGTATTATACAAGAACATGTCCCACCTACAAGCATTTCTGATTTACGGATACAGCAAGTGGTTCATTTGGGGGTCAATATTAAAAAAACACATACAACATTAATTCTAAAACTGGCACGTGACACCTGAAAGCCTAAAATCATCCAACAATCCAGTCTTGTAAGTTCCCATGATTCAATCACAGCAATAATTTTTTTTTTTCTTATCAAGACAGCCTCCAAGGTATTTGGCACCATTTCACCCATGATCCCTACTTCTGATATTTCTTCCCTACTGGGACATTCGTCATTAGTCCTCCAGGCACTCAAAAGGTGGTCCTTTCAGTCTTCCCCATTGCTGTATGGAAATGTCTCTGGTTTTCTTGTCAGCACCACCTCTATTTATATTTCTTTCTTTCTCCCTTTCTGGTGCCATTTTCTTCCTATCTACTCCCTCACATGGTAACAAGTCACACAACGTAAAATGCCATTCCTTGAAACAGCTGTCCCTTGGGCTACATGAGGCTCATTATCCCGTTCAAGATCGTATGTACAAAACAAATACATTCCCCCTCCATCCCGCTATTGCCATGCATTATGTCTGCCTGCCACCTCTCTTGTATAATGTTACGTGATTTACTCTCTCTGGGTTTTAGCTTATTTGCTCATGTTCTTTCTTGAGGATAAGAAAAGAAGCATTTATTTAGCACTTACTTGTTGGATTCTGTCTATTTCAGTTGCAGTAGGCTAATGCAATAGGAGTTTACTTTTTACTTCCAGTATTTCAAAGGTGTTGCAGGTTTTTGGCCAAGGGGAGGAAAGATTTGCTCCTCACAGTGATTCAAGAGCCTAAGCTGATAACTGCTCTGAAATTTTAGACATAAAGCTAGCAAGACTGCTTCTGGTGTAAACAACCACCATACAGAAATGGAAAGAACATGGATGATTATGAGTAAGAAACTTCTAAGGGGGCTAGCCTGGGAATGAACATGTCATTTTAGCTCATATTCCATTGGCTAGAACTCAGTCACATGATGATATCTGATTGCAAGGGAGTCTGGGAAATATAGTCTATATGTCCGGGAGAAGGAGAAAGTGGGCTTGAAGAGCAGCTAGCCTAACTTTCCAACCAGAGTTGGATGTTTTACACAGTTACCTTATTTAACCCTAACAACACTAAGGTAAAGAAAGTGTTGTTATCACCGTTATTAATGAGGAAATTGAGGCCCAAAACACAGAGTAAATTGCAAGGGAGCACATCACTATTATAGCTAAGAATTTTTAGGGTCTGATGCAAACACAGGGCCATGTGACTCCATCTTAAGTTTCTTCTCAGGGAATTACAATTCTTCTCTAGGGAAGGAAACAATCTGGATCTGGAGCTCAGAAAGTAGCCAAGAAGACTGTAAATAGATTCTAAATGTGTGTGTGGTAAACTTGCCATTGACCTCACAAGAGTGTTACCCTGGCTATTTGGTTAGGAAGTACTTGTCCACCCACCCTACTTCCTACAGCCCAAAGTAACTTCTCTATAAGAACATTTGCTTTATTCCTTCAAAGGAACCTATCTGGCTACTTTATTTGATCCTAATAAATGAGATGTTTTGTATACATTTAATCAAAATCTCCCTAGCTTAATTAATCTAACACTATTTTGCCCAGTGATAAATTTAGTTAATGACCATATCATTTAAAATTCAATACCCTTGAGTGTTTCACATTCATTTGTGTATCTCATTTGTTTTGGTCCCTGGAAACCAAATTTAAAGAATGGGTTTTTATCAGTGTCACTAAAAGCCATTCAGAGTCTTCAGAAGTAGATAAAATATAAGACAACATCCACACCAATATAGAGAAAGCCCATCTTTCATAAATTGTGAAAATTCAATAAATACACACGCACACATACACACACACAGGAAATATAAAGTTAAATTGAAATGCTCTTAAACATATTGCCTAGGTTCCTACAATGCCATAAAAATGTTTTTTAAAACACTAAGAATGCATTTGACTATATTTAGAACTCCCTAAAAGAAGAATGAGTTTCAATGATATAACCACTAGGTGAGTTGCTCGTTAAGAGAAGTGGGTTTAGATAAACTGGTTCAGTTAGTCTTTTGTAGACCTCAGTGTTAGCTTGTTTGAAGGTGTATTTCCTCTGGTACTACTAACCAGTCAACCTAGCTAAGTCTGTCAAAGACCAGACTGTGCTAAAGGAAACTTGGGAATCCAACCCCAACTCCACCAATTTATTCCAGTTTCTACCACAGTTCTAGGGCTTGCTGTTGACTGCTTGTGGTAGCTTTGATACAGGGATGCGATTGAGTTGGTTGACAAAGGACAATAGTCCAGGGAATTGGAGTTACTACTGCAAAGCAGACCCACTCTTCTTCCTCTAGTAAGTGATCAAAAAAAAATCTGTGCTGGTTCCACTTGTTAAAAGTTACACAGATGCCTCTTTTGGAAGCTCTGTCAGTTAAGGTGCTCACTGAGAGCCCCAGGACTCAGTCCACAGTGTTTTTCTTTATTTTCACCTATTCCCTTTATAAATCAGCTAGTTTCATGGCTTTAAAGACCTTTGTATTCAATGTGTATCTCCCAATCCAGATCTATTAACTCTAGGTTTGTAAATCCAACTCTGTCCTCAACATTCCAACTTAGATGTCTCAAAAAGCAACTCAAAATTAAAATGCCCAAAGCAAATTATTCAAGTCTCAACTAAGACTCTATTCCTCTATGAGTCTTCTTCTCTGAAAATGGCAGCTGTAGTCTTCCTTTTGCTTAAGGCAGGAACCTTGGAGCAGTCCTTGGTTCTTCTCTTTCTCTCACACCTCAAACGCAAACTACTAGCAAATTCTGTTGATGCTGCCACATCTCATCATATCGCCAATACATTTATCTTCATGCAAGCCATCATCACCTGTTACTTTATTTTACCCATCTTCTAATTTCGCCCACCTCCTTATCCTTCTTCAAGCCTTATTCCCCCAAAGCCTCTTCTCCCCACAGCAGTCAAAATGATGTCTCCCACCCAGGTGCCCATCAGTGGTGGATTGGATGAAGAAAATATGGTACATAAACACCATGGAATACTATGCAGCCATAGAGAAGAACAGAATCATGTCATTTGCAGCAATATGAATCCAACTGGAAACCATTATCCTAAGCAAACTAAGGCAGAAACAGAAAACCAAATACTGCATGTTCTCACTTGTAAGTGGGAGCTAAGCATTGAGTAAATGTAGTTATAAAAATAGGAATGATAGACACTGGTGAATACAAGAGTGGGGAGGCAAGGGAGTAAGGATTGAAAAAAAACTAAAATTGAATACTACGCTCATTTCCTGGGTGATTGATTTATTCATACTCCAAATCTTAGCATCATGCAATAAACTTTTGTAACATATTTGCACATATACCCCCATGACTACAACATAAAAGTCAAAAACAAGTGATCTTTCCAATGTGTGAGTCTGGCCATGCCCCTCACCACTACCTTGAAATCCAGGCCGTGGCTCCCATTTCACTCAAGGTAAAATCTCAAGTTCTTAAAATGACCCGCAGGACTCTACACTGGTCCCCGCTACTCTTCTGCCCTCATCTCTGCCCACTCTCCCAGTCTTCTTTCTGGTCACTCTAATCTCTCCCTGGTCCCTGGAAAAGCCAGACACAATTTAACCGCAGAGTGCTGCACCTGCTATTTCCCCAGACTTGCCCCATGGGGCTTGCTTTCTTACTTCTACATCCCTGTTCAGATGTTACCCCTAACCTGGTCTTCTGATTAAAATCACTGCAGTGGGCACATAGCGAATTGCCTCTGTTTCACTGTATATAGTCTGGGACTGTCACTCACTTAGATTCTAAACTAGGAAAATTAGATGTTTTCTACCAGGACTTTGAATCTTTAGCAGGGTGGTATAGAAAGAGAAGATGAAGAAGAAGAGTAGGAAGAGGAGGAACAGATAAATAAGGAATAGAAGAAAGACAAAATGAAAAACAAAAGATAGAGTGGAACCCGACTCATTCCTGTGGTGGTTCCCTAAGACCGTAGATCCAGTCCTGCAGCCTGTGTACACAGAGCTTCCCAATTTCTTACCTCTTCCAAGCCTATTCATAAGACACTCCTTATCAGTCATTCATATATCATTCAAGTAAATTTTCCTTTTACAATAGTTGGTCAGAGGCATTTCTTGATACTTGTTGAAAATGTGTGTGGGGTAAACTCCCCATTGGCCTCACGACAGTGTTATCCTGGCTATTTGGTTAGGAAGTACTTGTCCACCCACCCTACTCCCTAAAGCCCAAGGTAACTTCTCTATAAGAACATTTACTTTATGCCTTCAAAGGAACCTATCTGGCTACTTTATTTGATCCTAATAAATGAGATGTTTTGTATACTTGTTCTAAGTGGTGAACCAAAACACAAGTGCGTAAGTTGAAGGAAAAGCCAAGAGGAGCATGTTCAAGGACACTGTAGAGTATGCAGTTTGAATAACTCAGAGTGTCCTGATTTATAGTCATGCAGCTCAAATCAACCCACTGGTGAGACTAGCAATATGGAATAACATGTTCAGCCACCTACCTTTGGGCTGTTTTGAGAATACTTAACAATGGTGGTGAATAAAGGCTCAGTGACCTGCTCCAAAACTCACAGCATAAAAGTGAGCAAGAGGAAAGTGAAACCAGATACCATGTCTTCCTGTGCTGTTCCCCAGCACAGATGAAGAGGGTAGAAAAACCCACTGCCCTTATCCTTCATGGAGTCACCTACTCATTAATCTACATCTGCCGAGTACAGCATGAATTGTCATGTCCTGTGGGCAAGGGCTTAGGCAAAGCCAAAACAGCAACAACTGATATTTCACATCAGCATGTGCTGTTCACCTGCTGTCCTGTGGCCTCTTTGGCCATTCTAGCCCTTGACTGTCTAGAATGTTCTTCCCTGTCTTCACAACTTGGGCTAGCTGCCTCCTCTTCTCCAACTCTCTGAGGGAGTGAGTTGTTCTCTGTTCCGATCTGACAGTGCCTTGAATGGTTCTTTATTTCCATCAACTCTCATTACCCTCTAGCATGAAAAGGGCTTGGTGTTGGAGTTGCATAATCCTGGATCAAATCTCAGCCTAATGGCACCATATGTATATATGGAATTAAAGGATTTGTTGCCCATAGAAATTGCTTAACACAAAACTACATGTATATATATAGATAGATGTAGTTTTATATATGTTTTTATATGTGTGTGTGTGTGTGTGTGTGTGTGTGTAATGCCATTAGGCTGAGATTGGCATATATATATACATACATACACAGACACACACACACACATACACACATATATGTATTTCAATAGCTGTTGGGGTACAAGTGGTTTTTGGTTACATGGATGAAATGTATAGTGGCAAAGTCTGATATTTTAGTGCACCTGTCACTGGAGTATTGTATATTGTAGCCAAAATGTAGTTTTTTATCCCTCACTCCCACCACTTGCCCTCTTTCTCAGTCTCCAATGTCCATTATACCACTCTGTTTGTCTTTGCATACCCATAGCATAACTCCCACTTATAAATGAGAACATATGGTATTTGGTTTTCCATTCTTGAGTTACTGCACATAGAATAATGGCCTCCAGCTCCATCAAAGTTGCTGCAAAAGATATGATTTCATTCTCCTTATGGCTGAGTAGTATCGCATGGTGTATAGGTACCACATTTTCTTTATTCACTCATTGGTTGATAGGCTCTTAGGTTGGTGCCCTATCTTTGCAGTTGTGAATTTGTGCTGTGAGAAACATATCACAGGTATCTTTTTGAAATAATGACTTGTCTTCCTTTGGGTAGGTAGTCAGTAGTGGGATTGCTGGAGTGAATGGTAGATCTGCTTTTAATTCTTTGAGAAATCTCCGCACTGTTTTCCATAGAGGTTGTGCGAATTTACATTCACATTAGCAGTGTATAAGCATTTCCTTTTCACCACATCCATGCCAACATCTATTGTTTTTGACTTTAATAATGGCCATTCTGGCTGCGGTAAGATGGTGGTTTTAATTTGTATTTCCCTGATGGTTAGTGATGTTGAGCCTTTTTTCATGTATTTCTTGGCCATGTATACATCTTCTTTTGAGAAGTGTCTATTCATGTCATTTGCACTAGTGGCATATTACTTGGGTATTTTTGGTTGGGTTACTCTCTGAGCCTAACTCTTCTTGCTAAGATGGGAATCAGGGAGCTCACTTTCCAAAAATAGGAATTAAAGGATTTGTTGCCCATGGAAATCATTTAACACAAAACTACATCATGAAGCATGTGTAATTGATGCTTAACCATAATCAACCCTCTTTTCCTTTTTGGTTGCACATCAAAATGGAGAAGTGCGTAGTGGTTAAGAGCAGGAGTGGACTTACTGGAATCCAGCCAGGGTGACCTTGGACAGGCCACTGAACTTGCCTGTACCTCAGTTTCTTTATTTGTAAAATAGAAATAAAAATAATTTTCGCACCAGAGGATCATTCTAAGGATTAAATGAGTTTATTCTTGTAAATCTCTTGGAATAGTAAGATCTTAATAAACGTGAATGTCAAGCAATTGTTGGTGTAAGTAAGTTTTAGATTTTATCATGGATTTCCCAAATAGACTAAGAACTCCTTGATGACAGGGACTGTGTAATATAAATCTTTATCTTCTAGGACTTAGCAGAGCATCTGGCATATAGTGATTAATTGGAAATTCCTTAGCAAAGGAATGAATAAATGTATGTTAGGTGGTGAGCATTGGTGCCTAATGAGTCCTGTTCTGGAAGCACTAAGAGGAATTCTGCCTCCCTGCCCCATCCTGCCCCACCCTGCCCCACCACCTCAGCCCATCCTAGAGACACAGAGTAACCTAGATTATAGAGGCACAAACATGTTGAGGCCTAAATTAAGTGTGGGATGAAACCAGAAAGATGACATCACAAATAACCTGTAGAAGAAAAAGAAACGCTCATTCGATGCACTCTCCGGCAAAATGAACTGTGATTTACTCCAACAAATTACCAACTGTAAAATATTTACAGCTAATTCCCTCTACCTTCCAGGGTGGCTGTGGCAAAGGGAGGCAGGTTGTTGAGGCAGTAAAAGCTGGATGCAATTTCTATTTCAGTGGCCCCGTTTCCTGCAGCAACCTCAGGCGACAGCATCATTTATGTCTTCCACGCACGCAATCTTTTCTGCATGTGCGTGAGTCTCGATTACAGGCAGTTGAGGTTTGTGTGGTAGGCATTATGCATTTATGAGCCAGAGCAAACATTTACTAGTGGTAGTAATTCGTCTGAGGGTAGGGAGAGAGAAAAGTGGGAGCAACCAGGCACAGCACTGGTTCCCTGACAGTGTATCAGGGACCTGGGATGGGATGGAGAATTGGTGCACAGCTGGGGAAGAAATGCTCCGTCCATCTGGAGGCTCCTGCTTCCCCAGGCATGTCCATCACCCCACACCTCTAATCTATGAGATCAACACAACCTCGGATCATTTCTTTTCCCTGTGTACACTCCAGCGTACACTGTCTTACGTTGTCAATGCCCAGTTCCCCAGCTGAGATCTCTTTTCAACTCATATACTCACTGCTTAATAGAACATTTCCATCTGGATGTCTACGAGGCATCTCAAACATACCATGTGTGAAGCAGAGCTCCTGACCTCCCTACGCCATGCCCAAACCTTCTTCTCTCAATGTCTTCCTTCAAGCCGGTAAATACTTTATTCTTCCAGTTTCTCAGGCCTGATACCTTGGAGTTACCCTGACACCCCTCTTCTTCTTATATCCACACCAAATTCTATTCTCCCTTTCTTCCAAATATGTCAAGAATCTTCCCATTTCACGACTCTCATCGTTCTCTCTTTGGACTTCTGCAATTGCTTCCTTGTGGGTTTTCCTGTGCAGTCAGTTCCCAGTGCGTCAGTTACAGTGGGCCTTGGAAATTGTGATTCAGATCATGACAGTTCTTTTTTTTTTTTTTTTTTTTTTTTTTTGAGACGGAGTCTCGCTTTGTCGCCCAGGCTGGAGTGCAGTGGCCGGATCTCGGCTCACTGCAAGCTCCGCCTCCCGGGTTTACGCCATTCTCCTGCCTCAGCCTCCCGAGTAGCTGGGACTACAGGCGCCCACCACCTCGCCCGGCTAGTTTTTTGTATTTTTAGTAGAGACGGGGTTTCACCATATTAGCCAGGATGGTCTCGATGTCCTGACCTCGTGATCCGCCCGTCTCGGCCTCCCAAAGTGCTGGGATTACAGGCTTGAGCCACCGCGCCCGGCCAGATCATGACAGTTCTGTGCTCAGAAACTACTGAGGACTCCTCACGGCACTCAGAATAAAGTTTCATCATCTAGTCCTGCACTACCTCTCTGATCTCTCCTGCCACTGTCTCCCTCTCTAATGCTCTCCAGATACACCGGCCTCCTTCTTGTCTGCGTGCACAACACCAAAATCACTCCTATCCCAGGATCTTTTCACTGTTTCTTTTTAGAACAGGATTCCCCTAGAGAGCCACATAGTTTGTCCCTTTACTTATTTCAGTCTGTTTAAATGCTTGTAAGGGTGTGTGTGTGTGTGTGTGTGTGTGTGTGTGTGTGCACGCGCACGCACGCGTTTGGGGTATGATGTATTTTTTTGTTAAGTAGGGGAGGATTTCCTTTTATTTATTTATTTTTTTTGAGACAGGGTCTTGCTCTGTCCCCCAGGCTGGAGTGCTGGTGTACAATCATGGCTTATTGAAGCCTGGATCTCCTGGGCTTAAGTGGTCCTCCCACTTGATCTTCCTCCTGCCTCAGCCTCCTGAGTAGCTGAGACTACAGGCGTATACCACCACATCTGGCTAATGTTTAAAAAATGTTTGTAGATATGGAGTCTTGCTCTGTTGTCCAAGCTGTTCTCAAACTCCTAGCCTCAAGTGATCCTCCTGTACTGGCTTCTCAAAGTGCTGGAATTAAAGGCATAAGCTACTGTTCCTGGCCAGAAGGAGGTCTTAAACAAGAAACAAAACTGAACTGCTAGCTATGAGATAAAAAATAGTAAATTAGACTACATCAACATTAAAACTTCTGACCATCTGAAGATGACAAAGAAAATGATAAATTAAGCCACAAACTGGAAGAAGATATTTGCAATCTATATGAAAGAGAATGGAGTACTACTCAGAATATACAAAGAACTCCTACAAATAAAAAAATTTAAAAAATTTTGAAAGAAAAACGAGCAAATGATACAGATATTTCACCCATGAGGGAACACAAATTACCAATAAACAAAGGGGGAAAAATCTGTTAAATTCAGGGAAGTTCAAATTAAAGCAAAAACACACTTTAAGTCACAAAGAGTCAGATGAATGTGAACTCATAGGCACAGGTGGAAGGAGTATACCTTGTTGCAAGGATTTTGTAAAACAAAGTGGCGTTAGCTTATAAGGTGAGTATTTCCATTAATTGGAACATACCCTAAAGAGACTCATTGCCAGGAAGCATATACAAAAATATACATAGCAGCCTTGTTCACGAAGCAAAAATATAGAAGTAATGCCAGTGTCTATCATAGGAAAAATGAATAAGTAATGCCATATTCACACAATAGATTATAATGCAGCAGTGAAAATGAATTAGTACACAAGAATTGATTCTGTTTAAATTTTTTAAATTTACAAAAAACTAAGTACAGCATTATGCCATTTTTCAAATAAAAAATTAAACAATATGTTTAGAAATACAACATATAGGAGTTTTTGAGACCAGCCTGGCCAACATGGTGAAACCCTGTCTCTACTAAAAATACAAAAAATTAGCTGGGCGTGTTGACGTGCACCTGTAATCTCAGCTACTTGGGAAGCTGAGGCAAGAGAATCACTTGAACCCCTGGAGGCAGAGGTTGCAGTGAGCTGAGATCATACCTCTGCACTCCAGCCTGGGCAACTGAGTAAGACTCTGTCTCAAAAAAAAGAAATACAATATATGATACGTGTGTGTGTGTGTGTGTGTGTGTGTATGAAAGAAAAAGATAAACACAAAATTCAGGAAAGCAATGTTTTAGCTGATTCTCCAGCTGTTTCAAGCTCTCAGCCTTCTTGGTTTCATGTGGGTGAGTGGGTGATATGACTGATTTTGGTCAACCATTTAGCAGAGATGATGAGAATAATGTCTGGGCAAAGAATGTAATTGTCAGTGTGATATTTTTCAGAATACTCACACACTTGCTCTCCATTTCCCTCTCCTCCTCTTCCTCCTTCTCTTCCTCCTGCCCCACACCCCATCCATGTCTCTGGAATGACATCTGATGATATTTGAGATGAAGGGGAGCATCATGCAGATAGATGCAATGGTAGTAGTAATTTTTAGTTTGGGTTTGGGTCAGGGTTTCATGTTCATGTTTGTATATATGTGTGCATATGTGGGCATACATATGTGCATGTGTAATGTATAGGTATATATGTATGTATTCCAGGGAAGCTGTGCAGAGGAGACCTTTAGATTGGGCATGCTGTGAACAAGGTTTGGTTGACTCAGTGGTGGGGAAGGGAAGGTCATTTCAAGAACTGGGAAAGTCATGTGCAAAATGCAAGATATGACAAATTCTGGTATATCCAAAAGACGGCAAGAAGTTCCAAGAGGCTCAGATGCAGACGGTGTGGGGCAAGTGGCAGGACTGTAGCTGGAACATACCTGGCTCCTTGCTGAGGAGCTGAAACCCAGGGGTCCACAGGGCCTAGCTAATATTTATGTGACCAGCAGTCCCTTCCTTGTGGTTTTTTTCCCTATCATATTTCTGCTCAGTTGCACCAAACCACATTGATTTCAGCATGTAATTATTTCCACATTAATATTTTTCAATACCCAAAGCTGGCATGAAACTCTACTTACTCCTAGTGCTGCCAGGGACACAAGAATTCTCTGCAAAGACATGTTATAGCATCTGGAAAAGGCAGGGGGTTAATTGGGTCCAACCATGCAGACTTTTCCCAGGAGTCTATTTTGACTTTTTCCCACAGAGCTCGCACCCTAGCAGGGAAGGAAGAAAAATGCATATGTGCCATATGGTGTGATGGGTCAATAATGGAAGCAGAATGTAAGGCCCCTGCAGCAGGGAGCAGAGTAGGGAGGTGTCCTATCAATTGGAGAACGCAGGTCATTTGAGCTGAGTCCTGAAGGAAGAGTGTCAGTCACCAGACTGGTAGAAATAAAGAAGTTCAGTACCATTAAGAGCTGGTGAAGGGATGTGGTACTGTCATGCATGGTGAGTGGGAACATAATTTTGGTATAACAGCATAGAGGGTGATTTGCCAGCATCTATGAAAACCTTTAATGCACACACCCCATGACCCAGCAATTCAACCTCTTTATGGCTATATTAGGGAAACACTCAAGAAAGCGCATAGAAAGACATGTACAAAGTCACTCACTTTGGTCTTATTTGTCATAATGCAAAATTGGAAACTAAAGGACTCTGTCTAGGAGAATGGCTAACTATAAATGGCAATGGTTTGCATATGCAATAAAACATTCATTTTACAAATGATATGTACCCTGATATGGAAAGATCTCAAGAAGTATTGTTGAGTAGAAATCCAAATTTTAGAATACTACATAAAGTATGATATTATTTGTGTCAACATACTCCCACACATACACAGGCACTCACCCAAAACACTATTATGTATTCTATATAATTTCTATGAAGATATATATATATTCATATGTGTGTATAAACATATGTGACATGTATAAACATGTATGTCTAAACACATGTACATGTATAAACACATATGAATATGTTTCAGAAAGATACTCACCAAAATGGGAGAGTAGGTTTTTCCTTCAGGTAACATAGAGATATAGGGAATTGGTTTGCAATGAAGACTTTAACTCCAATGCAGGGCTCTGTGGAGGAGTGCTCAGCTTTGAAATTAATGACAATGGACAGTTAGGGACACAGCTTTTCTGATGGCTGATGGAGAGGTCTGGAAGGGCGGGAAACACCTGTTTAGAGAAAAGCCAATGGTACGTGTTATTCTATGCATGAAGCCATCCATTTGGATGTAGAAAAAGAAATATTTTATTCACCTGGAATCCAGGTAGCATATCTAGTCTCACTCAAGGGGCACAAGTTTGAGGCTTACTGAGAAGATACCCAGAGAGGCTGATGAGGGAGAAGGAGCCTGTGCCTCAAAGGCAGCGTATAAAGTATATGCTGAGCTCTGGAATGGGACAAAACATTCTGTAGACTTGGCAGAGTAAGTCCAGGCAGACGATGAGCACCAAGATCATCTGGGGCCACTGCCCTGCTTCCTGTGATCTTTCAGCCAAAGCAGAATCTCACCTTGCCAGGGCAAGATCACATGCTACTCTGATTCCAGCATCTAAGGCAGGCAACAGTATTCTCATTCCTTTCTTTTATAGTTACCTTCTATTTGTGGCAATTGTAGTGATTCCCTATAGCTGCATAACAAACATAAGGGCTTAAAACACATTTATGATTTCGTACTTTCTATGGTCCCTCTGCTTCAGGGTCTCTTACAAGGATCCAATCAAGGTGTTGGCCAGGACCGGCATCTCATCTGAAGCTCGAATGGGAAAAGATCCTCTTGCAAATGTGTGTGGTTGTTGGCAGGATTCAGTTTCATTTGGGTTATTGACTAAGGACCTCTGCTTCTTTCCGGCTGTTGGCCAGAGACATCTGCCCTCAGTTCCTTGACGAGTGAACCTCTCTATAGGGTGACTTTCTTCATCAAAGCCAGCAGAAGAAAGAGAGCCAGTAGAGAAAGTCTGCTAGCAAGATGGAAGTTACAATTTTGTGTTACAAATGGTGAAATTATATCAGATTCCCATTGCCAAGTTCTGTTGATTCAAAGCAAGTCCCTGCTCACACCCACACTCAAGGGGAGAAGGTTATGCAAGGACATAGTACCAGGAAGTGGGGAACCACATTAGAGTCTACAGTGACAATTATAATTATTTTCTCATTCAATTTAGTGATATACAGTTTCTATTTTAATAGATTTTTTTAACCAAATAAGAAAAATAAATTTAAAGAAAAATATTGAGTCCACGATAGCAAGAATATATGTAGTGTCTGATAATGATAAGCGTCATCAGAGCTTGAGATATATATTCAGTGATATCAGGATATGCTAATCATTTGTTCATTGACATGTGTTTATTTATTATTTGTTGTTTATTGACATATTTATTTACTTATCTGCTCATCCATTCATCCATCTATTTACTCACAAACTACAGTGTAAGTATCCCAAATCCAAAAATTCAAAATCTGTAATGCTCCATAGTCTGAAACTTTTAAAGCATCAATGTGATGTTCAAAGGAAATGCTCATTAAAACATTTCAGATTTGGGATTTTGGAGGTTTGGGATGCTCAACCAGTATAATGCAAATATTCCAGAATCTGAAAAAAATCCCAAATCGGAAACACTTCTGGTCCCAAGCATTTTGGATAAAGTATATTCAACTGTAACAGGATATCTTCTTGTCTTTTGAGAAATTTGGCTTAGTGATATCTTTCTAAATCCTGGCTGCACACTAAAATCCCCTGGAGAGCTTTTTTAAAAATACCAATGACCAGGGACCATCACAGACATATTGAGTTAGAATCCTCCCTGTGGGGACTAGGGAATTCGAATGTGCCTCCAGAGTTGTGGTGACTTCAGGCCATCGATCCATTTGCAGCAGAATTGCAGATAGAAGGATTGTTAAAGATACAGGCAGCAAGCCCTACAACCATAAATGAACCAGCACATTCAACTTCTTTTTTCCCTGGAGAATAGAGTCTCCAACGAGGTGGCTGACTTTGAGGAAGAGACAGGCTGAACCCTACTCACCTCCCATTCTTGTTCCTGGTCTTTGAGATTATCCCTGATTTGTAACTTGCCTTCTAGCATGAACTCTGAAATTGACTTTCAGTTAAAATTCAAGCCCCAACTCTTCCTCTGCTTTGCCTTCCCAGAGACTGGAGACAGGCTATTCCATGTTATATCTGCATTTCATGGCTGAAGTCGCTCCATATCCAACTAAATGCTGTGTCTGCTGCTCCGGCCAGGGCTAAGAGTATGCAGAAGCATCTTCAGCAGGTCAGCCTCAGCCTTTACTGCCTTGTCAATACCTGGTAGCAATGAGATGGAGGCCTACCGGAGCCCAAGCCCTGCTTAGCACACCCATCTGCTGGTGGCCTCTTTGGGTATACAAAGTGAGTGTGTATACATGTGAAAATGTGAAGCTGCATATCCAGAAGGAGCCATTTATTAATCATTTATTTGTTCATTTATTAAGCACCTATGATATACCATGCTCTATTGTAGGTAATATCGATACAGCAGTGAACAAGGCAACATCTGCCATTATGGTGCTTGATTTCAGGTGGGGAGGTGCCAGCAGTAATGTGAACCAACTAGTAAATTAGATAATTCCAGATCCTGACCAGTGCCACAAAGTGTGCTGAAGAAGATAAAGCAGAACAATGGGAAAGAGCGATGGGTCAGAGGCTGTTTTTGGTAGAATGGTCACAGAAAGTCTCTTAGAGATGATCTATTTTAAAGACAGGGTCTCACTCTGTTGCCCACCCTGGAGTGCAGTGGTGTGATCATGGCTCACCACAGCCTCCAACTTCTAGCCTCAAACAATCCTCCCACCTTAGCCTCCTGAGTGGCTGGGACCACACGTGTGCACCATCACACTTGGCTAATTTTTAAAATTTTTGTAGAGATGAGATCTTGCCATGTTGCCCAGGCTGGTCTTGAATTCCTGGGTTCAAGCAATGGGTTCAAGCAATCCTTCTGCCTCAGTCTGCCAAAGTTCAAAGTGCTGGGATTACAGGGGTTGAGCCACGACACCTGGCCTAGAGAGGACTTTTAGGTTGCGTATAGAGGTCACAAAAACCGCAGGGATGGGCCAAATCAGCATCATCTAATAGGACTTTCTGTGATGATGAAAATATCCTATATCTGCACCTCCAAGACAGCAGCCACTAGCCATTTGTAGCTATTGAGCACTTGAAATGCAGCTCGTGTAACAGAGACATTGAATTCTTAATTTTAGTAAATTTTAGTTAATTTAAATTTAATAGCTGCTTGTGGCTAGTTCCTTCCATATTGGACGGCACAGGTCCAGACATTTAATATAAGAGCTGAATGACAAGGAGGAGCCAGCCGTACAAAGATCTGGGGAAAGATCACTCCAGCATAAGGAAATATGAAATGCCAGCTCCCTGCAGGGAAAGGAATGTGGAGTGTTTGGGGACACAGAGAAGGTCGGTGTTGCTGGGACTCTGTTGAAACGGGATATGAGGTTGGAGAACACACCATATAGGGCTTGTAGTCCATGAGAAGGGACTTAGTTTTTGGAACACGATGAGACATTTTTGAAAGGATTTCAGCACAGGAGTGATGTAATAATAGCAATAATAACAACAACTAATGCTGAGGTAGTTTTATTATAGGGTCTTTATCTATATTGGCTTACTCAATCCTCACAATAATAGTATCAATGAAACATTATTCTTATCATGAAACTATTAATTTTTGATTTAAAAAACTAAAAGCACAGGGAGGTTAAATAATATCCCGGATCGCATACACTGCAAACAGCAGAATTAGTATCTAAGCCCAAGCATCCGACACTAAAAGTCCAGGATCTCAGCCACTATGCATTTCCTGCCTCCCTCTCAGCTAGCGTGGGCTTTTGAAAACTCACTCTTGCTCAGTGTGGGTAATGGCATTTAGAGGAACAAGACAGGGAGAGATGGGCCATTAGAGTAGTCGAGGCTGGAGAAAGCAGTGCTGTAGATAGCAAAGTGGCAGAGGAATGATGGAGTGATGCAAAGAAGAAGTTAAATTTAGAATGTGTTTTAGAAATAGAGGCAGCAGACAGGCTGACTAGATGCACTTACTGGATGTGCTGCAGGGTGCGTAAGGAAAAAAGGAATCAGTGCTGATTCCTGGGTTTTAGGCTGAGCAATTGAGTGGATGGGGGTGCCCTCTCCTGAGGTTAGGGAGCCTGGAGTGGGCACGACCTGGCGGCTGGGGGAGGGGAGGGGATGCTGCAATGTGTGGTGTGTTAGGAGATCTATTGGGTATAATTATCTGCCTCAATTTGGGCACATTTTTCTTTCACCTATCTTTTTCTTCTCCCTCCTTTCCTTCTCCTTCTCTTCTTTTCATTATTTCTTCCGTCATTCAACAAGTATTTATCGAGGTCTACTTGACGCCAGGCACTATGTGACATGCTGAGAGCACACAAACTATATAAAAGTGCAAAATCATCTTCCTTCTTAGGAGCTTGCATTCTTTAGGAGACAGATGGACTCTACACAAGGCAATGAACATATGAACAAGATAATTTCAGATAACAACGAGCCATAGGAAGTGATCAGAAAAGGCTGATGTGAAGGAGAACGTTTTTAGGTGGGGTTCTTGGGGTGGAGGATTGCTAGCTGAGGAGGTGACGTTTGCACTGAGACCTGAATAAGAGAAGGAGCCAATTATGGGAAAAGCTGAAGGAAGTGTGTGTGTGTACGCATGTGTGTGTGTGTATGTGTGTGACAGACACTCCATAGAGAATTAGTGTGCATGAGTGCCTGATAATATAAGAATCTTTATAGCAGAGTATGTATGCATGTGAATACCTCACAAGGTGTATGCATCTCTCCTTTTCTGTCTGTCCATCATTCCTCCATCTGTTGTATGATCAGACTGATTGGTTTAAAAATCTGTTTAGTATTTTATGCACCCCAAGCTGTGAAAGCCAGGTCTAAATTCAGGCACAGTAGGATGTACTAATTAATTTATGATTATATTTTACATCATTAAAGCTGAAGCTCTTGATTTGGGGATGCAAGTGTCTGAAGGAAACAGTTCAAGGACAACATAGAAGGCTCTAGCCTGGGCACTCTGTAGAAAGGTCATTCTTCTTCTACCTTAGCCAAATGTAGAGGAAAGGGGGCTCCTGGCTGAATTTACTCAGCAGAAAGTACAAGTTCCCTTCAACACTAAATTTCAATTGCAACAAAACTCTAGAACTGGTGCATGGCAGTGCGGCAGAACACACTTGCTCTTCACAGGAACACTGACACCTGTCATGCATATGGATGAATGTTTCCGTGTTGACTGACTTATTTTACAAGTTTTTGCAGCCAGGCATGATTGACCCCAGCAACGCTTTCACCAATAAAATCTCAGGTGCTTTGACTGAACATTGTCTGTCTTGCTGACCAGATCTCTTGGATCACAAGGAAGAAACACGTACAAATTATTTATAAATAGGAAAGTTCATTTTAAGGATGCACATGGGCTAAAAATGAAATGACCTCACCATCAGCACAGGTCCTAAGATGACATTCTCTGAGAATACACAATGAAGAAATGGTCTTCCTATGTAATAACAACAATAATTAACACTCGTACTGAACAGTTAATTCCTTTCAGGCACCCTGCTAAGTGCATCCTAAGCACTAACCCTTTTGATCCTGATAAAACATGCTCTGAGACGGATCTTGCTCGTGACTGGAATGGTGTAAAATCATTGTATAAAATGGGAATTGTATATGATGAGGAAACTGAGGCTTGAGGTGGTTAAGGAGGTTTTCCAAAGTTATTTAGAGAGAGGATGGCAGAGCCAGCATCCCAAGGACAGACAGCGACTGAGTCAGCTGTGGCAGTTCTAGAGATCTTCAGCCAAGTAGGTAAAAGGCGGAGTTTAGGAGGCACAGCTACAAGCAGTCAATAAACGATGCTCTGGGCATGCGTCTAGTGGAGCTTCCATCAGGAGAATATGGTAGTGTCTTGAAAGACAGGTGGAACAAAGCAAAGGGTGGTGCAGGAAAAGGCAAGACCTGAATGGAAACCTGGCAGATTGGCAGTCACCTTGTTAAAGAGTAGTGTCTTTATTGCTCTTAGGCTCAGAATTGTGATGGTCCTTGCTGTTTGAGGCTGCAGGCCTCAGACACACAGAAGGGTGACAGAATAAGACTCAGCAAAAGCAAACAGGGCTTGGATCAGCAGCAGGATGCAGATGAGAAGGAGGGCAGGCTGGCAGCATCCCCGAGGCAGTGGTGAGCTGGCACACAGCTCAGAGTGGAGTGTGAGGTGGAAAGATCTGGAGCACAGGCTTCCCAAGGGGAGCCCTCTGTTGTCACTGTCTTTTCAACTGTGAGCACGAGTGCCTGTGCAGACACACTGAGGCCTCAGTAATCATCATTTAATTATTGCACCTGCCCTTTAAAATGCTAAGACCAAGGAAAGAAAACACAACAAAATAGCTAACAGATGTTGGTGCGTGAGGTTCTGCAGAGGGGCACTCTGTGAATGTTTATGAATAAAGTATCAGCAAAGTACACACCAGGTGAGACCCCCAGTCACGGGCAGGTGAAATTTGTTCCATAATCTTGTTAATTCACAATCGGGGAAAATGTTGTCTTAGAACCCTGGAGTGAGACAATGCAATCACAAAAGAGAAAGGCGTAGAGGGAGAGTTGCCAGGATAAGGACAATGATGGAAGCTGAGGTTGTAGGTAGGCAGTGGTTTAGCTTTTAGATCCATGCTACCCGACGTGTGGACTTAAGAATTATTGCAAGAGACCTCCACATCCCTATGGATACTAAACATTGAGTATAAACTAAGTAAAAAAAAAAAATCACATATCAACACGCATGCACACGCAGACACACACACACGTGGCAACCTTTCAAACATGTCGATTCAGTGATGATTCAATCACAAATGCATTTTAAGGGATTATTGAATTCATAGTCACTCTCTGTCCATATGTGCTTTCTAAATCAAATGATATAGAAGAGTTTAATTTAATCATATGGTGGTCTATTGATATTAAAAACCAATGAAAGATTTTAAAAACCAGTCATATTGGTATTAAAAACCAATGATCACATTGCAAAAGGTCAGGGATGACAGAAAGAAATAAAAGGAATGCCTACAGTTTGAGGCATGGGCCCAGTGGAATGACCAAGCCCTGCCCAGTACTGAGGTTTCCCAAATGCTTGGGCACCTCAGGTGGTAAGGAGAAAGAGATTTCTAGTAATTCACTAGGATGTATGCCGCACTGAAGCTGTTTGGTGCTGTGTGACTGGGTTGCATCAATGTCCTTTTGAGAGGTGGATTTCTGTCAATCAGAGCCATCAGTTACATAAAGGCACATGTATGATGCAACCAGTAATAGTCTTGTAGATTAAGAATTTGAACAGGGTCAGGTGCTGGGGCTCACGTCTGAAATCCCAGCACTCTGGGATGCCTAGGCAGCAGATCGCTTGAGGTCAGGGGTTCGAGACCAGCCTGACCAACACAGTGAAACCCTATCTCTACAAAAAAATACAAAAATTAGCTGGGCGTGGTGGCAGGCACCTGTAATCCCAGCTACTCTGGAGACTAAGGCAGGAGAATCGCTTGAACCTGGGAGGCAGAGTTTGCAGTGAGCCGAGGTCGCGCTACTGTACTCCAGCCTGGGTGACAGCGTGAGACTCCATCTCGGGAAAAAAAAAAAAAGAAAAGAAAAGAATTTGAACAGGGCTCTTCTCCTTTGTCTACGGAGCAGACAGGGATGTTGGTACCTACATACGTAGTGTGCACCACTATGCTAGCAGTGATAACATGAGAGAGCGTTACCAAGACTTTCTCCGCGCCAAGATGCCTGATATCTTTTCCTATGAATAAATAAGAGATGTTATTATCCCCCTTTGACAGAGGACAAAACTGAGGATCAAAGACAAAAATGAGTTGCTCAAAGCAAGTATGGTTCAGAGACAGAACCCAGAGACTCAACCCTTCCTTAGCCTCACACCTCTGTCAAGATGAGGATGCACCTGGTCAGCCTCCAAAGGAGGTGTCTGTGGGCTCTGGAATTCAGTTAACCCTTGGCCAGTGATTCCCACCCTGAAAGTCTTTGACCACTGTGAGTCCTAGGAGATAAGGAGAGACCTCTCAAGCAATTTGTACTATTTCAGAAAATGAAAAATTCTTTTTTGATACTTTTTATTTCAATAGTTTTTGGGGTACATGATTAAGCTCTTCAGTGGTGATTTCTGAGATTTTAGTGCACCTGCCACTTGAGCAGTGTATGCTATACTCAATATGTAGTCTTTTATCCCTCACTCCCCTATCCAAGCCTTCCCCCAAAGTCCCCAAAGTCCATTATTCATTCTTATGCCTTTGCACCTTCATAGCTTAGCTCCCACTTATAAGTGAGAACATACGATATTTGCTTTTCCATTCCTGAGTTACTTCACTTAGATTAATGACCTTCAGCTCCATTGAAGTTGCTGCAAAAGACATTATTTTGTTCCTTCTTATGTCTGAATAGTATTCCATGGTGGATAATATATCCACCATCTTTACTATTTTAGAAAATGAAAACTTGTTTTTTTGTTTTGAGACTTTTTTTTAATTTATTTATTTTATTTTTTGCTCTTGCTGTCCAGGCTGGAGTGCAATGGCACAATCTCTGCTTGCTGCAACCTCCAGCTCCCAGGTTCAAGTGATTCTCCTGCCTCAGCCTCCTGAGTAGCTGGGATTATAGGCATGTGCCACCACACCCATCTAATTTTGTATTTTTAGTAGAGATGGGTTTAGGGTTTCTCCATGTTAGTCAGGCTGGTCTCCAACTCCTGAACTCAGGTGATCCACCTGCCGCGGCCTCCCAAAGTGTTGGGAGGACAGGCGTGAGCCACTGTGCCACGCCCAAAAACTTTTTAAGGGCAAGGTTTTGCTCTTTGTTTTATCTTCTAATACTAGCAGAGTGCCTGCCATGCTGTAGTTGCTAAATTAATGAACAAACGAAGAGTTTTTTTTCTGTAGTTTTCTTTTTTTTCTTTTTCTCTCTAAGCTAAGATTTATTTCAGTATAATGACTGGTTTTCCTTTAAGAAACACTAATAAGCAATTGTATATAGTTCTGATATATAAAATAATTTTTTAAAAATTGTAATTACTTGGATAAGTAAAGTGGGTTCCAAAGCTCAGATCCCATGAAGGAAAACATATGTAGTACAAGAGAACAATATGGAAATCTGTTAAGAGCATGGGATAGAAGGCTTTCAACCCTCTGTGATAGAATTCTATGTTCTCGTGAGGTATTCAGACATGCCTGTGACCCCTACACACTCTTCTGAGCACTAGAGAAAGTGCCACATGTCCTGAATCCACCAAGACAGTTTCTTTTTGGAGCCTGCCCCAAGAACGTAGATGTGGGGACCTTCTATTACATGTGACCTGCTCTTGACTATTGAGGGAGTGGAAACACCATTAGAGTTGATGAAGAACTACAAAGTCCTCTTTATACTCATGTGAGAGAGTAAAAACTACCTTTGAAAAGCTATGAGCCAACCTGCTACAGAGGTGGAAATGGCCTGAAAAGGGCCTTTCTCTTTTCTAATTTTTATTTGTCTTTTCTTATGTCTCTGGACACAAAGTAAGAGGAACTGGCCCCATGGCATAGGCAGTGTCCTTAACTTCTGATCCTTTGAGATAAAGTCCATCCAAAAGCAGTTTATGATGCTTGGGTGTACTCAGAAGAGCATCATGAACATCATTTGTTGAAATAGTTCTCAAAGTTGAATCTATTCTCATATTCTCTCTCTTCTTCTTTCTGGTTGGTAGCTCTTCTGAGAGTCTGCTCTCTCACCTTATTTGTTTATGATGATGTCTTCAGAAATTCATCAGTATTGTTTTTGCTTTAGCACAGAGGTCTCCAAACTTTTTGGCACCATGGGCCAGTTTTGTGGAAGACAATTTTTCCACAGATGGGGGTGGAGTGGAGATGGTTTCAGGATAAACTGTTCCACCTCAGATCATCAGGCATTAGTTAGATTCTCATAAGGAGCGTGCAACCTAGATCCCTTGCTTGCGCAGTTCACAATAGGGTTCACGTTCCTATGAGAATCTAATGACGCTGCTGATCTGACAGGAGGTGGAGCTCAGGCAGTCATGCTCACTGGCCCACCACTAACCTCCCACTGTGCAGCCCCATTCCTAAAAGGCTACGGACCAGTACTGATCTGCAGCCCAGCAGTTGGGGACCCCTGCCTTAGTAGAATCATCAAGAAAAGCATGGAAATAATTCAGCTCTGTCTTCACATTATACCCAGAGGGGCAGTCAAGCCTTCATGTCCAGTGTCTACATCAAGCCTTCTATGTCCTTAGTCCTCACTGTCTTCCTGTTCATCTACTCCCTCCTAAACTCCTACACTCATCACCTGGCTGGGACAGAAATAGGGCCCAAGGCTTGAGCACTCACAGGCATCTTCAGTTTTCTTATCTCTCGGTCATTCTGCTATACCTGCCTGGCACACGCCTCTAAATGTACACCTGGACCCTGTACGCTGAGTAGATCATTGTCAGTTCAAATTATAATTTCCAACTTCAGCTAGATACTCAGTGCATGTTGCTAATTATCTTTGGTAGAACAGATAAATTTCTCCTTAGCTCTTAGGTTCCAAGAAAGGTTCTTATGTTCTAACTCAAATTAAACCTGGCTTGAAACTCATGTTGTTACTTTGAACAGAAGTCCTTTACCAGTCATTATTCAGACTCGCCTCTGTCACCGCTTGTGGCACAACCCAGGGCCATAAGAGAGTGTCCCTCATCTTCCCTTGGTCACACGAGGCTTGGCTTTGTAGATGTCTGCACACCCTCTGAGTCAATGTTGGCCAGAAGGTCTTCAAAAACTTAACGCCTAGTGCTCAACCACACAAAAATCCACAAAGGAATTTTCCCATATCCAGAGCTCTGTGTTAAGCAATCTCAGATATTTGCTGTTTCAGGAGCTGGCATGGAGCCTGCAGATTGTCTCAGTGGTATAACCACACCCATAATAATGATAGCAGACACTGATACAGCGCTTATGATGTTTTGTGCAATAAACATGAACTCATTTCATTCTTAAAACAACCTTCTGAGATATGTGTTACAATTATTATTATCATTCCATTTTATGTATGGGAAAATCTAGGCACAGACAGGCTAGGTAACTTGCCCAAAGCCCCACCTGTAAGGAAGGGCACAGCCTAGATTCAAATCAAGGCGGTTTGGGTAGACAAGTCGGGGCAGTTTGGTTAGATCGGTTAAACTCATGGCTCTCAACCGGGGCTCATTTGGACCCCCAAGGGAGATGTGGCAATGTCTGCAGACATCTGTGGTTGTCATGACTGGTGGGTGCCATGGCATCTGGCGGGTAGAGACCAGGGATGCTTCTGACCATCTTAAAATTCACAGGACAGCCTCCACTACAAAGAATTATCCATCCCAGAATGTTGACTGTGCTGAAGTTAAGAAACCCTGGGTAAGACCTAGATTTTTGAAACATGAAGACCTCTCAGTGGGTTTGTCTAGGATGCTGTAACATCTTTTTTAGTCCACAAAATAGAGAATGTTCGCCTTCCCTGGAGATAAAAATTAGCCAGACCTTTTCATAAGGGAATAGCTGCCCTCCTTGGCAATGGGAGTGTGTGATGGTGGTGGTGGTGGGTGGGGTGGTGATGAGTCCTCTGTCTTCCAGATGAGTCTCTGGAAGCAAAATCAAGCATAAGATAATTTCTCAATAGGTCTTCATAATCCATAAATTGTTAATATATCATCCAGCTACATTCTGTTCCCTTTTCAGTCCCACTCCCAAGGTCCTTAAGCTCAGCAATCGACCCTACTCTTCTGTCATTGGGAAAATCAAAGCCATTAAGCAGGAAATTCCTAAACGTTGTCTCCTTGATCTGGACCACATCCCTGCTGCCATGCATTAAGACCTGGTAAACTTTCATGTCTGCTCCAGTCACTGTGGCTCACGCCAGTACTCTCAGGACTTTGGGAGGCCGAGGCAGGAGGATTGCTTGAAGCCAGAAGTTTGAGACCAGCCTGGGCAACATAGTGAGACCCTTACTCAAAAGAAAACAAAATAAAACAAAATTCATGTCTGTTGTTACGAGGGATTCTTTCCCAGAGTAAGAATATTGACAAACCCTCATTTCTCCACCTGAAGTCACTGTTCTGTCTCCTCCTCCTGCCTCTATTTCTGTTCTGGGCCTTCCTCTCCTTTGACACATTGAATAGGGTTAAGGAGCATTGGTTCTGCTGGGTTTCAGATCCTGACTCTGCCACATACGAGCTGTATGATCTTAGGCAAGACACTTAACTTCTCTGAGCCTCAGATTATTCATTGATACCATGGGGAATAATGAGTATCTACCTTCTCAGCCTGCTTCAGTAGGGCTATTGCCGCTACAACCTCAGTGGAATGTCTCTGACAAACCTAAACCTTCTCATCCTAAAACACGTGTACCTGCCTGGCACAAACTTTAAAACAACAAATATTGCTAGAGACCTCAGTTTGAAAATTTCTCCCAATGTGTGATCATGTGTTATTTAAACCTGGGATGCATCCTTCATTTTCTCTCAGTATTTGAATTATTTGTGCATCTTCCAAGCCCAGCTCCTCTTTCCCCTTCTCCTCCCATTCTTCCTCTTATCTTTATTTCTCCTTATTTTCCCTTCCAGTCTCCTTCATCCTTTGCTCCTCCTCTTCCTCCTTTCCTCTTCTCTGTCCATTCCTTTCTGTCTCCTCTCTTGTAGGCATGTGGCAATGCCACTGAGATTTGGCACATATCATTCTGTTTGATGGGACTGCAAAGACATCCCATCTGAACCACAGATCATGTTACTAAATGGGATATACAGACCTTTCCTCCAAAAACATACAGTCTATTGAAGGGCAGGGACCACACCTGCTTTATTATCAACATATACCCCACAGTTGGTACGTAATAAGCACCAATACATACTCGGTGAAATTAACAAGGGACTATCTATTAACCTGACCCTCTTGTTGCAAAGAAATTGGAAGTCCAGGGAGGGAAAGTCCATGTTTTTACTTAATTCAGCAAGTTAGCTATTAAGTCATAACTATAACTCAGGATTCCTTCTTTCTTGGCTGCAATTTTACTGAAAGCCCTAGAGCTTCAGGACCATATGTACAGATCCTGTTCTTGGGTTTCTGTTTAAGAATGTGGTCTCCAAATGGTTTGACTTTTTGCCTTCAGATTTTCAGAATTCATGAATTTTGGTTTGAAAAACACAATGAACTTTCCAGCATAACTGGGCAGGGCAAGGTCCCGGCTCTGCATCCCTGGACAAGGTTCTTTGTCTTTCTGACTCCAAGTTTTTGCATCTCTACAATGGGCTAAGTGAATTGTATGGTACTTGTGAGACTTAACTAGGATAATATGTGAAATTGCCTTCCTCAGTGCTTGGCAAGTAAGCAGGTGCTCCATTGAATTTTAAGTGAGTTTCTTTCTTCTGTGCAGGGGAACTGGCCCTGCTTCACCCCATGCCCTTGCTCTAACCACCATCCTCTTGGGTTCATCAGCAGGGCTCAGAAAATATTGCTAATTTATGCACCATTTGTTCCACTGGATAATGCATTTGGGAAAATGTAAGATGCCCACACACCTGTAATTCAGGCAAGCCAAAGGCAAGCTCCACTCCTGACCCTTCCAGAGAGAATGAACACTTTATATCTAATACGGCTGATTGCTTTCTCCCTCGACATTCATGATAGTATCCATTTGCTTCAATTGAGGAGGCCCTGGAGAGAGATATCACAAATTGAATGATGTAGCTTGATCTGGCAAGAATTTCTAGGGATTCTGGTCTGGGTTTCTGTAACTCCCAGTGGCAAGTCAGGGATAGCTCAGCTTTGCACAACATACGATGTGTCTCCTTTTAAGATTCAACTTTGCCACCTACAAGTGACCTTGGTCTAGTCATGTAACCTTGCTGAGGTTTTGCTGTTTGGTTAAGCATTGTCAGGCAGTAGCCAAGAGCTTGGGCTATGGTGTCAGACAGACTTGGGATTGAATTGCGACTCCACCTCTTGTGGCTTTGGGTAAATTAATCCATCTCACTGGATCTCAGTTTCCTGATCCCTAAAGTGGGGACTATAATAAAACCTTCTTTTAAGAGTTGTTTTAAAAATTAATAGCTACTGCGGCCGGGTGCAGTGGCTCACACCTGTAATCCCAGCACTTTGGGAGGCCGAGGCGGGCGGATCACGAGGTCAGGAGATTGAGACCTTCCTGGCTAACACAGTGAAACCCCATCTCTACTAAAAATACAAAGAAAATTAGCCGGGCGTGGTGGTGGACGCCTGTAGTCCCAGCTACTCGGGAGGCTGAGGCAGGAGAATGGCGTGAACCTGGAAGGCAGAGCTTGCAGTGAGCCGAGATTGTGCCACTGTACTCCAGCCTGGGTGACAGACAGAGTGAGACTCCGTCTAAAAAAAAAAAAAATTAATTGCTACTGCATTGAGAACTTACCATATGAGAATCACTCTTCTACATATCAACTCCTTTCATCCTCTCAAACTCCCCATGAGAAGGGGAATTATTAGTATGATGCCTGGTTTTCAAATAATGAAATAGACCCATATTACTTAAGTTAAGTAATTTGCCCAGGATCACACAGTTAATCAGTGGATGCAAACTTGGTAAGTCTAGCTCCTGGAGTCTCTGATCTTAACTGCTGGGCTGGTGAGTCCATTGTCTGAAAATGCTTAGAGACGTCAGTCTAGCTTCAGAGTTTGAACTCTCAGCCTCAGAACATAGCATGGAGTGAGCACTCAGTGAATAGCTGTGTCAGTCGAGGCTGCATGTTAGCTATTGTTATTGTTTCCTCTGAGGACCCCAGAGGCTGACCTGTGTTCAAAAGTGGCTGTGCCCCACACATTCAAGGTTGCAGTGAGTCATCATCGCACCAATGCATTCCGGCCTGGGCAACAGAGTAAGACCCTAACTCTTTAAAAAAAGAAACTGGGCTGTTCTTAGCAAAGCACCAGGACCAGGAGAGTGCAGTGGGGACAGGGTGAGTGAGTTGGAGAGTGTCTCATAAACATTTGGGGCTGTGAGAGCAGATGTGTGATCTTGCAGAATGGTTCGCGCTTCAGGACTGTGTGTTGACGCTGATGTCACGGTTGCTCTGAGCGCCCAAGATACTGTTAACGAGCTGTGCCAAGCCCAGATGCAGTGTTTTCTCACCATATGGTCCATGCTGAAGTGCATGGTCTTTCAGACAGGGATGGGAGGAAACAGAAACGCTGAACCCATGCATGGAACACCTACTTAGATATGCCATGTCCTGCAAACTGCCTCAATTCTCCTGACTTCCAGGGACCGTGTATTCATTGGAATGTCATTTGTCTTTCATCCAATAACCACAAATAGTAATGGGGCAGCTAGTATGTGTCAGACACTATGTTTGGCACTGGGGATACAAAGGTGATTAAAACTTTGCCTGCGTCCCCAAGGAACTGAGACTAGCCATGAAGGACATGGGGAAAAAATCATATTATGACATTATTCTAAGCTCTGTAATGCAGATGGTTAACAAGGACTCTGGGAATTAGAAGAAGTTCATGAACATCTTTTTAATGAAGTAAAACAAAATTTTTTTGGCATACCTAGCATCTGAACACCTTTCAGTTTTGAGGGAACTCCCAGCATAGGCAAAGGACAGTCACGTCTTCTTCTAACAAAGGTAAACAGGGCACACATTCTTCTCCCTACTCCCTGGCAGGTGGAACTTGAGCACATGACATAGATGTCCACTTCTCATCGGGATCTCCCTTGGATTTCGGCCTCCTGCATCAACATGATTACTCAATCCCTCCACCTGGGTATGTAGGACATATCTCATATGACAAGTCTGAAATTAGGCTTGGTATCTTCCCCTAAAACCTGCCCTGTTCCCAGTAGTGTCCACGTCAGTAAACCGTGCTACCATGTAGCCACTGGCACGGGCCAACAATGTTGGTGTCATCTGTGATGCTTCTCTTTCTCTTGCACATACATCCCACCCATCATTAAGGACTGCTGGCCTTATTTTAAAATCAATTCCCATTCTGAGCACTTCTTTCTGTGTTGCCCTCTCCACCTACACCCAGACCCCCACCATTTCTCTCTTTCTGTCCTAAAATGGTCTCTTAGCAGGTTACTTTCCTTCTATCTCTGCCACACTCCTATCTTTTCTCAGCAACGTTACCAGAAAAAGAAAATTAAGTGTAAATTGTATCATACTCCTCTGTGAGATATTCTTCCGTGGCTTCTCATCACATAAGGAAAACAATTCCAGTACATTTTCCATGGCCCACAAGGCCCTCCATGGTCTATTCCCGGTCCGTCTCTCTGAGCCTATTTTCTGACTTTCTTACCTTTGCTCACTCCCCTCCAGCATTACTGGTCTTCTTTCTGTTCCTCAAGCACACCAAAATGTGAAAACATGAGTATATTGCAGTGTCAGATGCAGTTAAAATGAACTTACTTAAAACCTAGAAGAGAGAAGTGAAATGGAGAGCAAAAGTGCCTGAAAGGTTGGAAGGGAATAAGATCCAAAGCCTAGGTTAGCAAGGGTTTTGGTCCTATCCACAGGAGAGATGCCTCCTCTAATCTTACAGGAAGGGGGAGACCAGCATGGTTTGGAAGTAGTTACTGGATTGGAGGCCCAGGTGAGACCCCTGGTGAGATGAAGGTGGGGAAAAGGAAGATTGGGGCATCAAAACCTATCACAACAAAAACCTAATATTAGGACTGGCCTACACTTAGGAGTGGAGATTAATGGCTTGTCATTCACCCATCTATTCACTCAACAGATAGGCACTGAGAACCTGTTATTTGCCAGGGCCTGGTATTAGGCACCGATCCTGGTGTTGAATTACTTTTGCTCAGCCACTCAACTTAGAAACAACATACACATTTAGTGAGACCTTGAAACAAATCTTTAGCTTCTGCTCCTGTTTCCTTCTCTGTAAAACTGGAGTAATAATGATGCCCGCTCTGCTGATTTAAATAGTTCATTGTATGATGCTATAAAGAGCTCTTTATGTATCAGCTGCAGGAGCTAGACTGGTAGCTTAGTGGAGGAAGGGACTGCATTGGTTTTGTTTACTGTTACATTCCCCATACGTGACCATTTATGGAATGAATGAATGACTATAACTGTTTCAGAATCAGTTTAAGGAAAGGGAGCTTTGTCCTTCACAGATTTTAAGCAACTACTGGTTATCTTCTTACTGACAAAATAACTGGATAACTCATGCCACATTGGTTGAATCATGACTCAATGAGAGTCTCCCCATGTGTGCCCCAAATGCAGAAACTCTCCTAAAGTATATACTTTTCACATTCATGGGTAGCATGATGGTCAAAGCTCTTTAGGGTCCTCTGCTCCCCTCTACCATCTCCAAAGCCTTCAGCAATGCCTTTTCTTACTTCCTTTTGCAACAAGCAGTGAGCTAGGCACACATCTACTCTCCTAAATCTACCAGCTTATACGTTGGGTACCATTTTGTCCCAGACACTTCAGATAAAAGACTCAAGATCCACAAAGATCTTGACAGGTTGTCAATCAGCTGAAGTAAAGGAGATGAATTTGAATGGCACTCAATGCAAAGAGAAACGTTGAGGTCTATGAAGGGAAAGGTGAAGAATGGATGAAAAGAAAAGTCAAGCAGCTGCTCCTACACTAAAAAAAAAAAAAAAAAAGCAACAAAATAAACACACAAAAATACATCAGAGGAACTAAAATCTGGAAAAGGCCATGTCAAAATAGCTATTTTCAGATGATGTGTTTTTGCATCAAGATTTATCTAATATTTTTATAATCTGATATGAGTTGCATAATAAAACAAGGGAATATATCTCTCCACTTGAAATAAAAATAAGATGTCAGTATATTTCCTATACTCAGGCTGAAGTAATGGTAGCTCCCTTGTTGCACACCAGCCTCCAGACCTGGAAGTGCAATTGATGATATTGGCATGAATTAGAGTATACTTTTTTCTAGATCAGTTCCTTAGATCCCATGTTTTTCAGCCTTTTCCATTTCGTCAAATGCAGTATTTTTTTTTCCTTGCCCTTCTGTAAGAATTGCTGTAAGAATAATCCTGATTTTGGCCAGCTGGCTTAAGTTATAAAAATTCTAACATTGAAAGGGCACGATCCTAAATGATTTACCTGCATTATGACATTTAATCTTCGTTAAAATCCTGTGAGGCATGGCCTTTTATTAACCCTGTTTTCTTTGATGAAACATTAAGGTTCAAAATGGGTTAAATAACTTCATCAAGGTAGCATGGGTAATCGGAACTCTTAATTCAGGCAAATCTGATTCCCAGGGGCTGCACTCCTTAGCCCTGTTCCTCCAAATTAGACAAATTGATCTGTTGAGAACCAAACAGACACACACAAAGGCATTCAAACTACTTTGGAGAATATGTCACTCCAAGATGAGCATGGTTGTTTATGGCCAGGGCTATTGCTTTGATCTGAAAACACCACGCTGCCCAACCATTACACCCTAACGACATCCAGCTCTTTGTGAATTTCTCTACGAGGCAAATTCCTCTTGCCTCATAAAAGTGCTTGCCGAGAAAGCTCAAAACCCAGTTGCAATTAATTATTGACAGAGCATGTGAATTAGAGATAAAAGAAAAGTCATTCTTTCTCCACACACGCGATAGTAAATAAATTTAATTATGGTAGGAGAAGCTAGGGGATCTTCATCTGTATTAAGTTTTATTAGCTAAGACATTTAAAAGCATGTCATCATAACAAAGAGGTCTTGTGTAATCCTCAATGTACCACTTTGGTGCAAGGCTGGAAGTGAATAGATTTAATGGAGCACATGGTGGCAGATGGTCTGCTGTACTGACAGGTATTGAACAGGTTTATCGTCAATTAACTTTGGTCTACATATGCCTATAGCAAATTGACTGTATAATGGCATTCTAAGCTTCATTTTATCATTGATAAGCCTGCCTCATTGAGATTAGGGGAAAATGGCATCAAACCCCTTTAATATTAATAGCTTGGAACTCCCAAATAAGATAAGGCTACTCTGGAGGCAAACTTGGATGGAGGAATGGGAGTGGAGGAGCAGCCTTAGCAAGGGAACCAAGAGATGCGGACCCTGCTATGGGATCTGTCAGTGGCTCGCTGGACAATTCTGAGAGCAAAGAAAGAATAAAATCCCATAAAATGAACCAGACCTAGGCTAGATATTTCATTTTATATGTCGTTTTATTCTCAACTGAATTTATTTATTTGTTTATTTATTTATTTACTTGTTTGTTTATTTTTAGATGAAGTCTCGCTTTGTCACCCAGGCTGGAGTGCAGTGGCGCCATCTCAGCTCACTGCAACCGCCGCCTCCTGGGTTCAAGCGATTCTCCTGCCTCAGCCTCCTGAGTGGCTGGGACTACAGGCACGTGCCACCACGCTTGGCTAATTTCTTTTATTTTTTTATGTTTGAGATGGAGTCTCGCTGTTGTCTGGAGTGCAATGGCTCCATCTCGGCTCACTGCATTCTCCACCTCCCAGGTTCCAGCAATTCTCCTGCTTCAGCCTCCTGAGTAGCTGTGATTACAGGTGCCCGCCACCATGCCCAGCTAGTTTTTATATTTTTAGTAGAGATGGGGTTTCACCATGTTGGCCAGGCTGGTCTTGAACTCCTGACCTCAGGTGATCCACCCACCTCGGCCTCCCAAAGTGCTGGAATTACAGGCGTGAACCACTGCACCGGGCCTAAATTTGTATTTTTAGTAGTGACGGAGTTTCAACATTTTGGCCAGGCTGGTCTTGAACTCCTAACCTCGTGATCTGCCTGCCTCAGCCTCTCAAAGTGCTGGGACTTGAGGTAGGTTTTAGGATTTTACAAATGAAGATAATAAGGCTCAAAGATGTAATTCAATTTGTTGAGGTCACAAAGCCTGTCTGTTTATTCCCCATCCCTAGGCTTCAGTTTTCTCATTTGCACAATAATGCCTTTGGACCAAGTCAGGGATCAGCAGACTCTTTCTTAAAGGAACAAGGAGTAAATACATCAGGTTCTTTGGGCCACATGGCCTCTGTGTTACCTCCTCAGCTCTGCTGTTTTATGGTAAAAGCAGCCTAGATGAATATGTAAATGAATGAGTGTGGCTGTGTACCAAGGGATGTTTATTTATAAACATTGAAATTTGATTTCTATATAATTTTCATGCATCACAAAATATTATTATTATTATCATTTTGGTTTTTTTTTTTCCAACAACAATTCAGTGATTACAAATCATTCTTATCTGTGAGTTATATGAAAATAGGAGGCAGGAGGTAGTTTGCCAATCCTGGACTAGATAAGCTTTGAGGTCTTGTTGAGCTCAAAGATTTTCTAAAAACTACTACAACAATAATAATTTATTTAATGTATTGAGCTCTTACACATGCCAGCTTCATTGTTCAATGCTTTTTAAGCATTATCTCCCTTAATCCTTATACTACAGTGTGAAGTCAGTGCTATCATTATCTCCATTTCAGGGATTATACAACTAGTATGTAGAGAAATCAAGGGTGTATCTAGGTTAAACATAACTGGTAAGAGATAGAATAGCCATTTAAACCTAGGGATATATAAGGGATATAACGTTCCCAGGAGAGAATGCATATGCCTTATGTTGCCTTTTCTGATAATACATAGTCAAGATAAGACTATAGTCGGGAGATATAGGTAAGAAGAACTTCCAAGTGTTTATCAATTTTATTTGGTGGTTGCAAACTAGGTTGTTTATATCACACATTTTGTGCAAAGAAGGTAAGATATTTCTGGTTAGGAAGAAGTTAAGATATTTCTGGATAGGAATAACCATTCTCTTCCCTTTTCCTCCCTCTCCTAGAAATGTGATGCCCAAGACTTTGGATGGGCAAATAACCATGGAGAAGACTCCAAGTTACTTTGTGACAAACGAGGCTCCCAAGCGCATTCACTCCATGGCCAAGGACATCAAACTGATTGTGGTGGTGAGAAACCCTGTGACCAGGGCCATCTCTGACTACACGCAGACACTGTCAAAGAAACCCGAGATCCCCACCTTTGAGGTGCTGGCCTTCAAAAACCGGACCCTCGGGCTGATCGATGCTTCCTGGAGTGCCATTCGAATAGGGATCTATGCTCTGCACCTGGAAAACTGGCTCCAGTATTTCCCCCTCTCCCAGATCCTCTTTGTCAGTGGTGAGCGGCTTATTGTGGACCCCGCCGGGGAAATGGCCAAAGTACAGGATTTTCTAGGCCTCAAACGTGTTGTGACTGAGAAGCATTTCTATTTCAACAAAACCAAGGGGTTCCCTTGCCTAAAGAAGCCGGAAGACAGCAGTGCCCCGAGGTGCTTAGGCAAGAGCAAAGGTCGGACTCATCCTCGCATCGACCCAGATGTCATCCACAGACTGAGGAAATTCTACAAACCCTTCAACATGATGTTTTACCAAATGACTGGCCAAGATTTTCAGTGGGAACAGGAAGAGGGTGATAAATGAGGCTAGAGAGGCAGAAGAAGGCTAGTCAATAGCTAAGGAGGCTCCTTGCCTGAGTCCTTGAATACCGCAGCTTCTGCAGCTTTACTTGCTGGAGTGCCAAGTAGATCTCCTCCTCCTTCATGCAGCCAGGATTGCCTCCAGTGCTGTTAGCTTAGGCAAACAGGTGGATCCCACGGCATCCCCATGGAGGAACCAGGCCCATCTGGGCAGCAGCATCTGGTTGACCAGATGGCCACCAGAACCCACTGTTCATTCTTATCTTCTGCTAGTTAATATAGCCTGAAGACAGAGGATAAATAGCTGTCAATGTCAGAGACAGTGCTATTAATGTATATGTGAGTGACAAAAAGGGTCTGCTTTATGGGGGTTCTCACTTTAGCTTGGGGAGCCAGGGTTCTAGCCCTGTATCTGTCACGGGCACTCTGTCTACACCTCTGCTTGGGCTTCTCTCCAGAGTGTACTTTGTGGCTGAGTGCTCCAGGACTCCTAGGGAGCAAGGTCCTCCCTCTAAGGTGTTTGTAGTCTTCTCTTTAAAGGCCTCATTCCACAACCCCTGACTTCCTCCCTCCCCACATCATGAAGGCAGAGGCATGCACGTTCCTCACCAAACACACACACACACACACGCGCGCGCGCGAAGGAAAATAAAAGCTGACACCCCTCAAAGCCTTCTTTCCAAGAGCCCTCTAAATGGGGTTGGGTCTCGCTCTTCATGAGTATCCTGGGTTGTGGAGAAGCTTAGCGTATGCTTTTGTGTTCAGATCAGGGCCACAGGGCTGCTCTAAGAGTAAAGTAATTGTAACTGAGGTCAGAGCTCTGAGGCTGGCAGAGATGAGTGGCCATATCTGGGGGTAAAAGAAGAAATCCTGTCCTCTTGGTGGGAGGTTGCCTTACCTGAAGCCCATCTCTCCCAAGCACTATGGTTCTGAGGCATGTTTTTGGGGGTGAACTCTGTCCCCTAGGTCCCCAGAAGGGCAAAGACCAGAAAGTTGACAAGTCTGTTATTAGGAGTAATCCTTAGCCATGTAATGGGGAGAGGAGCAGTCATCATTCTTCCAGTTTGCCCCACCACCACCACCTCGGGCTTCATTTTCTCTATTTAGAGATGGCAGAGAGTGGGGTAGTGGCAAGAAAGCTGACTCCATTCATCAGATCCAGTTTATGGGGGTTGGGGTGAGCAAGGACTGTCTGCAGACATCCCCATCAAGGGCTGCTGAATGAAGTGTCCCTTCCCATCAGTTTGATTCAATTAAAATGCATCATTTGACATAAAGCACTTGTTCACAGGTCTCCAAAACCGGGAATTGTTCTAGTAAAACTGGAAATTTATATGAGTGGGGGGAGTTAAATCTGTTCAGCTGTTATTAAACTGTCATTTCTCCCGCTAAATGAAAACTGTGTTATTATAAAGCTTAATGCAACCTGATTAATGGGTTTTGATGCTGTGTTTGTGTTGATCATCTCCATCTTCCCCCCTCCCCTGGAATGCCGGGAGCATCCTCTCTCTGAGACGGCCGGAAAGTCCCAGAGTCAAGAATGTTCAGAAGGTTCTGTCTGCAGAGCACAATAAATCTTGCAATAGTACAAAGCAGGTGGGTCCTAAAAGGAGTGCAGCTTTTCCTATCTTAACCAATCCCAGCAAGGAATGGACTGATATGCCAGATTCATAAACAGCCTTACAAATCATTTTTCCAGATAATAAAGCAGTTATTGAGCTGAAGGCAACCCATATACCTGCACTTTCAATGCAAAAGAAGAAACAGATCAAAATGCATACATACACATTTGAAGGAAGAAAACGCACTCATTTTTAGAAGGGCAAACTGTGGGACTCATGTGGGGTTTGGTTTCATAAGCAGAGCAAGGCGTGAGTGAGTTTCAGTCCTCCCTACCCATCAGAGTCAGCCATGGAGTTTGTTCAAGCTTACAGCTTCCTGAGCTCTGTTTCAGATCTGTTCATGAATCAGAAACTCTAAGGCGAGGCTCAGGAATTCATCCTTTCACAAATATTCTTAGGGAAGCTGGAACTGAGAGCAACTGGAGGAAAAGACTTTCCTGTGTATTTCTTTGCCTCCTCTCCCTCCCTCCTACCTCCTTTTATGCTTTTGCTTTTCTGGGAATTATTTCCAAGAGAAGTGACCTCCACAGTGTCATGGCTTCCCTGCAGAAACGTGTGCTCTTTTGGAGTTCAGTGGCAAGAGGGTTAAGTGTTGCCCTTATAACTTAGACAGTCAAAGGAGAATCTGGTTGTAGCAATGCTTTGAAGAAATAAACGACCTATTAATCTAGCTTACTCTCATCACCTCCATTCTGGACAGGCACATATTCATTTGGACCCTCAGTCATACCTACTCTCCATTTTCCATCTCCCTGGTTGTCTGTGTGTCTTTAAAAACCCAGAACATCAAGACTTGCCTCCAAAACATGTGTCCTCACATAAATACATCCCCAAAATATGACAAGCAAATCCATTTTGTAATGTGGTTAGCCAATGGTGAATAAGCCATTTCACCTGGGAAATAAAAGTGGAGAAGCCCCCTTAAATTATTTATACATCGTTGCATACAACAGGAGGTTAAAATTCCCTGGAGAAAGAGGGCAGAGGGCTAAGCCTTGGGATCTAGGGGGTTTTTATATTTAATAGTGTTTGGTGTTATAGTTGAAAACTCGTGGTTCTGAAGAGAAATGCAAATTTGTCATGTTTAAGGTCCATTTTCTTCAGTGTCTACTCTAGCTTGATCCTGTCACTCTGGGAGTGAACCACTTAGCCATGTCCCCTTCTGCAATGTGGAGACTTGATGAAGGAATTATTTTCTATCCAGAAAAGCTAAGTCAACTTGCTGAAATAGAGTCAGGTTAATAATACTTCCGCTCTATTTAAACGTGAGCATTGCAACTCACGGGAGATTGAATTTTGTATTTGATTTCAATTAGCAAGGCATAAATTATGTTTAATTTTCTATCCCCCTCCTTTCCCTCAAATGGATGATTCATGGCTCTGGGAAGGCTGCTGCGTGTGGTTCAGAGACGGGAAAAGGAGAATTCATGCTCCCAAATAGTGCAGCTGTCATTGCTCCTGTATTCGTCTCTTTCTGCCAATATCATTCTGTACCTGAAAGTTGTGAAAACCTTGACTTAGACCTACGAGCTCAAAACACAACAATAATAATCAAAAGCATCCAGCAGCCCATTTATCTTTTGGACTGTGTATGAAAGTCACGACTTTAGTAAATATGTGACCCTTCTTTGGGATTCCCTGCAAACTTCAAGAGCCCCTCGGATCAGATTTTAGGTTCAGGATAGTGTGGCCTGCTCAATCCCTTAGCACTAGGAGTCCAGTCTGAGCCTCACTTCTTTAAGACCCCAACTCTTTCCCCCTCTCATTCACCCACCTCTTTATTTCACAAAGAAAACTTCTCATTGCCTCACTATGGTCGGGAAAGAGGTCACTGGGTTTTATCCTTGCCTCTGTCTGTGTCTTGGACAACTAGATTTATCAATATGAATGTTAGTTTTCATATCTGTAACATAAGTGTACTTAATTCCTGCTGGCCTACCACCCAGAGTTTTTCTGATGATCAAAATGAGTTAATAGATGGGAAAGTATTTGAAAAGAATAAAGTACTTCATTGACACAAGAATAGTGATGATGATGATGATGCAGCAGAGCTGATGGTAATAAAGATGACGATGGTGATGTGATGATACTGCAGAGATGATGGTGATAGGATGATGACGGTGATGACAATGATGACGATGGTGATAATGATGAGCGGATGGTGGTGATGGTGGTGATGATGATAGTGATGGTGATGGTAGTGATGGTGATGATGATGATCTGTGGAGCCAATGGTGATAAGGATGATGATGATGATAATGATGGTGATGATGCAGAGCTGATGGTGATAAAGATGATAGTAGTGATGGTGATGGTGATAATGATGATGGTGAGGGTGATAATGATGATGGTGATGGTGATGGTGATAATGATGATGGTGATGACAATGATGATGCAGAGCTGATGGTGATGATGATGGTTGTGACGTTGGTGATGATGATGATGATGATATGATCTGTGGAGATAATGGTGATAAGGATAATGATGGGGATGCAATGATGATGATAATGATGCAGAGCTGATGGTGATAAAGATAATGATAATAATGGTGATGGTGATCATACTGCAGGGGTGATGGTGATAAAGATGACCATGGTGATGATGATGGTGAAGAAGTTAATTGTGAAGAAGATTAAGAAGGAAGAAGAGGAGAAGAAAAAATGGTTCCCCAAACCCCTTCCACAACAACATGCCTTTATAGTGTTCCAGGGACTATGTTCAGGTGAAAGCGCCGTTTTACTCAGACCAAACAATGATGAGAGTGCTAAGGGAAAGTGAAGCACCATTGATGTGCTTAAAGTCAAGGCCAGAAGAAGAGCTCCTTATAAATGGCACTGAATGGGCTGAATTTCAGACACTCAAATGCAAAACCTTCTCCCCTACCCAAAGACAGGGTTTTTCTCCACCGAATTCATAGATGGGTTCCCCCCACTGTGGCCTTTCCCTTGCTGCATACTCAAGGTTCTTTCAGATATAACAAGGCTTCGAGATTCATTCATACAGAGCCAAACATATTCTCTTGAAATGAAGGTGAGGGCAATGTTTTTGAGCTTTCAGGCTATGTATTCAGCGCTTGAAGTTCTGAATCCTAAAAGTTTACATGGAAGACAAAGATGGTTTGGAAGCAGGGCACATCCTTAGGAGCAGCTCTCGTAGCTTTCCGGAAATAAGTTGGGATTGGCAGATCTCCTCAGGTTCTTCCTGTAACAAATTAGGGTGGAAAGAGATGAGTTCATGCATTTCCCAGTTTCTCAAAAGAATGTAGACTTGTCATTTTCAGACATAAGAGATAAATGGAACCACTTTCTCAAATTGTGAAATGTCTTATATGACGAGGTAATAATAGTACATTTTCTGTCATCAAGGCAGGAAATCAAGGCTAATAAAATACATGTCCATGAATGGAAGATAAGCAAGAATCTCTAGTGTCCCTGGGCTATGGGAAAACAACACTGCTCTAGAAGCTGTCATATTTTATTCAGTCTTTAATTCACACACACACATCTGTGGAGTGACCAAGTGGTAACAGGAAGAGATATGGGGAAGAGCAAAGCTGACTCACCCTGACACTTGGCACTCCCAGCCCAGTGGGGAAGATGGACATGGATTTAGGCTAAATGAGGAGGGACATACAGAGTGTACATGAAATGAAGCAGGGTAGGGGGAGATAATACGGAGGATAACCAACTAGGGGGAAGGGAAAACCACCAAGTACTTGTTGCAATAAAGACCACACTCAGCAGCATTTAGTCTCATCCCAAATTCTAAGACAATTCTTACAAAGCACCAAGTGGTAGACAGTAACAAAAGAAAAGGTAACAATTATAAGATTGAGTAATTAAGAAGACAAATATTTGGGAGAGAGACAGAGAGAGAGAGAAAGAGAGAGAGAGAGAGAGAGAGAGAGAGATGCATAAAGAACGTGGTTAACAAGAAAAATATTTGCCCAGAAGGGAAGATGCTATCTCTTTTTTTTAAATGACCATAGCCAAGCCATTAATAGGGAACATAAATCCTCCCAGGCTCCTTCTACCACCTATAGTTTCCTTGGTATTGTCTTTGGTCCAATTTCAAGGGATATCTTTGATGATACCCTTAGGTGTCAGCTGCCTGTTGACTCATACATCCAGAAGGAAACACCAAACCACTTGAAATTCATCTTTTCTGAAAATGTGCTAAAATCAGTAATAGTTCAAATTAAAACACACTTGCACAATACACAGCTTTAATTAAATTAACATATAAGGTAGACTTGTCCTCTAGCTCAGGGATAATCAGGTGTTACGACCGTATTTTAAAGATGGGGACTGTAAGGAGTTGGGTTTGCAAGAGACTTTTCCAGACTTCCAAAGCAAGGTAATGACTGAAGTAAAACCATGAAGTGGCTGGCTCAGAATAATGGGAGAAAGAAGTGACAGTGCAGCCTGCCCTAATAATGGTAGTCAACATGATTTGAAAGGGTATTTTTCTAAGCCCAGGAAAGGTCAGTTTGAATAGCTGTGATCCTGTCTAATCATTCTGGACCACGTGGAAAAAATTATTTTTAAATAGGCAGGAGAATTGATACTGAGTTTTAGTTGCAGACAACAATGACATGGGGAGTCGTCCATGAGGCTTTGAACAGACTAGAACTACAACAGTCTTTCATTTTTGGGGATCAGAAAGATCTTCATCACAGCTTCTTTCTGGCTCTGAGTGGACTCATAAATCTCTGTTGTTGTAATAACTGTGGGGCATAAGACGGACTGACTGTGAGATATGGAGCTCTTTGGGGTTAATACTTCTCAATCTGGCCAGTTTCAGACATCACAAACCCATTCTCTGGTTCTTTTCCAGGAGAAAATAGAGATCTGCATTCAAACTGAAACCCAGAACAATAGAGATTTCTCTTATTAACCACCTGGCCCCAGGAAGTGCTCCCTAGCAAGTTTTCTGGATGAATCCTTTCAGGGATGGGTTATCTCCGTATTTAGCTTCTTCCCCTTTACCATTTCCTTCCAGAGCCACATATGACATGGTGTCTACTGAGAGAAGCCTCCCTTTACAAAGATGTCAGATAATCTATCCTATGAACCTTGGGAACCTGGGTCCCATAGCTCTTTTTTTCCAGAGCAGGGTATTTTGAGAAAAAGGAAAAAAAAAAAAAAAAAAGCAATGGAAAGTCAGAGAAGACATTTAGGGTAGCACTGAGCACCAGGAAAAGTTGATGCAGGAATCCTAGTGCAGGTTAATAGTGGGGCTGAGAAATTTGGTGTAAAGAACCCTCAGAGTCCATGTCATATGTCTTCATTGTACCGATGCAAAATTAGGAATTACCTTGTCTTGCCTAAGATAACACAGAAGAGCAAGGCTTCCAACCCAGATCTGTTGACTTCTAGTCCTGTGCACTTCCCACTACCCTCAAATCAGAGACTCAGGAGATAATTCAATTATACTGAAAAGTAGCTTTGCCCCTCAAAGGACATGAGCTCATTCTTTTTCATGGCTGCTTAGTATTCCATGGTGTATATGTGCCACATTTTCCTTATCCAGTCTGTCAATGATGGGCATTTGGGTTGGTTCCAAGGGACATGGATGAAGCTGGAAACCATCATCCTCAGCAAACTGACACAGAAACAGAGAACCAAACACCGCATGTTCTCACTCATAAGTGGGAGTTAAACAGTAAGAACACATGGACACAGGGAAGGGAACATCACACACCAGGGCATGTTGCGGGGTTGGGGGGAAGGGGAGGGAGAACATTAGGACAAACACCTAATGCATGCAGGGCTTGAAACCTAGATGATGGGTTGATGGGTGCAGCAAACCACAATGGCATATGTGTACCTATGTAACAAACCTGTACGTTCAGCACATGTATCCCAGAACTTAAAGTAAAATTTAAAAAATTTTTTTAAAAAGATCAACTCATAAATAATCCTTCAAAAAAAAAGTAGCTTTGCCTAACAGATTGGTCTTGGAAATGGAATGTTTCTAAACATGCTAAGAGGATGGCTTTTTCTAAAGGCAGGGGTTAAGTGTATGCTTGATTCTGAATGGGCCCCAGGCTTCTCTCACTGGAATGTAGTCCAACTTTTTCTGACGGCCTTCGCAAAGCGTCAGAGGATACTGATGAGATATTCACCAGGCTGGACTGACAGTGCTTCAGAGTTCTGTAGGGAACACAACTGCAGGTGAACCTAGACCTGTGCATGTGTTGGATCAGTGCTCATAGTTGTCTACTGCCCTTTGCTGGCTCTACATCTCATCTGTCAACCATTAGAGCAGTTGCTTTGAATAGGGAACAAGATGGTGTTCTGAGGAAGCCATGAGCAATTATCTCTATCCAGAATCAACTAAATTAGACCCAAGCACAAGGAAGAATATTTAGGCAGTGATAGTTATTAAACCAAGGAGCTGTGAGATCTTTTTATTTATTTCATTCCTCTATTGTTGAGTAAACATTTATATATCATCACTATGCCAGGTGGTAGAGAAAGGTTGTGAACAAGAAGTCCCATTAAACTGTCCTCATGAAACTTTAATAGGAGAAAGATGCCCGTCTTTCTCTTGTTAGCACAAGAGCTGTCCAGCCAGTAAGCAGGAATGGATGGGATGGTTTCTTGGGAAACACAAAAATCTGGAATTTGATAATTAAAGCCAGCTTGGGCTGTAGAAGATATTGGATATCTCCTTCCTTTATATCTCAACTTGAGAGGAGAGTTGATATTAAGCTTTTTGAAAATTTCTAACTTATTTTTCCCCACTCCTTTCTACCTGGAAGAAACATAAAATATCCTGGAACAAAAGAGAATGAAATGAGCTGGAATTGCAGGATTAGACCAGAAGCAGGTTGGAGAAATGACAAATTATGGTTCGTGAGAGGCTGAGAGACCATTATCTCATGTCCTGCTTACCTCTACAGTGGGTCCACAGAGGCAAAGACGGGCTAATACACAGCAACCTTAACATGGTTCTTTGCTGGACCATGGAAGGACATGGTCTTCCTTCCCGGCCAAATTTCGAAAAGCTCCAATCTCTTTGGCAGATCTACCTCTGCCACATCTTTGCTTACAACTCAATTATACCTGTGTCTCTGTAACAAAGGATATTTACCCTTAAATGTCTTTAGAGGCTGAATTTTTGTCACCAGTTTGTGTCTAAGATCATGGGAACAGCCTTGGGACAATCAAAAATCTACAATAAAGGCAAAACAGAAAAAAAAAAAAAAGAAGTGGTGGATGTTCTTTCTGACAACTCATGGAAAAAGCAATAGTTAGCAATTTGGTTCCTTCTTTCCCTAGAGAAAAGAGCAGGACATGTTTGAAGGTGAGGCTGCAGGTTCCACTGTGACTCTGCAAATCGAAGGCGAGAGATAGCTTGATCAAGCAGGAGATAGCTTCTTTTCTGTCATTTAGGGAAGAAAACATTTCTTAGTTTTCATCCCAGTGGAAGCACCTGTAAAGGGTGTCAGGGGAGAGGACCTGCTTCCGTGAATGCTTGGGAAAAGGCCTTTGGAAATAAGGGCTTTTGTTACCTGGGATTCCTGCTGAGAGGAAAGGAAAGAACAAGCAATAAAATAGGAAGTGTTTATGCCATAGGCACCAGGACGAGGTCTGAGTCTAAATCACAGACTCACGGACCAGTCCCCAAGCTGGGATGAATCCCATTATGCATTTATTCAGGTCTGGCGCTCACAACAGAGAATATAGATTGAGGTCCTTATAAATTTCTGGTTTCTAACCTCGGCTGGGCCCTCCGTTCTGTTATTCATTCCTTTTATTGGTCCCTGGGAAACTATTTTTTCAGGCCCCTTGTGTTCGTTTCTGAGACCTCCCCCTTTTGTCAAATGTTCTATCCCTATCCCTGTTCTCTCCCTCTTGTTCTCTTGGCCAAAGGAACTGGCTTCATGGAGAAAAGTGAGGTTGTCTCTCTCCGCCTGTCATTGGACTTGGATTACCTCATGCATTAAATGTATTCAGTGATAGCGCCAGCCTCATAGCACATGTGAGGATAGGATGACATATATAAGGAGCTTAAAAGAGAGAATAACAACAACAAAAAAAAGAGCTCAGTGGGTTTGCTGTTATTATTATGAAATTTAAAAAATACTAGATGTGGCATGAATCCTTTATCCTCCACCCACATCTCATCATTTCCTACTTTTGCATCAGATTCTTCTCTCTTAACCTCCAGGATCATGGACTTTATTCCTGTATCCTCCTCTTCACTCAGTCTCTATAAACATCAGTCTAAAATAGAACATCTCATCCTTAATTTAAAAAACAAAAATAAAAAACCTTTCTGGAGCACTTTTCAAAATACCATACAACATCGCACCGTCATGGCTAAAGTCTTTGAAAGTAGATTTTACCCTCTCTCAACTCTCTGAATTACTTTCCTCTTCTCGTACACCTGCCTCCTGATATCTGCTCCCATAAGTCTAATGAAATGCTTCATAGGACCATTAATGATGTCTTAATTGCTAAATACAGAGGGCATTTTTAGCCCTCTTCTACTTGATCTCTCCATAGCGTTTGACACTGCTGGCCATCTCCTTACACAAGGAAGCTCTCCCACTTCTGTTTCCATACCATTCCCCTCTCAGACACCTCTCCCAGCTCTGTTCTCATCCTGTCTCACCCTTACAGACTCCTTCTCTTCTTTTTTTTTTTTTTTTTTTTTTTTTGAGACAGGAGTTTGGCTCTTACTGCCCAGGCTGGAGTGCAGTGGCGTGATCTCGGCTCACCACAACCTCTGCCTCCAGGGTTCAAGTGATTCTCCTACCTCAGCCTCCCAAGTAGCTGGGATTACAAGCATGCACCACCACACCAGGCTAATTTTCTATTTTTGATAGAGATGGGGTTTCTCCATGTTGGTCAGGCTGGTCTCAAACTCCCGACCTCAGGTGATCTGCCCCACCTCGGCCTCCCAAAGTGCTGGGATTATAAGCATGAGCCTCCGCGCCTGGCTTTCTTTTAAAAAAAAATAGGGGAGGTGGCTGTCTTTGGATCAGTTCTCTTCATGCAGATGTTCTGAATGGTGTCATTCACTCCCATGGTTTAAACAATGTCACAGCTAAATCCCAAGCTTATATTGTGAATGGCCATAGTTCCTAACCCAGGTGGTGTTAATAGCCTATCCAACAACTATCTTCTCCCTTTTCCCTTGTTTAAAGAACCCTGCTTTTGTTTTGGTAAGTGATGGCAACATGTGGAGGGAAAGAGGACCTCTTCTCTATCCCCAAGGAATGACCCGCCACTAATCTAAGCAATTCATGTGAGCTCCTAATAGCCAGTGGAGCCTGAGCAGTGGTCAGCTCCGAGATTCTGAGAAATATAATCTTTAAAAGATAGATAGATATATACATAAAGATATATATAATCTTTGCTGTCATATATATACACACACACATATATACTATATATAAAATACATAAATATAAATATATATATATTATTTTTATTACTAGGTAAACTTAAACATTCTCATGGTTTTAGACACTCTCTATGCTGGTGACTACAAATTGCACATTTTTAGCCCAGAACTACTATATATATATATATATATATATATATATATATATATATATATATATAGTGACCAAGGCTAAGAAGAAAGGGATCTATTTTTTCTACTTTTGAATGCTGTTTTGAGGATGACAGATGTAAGGGCTGTGGCAGCCATCTTGTGACCATGAAGGCAGATACAGCTGACACCAACAATGTCAGGGAAGAACTGATGAAAAGAGCCTGGCTCTTTGTTGGCCTTCTTTATCTACTGAATCATGCAACCCTGCAACTACCTCCTTCCAAGCTTTTTATCAAATGTGAGAAGAAACATCTTGGTTGCTTAAGATACTTGCAATTGTGAATCATTTTTGCATATATACATATCCAGGTTATAAGACCCCTAAGGTCCATAGGACAGAAGAGAGAATGCACGGATATTAGACCTCAGCATCTGGGGAAATCATTATGACCTCATGATGTTGACTGGCATTGTGGGGTCAGGCAAGCATATATCAAACGTATCTTTTAAAAAGCAGCACTGGTTTCAGACACATGTGGACCCTATTTCGTTTTTCACATTGCGATGCATTGCTTTATCCCCTTGCAATTCTATTCCTCTATCATTAAAAAGTAACATCTCGCAACACATCTTTGGATCCAGCATCTTTTCTGCACCACCACAGTTACGCAAGTTACAAATTCCCCCAGAGGCTTCTCAGATTTGGGAGAGTTAACATATTACATCCAACCTACAGATGTTCTTCTCCCAAATTTCAGGCTCAAGACATCTGAAATCCCAGGTTACCTAAATCCTATTCAATACCTGATTCTAAACAAACCCCATTAAGGTAAACAATCTCCAAAGGCTCTATCTTGAGTTAAGGATAAATACCAAGAAGAGTAACAACTAATATCTCTGGAGTAATCCTGTAGTCATGGTACTTAGATTACCAGCAGCATTTATATAGTTGATCACTCATCCATCTCTCCAACACCCGCCTTACTTCACTTTCCAAGAACGTGTATTATTTGTATTGCTAATCCACACCATTGGTTACTCTTTATCCTTGCATGCTGGTTACACCTCACTTTCCAGGTCCTTCAGTCCTTTATGCATTTTTATTACTAGGTAACCTTAAACATTCTCATGGTTTTTGACACTCTCTATGCTGGTGACTACAAATTGCACATTTTTAGCCCAGAGCTTTCTCTTGAACTCCAGATTCTTATATCGAAGTACCATTTGGGAATATCATAGGCATCTCAGTCTTAATACATCCAAATCAAATTTCAGACGTCCTAAATCATCCTAACTTGTTTCTCCCGATGTTTCTCCATTTGAGTAAATGACTACTTTGCCTTTCCAAGCCAAAATCTGTATTCACTCTTGCTCCTTTCTTTCACTTATACTTTGCATATAATTTAAAAGCAAATATGTCCAGAATCCAGCTACCTCTCATCACTCCCATTTAGGGCTGTTAGATTTTGCAAACAGTTGCATAAGATATATTTATGCTAAACATTTGCATTTATCTTCCTGGTTCTTTTGAGGTCTCCCCATAGTGGTCCACCTTTCACCAGTTTAGTCCCTTTTCTATTTGTAATTTATTCTGCATCTAGGGCCGTGTTAACTGACAAGGGAAACTGATTATATCATCCCCTTACTAACACACTACTTGTGTAATACCTATATTAGTCACTTACTTCTTTAAGTGGAAGTGACAGGCAGCACAACTCAACTACGATTCAGGACTAAAGGGAACTGACTGGCTCATGGAACAGATTTACAAAAGGTGGCTGGCTTGAGGTATAATTATATCTAATAATTTAATAATATCAGCAAGTGTTCTGTTTTTCAACCCCATCCTTTTTACCCCCTCTGTCTTTCGGCATTTTAGCTCTGATGATCTCTTTTTTACTTCATTCTTAGCGTTTTTTTTGGCATGAGATCATTACAGCTGCTTGTAGTCTAACCTACATTACTCCTAACAATTCCACAGAAGAAAGCATTTTTGTAAGGGCTCCATCAAAAAAAAAAAAAACGGGTCACGTGGTCACTCAGAAACTAATCGCTGTGGCCGTGGATCTGGAACACTCTCAGAGTCTGGCTTAAGTCACCCTCAGGGACTGGGAAGAGCCAGCCCCTATCCTTATGACTTGGGAAACATAATTATTGAATGGAGGTGCATGATTCCAAAAGGAGATCCTGGAAAAACCAATTTTCCAACCAGTTTTCCAACCCAGCCTGGTTTCCTTTTGCCGCCTTTCTCCCAGGTGGGGAACAGCATATAGCAAGGTGGGGAGTGTGCAGGAACAATGGGGACTTAGAGCCAGTAGCTTCTGCCATCCAGACGGCACAGGCTGTTGGCCATTTTTGCCCAACGGAATATTTTTCATGATTCCTTGTTTCCTGCATGATAGATTCCAAATGCCCTGGCTTAGTGCTTAAGGACTTGCACAGTCTGTCCTCAAACCATCCCCCTCCAGCCTCTTCTCTGGCAACTACTTCCTACTCAATGCTCCTGCTACACTGATTCTTCATCGTACCCTACACAGTTTCTGCTATACTTTGTACTTGTAATATCTTCCCTACACAAATCCTTTCTTTCTATGCACAACATTACTCATGCTTAATGCTTTAAGACCTGGCTGAAATATACCTTTCGTGATTCCCTTAATGCTTTAAGAGCTGGCTGAAATATACCTTCCCTGATTCCCCAGCTGAACTGGTTGTCCCATCCTCTGCATTTTAAATGCTCTACCATACCACTTAAGATCATGCAACGCCACTTCTCTGAGCCATCGTTTTCCACTAGACTGTGAGCTCCTTGGAGGTAGGAATGTCTCATTCATTTCTGTCTCCCTGATGCCTGGCGCTGGGATTGATACAGGAATTGTTGAACAAAGGGATGAGTGAAAGGTTTACCAATCAAGTAAATGCATTATTTAATGACGAGAGCACCAGGCAGAGTCTTCAATCTTCATTTAAGCCCTCCTTCCCACCTCTTTAATCTAGCTTTCCCAGCTGTGGCCTCTTTATCCACTGAGCTTACTGATCTCTTATAAAGAGGTAATATGACCAATAAATGAAAGAGAAGAGCTGCTCACATTTCTGAAGAATGAGAAACTTCCTACTTTCACTGTATATTTTGCCAGGTTATGATGGGCATCTGACTTTTCATCTGAAAACCTCATTAAAGGCCTCAAGAGGTAAGATAAACAGTCTGGGAAAGACAGTTTTTGTCTCTTTCTGCAACTCTTTGGAGATTCCACAACCTCATTTGATGCTCCTTTTAGCATTTTATCATCATGGGTAAGAACTCCTTTATGTCTGACTAAATGCCATCAGTGTGTAGAACTTCTTTATCTTAAGGTGGGTTTCTTGAACACTTAATACATGTCAGGTGCTCTTCCCTCTACCTGAAGTGCTCTCTGCCAGATATACCTGTGACTTATTGCCTCACCCCATCGGGTTCCTGTTCAAATGTTCCCATCTCAGAAAGGCCTTCCCCATTGACTCCATGTAACATCATGACCCTTCCACCCTGGACAGCTGTTCCTTTAACCTGGAGTATTTTTGTTCATAGTACCTGTTGCTATAACACAGCATACATTACCTTTATGTGTTCAATTGCTTGCTACCTAGCCAGGCATAGTGGCACACAACTGTAGCCCTAGATACTCGAGAGACTGAGGTGGGAAGATCCCTTGAGGCCAGGAGTTTGAGGTCACAGTGAGATATGATCATGCCACTGCACTCCAGCCTGGATGACAGAGCCAGACCCTGTTTAAAAAAAAAAAAATTGCTTACTATCTGTCTCTTCCACTAGAACATAAGCCATAGGAGGCCAGGGACCCACTGGCTCTTGTGTCACTCTATTCTGTGCTCCTAGAGTAGTGCTTGGCCTAAAGTAAGCACTCTGTAAATATTAGCCAAGTGAATGAAGAATATCACACACTACACGGATCACGGAACTCTATTTTACCCAGCAACTCTATGAGGTAGGCTGTAATGTCATTCCATTTTACAGGTGAGGAAACTGCAAACCACATGAGTTAAGACGTCACCTTCAGGTTACGTAACTAAGATGTGGCAGAGTCAAGACTCCATCCCCGGGTCTAGTTGAGCATTTCTCCCTTTGGGGCTTCTCTGGGCTTCACTAGGTAAGCAGAGATGGGATTTTGCATCCATCTCAAGTGCACAGTGGGACATTTGTCCATTATACTAACCAGCCACTCTCTGTCACCATGGAGGAAAGAGATTTACGGAGCTATTGCTGGACTGACACAGATGAGCTATGATACTGACTTAACTTTGCAGCCTGAAGCTTATAAATCGTTTTTCAATCCATGATGTCATTTGACTCCGATTTAGGTTATGAACCCCATTCTGCAGAATAGAGAGTTAAGTAATCTGTCTCAGGAAGTTTCCCAACCCAGCCTGGTTTCCTTTTGCCCCCTTTCTCCCAGGTGGGGAACAGCATATAGCCAAGTGGGGAGTGTGCAGGAACAATGGGGACTTAGAGCCAGTAGCTTCTGCCATCCAGACGGCACAGGCCGTTGGCCATTTTTGCCCAATGGAATTTCTTGAAAGTACTTAACTTACTTAACCTTCTTGATAAAGCCCATTCCATTTGCAGAATTCCTTCTCCTCCTTTAAAACAGTCATTACACTGCATATTGCATTCCAACAGAGAGGCAATTTCTCATGGACAGCCAGCATTGCTAAAGATGACCTTGGGAAGAGGCTCCCAGATGACACTATTCTAGCTAATGCTCCCTGGATCCTTGCTCTTACTATGCACTTGGTTTTCAGAGAGTGAACATCACCCGGAGGGAAATGACCACATCTTATCAGAGATGACTTTATTAGACCATGGGGGAATGGCCCAAATAATCTGTTACTCAGGAAGATTACTAGAGTGTACCACTGTGAAACAATTAATTCCAATACTTTCAAAAATTGAAGTTAAGAAATACAAGGGATATTGGGGATACATTTTGGGTTGGACAGTCCAAACATTTGTATGGTACATAATGGTTGTCCTCAGACCAAATTCAGCTTGCAGAACTATTGTGTATGGCCTGCACCATTCTGTTGCTTTTCTACTGAGTTGCTTGTAGGGAAGGTGCAGGCTACCACTTTACCCCTATCCCCACAAGCTCTTAGATTCTTACACCTACCTGCTTTATAATATGTGTCTGCCCCAAAGGGTTCATGATTTAATAATATAGATAGGGAGTTTTGATGATGCAAAATAACGAGTTTTCTAGGTTTATCATTCATAGAATTAAAAATAGAACTAGCATTCGTAGCTGGGCATGGTGGCATGTGCCTGTAGTCCCAGCTACTTGGGAGGCTGAGGCACAAGAATCACTTGAACTTGGGAGGTGGAGGTTGTAGTGAGCCAAGATTACACCACTGCATTCCAGCCTGGGCAAAGAAGTGAGACTGTCTCAAACAAACAAACAAACAAACAAACAAACAAACAAACAAATAGAACTAGCATTGGATCCAGCTAGCCCACTACTGGGTATCTACTCAAAGGAAAAGAAATCATTATATATAAAAGATGCCTGCATTCGTATGCGTATTGCAGCACTATTCACAATAGCAAAGGTATGGAATTAACCTAAGGGTTCATCCACAGATAACTGGATACAGAAAATGTGGTGAGTTTGTGTGTGTGTGTATATATGTATATATATACATATATACATAACATATTGTGTATGTATATGCTATACATACACATACACATAGAGTGTGAAATAATGGACATTGAAGACTCAGAAAGATGGGGGAGTGGGAGAGGTGAGGGATGAAAAATTGCTTAATGGGTAGAATGTACAATGTTTGGGTAATGGTTACACTACAAGCCCAGACCTTACCACTATGCAATATATCCATGTGATAAAACTGCACTTGTACCCCTTAAATTTATACAAATTTTACATATACATATACATAAAATTTATATATTATATATAGTAATATATACTATTATTATATAATATATAAATATATAATATATAAATTTATGTATTACATATGTATTATATATTACTATGTAATATAGTATATTATATATATATATAGTATATATATATATAGTATACTACATATAGTATATTATAGTAATACATAATACAAATGTTATATATAATAAATACACAATGTATATATAAATACACAAAATTTATATAATATATAATTTATAATTTAAATTTATAATATACATTTATAATATATAAATATATAATATGTAAATTTGTATATTATATGCAGTAATATATAATTACAAATATAAAATAAAAATGTAAATGTATATATAAATATAAAAATTTATACATTTTATATTTTTACATATTTAATCTTCATATTTATAAAAAGAAACAGTAACACCCAGAATTTCAGTCGCATCTTTCAATTTTCTTTCCAGTGTATATTCTCACTTGCTTTGTTACTGGCTGCTCACAGTATCCCTATAAGACGTTGGTTCTCAAACTCTAGCATGCAGAATTACCTGAAAATGCATTAAAAAACAAATATCTGCTCCATACCCCTAGAGATTCTCTTTTAATAGTTTTGAGACAAGGGTTGAAGTTCTGCACTTCTAAAAGCTTTCAAGAATGCAGATGCTCTTGGTTCACAAGTCACAACTTTAGTAACAAACAGGGGAAAGATTATCCTGCACATTTCATAGATGCAGACACTGGTTATCATCTACAGAAGGTTTGTAAAAGACACTGAGAGCCTCTGTACAGCAAAAAAAAAACAACTCATTCCTCTACTGGTCACGAATACAGGGCCCCAGAAAGGGCCATTCGAGCTTGAGTAAAACTTCAGCAAAATGTTTGGTAAATTCATTTCTATTACTCCATTTCTCCTGTACCTCTGGGCTAGCTGGGTGGGGAGAGTGAGAGGTGAGCTAATGTGTTGTAATGAGTATTTCTACAAGCTCATTAAGGAAAGACGCATCGGTGCTAATGAGAACACAATTTTTTTCTCTACTCTCACTGCTAAGGTTAAGAGAGCCCAATGCGAGAGCTAAGCCATCCCCAAGCTGCCTTTCTACAACTTTCCCTTGATGTTGATTAAGGATAATTTATTGCAGATTCAATCTGAAGATTGAGAGTCGGGGGGTGATGGTGGTGAAGGGAAAGAAAGGCCTACATTCCAATTGGTGAGGCTGCATCAGCAAACAATTTTTTTTTTTTTTCAAAATTATTTACCTCTTTACGAGACCCATGTTTACCTCCATTTTGGGCACATGATTTCACCGCACGTTGTATTGTGGTGCCTGATAAAACCATGGAAAAAAATTTTATCCATAAAATTAGGAAGTAGTGAGCTATAAAATTGCTAATTATTTTCTAGTAAATTTACTTTTAAATAACTTTAGGCATCAATTACAGGCACCATTAGGCACCATTAAGCACTGGGTGTGTTTACCAAACAAGGGCAGTGCATTGCTGATTCTTGTCCCGTCTGTGTGGCCTCATCATTCAAGTTCAGCCCCCACCCACAGCCCCCTCCCCAGACCCTCCTGACAGACACAGCATTAGTACCAAGTGCCAAAAATAATGGCAGAGTGTTTCCATTTTAAGTGTCACTGCCCAGTCAAGTCCCAGGTGTCTTAGATGAAGGTTAGTTTAGGAGGAGATTTTAATTCTAATTGCCAGTTCAGGATGCGTTTCCTTGCCTACTGTTTCGCGACCATTGCTACGCATGAGAATCACCTGGGAACTTAAAAAAAAAAAAAAAAATCTGTCAGGGCCTCATTGCAGACTAACTACATTGGGAGCTTAAATTTTTCTCTTAAAATGTATTCCAAGTGATCCTAATGTTGCAGCCACGGATAGCAGCCACATCTGCAGCCACCCCCAGCGGCAGACTCAGGCCTCCCAGATCAGAGAGGTAGGAGCACACTGTCTTCCTCCTGTCTCCTGTGCCTGTCATTGGGTGGAGTTAGGAATAAGTAGCAAGCCAGAGCCATGATGCCTTGGATCAGCATTAACCATGGGATCTTCCCTGGTGGGTCTCTACCTGCGAATTAGACACATGGCTCTGGGGTCTTTATAACTGCTCATTTACAGCACTCATTTCAGGATACAATTGGACATGCTGTGGGTTCAGCCAGGCCTGGGTTCTGCGCCCAGAAATCATAGGCAAACCGCACATTCCTCACCTGTCAAACAGGGACACAGGGCTGGTATGAGGTTGGCATGCCTCGGCTCTGACGCAGAGGTTCGAAAACACACTGTGATGTGAAAACTCTGGGCTCTCAGCCTGACTCTGCCAGTTAGAAGCCATATCACGTCACTTCACTGTGCCTCAGTTTCTCATCTCATCTGAGGTGCTTTGTAAGATTGTTGGGAGGATTAAATGAATAAATATAAAAAAGATGCCTAGAACACTGGAGAGGCTCCATCAGTGACAGCTTTCGTGTTTAGCACAGAGCATAGTATCTGATCCACAGCAGGTATGTTCCTCTCTACTTTTATGTTTCCACAAAAATGAAGACTTTGGCCAGGCGCGGTGGCTCTCGCCTGTAATCCCAGCACTTTGGGAGGCCAAGGCGGGTGGATCACCTGAGGTCAGGAGTTCGAGACCAGCCTGGTCAACATGGTGAAACCGTGTCCCTACTAAAAATACAAAATTAGCCGGGCGTGGTGGAGCGCACCTGTAATCCCAGCTATGGGAGGCCAAGACAGGAGAACCGCTTAGAACCTGGGAGGCAGAGGTTGCAGTGAGCCGAGATTGCACCATTGCACTCCAGCCTGGGTGACAGAGCGAGTCTCTGTCTCAAAAAGACAGCTTTTGTCAATACTTCTAACCTTTTAAGAAAACATGAAAAGGGAGCTTCCACTTGTCTTTTTTTGTTCCTCCCCAAGTGAGATGGAGTAACCATGAAATTGATGAGAACATGCTATGCTATCTATTGGGCACCATTTGCTGGTGGATGTGTTCACTGTTCATGTGTACCATGGTCTCTAGCTCTTCTGGACCAGTCTGTTCTTAGAAGAACTGAAGGCAGAGATATCAACTGTGTTCTGGCTTCTTTCCATTCATTTTTGGGTCAACTCCGGGACTGCTCTACAGAACAATATGGCCCCAAAAGCATGGTGGATAGAATTGGAAACCACCATTCTAGAGTCAGGTCCAAACCATGCTCTTCAGATGGCCTTCTTCTGTGAGGGAAGGGGTCAAGGAAAGGGTTTGAGTATTATAAAGTTGATGGTTAAGTTCCCATTTGGCTAACATTTCCTTTCTTTCTTTCCTTTAGTCAGGCCCTGGAGCAGTATAGAAATGGGTCTTAGGTACCAGAGTCCATCGTTGCAAATTGGTTTCATTCTCCTCTCTACTTGACTCAATCCACAGAATAGAATTTCTCTACTTGACTCAATCCACAGAATGGAATTTCTTCATAGGTGCTCCCAGTCAGGACTGATCAATTCCCCTGTCCAATACACCAGTCCTCTGTTCTTGCATCAGAGCCCACGTGTTCACCATGCATAGGTCATTTGCCTAGCATGGCATCATTTACAAAAGCCCAGCTCACATCATTTTCCCAATGGATGGGACTGTGTGGAGTGGTAGACTTGGAGAGGGGTGGACATATGCTTACTGTGCATCTGACCCCCCATGTGTTTGATTATTTCTTGGCTTCTGTTGTGCCAGGCCTTAGCTGCTGAGTTGGACTTCCCACACAATTCTGGAATTAGGACTTGGGTGTTCCATCATAGATGCATTGCTTGAATCACCCACAATGATCCGTAAGCCCAACCTGTCATCCCTTTTGTCTCTTAACCCAGGCACTGCTTCTCTTTTGATCGATTCTTACTGCAGAACTCCAACCATTTCTTAAACATAACTTTCTTTTTTTTTTTCTTTCCCCCCAGAAAGAGCCTGGAAATTCTGGGCTGGGCTGGCCTAGCTCTTGGTGCAGGAGAGATGTTTGGTTTTAATAATGCAATGAGAGCATGTGAATTCCCAAAGGTAACCATAATATCTAGTTGTAAATGCCATGGTTGCGAGCTCTGTGGTGTAAGTGCTTGGGGCCAGCGGGTAGAATGTTGTAGTGAATTTTTCCCAGCAGGGTCTGTATTCCCGGGCAAACAGCTATGAAAGGACAGGCAGAGATTAATTGATTTTTTCATTATAACATTTTTCTCCCATTAAAATTATGAAATCAATATAATAACAGTATGGGGAGTTTGCAAAACAGGAAAATGACCGCTCTAAATATCAACCTTAACACAACTCAAATTTTATTTTTGTACCTTTTCTTTTCCTTCCAGCCCTAATACATATGCAGGCTTTTTTATTTTTACAAAGTTACCATCATCACTTTATTCAATAAAAAATTACTGGACATCTATTATGTGTGTAGCCTTCTGCTGGGGGGTCAAAACCAAGGAATGTTCAGTCCCTGGCCTTGGCGAGCTCACAATTCAGTAAATAAAACAGACACAGGCACAGATCATTGCAACACAAAGAGGTATTGCACTAATAGAGGTTAATTCTCATGTTTGAATACAAGTGATGCAGATAATGGCCCGATTCTTCTTAATGTTCCACAATCTATCAAATAGGCCTGATGATTTTAGGACCTTATGACAATGTGGTATAATGCAAAGGACTCAAACTGGGTCCATTTGTCACAATTCTATAATCGGAGGTGTTGGTTGGGGGAAGGGGTAGGCATAGGCATTTGATACAGGCATAGGCAATGATTCTATCATTCCATTTGATAGAATGGAATTCATTGCTATTTGTTTTTTTTAATCAGGCAGCTTCATGTGAAAATCCAGGTTCCTGGCTCCTCTTGAAAAGCAGGTCAGGGCCAAGCACAGTGGTTCACACCTGTGGGTGGCTGAGAAGGGAAGACTGCTTGAGGCCAGGAGTTCAAGATTAGCCTGGCAGCATAGCAAGACTGTATCTCTACAAAAATAAATAAAATAAAACAAAACAAAACGTAAATTAGCTGGAATGGTGGTACATGCCTGTAGTCTCAGCTGCTCAGGAGGCTGAGACAGGAAGATTGCTCAAGCCCAGGAGCTTGAGGCTGTGGTGAGCGGTATTTGCACCACTGCACTGGGCAACAGAGTGAAACCCTGTCTCTAAAAATAAAAATTAAATTAAAATTTAAAAATAAATTAAAAGGGCCGGGCGCGGTGGCTCAAGCCTGTAATCCCAGCACTTTGGGAGGCCGAGGCGGGCGGATCACAAGGTCAGGAGATCGAGACCACAGTGAAACCCCGTCTCTACTAAAAATACAAAAAATTAGCCTGGCGCGGTGGCGGGCGCCTGTAGTCCCAGCTACTCAGGAGGCTGAGGCAGGAGAATGGCGGGAACCCGGGAGGCGGAGCTTGCAGTGAGCCGAGATCGCGCCACTGCACTCCAGCCTGGGCAACAGCCTGAGACTCCGTCTCAAAAAAAAAAAAAAAAAAAAAAAAAAAAAAATAAATAAATAAATTAAAAGGTAGATCAGGCCTCATTGGCTCTGCCTTCTCTTTTGGGGACAACAGAGGTGAGCAGGACAATGAAGCAAGCACATCTGGTCCAGTTCAGACAAGGCAGGCACATCTGTGCTCCAGTCCCTTCTGACCACACTGCTCATAACATTACTTGCTTGGCCCATGGGGGCCACTGAGTCTCTGACTATGGGTTTTCCTGTGTTTCTTGTATTAGAAAGACAGACTCCTTGCAATGGTTCCCATGACTCTAATGGTTTTCACAACTTGTCCTCCTGTCCGACGTCCTCTCCTTCCACTGTTTTACAGTCTCAGTTCTCTTTGTTTTCCTGATATGAACATCCTTGCTGTCCCCAGACATGCCAGTCTGCTTCTGCCTCAGTGTTCCCACTCTCTTCCCTCTGTCTGGGATGCTCTTCTCCCGGGTATCTGCAACCTCATTCCTTTACCGCCTTCAACGTTGACCTTCTCATGCATTTCATACTGTAGCCTCTTTTCCTGCCCTTCAAAGCCTCTGTATTCTGTTTCATGTTTCCCATTTTACCATACCTTTTAATTTTAACCTACTGTATGTAGATTATTTATTTTTTATGTTTATTGCTAATCATTCATCGCTACCCACCAAAAAGGCAGGGACGGCACGAAATTCCCACTGCCTGGAAGATTACCTGGTGCACAGCTGGTGCTCCACCTATCTATGTTGAAGAAGTAAATGACCCCTGATTGGACTGTTGGACTGCTAAGAGTTAGAAAATCTGGTTTCTGAACCAAACTCTGCCTTGGAAGACAACTGTCCTTGGAAAGCCATCAAAACACACTAAGACTCGGTTCCTTTATCAGTAAAATTCATTGAAGGTTTAAGAACCATATACACTTGACCCTTGAACAACATGGAGGTTGGGGCAGTGACTCCCTGTGCAGTCAAAAATCCAGGCATAACTTTTGACTTCCCAAAAACATAACTGCCAACAGCCTACTATTGACTAGAAGCATTACCGATAACATAAACATTGATTAACACATATTTTGTAGTGTTATAGGTATTATATACTGTATAATAAGGTAAGCTAGAGAACTAACTTTATCTCACAATATAGTAAGCTGGAGGAAAGAAAATGTTATTAAGAAAATCATAAGGAAGAGAAAATATATTTAGTGTTCATTAAGTGGAAGCGGATCATCATAAAGGTCTTCATCCTCATCATCTTCACATTGAGTGGGCTGAGGAGGAGGAGGAAGAAGAGAAGGGGTTGGTCTTGCTGTCTCTGGGGTGACAGAGGTGGAAGAAAATGTGCATATAAGTTGACCTGTGCAGTTCAGGCCTATGTTGTTCAAGGGCCAACTGTGTATGTGTATGACAGATGTGCTGGGCCATATCAGTGATCGGCTACTACATGCTGGGCATGTGGACCAGAAGGCATTGGTTGATAGCAGGTGTTTAGAAGTCAGTCTGGTCTCAAGGTTGCCCTTAGTGACCAGGAAACCCTGGGAAGTTACTGAACTTCTCTATGCCTCAGTTTTTGCAACTGTAAAGTTATGGCCTACCAGACTGCCTCATCATACACTAGTTAGGAGCAATAAAGAATATGGTGTGTGAAGCGTCCATCATAGGCCTAACAATTATTACACATGTCTCCTCTTCCCCTCAATACTGAAGATTTTTAGTGGATTTGGAGCAAACCCCTGGAACAGAACTGTAAGCCTGACCTTTCAAGACCAAGAATCTTTGACCAGTGAAAATTTGAAGAAGAATTCTAGGTGGGGCAGAGGGAAAGATTTGTGTTTTTAGATGAGAAGACTCTTAACGTGAGTTATCATTTCCAGGGATATGAATTAACAGAGCAACAGCACCGTGGGCAGCCTGGAATTCCAGTGGGTGCGAGGGCGGAGAGGGCAGGGAGATGGTGGAGGTTGGTGGTTAGTTCCATTTAAATGAGCCCATTCAGGTGAACTCATAAACCTTCACTTTTCAATTTCCTCTGGGCCTCCCACAGTGTTAGCAATGGCAAGACCACCTAGTTCAACCCAGAGGAAAATAATAATGCTTTCTTCCCAGGGGTGCTAATATGTGTGAAAACAACCCCGGTCCAGGGTCTGGGCGTTGGCCTGGGTACCTGGAATCAGATGGTAACATCACCAGTTTGATAGCCTCTTTTTCCTGCACTTAAAGTTTTCAAGGTGTAAACATAATCATCATGATGAGAAAAGCCATCACTGCTTAGAGCCTTCGCCAGCTCTGAGCATTTTGCTAAGTGTTCTGCACAGGTAACCTCATGCCACAACAGGCCTAAGAGCTTGGTTCCATTACTATCACAATTTTGGCCAATTCTGTCAAAATTCGATCAGGTTGGGAGCTGTAAATGGCTAGAAAAGAGGCTGATTAGGTGGCCCTGGGCTACATTGTGAAGAAATTCATACTCCTCCTGCCCTCTCCTTCCCACCTGGGGAGATGACTGGATGTTTAATCTCCAGGCCTCAGTTTCTCACCTTTTCCCCAGTATGTTTGTAAGAATTAGATAGGTCAAGCACAGTGTTTAACCTAAAGAACATTCTCCAGAGAAACCAGGTCTCTTCTCTCAACTTAACCTTTCTTTTTTTTTTTTTTTTTTGAGACGGAGTCTCGCTCTGTCATCCAGGCTGGAGTGCAGTGGCCGGATCTCAGCTCACTGCAAGCTCCGCCCCCCGGGTTCACGCCATTCTTCTGCCTCAGCCTCCCGAGTAGCTGGGACTATAGGCGCCCGCCACCTCGCCCGGCTAGTTTTTTGTATTTTTTAGTAGAGATGGGGTTTCACCGTGTTAGCCAGGATGGTCTCGATCTCCTGACCTCGTGATCCGCCCGTCTCGGCCTCCCAAAGTGCTGGGATTACAGGCGTGAGCCACCGCGCCCGGCCAACTTAACCTTTCTTAAAGCCCATGTCAGGGGTGTCCAATCTTTTGGCTTCCCTGGGTCACATTAGAAGAAGAAGGAGGGTCTTGGGCCACACATAATATACTCTAACACCAACAATAGCTGATGAGCTAAAAATAAAAAATAATTTATAAAAAGACAAAAGAATTTCATAATTTTTTTTTTTTTTTTTGAGACAGAGTTTCACTCTGTCGCCCAGGCTGGAGTGCAGTGGTGTGATCTCGGCTCACTGCAACCTCTGCTTCCCAGGTTCAAGCGATTCTTGTACCTCAGCCTCCCAAATAGCTGACACTACAGGTGCACACCTAATTTTTTTATTTTTAATAGAAATGGGGTTTCACCATGTTGGCGGGACTGATCTCAAACTCCTGACTCCTGACCTTAAGTAATCCACCTACCTTGACCTCCCAAAGTGCTGGGATTACAGGCATGAGCCACTACACCCAGCCCAAATCTCATAATGTTTTAAGAAAGTTTATGAATTTGTGTTGGGCCCCATTCCAAGCTGTTCTGGGCCTGCGGGCCTCTGGTTGGACAAACCTGGCCTATGTTATGGTCTGGATTGTGGCCCCACAAATATTATGACTCAAAATATGACTGTATTGGGAAAGAGGGCCTCTAAAGAGGTAATTAAGTTAAAATGAGGTCATTGGGGTGGCCTCTATTACAATGTGACTGTTGTCCTTATAAGAAGGGGAGATTAAGACCCAGGCACACAGAGGGAGGATGAAGGGAAGACACAGGGAACCAATGGCCACCTGCAAGCCAAGAAGTGAGGCCTCAGAAGAAACCATCCCTGCTGGCACCTTGATTTCAGATTTCCAGCCTCCCGAACCGTGAGACAATACATTTCTGTCGTTTTAGCCATCAAATCTCTGTGGTATTTTATGATGGCAACCTGTATTCATCTGTTAGGGTTTTCTTTTTTTTTTTTTTTTTTTTAAATTTATTTATTATTATTATACTTTAAGTTGTAGGGTACATGTGCATCACGTGCAGGTTTGTTACATATGTATACTTGTGCCATGTTGGTGTGCTGCACCCATCAACTCGTCATTTACATCAGGTATAACTCCCAATGCAATCCCTCCCCCCTCCCCCCTCCCCATGATAGGCCCCGGTGTGTGATGTTCCCCTTCCCGAGTCCAAGTGATCTCATTGTTCAGTTCCCACCTATGAGTGAGAACATGCGGTTGGTGGGATCTGTTAGGGTTTTCATAACAAAATACCACAGACTGGGTGACTGGCAGCAGATATCTATGATCTCAGTTCTGGAGGCTGGAAGTGCAAGATCAAGATCTTGACAGAGTTGGTTTCCTCTGAGGCTTCTGTCCTTGGCTTGCAGATGAGCACCCTCTTGCTGCCTCAAGTCAAGGTTATTTCTCCATGGGCACACAAATCCCTGTCATCTTTTCCTCTTCTTAAAAGGACACCAGGCCGGGCACGGTGACTCACGCCTGTAATCCCAGCACTTTGGGGGGCCGATGTGGGTAGATCACCTGAGGTCAGGAGTTCGAGACCAGTCTGACCAACAGGGAGAAACCCCATCTCTACTAAAAAAACAAAATTAGCCGGGTGTGGTGACACCTGACTGTAATCCCAGCTACTCAGGAGGCTGTGGCAGGAGAATTGCTTGAACCCGGGAGGCGGAGGTTGCAGTAAGTGGAGGTTGCAGTGAGCTGAGGCTGCGCCGCTGCACTCCAGCCTGGGCAACAAGAGTGAAATTCCGTCTCAAAAAAAAAAAAAAAAAGTCAGATTGTATTTGGGCCGTACCCTCAAGGTCTCATTTTAACCTGACCATCTCTTTCCAGGCCCTATCTCTGAATATAACCCCATTCTGAGGTTATTATGGGTGTTGGGACTTCAATACATGAATTTTGGAGCCTCGAGACCTCATTTTAACTTAACCATCTCTTTCCAGGCCCTATCTCTGAATATAGTCATATTCTGAGGTTATTATGGGTGTTAGTACATGAATTTTGGGGGAACACAAATTAGCCCGTAACACAGCCCTAGCCATCAAATACAGTCTGCAAGCAACATGGATGATTTAAATCAAGGTCTGGCTGGGCTCAGGAACAAGATCAGCTTAAGGTTAAAGCCAATAGACTACTTGGTGGTCAGCCCTTAATGGCAAAAGTTCTGAGCACTGTAACATGACCTTCCTACAGATTCACTAACTGAGCTTGGACTTTCATCCTCTGTGGTTCATTCAGTCTGCAATGAAGGCTGGAGGAGAGAGGAGACACTGGACAATTTATCTCCTGAAAACCTAGTTTTGGAGCCTGCGTCCCAGCCATCTCATCAACTGAATGGTGCTATGGACATAACCAATTGACTCAAAGGAAATTTTTGACCACAGACATTTGCAAGAAATTTCCTTTTAGGCACATAAAATTTATTGAAATTTCCTTGCAATATTTATTAAAAGCAGAGATTCCCAGTTCTGTTCTCCAGTTCTCATTCTCTGAGTCTGAAAGTGAGACCAGGGGATCATTTTATAAAACAAAACAAAACAAAACAAGGAACATTTCAGGTTATAACTTGGATTTTAGGCCCCCGAACCTACAACAGAAGAGGCAGGGCTACCTCATATGGCTGCACAGGTTGTGCACTAAACAAGAAGCTGTAAAAAGCGGCCCAGGCAGAAGTCCTAAGTGTTCCACATCATCCATAGGATCACACTTCCGTATTCGTCACTTTACAGTTTGCTGCAAACTCATCACTATTATTTCATAGCACAGCAATTCCATGGGGGAGGAAGGAAGGCAAGGCCTGAGTGAGACAGTTCCGGGGTGGGAAGCAGATTCCATTTGAGAGGCCAGCACTGTGGGAATTGCAGGGTTGTAGGGATCAAGAAACAGTTCTCCCTGGGCACAGTAAAAAACACCAAGAAGCTGCCAGGTGACAGAAGAATAAAATCAGACCCTGAGATATGAGGGAAGAAGGAAAAAAGAGAAGCAAAGCAAAATGTGACTTTTGGGGGGAAAGACAGGTAAAAATTTCTAAAATCGAGCACATCTGGATTCATATCTTGGTCCTGACACTTCATGAGCTCATGACACCAGATGAGTTCAATCTGCACAGGGCCTCAGTGATCTCATGGTCACAACCTCACACATCTGCAGAGAGGATTACGTGGGCTGATGTTGACAATGCTTTCATCCCAGGGGCCACTACAGAGCAAAAGCTCAATAAACGGCCAGTTTTGAATAGACTTGGATTCAGAGAGACGAGCTTGGCCATTGGGCTAGTCAAGTGCAGGACAGAAAGAATGACTTAAAAGTCCAATTCCATACAGTGATCAATAATCACCTGTGGGAGAATATTGATCTCCCTCTATGGGGCTGGATCACCCAGCATCCGCTGCAGGAGAGATGTCCCATAAACTCATGTGAGTGGGAGAAACTGTACAGGTTGTATTCATGCTTCAGTCCACAGTAATGACTCCAGGTCCCAGTTGCCAGTGATAAACTCCCGCTGGTCAAAATTGCCTGCAATGACGTTGAGCCTGGTGGAGAAGAAGTAGAGATTAAAAGCAGTTGGGAGTTTAAGAAAATATGGGTCTTAGAAACTGTCTGATCAGCTTCTCTCAATGGCCTCTGTAGCTTTACTTCGTGGCTTGGGATGTGAAATCTGTGTGCTATTGTAGCAAAACCAAGTTTGCATTTCAGGGGCATAATTCTGCCACAGGGCCTTTGCTGTTTTTGATTGTTTGTTTGTTTGTTTGTTTTTATGAGACAAGGTCAAGGTCTGTTGCTTTGACTGGAGTACAGTGGTGTGATCACAGTCCACTGCAGCCTTGACCTCGTAGGCTCATGTGATCTTCCCACTTCAGCCTCCCAAGTAGCTGGGACCACAGGTGTGTGCCACCACAACGGGCTAATTTTTGTATTTTTTGTAGAGACAGGGTTTTGCCGTGTTGCCCAGGCTGGTCTCAAACTCCTGGACTCAAGCAATCCTCCAGCCTTGGCCTCCCAAAGTGCTGGGATTATGGGCATGAGCCACTGCACCCGACCTGCTGTTCTTATCGCTTCAAAATCACTTCCTGGAGATATTTGGGTGGGTCATTCTCGCTTCACTGTGGTCTCTGCACAAACATTATCTCAGTATCTTCCAACTCCCCTATATAAAATAGCACCCTCCCTTATTTTATATTCCCTTATTCCACTGTATCGACTTACCAATTCCTGACTTCCTGGCTTTATGTTATAGATGGATTGATTAATTTTATCTCCCTCTAAACTGTAAGATTCATGAAGACAGGGACTTTGTTTTGTTGGCCACTTTATCCCAATGGCTTGTCCAATGAAAATGGAGGAATGAGTGAGAGATCCACTGTTTCAGGGTCTTGCTCTCTCAAGCCACCTACAGATTTATTGTTTTAAAAGAAAGTCTTCCCAAAAGAGATAAGGAAAAAGTTTGTGTTCTGTCCGTACCCTTTCTTTCATATGGGTTCATTTAATTTACAAAAATAGTGCCATAGGCTGGGCGCAGTGGCTCATGCCTGTAATCTCGGCACTTTGGGTGGCCAAGGCGGGTGGATCACTTGAGGTCGGGAGTTCGAGACCAGCCTGACCAACATGGAGAAACCCCATCTCTACTAAAAATACAAACTTACCGAGGCATGGTGGTGCATGCCTGTAATCCCAGCTACTCAGGAGGCTAAGGCAGGAGAATCCACCACTTGAACCCGGGAGGCGGAGGTTGCAGTGAGCCGAGATCGCGCCGTTGCACTCCAGTCTGGGCAACAAGAGTGAAACTCCATTATTTGGCATTTGCTTTTTCCCTTGCCATGTGTCATAAACTTTTTCCTTTAGCAATAAATAGTATTTAAAGTAATATTTTAATATTATCACAGAATACCATCATCCAGATCCTCCAGAGTTTCCTTGATCTCTTTTTAATGAACATTTTATTTTGCCCAATTTTGTATTATTATAAATAAAGCTATTTGTTAGCTATCCATTACTGTGTAACAAGTTACCCCAGAACTTAGTGGCCTAAAACAACATTTATTCTCTCTCAGTTTCTGTGGTCAAGAATCTGGGTGTGGCTTGGCTGGGTCTTCTGGCTCTGGGTCTCTGCTAGGTAGGCTGTAATCAAGGTGTTCAGGCTGTGGTCTCACCTCAAGGCTTGACTGGGAAGGTTCCAATTCTTAGACCATGCATGTGGTTGTTGGCAGAATTCCGTTATTTGTAGGTTGTTGATGTGAGTGTCTCAGTTCCTCACTGACTGTTGACCAAAGGCCTCTTTTGGGTCTTTGCCGTGTGGTCTCCTCCATAGGCAAGCTTGCAGCCTAGCAGCTTGCTTCATCAGAGCAAGCAAATGAAAGGACGAGAGAGGGGGAGTCAGCAAGGAAGGAGGGAGGGAAAGAGGACACAAGACAAAAGTCAGTCTTTCTAACCTGAGCACAGAGATGACATTCCATCTATTTGCCACATTCTATTTGTTATAGAAGCAAGTCACTAGGTGCAGCCCAAACCCAGTGGAATCACACAAGGGTGTGAATACCAGGAGACAAGGTAATTAAGAGCTACGTCAGAAGCTGCCTACCACATGCTGATACGAAATATCTCCATCTTTAGCGAGAGATACCTACATACATTTTTGAATACATCTCTGATTGCTTATTCAGAATACATTTTCTAGAAGGAGAATCGTTGGGTTGCAGGATGCAGACGTTTATTACTAAGTCAAGTGCTATGCATGTTTTATAAGGCCTTTGATACATAAAGTTGTAATGTCTTCAAAAATTAAAAATGTTACAGCAATTACTTGCCCCCACGCCTCTTTCAGTATTGTATGGACATGCCATTGGGCCCACACACTCATCAACAATAATTCTTTCATTCACTCTCAAGTTAGTGGGTGCAACATATGTCACAAAAGTTTTTCAAAGTTTTTTAATTGCTAGGGAATCTAACACATTCCTCATGTTTGAGTTTTTGTATTTTTTTCTAAAAGCAGTTAGTTCCTACCCTTTGCCCAATTTTCTATCAGAACATATATACTTTTTATTAATATGTAAGAGTTCTGCATATTTTAAACATTCTATTTCTGATACACAAATAGAAATAGAAATAGAATAAGTATTTTAAAAATTTAATATCCAATTTCTGTTTTGTAGTTTACAAATACTTTTTCATAGTTTGGAATTGGCTTTTCAGTTTTGCTTATGGTGTTTTGAATACATACATAATATATACATTTGTGTATATATGAGATATGTGTTACTTATATATGTATATATTATGTATACATATATGTATATGTGTATCTGTATTACATATATGAGATATGTGAAATGACATGCATATGTAATATATGTACCTATATGTTGATATATAGAGAGATGGATGTGTGTATCTATATGAGAGAGCTAAATATATATTTTTATATTTATATTTATATATTAAATATATATTTTATATATTTATATTTATATATTAAATATATATTTATATATTTTATATTTATATATTAAATATATATTTATATATTTATATTTATATATTAAATATATATTTATATATTTATATTTATATATATTAAATATATATTTATATATTTAGCTCTCTCATATGTATGAGTGATATATATCACTGTATGTAAATGGGTATCTATATATGAAAAATATGTATTTTCATATACAGGATTTCATATATATTCTCATATTTTTATGTAATTTATATATTTATATATTACATATAAATATATATTTTTTCATATATATAGATACGCACCCATTTAAGGAATATTTAAGGTAAACTAAACATATCAACATATTTCTTTATTTTTTTCTTTTGAGTTATCCTTTAAGAAGTCTTATCTATACCAATTTTGCTCATATTAAGATTTCTGCCTTCCTTCCTTCCTTCCTTTTTCATTTGATATTACAATGCTTTTTTTCACCTTCTCTCATTTATTGCTTTATGTATTCAAGTAACTATTTAGCTTTTTTCATTTTCTCTTATTGTTATTATTTTTATAAATAAATAGTGACCTGCCCTAAGACTTTTCCTTTTCCTACTGATGTGAAATGTCATATTTATTATAGTTTACATTTTTATATATGTTTTGATCTCTTCCTGGGCTAGCTCTACTTTTTCTTTGATCAAACTATCCATTCCCACACTGTTTAATAAATATATTAATTTTATTTTATTTTATTTTATTTTATTTTATTTTTTATTTTTATTTTTTTTCTGGAGACGGAGTCTCGCTCTGTCGCCCAGGCTGGAGTGCAGTGGCCGGATCTCGGCTCACTGCAAGCTCCGTCTCCCGGGTTCACGCCATTCTCCTGCCTCAGCCTCCCGAGTAGCTGGGACTATAGGCGCCCGCCACCTCGCCCGGCTAGTTTTTTGTATTTTTTAGTAGAGACGGGGTTTCACTGTGTTAGCCAGGATGGTCTCGATCTCCTGACCTCGTGATCCGCCCGTCTCGGCCTCCCAAAGTGCTGGGATTACAGGCTTGAGCCACTGCGCCCGGCCAAATATATTAATTTTATTGATAGTATAAGTTGTTAGTGTATTTTCATTAGCATATCATTACATTAGCACATTAATATATTTATATATTAATATACATTATTCTTACTAATTATTAACATTTTTTCTAGCGACTCCAGATTGTTTATTTTTAAAATTTAAGAATTATTTTGTCAAGTCATAAAAATTGTTAGGAGTTTAATTAAAATCATTTACACCTATAAATTAGAAGAGTTAATACTTTTAAAATATTCTTCTTCCAAATAAAAACATAATGTCTCTGTTTTCTCAATTCCACTTGTATGAACACTCAGTAAATATTGGTGACAATTTTTGTAGATCTTGAATATTTTGTGTCCTCCTTTACAACAATTATAGCTGTTTCTATTCCACGGCTTTGTAATATTGGGGAAATTAGTTCACCTCGCTGAACTTCCATTGCTCATCTTTAAACTGGACATGTTCACTCCTACCTCTCACGGACCCTGTGAGGGGTAAATGATAACGCTAAAGCTCTCAGAGCAGCTGGCAAGCACACCAGGTGTTCAACGTGTGTTAGTAAGAGTTGTTGTTAATTTAAAAGAAATTGTAGAACCACATTAGATAATCATGATCATGCCAGACCATGACGAAAATTCCTCTTCCACGTAACAACTCTCTGCACCTGGTGCAATTAGCCTATAAATCTTTTGAAGTGAGGCAATGAGGCAAGGGAATAGCAAACAACAATCCAAGTTGAAGCATTGTGGTTTTAACTCTTTTTGTTCAGTTCTGCTTCACACTCTCTACCAGACCCATCCAACTCCTTATCAGACGAAAGCTGTTTAATTTCCGATGGACATGGGAATGTCTATCTTGTTGTGTCATTAAGTATGACTTGGCCATTAAGAATGACGTATTAATATATAAATACAGGGGTAAACAGATGCTGTTTATCTTCCTACCCTCTGATCCTAGTTACTCTAACTCTGGGATTCTATATGATGGTTCCATCATGTGGTTCTCTCTGATAGTCCTATATGATGGGTCTGTGTGTTGATGTTAAAGGATGACTTATATGATGATTTTATATGATAATTTTAAAAGATGGCCTATGAGCACTTTATTAAGGTACTTATTTTAAGACTAGTACAGCATTTCCACTGGGAGCCCCTCTATTCTGTTGTAGAAGTAGATGTTTAGTGGATGGAGAATGAATAGGGATGAATTGAGGGTTGGCAGAAGGGTTTTCAGGAAGAGAAGGGGGCCTAAGGGTGGCATGGGTGTGAGTAGTAGAAGGAATGACAGTCAATGGGAAGAAATGACAGTTAGTGGGAAGACACAGGGTTGGCTGAGGGGTGGAGTTGCAGAGCTGAAAGACCAGCAGAAAAAAAGAGGAGAGAGTTAGAGGAAAAGGAAATGAAACGAGAAGTCTTAGATTATTCAACTTCTGCAAAAATCATAGTGGAAATGTCCCAAAATGTTGCCAACAATACATTCTGTGACTAAGTCATTATGCAGAGAGATGAGCTGGGGGCTGAAGGACAGAATTAATATAGTAAGTAATTCCATCCCTTTGGCAATGTCTTTCTGCATGAAATAATGATTTTATGTCTCACTTCTCTCCAGCCCGCGCATTCCTTATAACAAACAGTTCTACAGTGAGCGAGTATTTATGTTTCAAGGCAACAGCATCGGCATAATGGACTATCCTCTGAATCTTTTTTCTGGAAAGGAATGCCAGGGCTGCCTAGGAAACCTGGGAGAGCTTTCCAGTTGGGGATAATACCACTGCTGCTGGCTGCAGGAGATAGAGTGTGGAATTTGGAATCAGGCAGATCTTTGTTCAGACCCTTCCAGTGCCATTTACTGACTCACCTTCTCTGCGGCTCAGTCTTCTTGTTTGGAAAATGGGGATATTCACATTGATCTCACACGTCTGGCACAGTGGAACACAGACAGGGCTCAATAACGGTCAACTAGGAAGATGTCAAATCTTCCAGACAATGTGTTTGGGGCAACACAAAGCTGGATGGCAAAATTCCAGCTTGTGAGCAGAAGGGAAGTAATGAAGGGCTATCTCTCAGTCCCTGCACGTCCCTATGAATGCTGATATAGTTTGGATGTCTTCTCCAAATCTCCTGTTGAAATGTAATCTCTAGTGTTGGAGGTGGGGCTTGTTGGGGAGTGTTTGGATCATGGGGGCAGATTCCTCATGAATGGTTTAATGCCATCCCCTTGGTGATAAGTGAGTTCACTGGAGATCTGAATGTTTAAAAGTGTGTGGCGGCTGGGCCCGATGGCTCACGCCTGTAATCCCAGCACTTTGGGAGGCTGCAGTGGGTGGATCATGAGGTCAGGAGTTCGAGACCAGCCTGGCCAACATGGTGAAACCCCCATCTCTACTAAAGATACAAAAATTAGCCAGGCGTGGGGGTGCGCACCTATAATCCCAGCTACTCAAGAGGCTGAGGCAGGAAGATCGCTTGAACCCGGGAGGCAGAGGTTGCAGTGAGCCGAGATCACACCATTGCACTCCAGCCTGGTGACAGGGCAAGATTTTGTCTCAAAAAAAAAAAAAAAAAAAAAAACCACACAAGTGTATGGCACCTCCCCCCTTGCACTCTCTCTTGCTTCTGTTCTTGCCAAGTGACATGCCTGTTTCCACTTTCCCTTCTACCATGAGTGAAAGCTCCCTGAGGCCCCTGAGAAACTGAATAGATGGCAGCGCCATGCTTGTACAGCCTGCAGAAACTTGAGCCAATTAAACCTCTTTTCTTCATAAATCACCCAGTCTTGGGTATTCCTTTATAGCAAGGTAAGAACAACCTAATACAATTACTTACTTCCTTCGTTCAACAAGAATTCATGCCACTTTTGTTCCGATCACTGTGTTGTAGTGATAAGATGAGTGTTCATGAAACCTGCCTTTGGTCATGATTTTTATTGGATTACCTTTATACGCTTACTATGTGCTATATGCTAAACCACTAAATGGCATTGCTAAGCATTTTACACTTAATTCATATCATGGGAAGAACACAAATGGGTTGCAGTTGTGCCCATTTTATAGATTAAAAATATCTCAAGTACAGCAAGTTTAATAACTCCTCTCCCCAGGATCAGACTGTGATATAGTCTGGGTTTGAACCTGGATGACACCATTAAAGCCTGTATGACACCATAGTGTGAGCTCTCAAACTCTGAGCTACATTGCCTTGAACCTCCCTTCATTTCTCATAGTTGAGTGCAGGAGGCAGCTATGCAGATAAACACAACCGTCTCAGTATTAAGAGCTCTGAGACTGTTGTGTCAGATTCAGCAGGATCATAAACAATGAATTATTGTCGGAATATCAATTGAATATGACTGAATTATCCTAGGCTTTTGGGGATGGCTTGACAAAGGGAATAAACATCTGATTTGAATCCTGAAAAATTAGCAGGACTTTGCCACACAGACCTGGCTTTCTAAATGGAGAAAATAGCCTCTTTAAAGGCATAGTGGTTTGAATATTCACACTGCCCGCAATCAGGAGGCACTACGTACTTTGTGGCTAAAGCAGAGGAGCTCCTTTAGAAAAATGGCAGGACATGAGATGGGAGGGATCTGATGAAACTAGATTGCAGGGGACTTTATTGCCTGTCTAGAGAGTTTGCACTCTATCCTAAGGGCAATGGAGAGCCACTGAAGCATTTTATGAGAGGAGTGACATGATCAGACTGGTGTTTTAGAAAGATCATGCCTGCTGAGTGAATGGATGGCTGAAGCCTAGTGGCAGATGACACCAATGCTGCACTGAGCTACATGCTCAGGTAAGAAATAATGAGATCCTGAACTAAGGCAACAGAACTGGAGAAAAATGGATGAATTGGCAACAGATTTGTGAGAAAGAACCCATAGTTGAGAGCTTGTACATATATGTAGAGGGAGGCAGGGGAAGGGGAAGTAGGGCACCAGAGAAGTCTAGAATGACTTGGACACCTGGTAATGGTGCCCTCCCCACTGCCTGCTTAAATAGAGACAAGCAAGCTTGATTTGACATCTATATAGAGCTTGCCAAATATACCACAGGTCCTTCAGTTTAAAAAGCACAGTAGAAACCTCTGATTATTCCCTTTCAATATCCTTGTGATCCAAAGGCAAATTTCATCAGCCAGGAGTCCTCAGCAGGGTATTGAAAGCATGGCCTGGCCATTGTGCTTCTTTGATTCACCAGCTTAGAGCCCTAGGCCCAAGTGGCTGAACCATCCCTCCTCCTTTCTATCCCCAAGACTGTCTGCCCCTCAGGGAACTTGTGTCCTGCTGATCCCAGCATTTTAGTATATTCAGGATGAGGGTAGAGTTGGCGATGGCACTACAGCTCCTTCCCTGTGATCCTGATGAGATACTCCCACAGCCATTGGCAGTTCCTCCATTTATTCAACAAATGCTTATTAAGCAATAATATATTCCAAGCTCTGCGTAATGTGCTGGGGGTACACCAGTAAGCAAAGTAGGAATGTCCCATTCCCAGCCTTATAAATCTAATCTTCTAATGGGGATTGGTAGAAGAAATGTTGCTCTTACCAATACGCAGTGAAAACTGCAAGTGCCAGAAAGGAGTGAACTACAGAGCTATGAGACACCACACTAGTAAAGGGATTTCTCATACTTAGTGAGGTTAAGTGAGGTGTTCCTGAGAAGACGACAGTTACACTGAAATCTGGTAGATGAAATAGTGTATTTAAGCAAAGGTGAAAAGAGGAAGGAAAGTTGCCCAATCTAAGCTCACCCTTCTCAGTGATCTAAGAAATCTTAAAATATTGCTTTTATAAGATCAAACTCTCACTCAAGGATCTAAAGTAGCTCTTTGCTGCTTGCAGTTCAGGTTGATACTTTTTTTATACAGCATGCTACAGCCTCTCGGATACACTGGAACGTAACTGAGGGACGGTAATTAGGAGCCCTGGATTTGGTGCAGGCAGATCCAAGCTAAATCCAGGCTTCATCCCTTACTAGCTGTATGACATTGGCTGAGGTATATGCCCTGCCTGGGCTTCACTTTCTTCGGCAGGTAGAGTGAGGCTAACACCACCCCACTTCCTAGTGATCCGTGAGAAGATAATGAATGGGATAAAGAACACGGAGTATCCAGCAAGGCTTCTGATGTGTAGTCAGAACTCAATGGTTGATAGCCCTTATTGACATGGACTCCTGAATTTGGTTCCAGGTCAATTCACTGAAAATCAGTTCCAAAAAGCCAATTCACTGAAAGACAAACTGGGAAAAAAAGATCAATTCGCCGAATGACTGATTTGCCGCAGTTACTTGATGCAGAAAGCATGGTAACTGATACAAAATAGAAACGTAAAACGAAAGGTGCCCTGAATCTCACATTCCCCTCCTCTTCACACCCAAGTGACTCAGAAGAACAGTCTTGGTAAGTTCGTTAGCTCCATTTTTTTCACTTCCATTCACAATGCATGCCTTCAATCTGGCTCCTGCCTTCAACAATCCACCGGTCAGTTTCTTTCTGAGGTCATTAATTACTCCAACTGGCTAGACCCAAGGAGCTCTCTCTATTCCTGTCTTACTGCTTAACCTATTTGGAGTAATTGATCACTTTCTCTGGAAAGTGGGAACATTGTCTTTCCGTGGCTTATTTTTTTTTCTTCTCCTTCTTCTTCTCCTTCTTTTTTTTTTTTTTTTTAACCACACTGCCCTCCATGTTTCTCTCCTACTTCTCTGACCCTCCTCCTCAGGTTCTTTTTATTTTTTCTAGAAATAGGGTCTTGCCTCAGCTTCCCAAAGTGCTGGGATTGGAGGTGTGAGCCACTGCACCAGCACCCTCAGGCTCCTTAATTGTAATTACTTAGGGAATGATCCCAGACACCTGTTCTTATTGCCGTCCTTTCCTGGTCTCCATGTGGCAGGTGATAACATCCACATGCATGGATTTTATTGTCATCTATTTGCTGACAACTCCAAAGTCTATAGTTCTTGCCCAGATCTTTCTTCTGATGTCCATCCTCACGTATCTAACTGACTACTTGAGATCACCACTTAGAGACCTCACAGTTCCCTGGTATAGCCAACAGAAAACCCACGATGCCAGTTCCCCCACACCTTCACTTCCCAAACTGATCTTCCCCCAGGGTTCTGAGTCTCAGTATATAGTGTCCCACACAACCAGATATTCATGTCTAAAACCTAGGATTAATCTTCGACCTCACCCTCTCTCTCACCACCTACATCCAAAGAATTAACCAATCTTGCAGATTCTCTATCTAAATTTTGCCTCAGACATTTCCCTTATTTACAAAGAGCTTTACAAAATGTACATCTGATCATGTCACTCCCTTGCTTTGAATTCTTAATTCTATGAGGATAAAGGCCCAAATCCTTAACATGGCTCAGAAGGCCCTGTGTAATCACACCACGGCTTTTCTCTCCATCCGTATGTCACATCATTTCCATTCTGTTTCCTGATCTTTAGCCACAGGGCCCTTACTTTAGTTCATTTACTTCACTACCTTGCTATAAAGTTCTAAGTGTGTGATCCTCTTCTCTGTCTCCCACTCAACACTACTGACTAATTCTTCTTTATTTTATATTTATCAGGGTAAATGTCACTTTCTAAGACTACATGAGTTTCCTAATTACGAGCTCACATTCTACTTTGCCAATAGCAATTAAACAAGGAAATGAATGAAGGGTTAAAAAAATCTATATATTCTATGAATACAAGAACAAGATCTGCTTTGCTCACTACTGCGTCTTCAGTGCATTAGATAGTGCCTGGTATGCCAATGATACTCAATGAATACTTTTTGAATAAATAAATCAGTGAATAAGTAAACCTATATGTCTTATAATATTATTTGTGACAATGAGATAAGACAGTGGAAATGCTAAGCAAATTGTAAAGTGTTGTATATATCCCACTCATTTTCATTATTGATGTCTTTAGTGGACAGCTGTAATGCCAGAGCAACCAGCTATGAAGTTTGAGCTGACGGGAACAGGGCTCTCGATGGGATCAAAGATGACAAACTGAATCTGACACATGTTTAACACTGTGCGGAACCTGGACTGTGCTGTGTGGGGATCAAGTCCCACTGACTAATTTCATAAGGTTGCTGGATGATAGTGCAGGCTCTGATCCATCCCTTACCGCTTTCCCTCTACATACACCCTGCCGGCTTCTAAAAAAATGGGAAAGGGAAATTCCCCTGATTGTCCTCCTCCAGTCTGAAAGCTGGGGGTTTTCCCTTTGCACCCTGCCATCCCTCTATCAGGATATATACCAAACTGTGTCTCCATTGTGGGTTTACATTCAGCTTGTTCCCACTAAAAATAAAAAATAGTTCTGTTAAGGGGACATAAATATGTGCCATGCACTGTGCTAAATGCTCTACCTCATTATCAGTTAATCTTGACAACAATCTTGTTGCAGGAGGTATGCCTGTTTTCAGATGGGGAAACTGACGCTTAGTGATGTGACACGCTTTGCTCAAGGATTTACGTATTAACAAATACAGAAAAGTAGAATTTCAACACACATAGGTGTGTCCAATTCAGTAGCATATTGATACATGTCAATGACAGGTTCTTTAGGAAGCAGAAACAGGTCTTTTGGTGAGCTTGCTAATTTCTCTGGTACACATATTTCCATTATAGCTGAATTCAAGCAACACAGAATTAACCTGACAAGAAATCATGTGCTCGGCTGGGCATGGTGGCTCGCAACTGTAAACCCAACACTTTGGGAGGCCAAGGTGGGAGGACAGCTTGAGCCTAAGAGTTTGAGAACAGCTTGGGCAACATAGTGAGACCTCATCTCTACTAAAAAAAGAAAAAGAAAAAAAAATCTGGTTGTTGTGGCATGCCTGTGATCCCAGCTATTTGGGAGGCTGAGGTGGGAGGATCACTTGAGCCTGTGAAGTCGAGGCTGCAGTGTGCTGTGATTGCATCACTGCAATTCAGCGTCAGTGACAGAGGGAGATCTTGTCTCAAAATGAAAGAAAAGAAAAGAAAGAAAATAAAGAGAGAAAAGAAGGAAAGAAGAAGGAAAGAAAGAAAGAAAGAAAGAAAGAAAGAAAGAAAGAAAGAAAGAAGGAAGGAAAAGAAAGAGAAAGAGCTGTTAGTCCTTCACTTACAGCCATAGTTGTTTAAGTGCAGTTCCCAGACAAGTCATTGTATCACCCCCTGAATGTGTTAGAATTGCAAATGACTGGGGACCACCCCAGATCTCTTGTATCAGAAAGTCTGGCATGGAGCCTTGTGACTCGTGATTTATCAAGCAGTGCAGGTGATTCTTGTGCATCCTCACCTTTGTTTGGGAGAGCACCAGCACTACATTGGCATAATTAAATATTTGTTGAACCGAACAGAACTGAATGGACACTTACTAAGAGAGTGTTATCTCTGAAGTCAAGTGTAACCCCAAGTAGTCTTAGTTCCACCTTCAGGGAACAAGATGAAAGTGGAAAAGACATTGGGGGATGGCTGATATTTTCTTTAAATTCCTCTGAAGATCGTTCCATTTATATCTCAGCCCTATCTGCTTCCTAAGCTGTCTGGGAATCCCAACTGGAAGGTAATCTTTTTTTTTTTTTTTTTTTTTGAGTGTTTGAGATGAGCAGTTCTTTTAAATCACTGCTTCTCAAGATTTTGAGTTATTGTGTTCTATCTAGGATATCTTTGTGGAAACCAAGATCGTAAAGAATTGTTTCTTATGTTTTGTTCCAGAAGTTTAATAGTTTTTTCTTTTATATTTTGGACTATGCATCTTATTTTTTGTATATGGCATTAGATAAGGATCAATATTCATTTTCCTCCATATAGATTTCCAGTTGGTTCATCACAATTTCTTGAAATGGCAACCATTTCCTAATTAATTTGCATGTGCAACTTCATCAAAAATTGGTTGATCATGTAGTTGTGTTCTATTTCTGGATTTTCTGTCTACTTCCATTGATACATGTATCTGTCATTTTGCCAATATCACATTGTCTTGTTTATTATAGGTTTATATTAAATCTTGAAATTAAGTGAGACAAGTCCTCCAATTATTATTTTTTTCAAAATTCGTTTGGCTATTCTAGTTTCTTCACTTTTTCATATACATTTTAAAATCAGCTTGACACTTTCTACAAAATGGCTACTGTGATTTTTATTGGGATTTCATGTAACTCTATTACATTTGGAGAGAAATAAATTATTAACAGCTTTGAGCCTTTGCATTTATGAACATGGTATACCTCTTCATTTATTTACATTGTCTTTAATTTCTTTTAGCAATGTTCCATAGTTTTCAGAGAAGAATCTTGCATGTTCTCTGCTAAAATTAGTGTTGGGTCTTTTAAATTTTTTGCACTAACACGAATGAAATTGTTGTTCTAATTTTATTGTCATCTAATTTCTGCTGCTATCCCAAAATAAAATTAAATTTTGTATATAAAATGTTATCCTGGCAAATATCCTTGTCTTGTTCTTTAACTCAGAAGGAGTTATAGATTCCTTTAGTAACTGTTCTTTGCCAAAATTAGTGTTGAGTCCTTTAAGTTTTTTGCAGTAATACAGATGAAATTGTTGTTCTAATTATATTGTCATCTAATTTCTGCTGCTATCCCAAAATAAAATTAAATTTTGTATATAAAATTTTATCCTGGCCAGATGCGGTGGCTCGTGCCTGTAATCCTGGCACTTTAGGAGGCTAAGGTGGGCAGATGGCTTGAGCCAGGAGTTCGAGATCAGCGTGTGCAACATGGTGAAATTCCATCTCTACCAAATAAACCCACAAAAAGTACCCAGACATGGCAGTACACACATGTGGTTTCAGCTACTTGGGAAACAGAGGTGGGAGGATCGCTTGAGCCCCAGAGTCAGAGGTTACAGTGAGCCAAGATTGCACCACTGCACTCCAGCCTAGGTGACAGAGTGAGTCCCTGTCTCAAAATAAATAAATAAATAATATATACATATAATTTTTAAAATAAATTTTATTCTGCACCTGTTTAATTTTTAGTTTTAGTAATTGTTTTACAGATTCCTTAGGACTTTCTACAGCTGCCAAATATATTGTTTTATTTCTTCTTTTCAATACCTTTATATTTTTCTTGCCATATTACACTGGCTCTAGAAGAGTACTAAATGGAACTGATTTGAGCAAATATCCTTGTCTTGTTCTTTTAAACTCAGAAGGAAAGCACTATTTCAAAATTATGTTCACTGAAGGTTTTACATAGGTCCCATCTATTAGGTTGATTTTTTTTCATAACTTGCTAAGAGGTTTTTAAATTACAAATGAATGTTAGATTTTGTCAAATTATTTTTCATTTATTAAAATGATTGCATGTACTTTTCACCTTTATACTTTCATTATGATGACTATTATTAATAGCTTTTGGGATTTTAAGTCAATTTTGTGTTCCTGAAGTAAACCCTGCTTGGTTATGGTGCATTATCTTTTTCATATATTATTGGATTTAATTTGTTGATTTCTCAGTTGATCTCAGTGTTTACATTATTATGCGTATTGGTCTGCAATTTTATTACAAATTTTCTGTCAGATTTTGGTATCAGAATAACTCTGACTTCTTGTAGTGTATTGAGAATTGTTCACTCATCTATTTCCTTAAGTAATTTATGTAAGATAGTTATCATTCCTTAAGTTACCTTTTAAGATGATAATGCTGCCCTTTTTCAGAATAGACCAATAGGATCAATTATGTTCAAAACTGGTGGGTTCTTGGTCTTGCTGACTTAAAGAATGAAGTCATGGACCCTCACAGTGATTGTTACAGTTCTTAAAAAAGGTGTGTCCACAGTTTGTTCCTTCTGATGTTCTGACACATTCGGAGTTTCTTCCCTCTAGTGGGTTCGTGGTCTCACTGGCTTCAGGAGTAAAGCTGCAGACCTTCCCGGTGAATGTTACAGCTCTTAAGTTGTTACAGCTCTTAAGTCGGTGTGTATAGAGTTGTTCATCCTTCCCCGTGAGGTCGTGGTCTTCCTGACCTCAGGAGTGAAACTGCAGACCTTCGCAATGACTGTTAACAGCTTGTAAAGGTGGACGCACCAAAGTTAGCAGCAGCAAGGTTTACTGCTAAGAGCAAAAGCTGCCACACCAGGAAAGTAGATCTAAGTGAGTTGCCACTGCTGACGCTGGCAGCTTGCTTTTATTCCCTTATCTGACCCCACCCACATCCTGCTGATTGGCCCATTTTACAGAGAGCTGACTGGTCCGTTTTGACAGGGTGCTGATTGGTGCATTTACAAACCCTGAGCTAGACACAGAGTACTGATTGCTGTATTTACAATCCTTTAGCTAGACACAAAAGGTCTCCAAGTCCCCACTAGATTAGCTAGACACAGAGCACTGATTGGTGTGTTTACAAACCTTGAGCTAGACACAAAGTGCTGATTGGTGCATTTACAAACCTTTAGCTAGACATAAAAGTTCTCCAAGTCCTCATCTGACTCAGGACCGCAGCTGGCTTCCCCTAGTGGATCCCATGCTGGGGCGGTGGGAGAAGCTGCCCACCAGTCCTGCACCACGCGCCTGCACTCCTCAGCCCTTGCACGGTAGATGGGACCGGTTGCTGCAGAGCAAGGGGCAGTGCCCATAGGGGAGGCTCGAGCTGCCCAGGAGCCCACGGAGTGGGGGACTTGGGCATGGCTGGCTGCAGGTCCCAATCCCTTCCCCACAGAGGGGTGGGGCTGAGGCCTGGGGAGAATTCGAGGGTGGCGCCAGCTGACCAGCAGTGCTGGGGGACCCAGCGCACCCTCTGCAGTTGCTGGCCAGGGTACTAAGCCCCTCATTGCCTGGGGCCGGAACCTGTGGAACTCTCGCAGCCACGTTCCCTCCTGCGTCTCTCCCTCCACACTTTTCCGCAAGCAGAGGGAACCGGCTCCGGCTTCCGCCAGCCCAGAGAGGGGCTCCCACAGTGCAGCCGTGGGCTGAAGGGCTTGTCAAGTGCTGCCAGAGTGGACGCCAAGGCCAAGGAAGTGCCAGAGCAAGCAAGGGCTGCTAGCATGTTGTCACCTCTCACAATGATTATAAGCAAGGAGAACTGTTAGAAGCATTCCATCATTGATCAAGAGGATCAATGACTATAAGCAAGGAGAACTGTTAGAAACCTCCTATAATAATCTAGAAACTATCTTATATAAATTAGTGGTTGCTCATTCTAGAATGGTAATCAGATTCTGGATACATACAGGAAGTGAAGCAAACAGGATTTTCAGTAAGAGATGATGGGGGTGTACATAAGAAGGGTGATGTCAAGATTTCAGGCTTTTGGAACTGGAAGAATAGAGCTGCCCTCACATGAATTGGGGAAGGTTGTGGTTGGAATAGGATTTGGGCAAGTCGAGATTTTGGCTTTGGACGTGGTAAGTTTGAGACGTCTTTTAGACGTCCTAGCAGAAATGCTGCATAAGCAGCCTGATTTAGGAGTCTAAAGATTAGGAATGAATTCTCAGCAGTAGGTGGAATCACTAGGGAAAGTCATGAGATTGAATGTGGCACTGAGTGTGTGAACATAGAGAAGAGAAGAGAAGAGGTGCAAGTACTCTTGGACTTGGCACGCCAATATTAATAAGTTACGGAAAGAAGAACCACAAAACGAATTGAAAAAGAGTAACCAAGGAGATGGGGCAAAGCCAGGAAAGTCAAGTGAAGAAAGCATGTCTGGGGGAGGGAATGAACAACAACGTGAAGTCACCTGATAGCTTATTTGTGATGAGACCAAGAATTTGTCACAGGATTTGGCAACTAAAAAGGTCACTAGTGATAAGGAAAAGAGAAGTTTTTGAGGAGCAAGTTTAGAGAAAAGAAAGAAGAATTATAGACGGAAACCATAGAAAACTACATAATTTATAGCTAAAGAGACCAAAGAAAAAGAGCAGGAGCTGGCAGGAAAAGTGGCATCAAAACATATTTTTCTTTTGTTTTGTTCTTAAATGGGAGACATAACAACATACTCAGCTGTAAGCACCTCTTCGATTCTCCTTTCTCTGAATGGCATTCATGATGCATTTCATACCATTTCCTATACCAGCCCCCTTCCTATTTCAACGTTTTTGAAATGGTACATTTTTTTGTGTGTGTTGATAGATTTGCTGCTCATGGTGCATGACTTCTGAATCTCTTTCTGGCTTGAACTCAGTAAGCATCTGACTGAAGGCTCCTGTTCTGTGTCTCAAGGCTTGAAGTTGCAATATGAACAGAATGTCAAGCCTAAACTAGTGTTCATTTCTTTATTCCCTACTTGTAGGTGAGTAGATCCTATTCATTTTCACCCCTTAACACCTGTTATCAATACTTCAGGTTTCAGCACCAGCATCATTTCCTTAAGAAAGGCCTGCCGACCTCCCTGACCTTCCTGCCACCCCCACTATTCTAACTCAGTGGGCCTTCTACCCACGGTCTCCTGCACCATTTACGTTTTCTTCAGGGCACTAACATCAGTTTGTTGTTGCACTAGTATGATGACTTCTTAAATGTAAGCTTCATGTCAGTTTCACTTCCTTTCCATAACCCCCCTACCCTGGAATTTATTCAACAACCCTCTTCTGTAGATTAGCTATGTACTGAACCCATTAGGGCTACTGAGAAAATTATGCAATAGGACCTGCCCCTGAGGCACTCATAGTTTAACAAAAGAGATAAACATTTTTTTAAAAAAAACCATAATTCTAGGTATTGTGTTATAATATCTAGGCATTCAGGAGTGAATGCCCAGGAACACAAAAGTAGTGATTTCATTTTCTCTATCTTATCAACACAATAGATGAAAATAGATGGAAAATAATAGGACAGTTCGTAAAAAGAAACAACAACGATTAACCTTTTTTCTCATGTTGCCTTCACTTTTAACTACTTCTTTTCTCCATTCTCTGGGTGGTTATCTCTATATTTTATTTTATTTTATTTTATTTATTTATTTTTTTTTGAGACGGAGTCTGGCTCTGTTGCCCAGGCTGGAGTGCAGTGGCTGGATCTCAGCTCACTGCAAGCCCCGCCTCCCGGGTTCACGCCATTCTCCTGCCTCAGCCTCCCGAGTAGCTGGGAGTACAGGCGCCCGCCACCTCGCCCGGCTAATTTTTTTTTGTATTTTAGTAGAGACGGGGTTTCACTGTGTCAGCCAGGATGGTCTCGATCTCCTGACCTCGTGATCCGCCCGTCTCGGCCTCCCAGAGTGCTGGGATTACAGGCTTGAGCCACCGCGCCCGGCTATCTCTATATTTTAAAATAATACCCTCATTCTACAATTTTTTGATGCACCAACTTTACGCATTGTGATTAACTTCCTACTGTGAGAGAGTGTGAGTTAGCTCTATGTGCCACCACCAACACAAACTTCCTATCCCCTTTCCCATTTTCCAATATAGATTTATCACTATTCTTGGTAATTCCATTAATCTCTCCTGCCCATTCAAACAGTGTAGTTAGATTTCTTACTTAGTTTGATAAACCAGAGAGAGAGTCAGTAGTTGTTTGAGCTGGAATTTGAAACAGTAGTGGTTTTTCAGGAGGACAAGAAATCAGTCAAGTGGCAATGACAGTGGACACTCCAGGCTGCTGACAAATCATGCAAAATGTTGCTGAAGGGGAAAGGATTACATCAGATCTAAAGGACATATGGCACCCGCACTGACATACAGAACCTAAAGTATAATTTCAAGTTGTCTGTTGAATTATCCAGGGCACTCTGTGCACAGAGTAGGTCTAAAAAACAAGAAGAAGTAGGTTAGAACAAGTCAGCCCTGAATTTGCACAAAAGCAATTCCTATCACCCATACAGTCTCATTAGTAAAAACAAGAAGCCCAAAGCACTTTGCATGAAAAAAATACTTCTCCATTTTGATGTGAAATATTCAAAAATGTCACGGCCTTTTTAGCTGCTTGCTTATTTTGGAAACCAAATAGAAAGAAGTATTTTTCAATTAAGTCCTGTCTGCTGTAAATTTGTAAATGGAAAAGCTGCATGAAAAAAATATATTTTGCTAATCTTTGGTCTGAGAATTTAATTAAAAGAACATCACATTGCCAAAACCTAAACTTTCCTCTTGTATAGGTTGCTGCATATCAGATTAAATTTTAACCAGCATATCAGAGCATTTCCTTAGAATGTGTCAGTATGCTAGGAACTCGTACGTGCCACAGTGCACGGAATCTTCAACGAAACCATGTGAGATAAGTATTATTAGTATTCAGTGAAACAGGTGTAGAGAGTCAGCCCAAACAGCTTAATGCCATTTATATAACAACAGCAATGATTTACATATTGAGCACTTACTAGGTGGCCTGCTCTTTGCCAATCCTTTCACCAAAATTACCTCCTTTCATCCTTACCATGTTCCTGAATAGACAGGCTTTATTTCCCCATCTTCTGGATGAAAACATTGAGGTTCACTGTCTTGGAATATTATAAATTTCCCACACTTATTGGGTAGGTAAGCTAGGTTTTCTCTCTCTCTCTCTCTCTTTTTTTTTTTTCGAGACAGAGTTTTGCTCTTGTTGGGCAGGCCACAGTGCAATGGCGCAATCTCGGCTCACTGCAACCTCTGCCCACTGGGGTTCAAGCGATTCTCCTGCCTCAGTCTCCTGAGTACCTGGGATTACAGATGCTCGCCTCCACACCTGGCTAATTTTTGTATTTTTAGTAGAAATGGGGTTTCACTATGTTGCCCAGTCTGGTCTCGAACTTCAGACCTCAGGTGATCCACCCGCCTCACCCTCCCAAAGTGCTGGGATTACAGGTGTAAGCCACTGCGTCCGCCAGGATTCTCATCTTAACCCAGCCCTATATCTTAACCAGTAGACCTGGAATCAAAAGGACGATCTCATTTTACCAGCTACTAGTTGTATTCCGACCTGATTCCTAGGGCAAGAGATTGTTAATGGTTGGAACCTTTCTCAACACCAAAAGGCACATCATTTTGTCATGATGACTTCTAGGGTTGGAAAGAATAAATTGCCATAACTGAATTCATTTTGAGCATGCTTGTTAACCCCTCCTAACTGAAGACAATCTTGAAGGGCAAATCCGCATTCCAAATCATCATACTTCCCAGGCGTCTTAATGAGAATGCTGGAAGAAAAGGACGACTCGCAATCCAGCCACATGCGAGCTCTAAGATATGCTAGGAATGTCTCTGCCCAAAGATATTTTGTAGAATAGCTGAGTTATAGGCTCTCCAAATAGGAAGAAACCTCTGAGGTCATCAGTCCATTTCTTCCTTCCCCGCGCAGAGCAGGGTTCCTCTCGGTAATATCACTGGCAAAAGGTAAACAACAGTGTTTATTGCTTTCCCAAGTTCTCTGTTGTTTGGAGCAGAATCCTGCCACTTACCTGTGTCCATATTTCTGTCTTCTGAATCCACATTTAAAAATCTACTTCCTTTCTTGATGCTTTTAATTCATTTAGTCAACAATAGTTGTTGTACTGCTGCTGCGTATCAGGTAGACATAATGAGAGGAAAAGATGGTGTGGATTGCTAGAAAAACACGGCCAAGAGACCTGAAGCACACGAAAGAGCTTGTATTACTTAAAGAATAGGGGGAAAATCCATTATGGCAGGATAAGAGATTGTCTTAGAAAGAAGCATAGCATTAGCTAGGTGGAAACATCTTGTCCCTTACAAGAATAACTTGCAGCCAGGCATGGTGGCTCACGCCTGTAATCCCAGCACTTTGGGAGGCCAAGGTGGGTGGATCACGAGGTCAGGAGATCGAGACTATCCTGGTCAACATGGTGAAACCTTGTTTCTATTAAAATACAAAACAAAAAACAAACAAACAAAAAAACAATAGCCAGGCATGGTGGCACATGCCTGTAGTCCCAGCTACTCAGGAGGCTGAGGCAGGGGAACCGCCTGAATCCGGGAGGCAGAGGTTGCAGTGAGCCGAGATCACACCACTGCACTCCAGCCTGGCAATAGAGTGAGACTCCGTCTCAAAAACAAAACAAAACAAAACAAAACAAAAACAAAACAAAAACAAAACCAAAAAAAAAACTTGCTTGGAATCATAGGGACACACTAAAAGGACAAAGAAGTACAACCTCTGGCCAAATCAGGCAATTTATTCCTAAACATAAATGCTGTAGAAATGTATCCTAATCCATCAAATGAAATAAAAATCAATGAATCAATTTTGTTACAAATTGATTAATCAATACTGGAGGAAGTAAGTACTGGAGGAAGTACTGGAGGAGTAACTACTGGAGGAAGAGGTAGCTCTTCCTTATAAAAGAATGCCACTAACAAATACAGAAGAAATGATGGCATTAGAAAATTAGTGATGGGATACTTTTATTCTGGGTTTTATGGGGAGTAGCATGTTTACTTATCTTCCTACAGGATACTTTATTAATAACAAAAGGGAAAATAGAAACTTTGTAATGGGGAGATTTAGTAATACCACTTTAACTAGTTGATCAAAGTTAGCATCACAGATATTGGGACAACCTGGCATCATGGGTCTCTTAATGATATAATGCACTGAGAAGAACGCAACATCATCTCCATGGAGTTTCTGCCAGAATTCCTAACTCAGATGTAGTTGTGAAGAAATATCAGGTAAACTCAAATTGAGGGACATTCTACAAAACAAATGACTTGCACTCTTCACAAATGTCAGTGTCAAAAAAGACAAAAGAACAGAACAGTTCTTGATTAAAGGAGACTGAAAGAGACACACACAAGTAAACTTCAGTGCACTTCTGGAGTGGATCCTAGACTAGGAAATCTAAATAGCTTAATAATATGTTATTGAGACAATTGAATAATTTTGAATATGAATATCACAATGAATTATGCATTACATAATACTGAATTTGTATCAAAATTCCTGATTTTGATAGTTGGCTATGTAAGACAATCATCTTGTTCTTAGTAATACAGACTGAGAATACACAGCATGTCTTAGAAAAAAGTGTATCTCTGTATCTATCCACCTACCCATTCATCAATCAAAAAGAAATGATAAATCAAATGATAAATTGTTCCTGATTTGACCAGAGGTTGTCCCTTTAAGCTGCTTTCTTTGTCCTTTCAGTATGTTCCTATGATTCTGAGCAAGTTAGTCTTATAAGGGACAAGATGTTTCCATCTAGCTAATCCTATGCTTCTTTCTAAGATAATGGGAAAAAATTGATGAATCCAAGGCAGGAGAATACAAGAGTTCCATGTAGTATTCTTACAACTTTTCTATAAATTTGTTATATGAAAAAACCAAAATAAAAAGTTGCAAATCCAGATTAACTGGAGGAGTAGGCAGAATCAAACACAGAGATTATGCAAGTCCTTACATGTCATCTTACAGATTCGGGGTAAGAAACTCTAGAAAGGTGTTAATCTTGACAGCATCAAGAGAGGGTGTGAAGAGGCCTCTCAGTCCAGGAGGAGGTGATAGTGGCTGTCTGGGGAAGTAGTGTGGAAACTGAGAGGTGTGGAGAGATTCAGGAGGTTTAAGGGGAGGTGGAATAGGCTGGACATTATGACTAAAAGAGCAAGCGAGAGAGGAGAGAGTGTGTCTTGAGCAAGCGGGAGGATGGCACCTCGGAGTTGAAATAACAGGCTTTGCAGACTCCACTGGACCTGTGATAATTTGGCTCTGCCTTTTATGGAAAGGAAAAACCAGACCAGATGTTCTGTTCCATGCTGTGTGTTAAACTCTGAATCTTAGAGTCTGAGCGTCTTTATTTTTCCTCTCTTTGGAAGGTCGGTTCACCATTTATCTTCCTAGCCTCTATATCCTGTTGATGAGTCTAAACCCCCTCCCCAATATCACATAAATTCACACCCTCTTCACTATCTCCAGTATCACTATTTTGGTCAAAACTATTATAGTCCCTTTTCTAGACTTTCTGTCTTCTTTAGATCTTAACTTTATCTCTCCCATCCATCTCACGTTGCACAATAATGTGACTAAAATGCAAATCTAGTCATGTTTTCCCTACCTTGAAGCAATCCTCAATTCTAATAGAATTGTATCCAAGCTTCTTGTCTTGGCATACAATGACTTCAACTACATGGCTTTTCCCAACTTCCTATTGCCATCTCTGACTCCCTCTACTCATTGTATCAGCAGAGCAAGCACACAGACGCACAGGGCGTGGATCCCACTTCTGACACATGAGCACTGTGCCCTTTTGTACAGGTTTGTTTTTTGTTTAATCAGAGAATCTGGTTTCTCATTTAGAAAATGGTAATGTTAATATGTCCATGTTTGTATCATTATTATGAGGATTAATTGAGATAATGTTGGTAAAGTGCTTGGCACATGGCAGTCACTATACTCAAGGTACCAGGAACTACTCAGGACTCACCAGACATGTACCCATCAATACTAATTTCCTCCTCTGAGTTTTTGTATTCATTTGTATCCCTCAGATTGTACTTGTCTTTAAAGGAACTTGTCAAATGACACCTCCTTTGAAAAGCCTTCTAGACTCCCAACTTCTGGGCAGGGGTCCAGAGAAGTGGTAACATAATTATTTCATTAGTTCAGCAGATACTTATTGAGAGCACACTGTGCCACCACTGGAGATAGACCAGTAAAGGAGCCTGTTGTTCCCATGGAACACACATTCTAGTGTAAGGAGGCAGAAAATTAAGAAGTAAACAAACACAAATCAATAAGGTAACTGCAGAGAGAGCTAAATTTCATATAGGGGACTGAACACAATGATGTAAGAGAGAATGATGTGGAATGAAGGCTACAGTGGGTGAGGCAGTCAGGGAAAAATTCTTTGAGTTCATAAGAACTGAGTCCCGAATAAGGAGAAGAACCTGTAAGAATAGCAAGAAGAAGGCTACTCTTGGCAGATACAAAGGACTTGAAACAGAACTGAGCTTGCATTGACCCAGGAACCCAAAATATTTGAGGAATATTGAGCAAGCGCTAGAAAGGAACAAGATGAGTTTGAGAAGTAGTTAGGGGCTAGAGGACATACAACCTGAGAGCCATGACTAAACCCTAGATACATTAATACAAGGACTAATAACCTATATGTTCCACCCTATAAAAAGAAAATCTCTGCTGGGAAAGGTGAAGCGCTATTCTTGTCTGAGATAGGAAAAGTGATGAAGGTTATTTCCTAAATATATTGTTGTTTCGATTAATGTCTATAATAGAAATATAACCAATGAAACAAAGTCTAATTGAAAGTATATTGAGGATTACATCTTTGTGAGTGTCAAAAGTATTGCCCTTTGCTTCGCTTGCAAAATAAGGCAATACTGAAAGTTGGAACAAACCTTGTTTTGCAGTTAAGTATCTGACTGTCACAGAAAAGATGGACATTTGAGTTGTTTCCACATTGTGGTTTTTAGGAATAATACTATTATAAATATCCATGTACATTACTGTGTAGGCATGTTTTTATTGTTCTTGGGCATATACCTGAAAGTGGAAGTTCTGGGTCACACAGTAAACTCACGTTAAGCTTTTTGAGAAACTGCTGAACTATTTTCTGTACTATTTTACATTCCTATCAGCTATGTACAGAGGTTACTATTTTGTTCTGTCTTTCTACACACTTGTTATTTCCTTTCCTTTTTAAAAAGTAAATTCATCATAGTGGGTATGAAATGGTATCTCACCACTTTGATTTGCAGGTTTGTTTTTTTTTTTGAGATGGAGTCTTGCCCATCACTGTCCCATCACTTGCCCATCACTGTCACTAGGCTGGAGTGCAGTGGCGTGATCTCAGTTCTCTGCAACCTTCGACTCCCTGGTTCAAGAGATTCTCCTGCCTCAGCCTCCCAAGTACGTGGGATTACACGCACGTGCCACCACGGCCATCTAATATTTTGTATTTTTAGTAGAGATGGGGTTTCACCGTGTTGGCCAGGATGGTCTCAATTTCCCGACCTCATGATCGGCCTGCCTTGGCCTCCCAAAGTGCTGGAATTACAGCCGTGAGACACCGTGCCCAGTCCTGCAGTTTCTTAATAACCAATGTCATTGAGTGTCTTCTTATATGCTTGTTGGCCATTTGTGTATCTTCCTTGGAGAAATGTCTATTTCTTTGCCCGTTTTAAAAATTAGGTTGTCTCTTTGTTGTTGAGTTGTAAAAGTTCTTTATGTATTCTGGATATTAAACCTTTAGTCAAACCCAAAGAGAGATAAAGCAGATTAGAGTTTACCAGGGTATAAGGGGAGGGGAGTGGAGAATAATTACTTAAAGAATTTGGGGTATCCAATGGATGATAAAAAAGTTTTGAAACTGAAGAGAGCCACTGGTTGCATGACATTATAAATATGCTAAGTATCACTGACTTGTATACTTTAAAAAGGCTAATTATATATGCTATGTGAATTTCACCTCAATAAACTTTTCATGTAAAATGAAAATAAAAATCTCTGAAAGATGGGAGAGGGTTAAATAAATGATCAAGGAGATTTGCACATGTTGAATTTTCTTATGTGATGAAATAATTTTTTGATCCATTTATTTATCTTATTTCTTTATTATTCCTCGGGCAGAAAAGTTCGCTTACCATTACAGTTCACTTAGGCCCTACCTTTAGGGACTGCAGACATATGCACATTCTTTCTTTTCTGTCTGCAAAACCTCTGTTCATTCTTCAAGGTTTAGCTTGAATCACTCTGGAAAGCAATCTCTGACTAACTTCCACAGATTGTTCATAAGCTCTTCAGAATTAAATAAGTTGATTTCAGTTTTGTATCATGTTCAGTAGTCAGAATAATTGATGTTAGCTGATGCAACAGAAAAACTTGAAATCTTAGTGTGTCAGTCCAACCAAGGTTTATTACTCACTCTATTTAAATCTGATACAGTTTCCAAAAAAAGATGAATTGATAGAAGGACATATTTTTGTCTAAGGTGTGTGAAAATGACTTTTCTCCGAGTGGAAAGCTCAAGGGCTGGGGCTGCAGATGTATTCTGTGCCTTAGGCAGAAAAAGACAGATTTCATGAGTGGATGCTGGATGGGGAGTGGCTTCTGCTCAGAATAAAACAGGAAGGAGAAGGTCATGAGAGTCAAACACCAACAGAGGTAGAGAGCTGGATGAATGGTCCTCAAAAGAAGCCTCCCCAAACACCAGAAACAGGTGTAGCCCACAGTGATTTCTTTGGGTCTTCATTTCATAGGCTCAAGGTTTTCAGATTTCCATTGTTAGAAACCATCCACCCCCTCATTCACCTGCCAAAAGAAACCTCCCATAACAATTTCCTGGGAGCACTTTTCCTGTACCCAGTTTATAATGCTGTAGCAGAAATTGCTTTGGCCTAGGTGGAAATGAGCAGGTCTGGGTCTCGGCTTTCATTTACTAGTTGTTCTTCAGTTTCTCACATGGAAGATCAGAGTGTGGCTTATTTTAGCACTAAATATTCTTTTACATTTTCATTCATTCATTCATTCATTTACTTGTTTGTTCATCAAATGTTTACCGAAAATGTATACAAGTCACCTTATTACTTGCCAGATACACATAATCCTGTTTTTTGTAGAATAATGCATACTCTAGCAGGATAGGTGGACAATTTTTTTTTTTTTTTTTTTTTTAAGATGGAGTCTCACTCTATTGCCCAGGCTGGCGTGCAGTGGTGCAATCTTGGCTCATTGTAACCTCCACTTCCTGGGTTCAAGTGATTCTCATGCCTCGGCCTCCCCAGTAGCTGGGATTACAGGCGCCCACCACGATGCCTGGCTAATTTTTGTATTTTTAGTAGAGACGGGGTTTCACCATGTTGGCCAGGCTGGTCTCGAACTCCTGACCTCAGGTGATCTGTCTGCTTTGGCCTCCCAAAGTGCTTGGATTACAGGTGTGAGCCACCATGCCTGTCAGGTGGATAATTTTTAAAGCGACTTTAGTGCTGTGAAGTAAAGACGAGTAGGTTGTATTATGGATAAGCAGAGAAAACATAATATCCTTTAAGTAGATGGTCTGGACCAGGAACATCTATAGCACTGAGTTGAGTTGGTTTGGGAAGGTCACAGTGAAAGAATAGTCTTAATATTTTTTGCACAGGATGAACAAACCTGGGAATTAAGAGATGATATGGCAACTTAAGGAAAGTAAAAGGCTGTCAGTATAGCTGGGGATAGCGACAGTAGCAAGGAGCTTGAGGAACCAAAGAGGAGACTGGGTGAGGTGACTCATGCCTGTAATCCCAGCTACTTGGGAGGCTGAGGCAGGAGAATCACTTGAACCCAGGAGGCAGAGGTTGAAGTGAGTGGAGATCGCACCACTGCACTACAGCCTGGGCAACACAGCAAGAATCCATCTCAAAAAAAGAAAAGGGGAAAAAAAACCCAAAAAACAAAAAAACAACCAAAGAGGAGTTGGCTCATCAAAAGTCTCGTGTGCCGTGTTAAGATTCTGCAACATTCAGGTCTCCATTTATTGCTGGTCCACCCCCCTCCCTAGCTGTCTGAGTTTTCTTACACTCAGGGAATGAGAGATGGAAGCCCGTCCCGTTACTAGAACCCAGTGTCTTTCACATCCTCTATTTCCTCCCAAATGTCTCTGGCAATTGCAGTATCTGCGCTTAGTCCAATTCTCCTGGCAGAAGATGGAAACACGCTCACATCTTCCAGCCTGGGCTCAGAGCATGCCTTCTTCCCTTCAGAGAAAATTGCTCCTTGAGATATCTAATTTTACAGCTCATGGTTTTGGAGAAAAAAAAAAATGTCACCCCAGAAGTGAGTGGGAAATTACTCAGTTCTGGAGAGAGGGAAATGTCAAGACAGATGGGTCAGGCTTCCAACTGGGCTCCTGGGCAGCTCACCAGAGAGCCAGGAAATCCAGCACCTTCTTCTCTCCAGCCTGTCTCAATGTTGTGCAGATTTGGAAGCTGGCAAACTCACCACTGGGATCTTTCTCACCTTTGAGCCATTTTTTCATGCTGCTTCTGTCTGGCCCTTCTCCCTCATTCCCCTGGATAAGTCTTATATACCCCCAGCTTAAATGCCTCTTCCCTGGAATCCTCCCTTCAACCTAATGGTGGGTTAGTTGATCTTAGTTTGTGTTTTAAGAGCGGATTTTAATACAACTTTATCAAAACACTGATCATCCTGTTTGTCATTATTATTTTTATTTGTTTTATATTTTTCTCCTGCAAAACCTGATGAGGGCAGGGTACGTATGTATTTTATTTTTCATAGGACCTAGCATAGCATGACACATAGATCATAAGACTTGGTTTGGCTGTTTGTCCCCTTCAAATCTCACATTGAAATGTAATTCCAAGTGTTGCAGATGGACCTGGTGGGTGGTGTGTTTGGGTCATGGGAGCAGATCTGTCATAAATGTCTTGGTGCTGTCCTCTTGGTATTATTAAGTAAGTTCTCAATCTATAAAAGCACATGAAAGCTGTTTGTAGAAAGGGAGCCACATGCTTAACCTCCCTCATTCTTTCTCTTGTTCCTACTCATGCCATGTGACACACCTGCTCCCCCTTCACATTCTTTCACAAATAGAAGCTTCCTGAGGCCTCACCAGAAAGTAAGCAGATGCTGTGCCATGCTTGCACAGTCTGCAGACCCGTGAACCCATAAATCTCTTTCCTTTATAAGTTACCCAGTCTCATTTCTTTTTCGTAATGCAAAACAAACTAACACATCACGCTAAGTAATTTTTGTTGAATGAATGAACAGTCCTGGGCTCCTGCAGTCTCCCCTTGTTAAGCCTTTTACCATAAATCATTCTTCTTGTTTAAGGTCCCAATTCCTGGAATTATCAAACATCAAGGCTAGAAAAGACTTTGTGATGATAAGTTAGTGATTCCCAAGTTTGGTTGGTGAGAATGCTTCCTCTGTGAGGAAGAGCCTATCAGAATCAGTGTATATGTGAGAGCAGAGAAAGTGCATAGTTTAAATAGATGTAGGGTATGCTTTCTTGAATAGGACAGAGAAAGAGAAATTACAGATAGCTCCAGAGGAATTGTACATAACTTGCTACTTGTAGGATACTTGCAGTCTATAAGTCATGCCAAAGAGAAACTAAGAGATTTAAGATTCCAGTAAAGTCTAAACTTCCGTTAGTATGGTTTAACCTTCCATCAGACCTTGATATCTTAATACAGCATTGGCAAACAAACAGCCAAGTGGTCTCTGCTTAAACACTTATCCTAATGAGGAACTCCCTACTTTCCAAGGCAACTCATCACTTAGACTAGGGACTTTTTAACCTCAGCATCATTGATGGGTGGGATACGATTTATTGCAAGGGAATGCACCATGCTTCCCGGGATGCAAAGCAGCATCCCTGGCCTCTCCCCTCTAAATTCTAGTAACATCACTCCCTCAAGTTATGACAATTAAAATTGTCTTCAGACATTGCTCAATGTCCCCTGAGAGGCAAAATTGCCCTTGATGGAGAATCACTGACTAAGAACCATGCTGTCAATAGAACATGGGCTTCATTAGAGTGTACATCTACTGATTTTGTTCACCTGTGATCTATTTTCTTTTCTTTAAGTAAAAAACAAACAAACCAACCAAACCAAACCAAACAAAAAAACATGACTCTGTTTATCCTTCTGGAACTCTCTCTCCCATGTTTCCCCAGAATATTTGGTTTAAATGGGGTTGACTACACAAATGAGAATTGGTCCTGAGAACTGTCTTTGAAATATTAGAAGACATAACTCCTTTTCCTACTGGAGGTTCAGAGAAAACAGTAGATCTGGAGCTACTGGGAACTATCTTGTCAACATAAGGAAAATATCTACCTAAAATGGGCCTAATATAGAGGAAAACAGGGTAGACACTGTCAGATTCTTGAAGATATTGTCTGAGTCTTTGAATTAAGCTTGGCTCAAAGTTGAATTATCCCTGTGCTTTTTAGTTACATGAACAAAGAATCCCTTTCGGCCACAGTTAGTTTTAGTTGCATATCTATCAGTTGCAACTGGAAAAAGAAGTGATTTTTCACATGTATTTTTCAACTCCTTGTTCTTTCTCAGAGTAAATAAAACATGAATTTGCTGTCTTTCTCACAATCAAACTGCCAGTTTTTGAAGGTGTTGAGACAGGTGAATTTGCCAAGGTCTGAGCTCACTAACCCCTAGGCTTCCAACTTATGTGCCTCCATTTTCCATAATTCTCCCACAGAAATCTTTGGGAAGGATAGAGCTGCTGCTCATGACCATTTTCTGTTTAACAGCCTTTGATAGCTCTGATTCCCTATAAGACATGTCCTCATTCCACAGTCTGGAGTTCAGGACCTTTACAGCCTGGCCTCAGAAGACACCTGCAGCCTTAGTGTTGTCTGGGCAGTGCTTTCCTAAGAGATCCCCAAGGCATCTCTGAGACCCCAGCATCCAGCCAAGGGCCAGGCATAATGCAACCGTATAGTGAATGTGTGTTGAGTAGATGAACAAATTAGAAGGTTGTTGTCCAAAAGACCACCAGGGTGTCTAAATAGAAGAAAGAAGAGCTTTATTGATGATATCAGTTTGCAAAGCAGGAAGAGACAGTCTCCAGTCTCCTCCTTCCAAGGGGAAGGGGCAGGTTGGGTTTTAATGCCTCACAGGGTCTGTATTACACAACAGAGTTCTACATATTCAGTAGATTTGGGGGAGAAGCTATAGATATTTATGAGGGGAGCTGAGCACATGTGCAGTGACTCAACATGTACATAATATACATCCCATATTCACTTTGGCATGGGGTTTTAGCGCAAAAGTGAGGTTTAATTTGGCCCTTTATGTCACAAGGTGAACTACAGGACACAAAGATAGTTTGTGCACAGCCTGTATAAGCTGCTGAAATGGCTTAAGTTCTGCGATGGCTTATCAGAAAAGCATGTTTAAAAGGCTGGTCCTCTGTCCAATCAGAGACACAGTGGTCTGGGCTATAAATCAGAATTAAGAGCGGTCCGATAATGTGTGTGATAGGTCCGATTATTAGGGAGTTTGGCAAGAGTGTGGTTTTCTTGTAACCATAGGAATTTAGAAATTTGCCATGCCAGCCAGGCCCTAAACCCTCTACTTGTAGGGAACTTTTTGTTTCCTTAACCTCAGGGTTTGTCTTAGTTGATAAATGGGAGTCTATTTTGGTCTCTCAGATCACAAGGACCACAACATTCCTGCTGACTGTGAGAAAGCTTCTTCTCCACAGACAGGTCATCAGCTCCCTGCCTTTGCTGAATGCATTGCCCCCAGTGAGACACTGAGTAGAAACAGAGCTGGCAATTCCCGTGCCTGCCACTTGCTCAAGAACCTGCCTTCGTGAGGGTGAAGGAGCTCCCCATGGCCCTTGCCCTGGTAAAGACCATCTGACGTTCAGCCTAGAATGCGAACTCTAGTCTTGACAGCCCAGCCATCACCTCTGTGCCCTAAAATATCCTGTGACGATCTCATCTACACGATTTACCACTCAACCTTGTGATTATTTTATTATCTTTCTGTCTCAGTCATTAAATTTGCCCTCCCCGAAGGAAGAGCACATAGCTTATTATTTTCTGTTTAGTGCCTAGGTCAGTGTGTGGAACACAGCAGAAATGAACCCATTTGTACAATTAAAAAATAACTAAAGGATGAAAGCCTAAAAGTTGGTAATAATAAAGAAAGTAAACTTTGGATATAATCAGACTTGGATTCAAGTCCTGACTATCTCACTTACCAGCTATGTCTTTGTAGATGTGTTTCTTAGCTCCTCAGATTCTATTTCTCTGCTTTTAAAATGGGAATGTGTATCTTGCAGATCTGTTATGAGGAAAGATATATCCCACATTTTCAACTATGTGCCTCCCATAGTTCCAGGCACAGAACAGGCACTATATATGCTAGATTTTAAAAATCGCTCTGTGCCAAGTGTAGTATTAGCTGTTTTCATGATGTTTCTCATTTAAATCTTATCTCCCTCCCTTATCCTCTCTCACAAAAGCAAATGTTCAAATTCTCATTTTACAGGAGGAAAAGCCTAAGAGAGCTTCAGCACACAAAGGTAAGAGGAGACCAAAATTTACTCACCAAGCAGGTGAAAGAGTCAGGGTATGAGTGCAGGACAATCAACCAAAGCAGAGGGACCTGCCTGCCCAACAGAATTTCCAAAAGTAGAGTGCTCATGTCTCTGTAGGTAGATAAACCGATTTAATGATGATCATTGTTATTGCAATAATTATGTTTGTTTTAATGCATTTTTAGAAAAAAATATATAACCAACGTGTTGAACCTGTGACTTGTGGATCTTGAGCTTAGTGTGAGACTAAGAAAGGTATGTGACTAAGCAGGAAACAAAAAGGCTATTCAGATTTAAGAAAAAATATAAGCATATTGTAGCAGATAAGTTCGATGATTAGGAGGCAGGTTCTCTTGATAGGGTTTGGCTCTGTGTCCCCACCCAAATCTCACCTTGAATTGTAATAATATCCATGTGTTGTGGGAGGGACCCAGTGGGAGGTCACTGAATCATGGGGGTGAGTTTTCCCATGCTGTTCTCGTGATAGTGAATAAGTCTCACGAGACCTGATGGTTTCATAAAAGGGAGTCCCCTGCACATGCTCTCTTGCCTGCCGCCATTAAGATGTCCCTCTGCTCTTCCTTCATCTTCCGCCATGATTGTGAGGCCTCTCTAGCCATGAGGAACTGTGAGTCCATTAAACCTCTTTCCTTTAAAAATTACCTAGTCTCGGGTATGTCTTTATTAGCAGCATGAGAACGGACTAATACACTCACCAATCCCTAATCATTCACTCTGCTTATCAGCCCTGTGACCTTAGATAAGTCACTTAAACTATCTGTGCCACTAGTTTTCTCATTTGAGAAATAGGGGTAGTAGCATTTTGCCATATAAGATTGTGAGTGAAGATAAGATGAGTTAATACACGGTAAATAGTTACGTGTTCAATAAGTGGCATTAGTATTATTATTTCATGGCACAGATACTGTATAATGTCCAATCATGACTGTGGTATGTAAGAAACAACTGAAGTTTGGGAAGGATTCTATATCCTTGCAACACTTGGGATGAAGAAAAATAGTGGGAATGAGAATAAAGATCAGAGTAACATATTCAGGCCATGCAAAGAATTAGACATCCCAATATTGAAGAAGATAAATGACATCCTCTTAAATACTTAGGGAGTGTCCTCTGACAGAAAGAAGTATTAACTTCATAAAAGCACGCCAGTAGACTAAGTGCAATGGCTTATGCATGTAACCCTAGCAGTTTGAGAGGGCAAGGTGGACAGATGGCTTGAACTCACGAGTTTGACACCAGTCTGGGCAACATAATGAGACCCTGTCTCTACAAAAAATACAAAAACTAGCCTGGCATGGTGGTGTGTGCCTCTAGTCCCAGCTACTCAGGAGGCTGAGTGGGAGGATCACCTGGGCCCAGTGAGGTTGAGGCTGCAGTGAGCTGTGATTGCACCACTGTACTCAGCCTGGGTACAGACAGATTGAGACTCTGTCAAAAAAAAAAAAAAAAAAAAAAAAAAAAAATACCAGTAAAACATTTCCATGGGGCTTAGGTGTCTGCAAAGTTCTCTGCATGGAGAAAACCTGGCTGAGCTCTGCCTCAAACCTTTTATGGCTTTATTCTTGTACACTAGAGTATGAGCTTTGGCCAGACATACAGAAGGTCCTGCACCAGCTCTGCCCTTGATAACATGCTGAGTTATTTAACTTGCCTTTACTGCAGTTTCTAGATTTGTAAATGAGTAAATCATTGTACCTACCTCATTGGACCTAAAAAGACCTAAGACGAATTTAACATAAAGCATATTGTATGTTAGTAAGTCTTTGGTAAACCCTATTTGTTAGAGTTATTGTGGTTTTTATCATCATCAACATTAGGAGAAGAAGATAAACTGTAATACACCATATTTAAAAAGGATTCTTTCTCAATTGAATCCAAAGAAATCCAATGAAACAAATGAGTATCACACATATTGTATGTGTCTACCAAAATACATTTTGTAAAAACATATAAATTAGTCCGTAGCTATTGAGATTGTAAACAAAGGGGCATACACTCAGACTCTTGGTATCAATAGAAATTGAGACTCTCCTTTCAGAAAGTGAAATTTAAAAACATTACATATATGATTTTACACACACACACACACACACACACACACACACAACATCCTTACTTGATTAATCTCAGTCCTAAAAAAATTTCTAGAAATAATTTAAGAAAATAAAACCAAACTATATGCCAAAGATAGTTACTACAATGTTATCTTTACTAGCTAAATGTTGCTTTGCAAATGCTCCTCACTTAGGGGAGTGTTGACGAAACTATGGTAAAGAAATTGGAGGCAATAATGAATATATTTGTAAATAGTAAGTATATGGATCTCAGAAAAATATTTAAAATGTTTAGACATCATGATAAATATTAAAATTTTATAAAATTTTTTTGTACTATGATTGACACTGTGATAAAATACCTCTGCTTATGGACAATGATGGAATGCAAGTACCCCAAGGTAAAAATAGTTGGCTATGATGGGGGGATTATAAGTGCTTTTTGAGATTTTTGTGACTTTGATGATGTAGTTTAATCAGGCCACTATGGCAACAACAGAAGAGAGGAAAACAGGGCAAAAAGTTGTGATGTTTTCAGTTGTAAGCAAAAGAAAGATTACCTTGGCTAGTTTAAACAGAGAAAGAATGTGTGAAGGATTCTTGATAATTCTAATTCCAGAAGACCAGAAAAACATACCAAATTACTCTAGTAATTTGTGCTTGTTTGATGTTTTCGCTGACGCTCCTGACTGGCCAAGTGTAGCCGGCATTCTCATACCTTAGCAGATAAGTAGGCTGAGAAAGCAGTTCTCAGGATGGGAAGCAGATTCTCCGGCCTAAGAAGGGGAAATCTCCCCAAAGCAGGAACTTAGCTCAGATTGAAAGTGGTCAAACAGTAGCAGTGCCAGTACCCACAGCGGTAGCAGTATTTGTAGCCATATTTGTAACAATATTATAGAAGTAGCAGCTATAGTAGCAATAGTAGTTGTAATACTAGTAGTTGTAGTCCCAATAGTAAGAGTGGCAGTAGCCATAGTAATAATAGCAATAGGAGTAGTTGTCATAGCACTAGTAATAATAGTAGTAGTAGCAGTAGTAGTAATAGCAGCAGAAGTAGTTGTCATCATAGTACCAGTAGTAATAGCAAGAGTAGCAGTAGTAATAAGAGCTGAAGAAGTAGTTGCCATCATAGTGCCAGTAGTAAAAGTGGCAGTAGCCATAGTAATAATAGCAGCAATAGTAGTTGTTGTCAGAGTACCAGTAGTAGGAGTGGTAGTAGCAGTAGCAATAATAGCAACAAGAGTAGTTTGTTGTTGCAGTACCAGTAATAATGGTAGTGGCAGTAGTAGTAATAGCAGCAGGAGCAGCTGTAATCATAGTACCAGTAGTAAGAGCAACGCAGCAATAGCCATAGCAGCAATAGTAGTTGTCATCATAGTACCAGTAGTAAGAGTAGCAATAGCCATAGCAGCAATAGTAGTTGTCATAGTACCAGTGGTAATAACAGTAGTAGCAGTAGTAATAATAGTAGCAATAGTGATTGTCATCATAGTACCAGTAGTAATAGCAGTAGTAGCAGTAGTAATAATAGCAGCAGCAGTAGTAGTAGTTGTGGTCATAGCACCATAGTAATAGTGGTAGTAGCAGTAGTAACAATAGTAGCAGTAGTAGTGTGATCATAGTACCAGTTGTAATAACAGTAGCAGCAGTAGTAATAATACCAGCAGGAGCAGTTGTGGTTGTAGTACCAGTAGTAATAGTGGCAATAGCAGTAGTAATAATAGCAGCAGGAGTATTTGTCATCACAGTACCAGTAGTAAGAGTGGCAGTAGCCATAGTAATAATAGCAGCAAGAGTAGTTGTCGTAGTACCAGTAGTACCAGTGTTAGTAGGAGTAGTAATAATAGCAGCAGGAGTAGTTGTGGTTTTAGTACAAGTAGTACTAATGGCAGTAGCAGAAGAGAAGTAATAATAGCAGCAGGAGTAGTTACAGTCATAGTGCCAGTAGTAATAGTGATAGCAGAATCAGTAATAATGGCAGCAGTAGTAGTTGTCGTCACAGTACCAGTAGTAATAGTGGTAGCAGCAGTAGTCATAACAGCAGCAGGAAGAGTTGTCATCAAGATACCAGTAGTAACAGCAGCAGTAGCAACAGTAGTAATAGCAGCAAGAGTAGTTGTCATCATAGTACCAGTAGTAAGAGCAGCAGTAGCCATAGTAATACTAACAGCAGTAGTAGTTGTCATCATAGTACCAGTAGTATAGTAGTAGTAGCAGTAGTAATAACAGCAGCAGTAGTGGTAGCAATAGCAGTTGTGGTCGTAACAGCAGTAGTATTTGTACAAGTGGGAGCCGCTCTTGCAGCAACAGCAGCAATGACGACAGCAATGTCAGCAGCCGACACTTGCACTGCACCTATTGCCTAAGCTTTTTATACACAGCAATTCCTTGTCCTCTCCACCATCCAAAGGCAGAGCTTTTTGTCCCGTCTCTTTTGTTGTAGTATCGTCAGAGTCCAGAACTGCATCTTGGACATGGGATATGTGCAGTACATATGTTTTTTAAATGAATAATCCAAAGAAGTGGATACCATTGTTATCCTCAGCTTACAGATGAGGAAACTGAGGGAGTTTTACTTTAAGTAGCTTAAATGAAGAAGCTGTAATTAGGACCCAGGGTATGGGTGCCCAGATTTATGTGCTAAATCACCATAAAAAAACAACAAACAAACAAACACTGGGAAAATATTCGCTGTGAGTGTTACAATCAGAGAGAGAGAGATCCATCCAGATTGGCTAAAATAAGATGAAAATTCCAGCTGTTCCATGAGCCAAACATAGGAGGGCAAATTTCAGACAGAAGGGGCTGAGCTGGATGTGGAAGCAAGTCTCCCTGCTTGTTCAGCCGTGATGTATCCTCTTTGGTGAGAGCAGTGCCCAGAGCCCATTACTAGGGGAACTGGAGAGGAAACAACTCACTTTTCTCTAAGGCCCAGACTATATCAGAGAGGGTGCATTTTAGACGGTAATCCAGCCAAAATAGAAACTGAGTTTTCTGACATATTAAATGCTTTCCTTTACATCATCTCACTTAATTCTCAGAAGAAAAGGTGGTTATGCCCACCCCCCACCGCCTTTTTTTTTTTTTTTTTCACTTTCCAGATGAGGAAACAGAGGCTGAGAGAGCATAATGTATGAATTCAAGATTACACAAAAAAGTGATAGGGCTTGAACCTGAACTCAGAAATTCTGCTTATAATCACTAATCTTAAACACTGGGACTATTGACTTCTTTTAGCATCTGATGGAAACTACAGACCGTCTTCACAGATTAACTGTCCTTTCTTCTCCTCCTTCCCCTGCCCTTCTCTTTGATTTTGGTTCCTGAGACCCCTTCAGCCCAGCTGATGAACCTCTTGCTCTAAACTGCTTTATGAAAAAGCCTCAAAAGACAACATTAGATCAATTAGCTCATTTTCTTTTGTGAGGTCTCATTTTTCTATGTGTTAAATAAAGACAGAAATGTCATCTGTGTTTGGGTGCTCCCTGACATCCTCTTGACTATGAGAATATCATCACAGTGCCTGGAAATGCTCTCTCTTGAGGTGACTAGAAATTATTTAGATATGGATTCCAAGAGCTAGTTGGAGATAGGAGATCTATGTTCTGTTCCCCCACCTCCAGCATTAAATGGTAGTTATAAGAATTTGGACTGTATAATGCCTATCTGGACAATGGACCCGCAGAGTCAAGGTCCTGAGACACCCATCACAAGTAAAGGTGATGGAACTGTCATTGAATTAGAAAACTAGGAAAGGGTGGAACAGAGAGCAGTAGGTAGAAAGGGATAAAGAGAGACAATTTGGATGATTTACAAGATGGTTTGTTAGTAAGGGTAAGCTTCTATAATCCAGAGACCACACATTACAGTGACTGAAACAAAATTGAGGTTTGTTTTTTTTTTTCTTTGTCAAAAACAGTCCAGCATTAGCCAGGTGGTAGATAAACTGAGCAGGTGGTTCTGCCAACCTCATGAGGCTTCCACTTGCAGTTTGAATCACTTGACCCATTTCTTTCTTTCTCCAGCTTGTAGGGAGAGAATAAGAGATCTGAGGAGTCTTGGGAGGCTGAGGCAGGTAGATCACGAGGTCAAGAGATTGAGACCATAATGGCTAAAATGGTGAAACTCCGTCTCTACTAAAAATACAAAAATTAGTTGGGCATAGTGGCACCCACCTGTAGTCCCAGCTACTGGGGAGGCTAAGGCAGGAGAATCGCTTGAACCCCGGAGGTGGAGGTTGCAGTGAGATGAGATCGCGTCACTGCACTCCAGCCTGGCAACACAGCCAGACTCCATCTAAAAAAAAAAGAGATACGAGGAGTCCCTAAGCCTAGCATTGGTTAGGTTATAGTCACATGACCACAGGTAGCTGCAAGGGAGGCTTTGAAATGTGTCCAGCTGAAATGGTATTACTCAGTGGACTGGTTGGGTAGTGGGGAAACAACTAGCAGTCTATTATAACGAGGAAGAGAAGGCAATGCTTAAAGCTGGAATTTTATGAAGTGTGTGTTCAGGGTCTTTTTATAGGGGCCAAGAGTGAGAGCCCAATCATTCCAATAGGACTTAGAGCGAATGCAGCCTAGGTTAGAATCTTGCTTGACAGTAATAGAAGTCAACAGCTAAGCACCCCACCTCCTTCTGGTATTGTAATGGAAGACCTGAATCAGGAAACTTGAGTTCTGGTCCCAGCTCTACCATTACGCCCCCCAAATTTGGACCCAGGTGTACTGAACATCCATTTTTGTTGTTGTTTTCTTGATCTACAACTTCCTGCCTTTCTCTGGTAGCCCAAGCTTTTCCTCTGAGAACTAGTCATACCTTGTTTAAGGATATGCTGCACAAACCTTTGGATCCAGATTTGGGCATGTAGTTTAAACCTGGCTAATCCGACCATTTCTCCAGCACAGTGATTGATTCAGGGACAGGCATATAGCTTGAGACAGGCAGACCAATGAGAACTAATCCTGAGGATTTCTATAGAATTGCTCTGATTCTTTCAGGGTTACTAAGAAGATAAAATGCAAACTCCAAGTTATTAGTGACCATTTTTCACCACTATAGAGGACTGCCTGCCTAGAAATGAAGCAGGGCTGAGAAATAAAGAGAGATTGTGGACGACATTATTCAGAGCTCCTGGATCCAACCATGCCTGAAGCCATTCATCTTGAAATTCATTTAATGAGCAACGAGCAATAAATCCCTGTTTTGACTTTTTCCAGTATGAATTAAGAACTTGAAATGAGAACAATTCTAATACATCACATTCCAAGTCTCCCGATTTTCCTCCTATACTGGGGCTCTCAAATTTGTTTGCCCAGTGGAATATCTAGGGAACTTCATAAAAAATACAGATTCCCTAAACAAATTTAGTTCAGTCAATCTGAAGAAAGACTAGCAATATTCCAAGGCTTCCAATAGGAAAGCTTCCCAGAAGTTTGCAGCAGGCAGTTCAATTTGGGAACAGCTAATTAGTGCATGCTGCCTACCAATGTGATTAATGCTGTATGGTTTTGGAAAATCACTGACCTCTGCATGTCACTTTTTCTTTACTTAGAAAAAGTGGGATGATATTTAAGTGGCCTTCCAGATTAAAAGTCTGCCATAGTGACAGTTTCTCTGTCACAGCCCCTTCTTTCCTGTTCCAAGTTCCAATTGTTCCGACACACACATGCATATGCACACACGTTCCCATTGTGAACAGGCACCTCTGAGGCCCTGGCCCACTTTCTATAGCACACTCTCGCATGCATTGCAAGCACTGACAGGTGCGAGCTGAGAAAGATACAGGCCCTGTTTGAAGCCTCGTGATAAGAGAAGCTGGGAGACGGGCTGAGAAGAAGAAACAGAAATATTGATCTCAACAGGCTGACAGGTTTTACTGAAGGTTCCAATGGTAGGAAAGGGTGAGCCCAGACTGAAAAGTTTACACTTCCTCAGTGCAATATTCAACTGCAGCAGAATCTTGATTATAACATTTTCGTGTGCTCACCATATCCTGGAATTCTATACTCCTTATCCTCTTTCTGACATGGGCAATCTTTGAAGTCGGAGGGGTTTGCTGCTTCTTGAACATGCAGTGTTCTTTTATGTCCCTGCCCTCACCTGGCCGGCTCTGCTGCTTGAACTTCCTGCTTCCTTCTGAGGCTTATGAATGACTGCCCACCCCCAGCCCAAGACCCAGGTCAAGCCGACTTTGTCTGTGAACCTTGTTGGACTGCCCCAGGCAGAGCTGTCGGCCCTTCCTTCTGCTGGGCTTCAAAAGCATGGTGTAGGCTTAGTGACTACTGTACTCTGTGTTCTAATTATTTGTTCACATGTCTCCCCGACTAAGAGAGGGCAGATACTGCATTCCCAGAATGAAGTCGGAGCTCAGTAATTTTTTACTGAATGAACGAACAGAAGACCTGAACTTCTGTTCAGGAGGTGAAGTAAATAGTAAGAAATCTTTATTATAGCCATTTGATTGTAGACTTAAGATGTGTTGGTGGACTGGGCGCAGTGGCTCACGCCTGTAATTCCAGCACTTTGAGAGGCTGAGATGGAAGGATCGCTTGATCCCAGGAGTTCAAGACTAGCCTGGGCAACACTGTGAGACCCCCCTCTCTACAAAAAAAGTGTAAAAGTTAGCTGGGCATGGTGGCTTGGACCTACGGTCCTGGCTACTCAGGAGAATTAGGTAGCAGGACTGCTTGAACCTAAGAATCTGAGGTTGCAGTGAGTTAGGACAGTGCCACTGTATTCCAGCTTGGGTGACAGAGAGAGAGATCCCACCTCAAAAAAAAAAAAAGAGGTGTTTGTGGAACTCTGTTTAAAATGTGTTAGCATGCATAGACATCAAAAAGTATAATTTAATTTTACATAGTCATTATTGGGTTTTTTGAGATGGGGTCTCACTATGACATAGTCATTTTTTTGAGATGGGGTCTTACTATGACATTGTCATCATCATTGTTTTTTGAGATGGGGGTCTCCCTATGACATCGTCATTGTTTTTTTGAGATGGGGTCCCACTATGTTGTTCAGGCTGGTCTCAGCCTCTCAATCAGCTCAGTCTCCCGAGTAGCTGGAATTACAAGCCTGTGCCACTACACCAGGCTTCGCAGCCATCATTTTGCACATCCAGTAGAAAAATGGTTCTCAGTCTGGAGTTCATGTCAGAATGACCTGGGGACTGGTCAACACAGATTCCTGCACCCCACCCCAGAGATTCTCATGTTGTGGATCTGTGGCGAGCCCGGATAATTTGCTTTTCTTTTCTTTTCTTTTTTTTTTTTAGAACATGAATGTTTTTGTTTTATTGAACATTTCTACACATACTAATGATAAGACAAAATAAAATAATTTATACACTTTAAAACATTTGTTTTATAGAATTAAAATAGTGCTTATTGATACCTTATATAAATTGCTAACAAGTTTCCAGGTGAGGCTGATGCTATGGTCTGGCGGTCACACTTCCAGACCTGCAGCTACACTAGAATCTTATCCTCTAGTTCAGCAGGTTCTGTAAAATGGGTAAGACTGTTGTCCCTCCACTCATTTTCTCCACTGCACCTAGTCTATTGAATTCCTCTGCTGGCATCTCAGCATGCAGTTGCAGATTCCTCTGTGATATTGAGAGCTGTGTTCTTTCTATCGCACAGTGACTCCTGGCCATGACACTACATTGCATGATGCAGGAAAGTGAGGGGCTTTGGGCTTTGTTGATGAGGAAAATTTACTGTAAGAAAAGAGGCCAGAACCGGCACTTTTGGAGCATGTGAGAACTAAGCCGGAGAAGTAGCCAGGGAAATGAGATCAGTAAGAAGGAAAATATTAAGGGTGTGAGAGAGGCAAGTTGAAACTTAAGAATTTCTTTTTTTAATTTTAATTTGAAGTTCTGGGTACATGTGCAGGATGTGCAGGTCTGTTAGATAGGTAAACGTGTGCCATGGTGGTTTGCTGTACCTATGAACCCATCACCTAGGTATTGAGCCTGGCATGCATTAGCTATTTTTCCTAATGTTCTCCCTCTCACTACCACATCCCCCGGCAGGACCCAGTGTGTGTTGTTCTCCTCCCTGTGTCCATGTGTTCTCGTTGTTCAGCTCTCACTTGTAAGTGAGGACACGTGGTGTTTAGTTTTCTATTCCTGTATTAGTTGCTGAGGATAATGGCTTCCAGCTCCATTCGTGTCCCAGCAAAGGGTATGATCTCATTCATTTTTATGGCTACATAGTATTTCATTCAGATTATAGCAAGAGAGATTGAACCTCCAGGATGTTCCTTGAACCAGTGGTTCTCGCCCATGGGTGTCCATTAGAGTAACCAGGGGATCTTCTATGACAAGCCTATGCCCTGGCCCACTCCAGACCAATGGCATGAGATTCATTGGGGCCTGGAGCTCAGGTATCGTTCTGTTTTAAAGTTCCCCAGGAGATTCTGCTGGGGAACTAGAATTGAAACTCTCTTCTAGGTCCCCTTTATTTCCCCAGGACTTCATATTTTAATCCTTGGCCTTGGACATTTTTTAGCTGCAGGCTTTAGCTACTCCTGCTGTCCTCTTGCCATTCTGCTCACCATAGGGTCTCATCTGCATGGGAGATCTAAGCCCGGGAGCGATGACCTCTCCTTGCATGGGTTGTCTTGCTTTATAGATGGGCTCTTGATGGAAACTAGAAATGTGGAGAGAAGCTATCTCCTTGACTTTTCCTCACAAAAGCAACCAGATCAGCCTATTCCTTTATCACCATCTACCACTTTAGCTTATTTTACTTCCAAAATAACATTACTCTCTCAAAGTCTTATATATCTGTGTGTTTACTTATGAAACATACACCTGTCTCCACTAGAATGTAAGCTGTATAAGGGCAGACCTTCTCTGTCTTGTACACCACTTAGTCTACAGACTGGGTGGCTCAAACAGGATACTTATTTTCTCGCAGTTCTAGAGCCTGGAAGTCCATGATTAGGGGGCCGGCTTTGTTATGTCATGGTGAAGGCTCTCTTTCTGGTTTGTGAAATAGATAGCTGCCATCTCCTTGTGTGCTCACATGACCTCTTCTTTGTGTGTATGTGAAGACAGATAGACAGACAGAGATAGAGAGAGTGCAGGCTCTCTTGTGTCTCTTTTATTCTAAGAGCACTGAGTCCATTGGAGCAGGGCCCTACCCTTATGACCTGTTTACCTCCCAAAGAACTCATTCAAAACATGATCACATTGGAAGTTAGAGCATCAACACGGGGATATACAGGCTTTCAGTCCCTAACAACAACCCAGCACCGTGCCTGACATATAGTAGGTACTGAACACCTATCTGTTGAAAGAATTAATTCAGGAATTCCAGAGCTTACCTTCCTCACAGAGTCTTGTGAGCAAGCAGCCTCAGTTCTTCCGGAGAAAACCAGAAATTGAAGATTCAACTAAAATGTTACCTTTTTCTCCTTTGTATCTCCTTCATAAAGGATACAGCTCAGCCTCCTCCATGCTGAATGCTAAAAAGGGTGGCCAATGGTGGATACTCTACCTTAACTTTCTGAATCCTGGTTTCCACAATGTTCTGTCTTGCAAGTGCTTCCTTCCCACCCACACAGCAATTCTGGAGAAGAAGAGCAGGTTTTGAAAGGCTTCTTTTATTTTACATCCACTTGCCAAACATGAAAAAAAAATGTAAAAGCAGAAGGGAGGCATAACAGCAAGATGCGTGTGTGTGAGTGTGTGTGTGTGTGTGTGTGTGTAAGCTTATGAATGTTTGTGCAAACCATATAAGAAAGAGAGGGTGGTTTTTATAAATGGAAGACTCAATTATTTAAAGTCTAGTTCACTGTAGGCACTCAAAATACTTTTATTGGATGAATGAATGAATGAATGAATGAATGAACGAATGAATGAATATAAGACAAATGAAGGAGGAAATGGATATGGAGAAAGAAGTACCAGATTTTTACAATGGAGTCAATAGACAAGAAGAAAAAAAGGGAGGGGGGAATTACAGATGAATTAGAAGTTCTTAAAGAATATTCCATCGAGAGAGCAAGATAGATGAAAGGAAAGGAGAGGGTCAGTACTAGATTTCTGTTGTACCAATAAGCTGGTCACTGTCCTGGCCCCTTTTCTTTCCATTAAAGCCTATGTCATCTCATCCTCACCCGAAAATAAATATTAGCCTCAGTCCACTAGTGAATGGTACCTAATACAATTCTTCCTACTTGGAGTAGAGTGACAAATGACCACAAATTCCTCTTATCCCAATGCTCCTTTGCAATGTGACTTTGCCGTTCCTTCCATTAAGAGGTGGAGTCCATTTCTCCACCTTGAATCTAGATTAGTTATGTGACTTGCTTTGACTAAAGGGAGATTAGCAAATGTGATGGTGGCAAAAGCTCACATAGCACTTAGGCCTTGGAGTTTCTTCTCTCTTGCTCCCGTGGGCATCCTAAGACCATCACAGGAGGAAGCCCAAGCTAGCCTGCAGGATGATTAAAGTCATGTGGCCCAGTATCTTCTGTCACACAAGCTAACAGCCTGCCAACCATTACACCTGTGACTGAGGCTATCCCAGATCATCCAGCAGACCTGCCAGCTACCCAAAGATGCATAGGAGGGTCTAGCAGAGATAGGTCATACTTGCCTAGGCCATAAAAACACTCAATCAACCCAGAGAGTTACAAAGTAAATATGGCTGTCATTTAAGTCATTAAAGTCTTGGGGTGTGCTTGCTATACAGCACAAACTGATACATCACCTTAGAGCTGAGATCCTTCATGTGATGAATAACAGACCATGGATTTTAGCCTGTTTGTATTAGCTTTCTACTCCCAAGTAACAAATTACCTCCAATCTAGTGGCTGAAGGCAACACATATTTATTATCTTACAGTTCTGTGAGTAAGGCATGGCTTAACTGGGTCCTCTATTATATACGGTCTTACAAGGGTACAGTTAGGTTGGCTGGGGATCAGTCAATAGAGCCCCTGCCTTTGCTGACATATTGCAACCCATTACGATTGTAAAACTGACAGCTTCAGTTGTTGTCTGCTCCTAGAGGTCATGCCCTATTCCTGGATACATAGACCTTCAAGTCGAGGTAGCCCACAACACGGCAACTTGGTATATTCAGAGCCAACAGAGCATGAGAGAAAGACTCCAGCAAGATGAGCACTACAATCTTAGTATGATTATGTACACATAGTACATTGATTCTGTTACCTTTACCATATTCCATTAGTTAGAAGCAAGTCATAGGTCCTACCCGTACTCAAGAGGAAGAGACTACATAAAGACATGAACATCAGGAAATGTGGATCATTGAGAACCATTTCAGAAGCTGCCTACTACATGAACTTTAACATACTGACCTGCAAGGGACATTCTGCCTCATTTACTCTTCAGTGAAAAGACATTTATTGAGTGTTTCTACATGGCAGGCACTGGGTATACAGCCATAAACCAAGTCATGGGGGAGGGGTCATGTTGATCATTAACAGTCATGTATGTGATGGTGAAGACTTTGGCTTTTACTCTGAGAGGGAGGAGGATCCATTGGAGTGTTCTGAATAAAGAGAGGCAGAATCTCATTAATGTTTTAAAACCACCCCATGGCTGCTACTTAGATAAGAGAGTTCAGAGAGAACAGCTAGAAGGCTACATAATATCTTGGAGATGAGAGAGGATTGGATCAAGAAATACCAGTAGAGGAGGAAAGAAAAGGTGAGGAGTGACTTACTTCCCAATAAGGGACTTCAGGCTTCTCCTGGGTCTCCAGCCTGCTTGGTGGGAAGAAGATTCTGGGCTTCACTTTCTGTCAACTCTTTTCCTCGGGGAGACTAACCCCTTCAATGACTGGGATACTTGCAGTGTTTTTACCACCAACTCTTGGATTTGCTCCTTTCCGCTTCTTGAACTCCATCAAAAAGCAGTTAAGTGTAAAGTGTTACTGTCTTTGGTGTCAAGAAGAGCTGGGATGAAACCTACTGGTGACTGGTGGAATGAGCCTTATTTTCTCATCTGCAAAACTGTGGTAACAGTGTCCCAGGTTTGTTTGTGGACCAAGTAAAATAATTCAATCAAATACTCGCTAGAGCAAAATGGGTCTTTTCTACCTGGATATAGTTGGAATGTATGTCTCTGTCAAATCTCATGTTGAACTGTAATTTCCAATGTTGGAGGCAGGACCTGGTGGGAGGTGTTTGGATTATGGGGATGGATGTCCATGAATGGTGTCAGCCATCCCTTTGGTGATGAGTGAGTTCTCACTCTGAGTTCACATGAGACCTGGTGGTTTAAGTATGTGGCACCTCCACCCCCACTCTCTTGCTCCTGCTCTGACCATGTGATGTGCCTGCTCCCGCTTCAGCTGCCACTATGAGTAAAAGCTTCGTGAGGTCGCCCCAGAAGCAGAGACTGGAGCTACACTTCCTGTACAGCCTGCAGAACTGTGAGTCGATCAAACCTCTTTTCTTAAAAATAACCCAGTCTGAAATAAGCCAGGCACAGAAAGACAAATACTGCATGTTTTCACTTATGTGTGGGATCTAAAAGTCAAAACAATTGAACTCATGGACATAGAGACTAGAAGGATGGTCGCCAGAGGCTGGGAAGGGTAGTAGGGGACTGGCAGTGGTGGATGAGGTGTGGGTGATTAATGGAGACAAAATATAATTATTAGGTTGGTGCAAAAGTAATTCTGGTTATTGCAATTTAAAGGGCATTGCACCAACTTAATAGAAAGAATGAATGAGACCTACTATTTGATAGCACAATAGAGTGACTATAGTCAATAATAACTTAATTGTACATTTTAAAGTAACTTAAAGAATGTAATTGGATTGTTTGTAATTCAAAGGATAAATGGTTGAGTGAATGGATACCCCATTCTCCGTCATGTGTTTATCTCACATTTCATGCCTGTATCAAAACATCCCATGTACCCCATAAATATATGCACCTACTATGAACCACAAACATAGAAATGAAACATAAATAAAAATAAACTATCTAGTCCCAGTTATTCCTTTACAGGAATGAAAGAATTGCCTAACGCATCCCTCCTTCCATAGAATGCCTGACTGATCTTGCCCTGTCCTTGAGTAATTGTGCCTCGTTCTGGCAGAGTCTGTCTCTATTGCCTCAATTTGACTGTGATGGTAAGGAAAGCACGTGGATTGCGGATGCTTTCGAAACCCATTGGCAGTTTATTTCGGCTTAGATGGTCAATCCTTCCTCCACTCCATTTCGTTCACAGAGGTCCAGAATGCAAATCCACCTGCAGCTCAACAGAACTGCCACTCAGCTCAGAGCCAACACAATCAGCATATCTTGGGATGGTCAAGAGGAGACAAGAAAATGTACATATAGTAATGACACAGAATTAAGGCTGCTCCTGTCACCAACTCTGGCCAGGGCCACATGTACTAGCAGAAATACTCCAGCAAGTGCCTGTGTTCCCAACCAAAATGCCGAGAAAGGGAAATCTCCCCACAGGTAGAAAAGATGTAGCATTTACAACGAAATACTTGAGACCATACATTTCTACGTGCACCTGGTGCTTGACTGGTTACCTGACTTTTCAAAAAATTTAGAAGGATAATGAAAAAAGAATCCAATTTTCATTGAGAAGCATTTATGGAACATCTTCTCATGCCTGCTACTGTGCTAACAACCTCATCATAGGAAAATAAAGATATGAAAAGAACTGGTTTAACCGCTGGTATCGCTGAGATTCTAAGAGATCGGCCAGTACAAAGGTACTGCATCAATTGCTTGAAGGCAATTACTGCAAGGTAGAGGGCTAATAAATTAAACTGTCGAATTCTGAGCTGACAATGAAAACCCCAATAAATCAAGCATCAGGCAGGAAGGGGTTAATTAGAATAGGCTTTAGCTACTTCCTGTAAGCTGCTAGCGACAGTCAAATCTATGTTTTTATGTCCATTAATGATGTTAATTGGGCTCATTAAGATTACAAAGAAAGGAGACATGTAGAGACTCTGGAGTTTATTGTAAGGATGCAAGGAAGTTACAGGTAACAATAAGGCCCCGGGTTTTTCTGTTCTGTGATTACAAAGGAAGGCACATTAACACCAACACTCAAATCTCCCTAATTCTAAGCCCCATCTTATATTTGGAAACTCAGCTGTCTCCCGTGGCTTCCCTACAGAATGCAGGCAGGTCACAGGGTGACCCAGAAAGATGGGAACAGATACACTAGTGTTCCTGTGTGTCCCCCACTACACTGACACGTCCTCCTCTGTTGTCAATGCCATATATAAACATTTTCAGGGACTGTTTCCTAATCTTCCTGACATCCTCCAGTTATCAGAGCAGTATTGGGTTCGACGCCAGTTTGGCAAGAATTTTGCCCCTGGTTCTGTGCTAAACTTTTGCTGCTTTGGCCCTGTGCTTTACAAAACCCTTCAGCCTTTGGTGCACTTCTGAGTGACTGAGGCCATGTTGTCCCCTACAAATAGAAACCCTTCTCTCTACCTTCACATGAATTATCCGTGGGCCATAGCAATTCACAAAAATGAAATCTGAGTACTAAGGGCTGCAATGGGGAGTTGTTTCAGTATACTCCTCCATGGCATCTGAGTTTCAGCTTTAACCTGGACAGAATTCCCTGGGACATTAGGCAGAGATTACAGAATTCCAGGATGAACAGGAACATCATTCAGAATTTATCAGCATCTCTAGAGTCTCATTGATTTCTGGAGTCAAATTTTTCCATTTCTAACTGTGCTGTGTCTACTGGGAATCTGTCTGATTCCACTTCAGTAGCTATTGTCTCTCAGCTTATTTTTTATTGCTTCTTTCTGTGGATGTCTAGACTTCTATGCTGTCTTCTGTGTCTCTATTTCTTACATGAACTCCCCAAGAGAAATAATCTGATTGAGTCATTTAATGGCTCTCCAATACAGTCAATTAGTCACCATGCAATAGAGCCTGTCCATATTGGGCAAGATTCCCACATTGGGTCACCTCATTGACTGTTGGTCTGAGAATGGTGAAACCCTGGCCTTACCAGCTATAGTCATGGTTCAAAGCCTGGACAGATGTGCATAAAGATGGGCTTGTGTTCTGGCTGCTCAGAAGGCACCTGTAGATCTAAGAGGTAATTTGAGATTCAGAAACTCTTCTTCAACGTAGCCAAGCTCCAGCCTCAGGTATCCAACTTTCTTCTACATGTATCCACCTGAACATCTCAAAGGCATCACATCTTAAAATACACTCTTCAGTCTCCTCATCAAAGCCTTATTTTTTCCTTACATATCAACTCTGACTTAAGTCCTTCAGGCCAAAAGTCTTGAATTTTTCCCCTTGTATTTGATGAAAATACATTCAGTGCAACAGAAAAAATAACTATTGGTTACTAGACTTAGTACCTGATTGATGAAATAAGATGTATAACAAACACCCTGATATGAGTCTACCTATATAACATACCTGCACATGTACACCTGAACCTAAAATACAAATTTTAAAAAAAGAAAACATAAAACTCCTTTAGAGAAGGAAGAAGTTAAACTGTTTTGGTTTTCAGGTAATGTGATCTTATATTAAAAAACAAACAGACAAAAAACCTCTAAAGACTCCACCTAAAAACTGCTGGAACTAAAAAATTAACTCAATAAAGTTGCAGGATACAAAATCAATATACAAAAATTACTAGCATTTCTATACACTAGCAAAAAAAAAAAAAAAAAAAAAAACTATCCGTAAGAGAAATCAAGAAAACAATCCCATTTACAATAGTTACAAAAATAACAAAACACTTAAGAATAAATGTATCTAAGGTGATGAAAGACCTGTACACCGAAAACTATGAAATACTGATGGAAGAAATTGATGAAGACACAAATAAAAAGAAAGTAGTCTGTGTTTATGAATTAGAAAAATTCATACTGTGAAAAGATTTATAATATACAAAGCGATCTACAGATTCAATGCAATTTCTATCAAATGTCCAGTAATATTTTTCATAGAAATAGAAAAAACAATTCTAAAATTGGTGTGGAACCACAAAAGACTCTCAATAGTCATAAAAATCTTGAGAGAAAATGACAAAGGTAGAGGCATCACATGACCTGTCCTCAGAATATACTACAAACCTATAGTATTTAAAACAGCATGGTACTAGCATAAAAACATATGTATAGACTAATGGAGCAGAATAGAGACCCTAGAAATAAGTCTATACATTTAAAGTCAGTTGATTGTCATCTAAGATGTCAAGAACACACAATGAGGAAAGGACAATATCTCTGATAAGTGGTATCAGACAACTGGATATCCACATACAGAATAATGAAGTAGATCCTTATCTCACAACATGTACTACAAAAATCAACAGAAAATGAATTAAAGCTTAAATGTAAGACCTGGAACTCTGAAACTACTAGAAGAAAACATAGGGAAACAACTCCATAGCATTGACCTGGGCAATGATTTTTTGGATATGAACCCCAAGACCACAAAAGCAAAAACTGACAAATGGGATTACATCAAACTATAAAGCTTCTGCACAGTCAAAAAGTAATCAACAGAATGAAGAGACAACCCATAGACTGGGAAAAATATTTGTGAACCATACATCTGATAAGGGGCTAATATCCAAAATATATAAGGAGCTCAACTCAATAATAAGAAAATACATAACCCAATAAAAAAATGGATAAAGGATTTGAATAAATATTTCTCAAAATAAGACATACATATGTCCAGCAGGTATATCAAAAATGCTCAGCCTCACTAATCACTAGAGCAATGAAAATTGAAACCAGAATGAAATATCACCTCACACCTGTTAAGATAGCTAGTGTCAAAAAGATGAAAGATAAGTATTGGCAAGGATGTGGAGAAAACAGAGACTTGGTGTACTGTTGGTGCAAATGTAAATTAAAAAAATTAAGAAAAACAGCCATTAAGGAAAACGGTATGGAAGTTCCTCAAAAAATTAAAAATAGAACTACCACATGAACCAGCAATCCCACTGCTGGCTATATATCCAAAGGAAATGAAATCAGTATTTCGAAGAGATATCTACACTCCAGTGTTTATTGCAGCACTATTCACAATAGCCAGAATATGAAATCAACCTGTGTCCATCAACAGAGAAACAGGTTTTTAAAAATATGGAATATATACACAATTAAATACCATTCACCCTAAAATAGAAGAAAATTCTCTTATTTGTGACAACATGGATGAACCTAGAGGACATCATATTAAGTGAAAAAAGCCAGGCACGAAAGACAAATATGACGTGATCTTACTGACAGGTGGAATTAAAAAAAAAATTGAATAGAAGTAGTGGGTAGAATAGTGACTACTGGAGACTGGGAAAGAGGTGGGGATTGGGGGGTTGGGTAGATGTTGGTAAAAAAATGCAAAATTTCAGTTAGATGGGAGGAATAAGTTCAAAAGATCTATTGTAGAACATCATGACTATAATGATTAACAATGTATTGTATTATTGAAAATTGTCAAGAGAGTAGATTGTAAATGTTCTCACCACGAAAAGTGATAAGTATGTGAATGCAATGCATATAATTTAGCACTTCATAAAGTATTAATATCTCAACATTTGTACACAAAATGTGTACATAAATACATGCAATTTTTGTCAATTAGAATTTTTTAAAAATGCTAAAAATGTGAAACCAACATGAATAAGATATCAATGGCCCAAAATAGGACAATTAGAGTCCATCAGAATACTACCTGCAGTAGATTATAATGTAAGTATGTTTAGGCTAGGCATGGTGGCTCAAACCTGTAATCCCAGCACTTTGGGAGGCCAAGATGGGTGGATCATGAGGTCAGGAGATGAGACCATCCTGGCTAACATGGTGAAACCCCGTCTCTACTAAAAATACAGAAAATTAGCCGGGCGTGGAAGCGGGTGCCTGTAGTCCCAGTTACTTGGGAGGCTAAGGCAGGAGAATGGCGGGAACCCGGGAGGCAGAGCTTGCAGTGAGCCGAGTTCGCACCACTGCACTCCAGCCCGAGCGACAGAGCAAGACTCCGTCTAAAATATATATATACACATATACATATATATATATGCATGTTTAAATTCATGAGTTCATGATGATTCTAAAAAAAGTAGCCATTCATTGTTTACTGTTGGGAAATGCCAGGAAACCAGCTCATTGTTTGAAAACTAGTAAATAAAGGGGAGAATTAAGCATTTATCCTGACTTTTCCATATTAATTGTGTATCCCAGCTAATGAAAGAGGAAAACAATAAAATGCAAATATCACTATTTTTCAACTTCCAATGAATAGAGCTAGTCAATGATCAGCAGTGGGTGGCATCATCCCAGAAGAGGAGACAGTCAAAACTTGCACACCTTCTAATGAAGTATGCATCTCCCATGATCACCTTACCAAAAATTTGAAGTAACATCTGATCAAGTCTCTGGGTCAATCATTAATCCACAGAAAACACACACACACAAAACAGAAAAACAACGGGCAAAATTCAGACTGTGGGACACTGGAAGAAATGACTCAGTTTTTTTCCAGCTGCCTATATTTACGTCTATGCCAGCAACTATGACTATGTTCGTGTCCATGCCTATGTCTGTATTTATGTTTATATCTATCTCTATGTCTATTTCTGCGTCTATGTTCATGTTTACGTCTATGTCATGTCAGTCTCTGTATCTATATTTATGTCTATATGTTCACGTCTAACTTTGTATCCATGCGTTCCCTTTTATTTTTATTTTATTTTATTTTATTTGAGACGGAGTCTCATTCTGTCGCCTAGGCTGGAGTGCAGTAGTGCTATCTCAGCTCACAGCAACCTCCACCTCCATGGTTCAAAAGATTCTCCTGCCTCAGCTTCCCAAGTAGCTGGGATTACAGGCACCCATCACCATGCCCAGCTAATTTTTGTATTTTTGGTAGAGATGGGGTTTCACCGTGTTGGCCAAGATGATCTCCATCTCCTGTACTCGTGATCCGCCTGCCTCTGCCTCCCAAAGTGCTGGGATTACAGGCGTGAACCACAGCACCCAGCCATATCCATGTCTTCTTATCCGTCTATTGTAAGAAGATAGACAGGGGTGATCTACCTGTTAAAGGAGACAAGAGACATATAAGTCAAACACAATATATGGATTTCATTTGAGTTCGGCTCAATCAAATTGTATAACAATTTTTAAGACCATCAGTAAAATGTAAGTACTAACTGGGCATTTGGTGATATCAAATAATTATTGTTATTTTGTAAGTGTGATAATTACATCAAGATTCTGTTTCTTTTGCTAAATAGGTTCTTATCATTCATAAACATACACAGATAAACTATTTACATAATATCTGAGAACTTGAAAAAATATATTCTAAAAATGTAGCAACAGAGAAAAGTGGGTGAGGGTATACACAAAACCAGATGGAGTTGAAGAAAAGTGATGGGTACACAAGGTTTTATTACGTTATCTTTTCTACTTCTGTAAATATTTGAATGTTTATAAATGAAGGGAGGGGGAAAGTATAATTCCCCTGCTTCCTATTCCTTTTGCTAGCTTCTGTTATTTCTTTAAATCTCAACTCCACTGTCTTTCTCAGAGTAGCTTCAATGGACATATGTCATTCCTTCTGCTTCCTGAAAACTGACATGGCCAGATACTTTTGTTTCCAGAACTTCTTGCAGCTAGAAAGGAGACCACCACTCCACCAAACACATGCACCTGCCCCAGATTTCAAATGGAAAGAAAAGAGACTGTGAATTTCAGTCTGTGAGTTACCCAATATCCTCTAATTAAATTCCCTGTCTATTTAATTTGGCCAGAGATGGATTCTGTTGCTTGTAATCAAAAGCTTTACTGAAACAAAAGCTTTCTCTAATTCCCAATTTAGTTCATACCTTTGTCATAGGTTTCCATAAAACCATTTGCTTGCTTTTTACAGAACTTGGCACAATTCTAGTGTATTTGCATGCTTACTTGATTAATATATGTGTCTCTAATCATAATGTCAGCTTCTTGAGTGCAGGGGTTGCACGTGTTTTGCTTCACCTCTTTATTGCCAATGTTCAGCCCAGTGAATGCCCTGGCATATTGCATAGGTTCAATAACTATCTGCTGAATGAATGAACACAAAGAGGAGAATGAGGATGTTGCATAATGTTCACAATAAAACATTATCATATCCTTTTTGGCACATGGAAGATTGCACTTAATTCTGCTTTGGGCAGGTGGAATTACATAATCAGGTTATGTCAAGTAGTTTGTGTTCCTTTCAGTTGAAGGCATTTAACTGTTAGTGTGAAACTTTCTTTTTTTTTTTTTTTTTTTTTTTTTTTTGAGATGGAGTCTCGCTCTGTCGCCCAGGCTGGAGTGCAGTGGCGCAATCTCGGCTCACTGTAAGCTCCGCCTCCCGGGTTCACGCCATTCTCCGGCCTCAGCCTCCCGAGTAGCTGGGACTACAGGCGCCCGCCACTGCGCCCGGCTAATTTTTTCTATTTTTTTTTTAGTAGAGACGGGGTTTCACCATGGTCTCGATCTGCTGACCTTGTGATCCGCCCGCCTCGGCCTTCCAAAGTGCTGGGATTACAGGCGTGAGCCACCGCGCCCGGCCTGAAACTTTCTACTTCTCTTTTCCTCTTGCAGAAACCAAGATGGCCCCGAGTTCCACACGGAGCACTGCAGGAGGACAGTCTGTCAGCCTAAGTGACTGAGTCTGTCAGCCTAAGTGACTATTTAGAGTGGAGATGAGCTGGACTGCATGAAACATTTAGGTTGAGAAAGTAATAGAAAAAAAATAACAACAACTTCTGTTGCATTAAGCCATAGAATGTTGGGGGTGTTGTCCTCTCAGCATAACCTACCCTATCCTGACAGATACAAATAAAAGAAAACAAAATGTATAAAAGAAGAAACAGAAGGGTTAGATATTTGTAGACAAAAAGGAAACAGCAACTGTGAATTTAGTCTGCAGTAGACAAATTTTGGGGCTTCTTGATGGGTGTTTTTGAAGTTTAATCTCAACTCTACCACTTACTAGCTGTGTGATACGGAGTGAGTTTCTTAACCTCCCTGATCCTCAGTTCCCTCATCTGAAAAATAGAAAAAACAAGTGATACTGACTTTCTGGAGTTGTTGCATAGATGAAAGTTAATTGAGACAATTTATGTGTAAGCACCTTACCTGCCATGGTGTGGGTGCCCAATGAATGATGATTAAATGAGTGAATGAATGGAAGGAAGTCACAGGTGAAGCCAGGAAGGGCAGAGGTGGAGGAAGCCATGAAGTTAGAGAATGCCTCCGATTGCTAAGCAGGCCCATGCTCTGAATCGCCCAAGTCTGTCTGTCACTGTGCATTGTAATTTAGTAAATCATTTCAAGCAGTGGGGTGTTTGCTTATTCAATCAAGAAGTGGATTTATGCCTAATTCTGGCGGCTCCTCTGCAAAATGTTGTGAGCTTCAGAGGCTCCCTAGCTCAGGAGCCAGATTGCCGCATAGTGATTTATGTGATCGGAGAGGCTGGCCCCACAGCCATGAGCATAGGGCATAAATCTGAGGCATGCAGTGAGCCCTGATTCAGCCTGGCACACCTTGGCAAAGCACCAGCTACGAGCTCCTACTCACCTACTGCAGAGTCTTGATTAGTTATAATGCAAAGGGTGAGGGCAGAGCAGAGGCTCTGAGGCTGCTGGGTCTCATTTATTCATTCGTTATTCAACCAGTAATTCTGGAGCATTCTGTATGTGCCAGGCCCTGTGCATGGTGCTTGGGATAATCCCGACTCTCTTGAGTCTCATAATCTGGCAAATAACTGTATTACAATGTGAGAAGAGCTCTGATGAGGGAAACACGAGATATTGTGGTGCAGAGGGTGGCATCTAAGTCAGTCTTAGAGCATGAGAGTTGACTTTCCAGGGGAGAGGATCACTACACTGAGACATAAAGGAGACTTCTAGGGAGGGGGAACGACCTTTGCAAAATCAAGGAAATGAGTGACAGAATGAAAGAGAGAGAAGATAGAACATTCTGGAACAGAAAGTCATTCGGTACGGCAGAAGACTAGAAGTGGAGTGAGTGAGTGGTGAGAGAAGAAGCTGGAGGGACGGCAGGGGTCTGATGGCAGAGGCCTCTCAGACTATGCTAAAGAGTTTGGACTTCATCCACAGGGCCATGGGAACTTGCTGAGGCAGGGGTGCAGAGTGATCAGAGTTTCTCTCCAGAAAGTTCCTGTAGGCTTTTCTTACTTTTTCTTTTTCTTTTCTTTTTTTTTTTGCAAAGGTATTTTAACTTTTATTTTAAGTTCAGGAATACATGGGGAGGTTTGTTATATAGACAAACTCATGACTCAGGCGTTACTTAGCAGATTATTTGGTTACCCAGGTACTAAACATAGTAACCAACAGGTTTTTTCCCCCCTGAATCTCTACCTTCTACCACCCTCCTTCCTCAAATAAGCCCCAGTGTCCATTGTTCCCCTCCTTCTGTCCATGTGTTCTTATTATTTAGCTCCCACTTATATGTGAGAACATGCAGTATTTGATTTTCTGTTCCTGCATTAGTTTGCTAAAGATAAGGGCCTCCAGTTCCCTCCACATTCCTGCAAAGGACATGATCTCATTCTTTTTATGGCTGCATAGTATTCCACAGTGTATATGTACCACATTTGCTTTATCCAGTCTGCCGCTGATGGACATTTTTGTTGACTCCAAGTCTTTGCTATTGTAAATAGTACTACAATGAACACATGCATGCATATGTCTTTATGGTAAAATGATTTATATGCCTCTGGGTATACACCAAGTAATGGGATTGCTAGGTCAAATGGTAGTTCTGTTTTTAGTTCTTCGAGGAATTGCATATGGGCTTTTCTGTGTAGCATTGACTGGTGGAGATTGGAAGACCAGGTAGATAGCAGAGAGCTCCAGGTGACAGATGCTGCTGACCTGAATTAGGATGTGGCCAGGGAGTTGAAAGATTGGGCATAAAGCAAATAATAACAGTTAACATTATGTAAAGCACATGTCACTGATTGAATTTTTACACGTCTAAGCTGTAAGTGCTACTAGTGTGTCCTTTTTACAGATGAGAAACGTGAGGCACAGAGAGGTTAAGTAACTTTCTTAAGGCCAAACAACTTGTAAATGACCTAGCTGGGATTCGAACCCAGGCAGTTTAATTCTAAGATCCATGCATTTCACCTATGTGCACTGACTGCTACCTTGTTAGACTATGAGCTTTCCAAAAAGTCAAGATCCAAGGTCTATATTATCCACAGCACTTGGCACAAAGTATGGTGCCTGATAGGTGCTTAATTACTGTTGTTGAAGAAATGACTGAATTGATGAATAGAACCTGACCCGCCTAACTTTGCATCACTGCCCGGCTACTTCCTAGCTTTGACCATTCCAGCAAGTCCTGTTTTCCCCGTCAAGCCTCCTTCTTCTCCTCTGTAACAGAGGTTTAATTAGAAAATGAGGGGATTATCTCTGGGGGTTTCTTGGCTCACTCAGCATGATAACAAATGTGAAAGTGTTTCGTAAATGACGCAGACTTCCGCCAGTGGTGTGTACTACAATTGCTATTGTAGGAACTGAGATGCCACATTGGAATTCCAGGCGACATTTTTTTTTTTTTTTTTTTTTTTTTTCTGTTGAATACCAGGAGCTTCCTTTTCCCTGGAAGTCCTCAGCACAAATTAATTATTGTTATCTGTGTCTAGAGGCTGTGGCCACCTGGCCATCCCTCTCTTACTGACAGCTGAGGCTCCTATGAGTTCAAGAGTGGGAACCACTTCTCCTGGAGGCGGCTCCTTTTATTCCCTATTTACTTCTACTTTAATCTGCATATTATCGTCACCACAAAGCCCTCAGAATAACATCTGACAAATGACGCCTATTAAAAAAAACTGTGTGCACTTCTCTTTCACCGTCTTCTAATTTGGAATAGCATTATAACTATGCATCGCTAGACAAGCAATATTATGTTAAGAACATGATAAAATACCAGCAGCTCTGTAATGGCACCAACCAAATGGTAATTTCTGCTTCAGAAATTGGTCATTTATTTTGCTGGTCTGTTCTTACGTTCAAATTAGATGAAGTTTAATATACTGTAAAATTGAATGTATTCTGTCCTTTTCAACAAATATGGCGTGTGTGAAAATGATTTATGGCTCATGGGAACCTCTAAAATGTTAAATAATCTCTTTTTTTGTGTGTTTCTTAAGTAAGTTATGGCCTGAGAGTTTAAACACAGGAAAAGCAAAACTTTATTAAGCTCCAGGCCCTAGTTCTTCTGTAATCAGGCCATGGTAAGAACAGGAGCTGTGGCCCTGCGCAGTGGGCTGGGCTGTAAGAGCAGCCACATTAATTGCTACATTAATTTTGTTCTATTAACTGTAATTGGGAGGAAAGCAAGTCTTCCCCAGTGAGTGTTATAATTTGCAACTTAATTTTTAATAAAGCTGTGTCAAGACTATGGCGCTTAGTACAGGTCATTTCTTTCAATGGGTGTTTGGGATCCTGCTACCAGCCAACCATAAGAATAGCTGCTTGAAATGTGTGGATCGGGGCAAGAGAGAAAGGAGAGGAAGATGGGGAGGGAGAGCTTACAATCCTCCCAGGGATAAGGGATGAGGAACTCCCTTCTGGAAAATTCTTGACTTTTCCCTTTCTTCTCCATCTCCTGTTCTCCATAGTCCCTCTCCAAGCCCCCAAGGGAAAACTTGAGAAGCCCAGATGTCTAAGGCAGTGGCTGTGCCACTGACTCACTTTATGCCTGCAGATAAGTCATTTGAACACTGGAGCCTTAACTTTCTCATGTGTAAAATGGGAGATTATAATAATGATAGTAACTGACTTTTATTAAAATCACATGCCTCATAGAGTGGTGTTCTAAGTGCTTTATATGTATATGTATATTACATTAAATGATCATGGTCACCCCATGACATTTGTATGTTATCATTCCCCCATTTTACAGATAAGGAAACTGAGGCACAGAGACGTTATGTAACTTACTCAGATCACACAGGTAGTAAGTGGTGGAGGCAGGGTTTGATCTCTAATTGTTCAGCCTTGGATTGCATGCTTTAAACTGCTAGGTTAAGCTTGCCAGAATTATAAGGAAATGTAAGGGAGACGGTGCATGGGAATGGGCTTAGTAGTTCTTCATTGGGAAGTCTTTTGTTCAATAAACACTATTTGATCCCTATTTGCCAGACATAGCCCCATGCATTGCGGCGGGACACAGATGGATGAGAAGAAAATTGTGATCTTTTGTGCAACGAAAATATCATCTGGAAGTACTCTATGAGCACACATCTTTCACCCACCGGTTGATTCCTTGTGACAGCAGAACTTCCTGCCACTCATATTCAGTGAGAAGTCCAGTTCAGGCAGGTGGAGAAGAGGAGGGAATTAGTTTTTGTCAGAGTCATTCCCGACATGTGCCAGTTTACTTACGCGATTTTTTTCTTTCTCGTAACAGCCTGGCAAGGTATACTTTAATATTCCTATTTGACAGATTAAATAGCTGAGGGCTGGTCTGTAGCTATAAGAGTTACCCATGATCCTACAACTTCTTAAGTAGCCTCTCAACTTCCACCTTTAGTCCAGCTTCCCGCCTCGAAACAGAGTGACCCTGGTGGATGTTATCTGGAGCCAAAGGGAACAATTAGCCCAGAGCAAAAAGAAGTTTCTGAGCAGGTCACAGGACTGTAGAGGAAAATTTGGAGATACAATGGCAGCCTAGGGTAGTGGAGAGGCTCAGAGCAGAATAAACAAAAATGTAATTGATAAAGGAGCATAGAAATTACCAGTGGAGACTTTCAGCCAATCAGACCTGGGTTTAAATTTTAGCTCCTTCATTCCTAGCTGAGTGACATAAGCTCTTGGAGACTCAGTTTCCTCATTTCAAACAAGGCCATAGTGAAATGCTGGCTGCCTAGTATTGCTGTGAGAATTTAATGAGATGCTCTTTGAGTGAATGATCTTAGCCCTCGTGCCCTGCAGAGAGAAAGCTCCTAATTAAAGATGATTGTAATTATATTAGGAATTCTTGTTCTTGGGTCGTGTTGAAGAAGAACATCACAACCAACGTAGTCCTCAGCATAATTGGGAAATATTCACTCCATAATTTATAATTGGCTTTCTTCTCAGCTCTTTCCCTTTAGGCTGGGGCAATTTATCAAATATCCAGCAATCCGCAGCTGACCAGCAAAGAAAGACACATTAACCCACTGTTGCTCCCTCTGCTTCTCTCAGTCTGGGCTGGGACCCTGGACTCTGTGTGTTTCATGCATGCTTTGGGTGACCTCTATGATCGGGTCAATTCGGGAAACTTAGGACTGGATGGTGGTTCTCAGTTTTACTGTATATATAAGCCACCGGGGGAATTTTTTACATTGCAAATTTCGATCCTCCCTCCTCCCCTAGGAAACTGAAATTCAGAATGTGGGACCCCAAAATCTGCATCTTGGTTTGGTTTGCTCCTGTTTTCTAATGACAGCCTCAATTTTCATCAAACTGTTTTATAGTTGTTCCCATATCTAGTGTCTCTGTATCTTCAATGTCCATCATGGGGTGCTGAATGCTCAGTGGATTCAGGGGCATTCATGGACTCATTCAGTTACTCACTTATTTACTGAGCAACTAGGTTTTGAGCGAGGTTCCGGTGGTATTCTTAGTGCTGCATTACAACAGAATAAAACGATGTGCTGGTGCCCCAATATATATTTCTAAAAATCTAAGTTCCTCCTTCATCATTTATAAAATATTCCTGATTTATTTGGGGGAGAGATTAACCTCATTTCACATACAGTGAAACTTCTAAATAAAAAGAGGCAGTTGTTTTCTGGGGAACTGGGGCAAGTGACTTATCTCAGGAGCCTGGTTTTCTGGTCAGGAAATATGATAATACTCACATGGTAGGTTGTTCTGAGGGTCATCCCAGATGCTTGCAGAGTACCTGGTACACAATAGGGACTTGGAAAATGGTAGATATTAAAAAAGACATGCACTTGTATGTTCCTTGCAGCACTATTCACAATAGCAAAGACATGGAAGCAACCTAGGTGCTCATCAATGGTGGACTGGGAAAAGAAAACATGGTACATATATAGCATGGAATACTATACAGCCATAAAAAAGAATAGACAGGGAGATCACGAGGTCAGGAGTTTGAGACCAGCCTGGACAACATGATGAAACCCTGTCTCTACTAAAACTACAAAAATTAACTGGGCATGGTAGAGCATGTCTCAGCTACTCAGGAGGCTGAGGCAGGACAATGGTTTGAACCCTGGAGGCAGCGGTTGCAGTGAGCAGAGATTGCTCTATTGCACTCCAGCCTGGCAACAGAGTGAGACTCCATCTCAAAAAAAAAAAAAAAAAAAAAAAAAAAAGAATGAAATTATGCCCTTTGCAGCAACATGGATGCAGCTGGAGGCGATTATTCTAAGTGAATTAACACAGAAACAGAAAAACAAATACCACATATTCTCACTGATAATTGGAAGCTAAACACTGGGTACACATGGACATAAAGATGGGAATAATAGACACTAGGGGCTCCAACGGGGAAGGGAGAGCAGGTACTCCTTGATCCTGAAATAAAAGTTGAAATTAAAAAAAAAAAAGAAAGTGGTAGATATTAATAACACATTCTTAATTATAAAGAGATTGTCTAAAGAATAATGTTAACTGGACATTATTTTCTCTGATGCCTATTCCCAGGTGAATAGCCAGGTTAAAAACTATTAATTCTATAAATTCATCTCACATACCCTGTGCTCTTTGTCTAATTTTGGAGAATTTTTCTTCCCTCTCCATATCTGTTTCCTTACTGCTGCACATATGGATTAATAATTTCCATCTTGTTTTTTTTCCTTTTTCTCTCTATTACGTCCCATCTTCTTCCTTTGTCACCTCTCTCCTTTTCTTACTTTTCCCCCTCTTCATCTTCTCGCTTTCCTCTTCCTCATTATATCCTAACATATATCTTTTTTCTTTTTTCTGATTTTCCATCTTCTCTTTTTGGCCTCTCAGGAGCTCAAAGAAGTTCTTCAACGTTTGTTCATGAAAAGAGTGTGTTCTCCATTATTAATGTTTAAAGTGGATAAGCTGAATGCTTCATCTTCCTCTTTCAAACCAACAACAAAAAAAGGAAAGGCATCACTTTACAATAAAATCAAATCACTTTTTTTTCTTTTTATTGTGTGACCTTCAATGGGAGCGTAACCCATGCCAGGGCATCAGCAGTGACAGCAGTGGTATATTTCCTACAGAATGAAAGAGAAAAGACATTTTCAAGATGACCTGGTTCCAGCACTTACTCTTCTTCTAAACTAGCTTTCAGAGTTTGAGGATGTCATTTGGCTTACCTGATCTTCACCTTCACAGTTATAAAGTAAGTAGGTGTGGGTTGTACCGAACATCTCTAAGGTACTTCCTAGTGCTAAAATTTCCATGGCTTTAATCTTTCATTCATTTCCTATAGAAATGCTAGCAACTGCCAAATTTCATTCGCCTGACAAGCCTCACTAGGCATAAGCAGAAGGTATTCAATTGCAAATACAGAACAATTGACATTATTTTTTTTTCAATTTTCTCTGGGTCTAATGCACATTACTAGACTTTGCTTTTTCTCTTACCTTTGTAAATGTATTTCTACGGAGTCCCAAAGGGCAAGAGGAGAGTTATTTTAGGCACGAGAAATGTTCTCAAGACCCTCTTTTCCTGCAGACAATTTTTTAATCTACTCCTTGAAGATATCTAAAAGATGCGATAATAGTATATTTCTCCATTCTTTAGTAGCTGCCATACTGTTTGCCTTTTGGAGTCAGGCAAACTCTTTCCTTCCCTGATTGCTAATAATAATTTCCTTTCATGAAGTTTTAGTATTTCCAGGGCAAGTCCTGCACACTTTGAAATAATGTAATTATTCACAGTAATACTAAGAAGCAGATGGATAAGACACCTTGCCACCTGACACAACTCTTAGACACTTCATCATTGTGGTGTCCTTCCTTGAATTCATTCTCATTTGTCAGTTACCCCCTTGAAGTGTGACTCTCAGAATTGTCTTCAGTACTGTATTACATGGTGTCTCCAGACTCCAGATTTCTGCAGTGCTTTAGACATATTTTCAATTGCAAACATGTCTGCTTGTGGAAGACACAAACAAGTTGCACACAAAATGCCCATTAAACTCCTCATTTCTTCTCACATTCTTCTTAGATTACCAGTTTAAGTGAACTCCATTAAGACCTACTCAATTGCCCAAATTAGAAACATCCTGAACCATTCCCTCTGCTTCTCTCTTCCCCTGGAGGTAACAATAGCCTATCAACTTGACCTCAAAATTATTTCTTAATTCAGAATCTTCTTCTCTGCCTCTGTTGGCATTATTTAATTCATAATCTAATGTTCTACCTAAATTTCTGAAACTATCTCCTAATTCATTTTCATACCCTTACTCTTGCTCGTCTATTACATTTTCATTTCAGGAGACAGAATTACATTTCCAACTTGAAAACTTTCAGAGGCTCTGCATAGCTTTCATGATGAAGCGAAACTCCTGCACTCCTTCTGGCACACAAGGCCTTTCATAAGCTACTTCTTCTTTACTATTTTCATTTTTCAAACACTGTTGGGAAAGTGACATTCTCTTTTTGATAGGTAGGCTAAAATGATTATAAGATGTAAGCTTAGAGCTATTGGTGGATGTCTTTGCTATCTTCTTGGGGAAACTCATGTAATAGAAAAGCCAAAATAGATAGAGGCAGAGCTATGACTCAGAGAGAGAGAAAGAGAGAGAGAGAGGAGAAAGAAAGAGGGTGGATAATAGCACCCTGATGATATGCAGATGGAAGATGTAGTTTCAGTCATGCCCCTGAAGCTTTCATGAATTCCCAATTGTGAGACAACAGTTGTTTTTTTCTGATTCTGTATTCATGCCAAAGTTCACAAAATTTTTCCAAATTTTATTCAATTTTTACTCAAAAGAGAACAAGCTAATTAGAATTGTCTTTTTTCCAATTGTATTTCTAAGTATACTTAAAATGGACTTTAGTTATTCCATCATGTCCTTCAGTAAGAACAATGAAAAGAAAGTAAGACCCTGAAGTCAGACTGTATCTAATCTCTTTGTCTCTTTTAGTCCTCCTCTAAGAGGGAAACTTCTGTTATATTAAGGTAAGTATGTTGCAGGAGAGTGGCAGTGGAACCATAATATTATTAATAGCCTATAATTGTTGATTACTATGTACTAGACTCTTTAGACACATTATGCCTAATCATTGTCCCAACCCATGTGATATCCAATTAACCTATTTTTACATCTTAAAAAATGAGAGTCTGAGAGGTTAAATAATGTTAAATGGATAAGTTTGCTGAATTCAATCCCAGATTGCATCTGCCTTCCAAAATGAATATTTACTACATTGTTGTACACTATTCAAACTGTAGATTAGAGCTGCGTTCCCCATATGAAAGAATTAAATGGTATTGATTGAGCTTTGAGTATGTGTCACACACTGGTGTTTTCATAAATGTCAACTTTATAAACTTTCGAAGAAAGTTCAAAACCAAACTGGCTAAGTAATTGGAAAAATTAGGGTGTCATGTATGTCATGCCATTGAATTCAGATGCAAGGGTATTTAACATATCACGGGAAAAAATAAAATGATGATTGATTCATCTCTAACAAAACACTCCTCTCTTTAAAGACTCGATTCTTCTTTTCTAGAATGTGGATATAGGACTTAATGACCTAAAAGCTTCCTTCCAGCTTTACAATTTTACAGTTCTACGATAAATGAATTGGTTCAGCAAAATGCACTGGATCAGCTAGGATTCTATTTGGCAGCAACTGAGAGAGTCTGAAAAAAAAAGTGGCTTAAAAAAAGATCAGAGTTTATCTCCTTCACGTAAAGATTGAGACGAAGGCCATCCAAGGCTGGTATGGTGGTTTTCTTTCACAAAATCTTCAGGGATCGCAGCTCCTTCTGGCAAACTGCATCTCCATCATGATCCAAGATGGTGGAAAATATGGGTTTCAATCACACACCCTTGTTTGTAAGTAACAAATCTTTGAAAATGTGCAACATCTTTGCCAAAAACTAAGTGCTATATAAATATTAGATCATAGCCCAAGGTAAAAGTGAGATATGAAAATTAAATTTCAGTTTTGTAAACAGGTCTCATGAGAAACAAATAATCAAAAAATGACCAACCACAGCCACTCTTTGTTATTTCCAAAGTAAGGCAAATTTATTGACTTATCTTGGTCTAACAATTTTGCCTCATTAAGTCTCATATTCTTTGTCCCTAACATAAAGTAATAATATCTATCTTCCAAATTTTTTGTGAGAATAAGGATTTAATGAGTGATTCCCTAGGCAGATACATTTGTTATTATAGATTTTGTTTTTATAATATACATCATGTAGGTTTACTCAAATGATTATAAACATATAAAGAAATTAGTTAAACCAAGGTCCTTTTGCTAAAGCAAGAGTAATCCAATTTAAGCAAACTTAAGCTTTATAAAAGGGAAGCTAACTGACTATGATAATGAATTCAGGAACAGTTAGGATTCAGTTGTTCAAATAATGTTATCAGAGTTTTATCTTTCTTCTCATCTTTGATCCACTTCACTCTCTATTGGTATAATTTTCATTCAGGTTCTTCTCTTCTGGTGGTAAAGACAGCTCCAAGGGCAACCATCTTGACAGTTCATCAATTCTAGCAGAAAGAAAGGGACTCTGTTCTAATTCATCCTGGAAATATTATTAGTGTCAGTCTCATTGGTTCTGTTTGAGGCACATGCTGAAGTCTGAACCAACCACTGACTCCCCTTTAGAAAGAATAACTTTATTGACTATTTCTGATTTATCAAGGACTTTATGGTTTTGAGATTAGCTTCCCACTTCAATGTCGGTTGCTGTGACCAGAAGAGATGCCAGACAGATAATGCAACAATTTGAACATCGAAATTAGTTTCTCTGCCCTTTTATAAATCACAGAGTTTTAGAGTCTGGAGAAACTACAGAGATAATCTATTTCTGCCTCTCATTTTATATATGATTAGGACTAAAAGGTTAAGTGATTTGTCCAATGATATAGAGCTGGTTAGTGACAGATCCAGGGTGAAAACACATTTCTCTTGACTCCAGTTCAGTGATTTTCCTCACCCTACAACGCTGGCTCTCTTTAAAGGATAACTAATCATAAGCTGATTTGTGATAAAGTCAACCAATTGCTTTTCGCCTTCTCGAAGCCATTGACACTTCTCTCAACTAATTTTCATTGTTTGTGATTCAGCTTATTGCTTAGGCTGCAAAAAAATGGAACAGGAACTTAGTCCCATGAAAATCTGTGGTGCCTTATTGAAACTCTCGGCAACAATGTATTTGGTATTCTCATTTTTATTTCTAGAGCTGTGACTTAACAGTTCCTCTGGAAAAAAATGTATTATTATTTGTTCATATGAGCATAAATTAAAATAACACTTTTTAGTCCTAAGAAATGCAAGTTTATTGAAGGAACATTAGAAAATAGAGGAAAATGGCATAACCTTCATAACCCTACTACTCAGGAAAAATGACCATTAATGTGTTGGTGTATAATGATATTATATAATGAATCATATTACACATACTGTTCTGTAACTTACTTTTAAAAATAATTAGTAGCAAACACTTTGCAAATCAATAATTATATTGACTATAAATTAATAAACTATACGAAATCTATATCACCAATTTGAGTGGTTCGTTGTTTGAATTAACCTTTATTTATTTAAACTGTTCTCATGTTATAGGACATTGAGATCATTTACAGTTTTTTTCACCGTTATGAACAAAATGATGATGAGTGCATTATATTTTTGGATTGTATGTCAGTTGGGATCACATATTGTAAGAAACAGCAGTCGACCATGACTAGCTTGAATTTGAAAGGGGATAAGAGGAATTTGTGGGAATGATTGATGTAGCTCACAAACTTGGATCACAAATGGAATAAGCAGACATCAAAAAGGAGGTCCTGAAAATCCAATAGCAGAAATAATGGGAAGTCTGTTGATGCAACTACCATGCAGCTGTGTCCATTTCAACCATTTTCTGATTGAAGTCCAGGAAGAGGATCCACCGGGTTTGTCTTGAATCCATGTTCACCATTTGGCCAAGAGGACACATGGCATCTTTATTTAACAAAAAGAAAAAGTCATAGCCAAAAAAAAAAAAAAAAAAAAACCCCAAAAAAAACAACAGCAACAACAACAAAAAATTCAAGGCATCAATGAGAAAAACTGGGACTCCCTGCTAAACAACAAAAAACAACACCGGAATACACTTACTCAGTTATTTCTTAGATTAAATTGCTGGAAATAAAAGTGATTAGTCAGGGAGATATAAACTCATTTTTAAAATCTAAATAATGCAAAAAATTATTGGCAGCTGAAGAACTAATAAAGAAAGCTATTATTCATAATAATAGATTTATAGTAGGTTGTTATAAGAAATCCCAGGAGGTTTGTCTCACTCTGCTTTTCATAGTATATTTTAGAGTTACCATAAAAGACAGAGGGAACATGGGAGGGATCTCATGCCAAAATTCATCATTCTATGCTTTATGAAATATGTAGCTAGTGCCTTAAAGCAGGAAGTTGAAAATAGAGGAATGTGAGCGCTTTTATTCCATTGCAGAAAAGAAAAAAAAAAAAAAAACTAAACCTTTTGTACTCAGATTATGTTTAAATACAATTATATAAAAGTCAGGAAAGCATAGTGGTTGAGAGCAAAGGCTTTGGGTGCAAACATACCTAGTTTGAATTCAGGCTTTGATACTTTCTAGCTTTTTTACTTTGCAAAACTTGCTATATTTGAGGTTCAGTTTTCTCATCAGTAAAAATATGTCTAATACTAGAACCTAACCTTATAGGAATACTGTAAAGGTGAAATTAAATAATTCTTATAAAGACACTTAGGAGAAAGGACTGGACGATGATGTGATCAGCTAATATCGACACTTAAAAAAATAAAAAAATACATCATGTTTTGATTTATTATTAAATCAAAATAAAAGTGAAGTGGCTTCAGTCTTTCCTGAAAGAATGCAGAATTCTTTATCATTCCCCACCACTATCTGCAAACATAATTGTGAAAGAATGGCTGGAGGATCACACAACACTGTGGGATGAGCCTTCCCTAGTTCATCCTCTCCTGAGGAGAATTTTTAAGCCATTTCCTTCCTTAGCAGTACTCTACAACAACCATTTTCAGAATAGCTTGGAAAGAGTCTTACTGCCTCATAACTACTTCACTTTTTTTTTTTTTTTTTTTTTAAAGACAGAGTCTTCCTCTGTTGGCCAGCTTGGAGTGCAGTGGTGCAATCTCGGCTCACTGCAACCTCCACCTACCAGGTTCAAGTGATCCTCCTGCCTCAGCCTCCTGAGTACCTGGGATTACAGGCATGCACCACCATGCCCAGCTAATTTTCGCATTTTTAGTAGAGATGGGGTTTCACCTCGTTGGTCAGACTGGTCTCGAATTTCTGACCTCAGGTGATCTACTCTCCTTGATCTCCCAAAGTGCTGGGATTACAAGCATTAGCCACCCGCCCGGCCACTACTTCACTTTAACATTACTTTTTATTTATTATTTGAAATATATCTTACTATATGAATATATATGCGCAGTCTCTTAAACAAATGTTATTGGGAAAACTAGATCTCCACATGCAAAAGAATAAAGCTGGATCCTTATTTTACCATGTATTTACCATACATTTTAAAAAAACTAAAAATAGATTAAAGACCTAAATGAAGACCCCAAACTATAAAACTTTTAGAAAAAAACATAGGGGAAAATCTTCATGACATTGGATTTGGGAATGACTTTTTGTATATGACACCAGAAGCACAGGCAAGAAAAGTAAAAATAGAAAAATGCAACTACATCAAACTTAAAAACTTTCATGCATCACATTCTACAATCAACAGCGTGAAAAGGTAACCTGCAGAAAGGGAGAAGGATATTTGCAGATCATATATCTCATAATGGACTAATATCCAGAATATATAAAGAACTCCTACAACCTAACAAAGAAAAGTCAAATAACTTTAAGGTGACCACCCATAGCTTGGACTAATGGTCATCTGTACTTCTTTCACTTTGGAAAATGAGTGACTCCACATCTCCTCCCATGGCCTAACCCTCTTCCAACCTGCTTCCAAAATATGGTGGAATCTTCACATACCAAATGGCTGAATTGTTCGAGTGATTTCTTAACTATTAACTCTATAATGAGCCTTTGTGTATGTATATTTGTGTATATGTATGGATTTGTATGTGAGTACATATATATTTGTGTATATGTATGGATTTGTATGTATGTGAGTACATATATATTTGTGTAATCTTTGCCCATGTTCCAGAATCCACCATGATGTGGTAGGAATTACAGATGATAAGGCTGTTAGTGAATTACACAGGATGGCTGTGCTGATTACAAACCATTTTGCTTCAGGATGGAGGACTGACCTACGCATAATACTTAGGGCCTAGGCGTTACTTAGAGTTATGGCCCATTTGGATAAAATATCTCAAATTACAACGTGATCTTAGAGCAGCAGGCAAGAGTGCAATTCTGATCTGTGAATCTGAGAGGAAGCTTTGGCTTTATTTATGTAGTTGGTTAAGAGACATCAGATTTTTAAAAATCACCAAGCTAGAAGCAACCACAGAGCTCTAGTTCAGTGTCTTAATTGCAGTTGTCATAAAGGAGCTCAAATAAGAGAGGTTGTCAGGATTAAGAGTGGCATTCAACCAAAAGTCTATTTGACCAAGAAGGCCTTAATTACTGTGATTTACTCTAAAGTTGCCTGTATCTGCAAGTCAAACTCCTTTATTTCCTCAATTCTGCACAGAATAATATAAACCATCCTTTCTGTAGGGTTTCCAATTAGTGACCAGCTATATTGGTAGTAGAACATACATGTAGAAACATAAAGCTGGCATAGGACTCCTTCTTTGATTGACCCTGGTTCACAGTCCCCTCACCTCTTCCTTGGCCATTTGCTCCTTTTTTTCTTCTTTTTTTTTAAATTGAGACTGAGTCTTGCTCTGCTGCCTAGGCTGGAGTGCAGTGGCACCATCTTGGTTCACTCAGCCTCCATCTCCTGGGTTCAAGCAATTCTCCTGCCTCAGCCTCCCGAGTAGATGGGATTACAGGCACCCACCACCATGCCTGGCTAATTTTTGTATTTTTAGTAGAGACAAGGTTTCACCATGTTGGCCAGGCTGGTCTCGACCTCCTGACCTCAAGTGATCCATCTGCCTTGGCCTTCCAAAGTGCTGGGATTGCATGCGTGAGCCACCGCTCCTGGCCTGCTACTCTTTTTTAAGGCTTAATCTGAAAGCTGTTTCCCCATGGAAGGCTTTTATGAGTCCCTTGGTCAGGCAGATTCACTTGTTTTTGTATCTTGGCATCATATATTTGTCCTAACATAACCCTTCTCTTCTTTGAAATTGCTAGATTATTATTTGTCTTTCATTTGCGAATAGTAGAGAGCAAGTCTGTCTTGGGTTCTGCTGTATCCCCAGGGTCTAGATCAGTGAAGGGAACCCAGTATATGCTGAATTAATGGGTGTTGAATGGTAGACTGAGTAAATGAGTGACTGAAGGGTCAGGAATAAATGTAGAAATGGAGTCTCCTGATTTTCAGGGTCAAGACACTCTTTTCCATCCACTGGGCTTATTTCAAGACTCCAGGCTCTTCTAAGGGAGTCCCAGAAGATGCTATCATTCCTCTTCATGCTTGTGCCTTTCACAAAGCATTTCTAGGTAAATTTCCCAAATGTTCATTGTCTACATTGGGCCATGTCCTATGCTTGGCTTGAGGAATAAGCGGTGTAACACCACTCTTGAAGTGCTATTTGTTTAATAGAGGTAGAATACAAGTTCTAGAGCCAGGCTGCTTGGATTTAAATTTCAACTCTTTCATTTCCCAGCAACAAGACCTTGAGGAAGCTATTTAATTTCTCTCTGCCTCAGTTTTCTTATCAGAAAATAGCAGTATCTATCTCATAGTGTTACCATAAAGATTAAACAGTCAATAATTGCACAACATGTAGAATAATGCCTAGCTCATAGTGAACACTATTTAAGCATTAACTGTTGTTGTTATTATTATTATTTTGAGACGGAGTCTCACTCTGTCGCCCAGGCTGCAGTGCAGTGGCACGATCTCAGCTCACTGCAAGCTCCGCCTCCCAGGTTCACTTCATTCTCCTGCCTCAGCCTCCGGAGTAACTGGGACTACAGGTGCCCGCCACAACACCTGGCTAATGTTTTGTATTTTTTAGTAGAGACAGGGTTTCACTGCATTAGCCAGGATGGTCTCGATCTCCTGACCTTGTGATCTGCCCATGTCGGCCTCCCAAAGTGCTGGGATTAAAGGCGTGAGCCACCGCGCCCGGCCTCTTGTTGTTATTATTTTTACAAATAGGTCTTGGATAAAAGTTTAATTCTGGTGAAAAAATGCCTTTTCTCTAGCACCATTTTCTTACCTTTTTATGGGTAGTCAAATAAAAAAAGAACCACTGTATTTTGTTGTCATCCTGTCTCCCTACTTGCTGGCTGTGTGAACTTAGGCATATTCTTTATCTTCTCTAAGCCTCACTGTCCCCACCAGCAATATGGGACCAGTAATAATACTTCCCTCATAGGCTGTTTTAAAGTTAAAGCAGAAAGTAAAACACCCAATACTTCCTGGTCCATGATAAAAGCTCAGTAAAGGGTAGCTGTCCACAGGAGCGGTACCTAAGAAACAGGGATATGTCCCAGTTGCTGGAAAAACCGGGCCACCATCAGTCCTTGGTCCACGAAGTAGCCTTCTCTAGAAAACCAGTGACAGTCTTGATGTCAAAAAGACACACCTATAACTTCAGAATTAACACTTGCTGCTATAAGCAACAAGACTTAGTTGGTTTCCTGTCCATCCAACTTTTCAATGGATTTTAAATTAGTTGAGCATCTTACTGTTTCTCAAGGCAATTCACTTGGTGTTATGGAGGAGACAGTAATGACTCTGACTTCCCTCCTTCAGGTCAATTAGAAGGTATAAGGAATTCACAAATAGATCAAAGGTCAAAAGAGTAAAAATAGAAAACATGCTTTGTAGACATCTTGTATAAATAGTATCATACAATAGGAACTCTCTCTCGTGTGTGTCTGTGTGTGTGTGTGTGTGCTTCTTTCACTTCACATTTTATTTTCAGGGTTTATCTATGTCATAGAATGTATCGGTATTGTCTCCATTTTTATTCCTGAATAGTCTTTTGTTGTTTGGATACACCATGGGTCTGGGAGTGGGGATGCCAATCCACTGTAACCAGGCATAAAGAATATTATTGGGGCGATGAAACTGTTCTAGAACTGGATTATGGTGATGGTTACACAACTCTTATTGAAAATCATTACATTATATACTTAAAACGATCCATTTTATGGTAGATAAATGATACCTCAATAAAACCATTAATCAAAAATTAATTGCAAACAACTGAGAGTGGAGAAATCATTTCTGGTTTTGGACATTAGGAAAGTATTCCTGGAAGAGGTGGCATACATGATGGGCTTGATAAGTTGAACTGGCCCAAAACACTAATAATGTCCAGAACTGCTTGCTATGAGCCCTTCATAAGACATCTCACTTAATTCTCAGAACAATTGCATGTACAGATGAGGTAACGTAGAAGCAGATGTCGAGAAGCAGATGTCAACTTAAAGCTACCCAAGTAGCATGTAATGGAACTGATCCTGCAGCTCATATCCCTTCAGCATCAAAGCCCAGACTGATAACTACTCTAGAATCCCATCTTTGGTCACTGCTCTTAAATCTCTGCAAATACAGGGATGCAGTGGTTTTTTTGGAACAATCTGTCATAATCTCATTTGCCAAAAGACGACCTAATTTGCCACTATCTAACCAAATTCAAACCTGATGGCAAGGTAACTTAATAAAACCACCCTCCTAATAGCACACCTGCTTAAGGCAAATGAATTGCTCAGATATAAAATGAGAATTGCGCTCTCAAAGTGCACGAGACCTGGAGGATACATTGTGCTCTCACATTGATTTCAATTACGTCTTAACCTTCAGCATGATGATGCGACATTATACTCCTCTCTCACTGACTGCTGCTGTACTCTTCCTTTTATTTCTCTTGTTAAATATGAGCTTTGCTGTGCTCCATCGATCTCTGCAAATATTCTGCTGTTTACAACTTTGATAATCTTTGTGTAATCTGTAGGAGTAATTGGATTCCTGCAAACGTGATTGAATTTTCAACAGCGCTGAGATGGGGAAAAATGGGGAACCCGCCATAATGGAAGCATCCCAGGTTCAGAAACCACTTTTGTTCTCTAGTTAAAGTTGACCTTTTCTCTCAGGTTTGAAAGGTTATGTCCTAATAAGTTTGGATGCTATAACAGAAAGGATGTGGTTTCTTTAAATGAAGCAAGACTGTAAAAGTCACAGCTCTGTGGCCCCTTAGATTATATTACTGCTGTGGTGGTTATTATCTTATTCAATAAAATAAGGATGAAGGGGTTCCCATCGTTAAAAAATATCACTCTCTTCTGGCAAACAGACACACACACACACACACACACACACACACACACACACACACAAACCTTTGAGTCCTTAGTTTTGCTACTTTTTGTGCAATTAGCCTTTCCTAGGGCTCTTTTTCATCAACAAAAGGAACATGGAAGGGAAAGTGGCCAGTGCTGGTTTCTTACCTTTTAAAAAAATTCTTCTTTTTTAAAAAATTTTTAATTGTTATCAGTACATGGTAGGTGTATACTGGTTTCTGATCATGACTCTGCTACTTGCTAGCTGGGTGACCTTGGGCAAAGTAACCTCTCTATGCTTTACTCCCCTGTATTTAAAATAGGAAATAATAACAATATTTACATTATAGAGTTGTTAGGAGGATACATTAATTAATTTTTCAAATGCTTAGACCATCAGCATAGAGCAAGCATAGTGAATTTGTCAGCTAAATGGAATAAAAGGAGAAAGATGTCACATGGACAATATTTTGCTGGAGTTTAGGTTGTGGTGCGGCTTGGTATTTTTATATCAGGCTCAGAAAAGTACCTTGAAAGGAAGGGAGCCACATCAAGGAGGGTGACCTTAGGGCCTGTGAGACCGAGAGGTGACAGTATAGAAGAGATCACATGTGACAGCGTTCCCACAGCCTGGCCTCCACCTGCAACACCCAGCACTGTCCGCCATCACTGTCCCATTACCAATGGACTGTTTTTACTCTTTGTAAATAAGTGAAGTATTAGCTTTAATGTTTTCTGATCATGACAATATTTGTAGATAAGAACATTTTAAACATTCAACAGTAAGAGACTATTGAAAAGAAATGAAATTCTTTGAATAGAAGTAATTAAAATAATAATGTAACTCTTTAAGCATTGCTATGGAAAGATGTTAATTATATATTGTTATGAGCCCATTATTGGGAAAAATGTATTTAGGAATAAGTATGGATGGATATATGATAATTTGGCATTTTATTTGGGTTGTAAAATAGTGACTGAGTGTTTTTTTCCTTTCTTTGTTTTTACCCTTTTTTTGATAAATTTGGTAAATTGTTTCTCCCATCCTTCTCAATTCATGTAAAAGCTCCTGTCTCGTTTAAATTTATGCCAACTGTTGTACCATCTTGTCCACCCCCCACCTCATTGCTATCTGACCTTTAGACATTCTCTATGATGAATAAAGACTTCAGCATCTTGGTTATGGTCTTCAACTTCACCCCAATTACTACCAGTTTTTTCTGGGACTTCAATCTGCAAAGGTGGCCCAAGTCAGCATCTTGTCCTCACAAGACCTTGACTTCCTTAGAGCCAAGGAGGAAGTCTTCTGTATCCCACCAACTCAGCCAGCCACTCCCACCCAGAACCACCCCCCTGCATGGTCCCTATTAGAAGCTGCTCCTCTCTGGAGCTCGTGCTGATTCAAACACCTCATGCTGACCACCCCCTTCTCTCCCTCCACTTCCCTATGGGATCTATCTGTGTCGATGTGTCACAGATACCTCCAACATACAATGACTGAAACTGAGAGGAGTCTGACGTACACCCTTAGATTTAAACTTTAATCAAATTTGTTGATGCCAGAAGATTGGGGTTCCCTTTTCTGTGAGCAATGTTGAGGTTGAAAGGAGCTGCAAAGATTCATGCCAAAGTACAGACTCATGTGTCAATAATTCTTCATGGACCAGGGCATTTTATTCACTGCAAGGTAAGTACATTCTTAAATAGATAGCTGAGCTTCGGTTTTTTGTACACTACCATCAACACGTGTGTTAGAGTGATGAGCCTCTAGTTGTTGCTGCTGTGAGTCTTGTTGCTCCAGATGTAAGTGGTCAGATAGGCAAGAATGGCATCAAGGACACCACATGTGGACAAAGAAGATGCCGGGTGTCGTGGCCCTCCTCCAGAAGGTGGTCTACACAGTTCACAGAGAACTGTAGCTCAACTTGTGCAGAGTGAGAGCCGGTCTGCTTCTTATCCCTATAGTAGCTTTGATGCCTCTTTTTTCCAGGCACAATATTTGGTGGATTTTGCTCTGATTGACTCAGCTGAACTCTTCAGCTGGCCTAGATTCTAAAGATGCCAATTCATGGTCCACTGAATCTTCACTCTCCAGCCCCTTATTAATAAGTGACATTTAGCTTATAATGCCTAGACTAGCTGTTGGTATCCACCTGGCCATGATTCGACCTGGGTTTAGAAATGTACATGATAGGTATCGTTCACCCTAATGACTGGACTTCCTTTAGAAGGAATTCTTACTTTCTACTTGACTCTAACATTGCAAAAATAAATGTATGTTTCAGTGGAAAACTTTTCCTTGTCAGAGGACACCACTTTAACATATCTGATTCTAACACTGCACTGTCTTTGAGCATATTTACAACTCTTTTGTAAGCTTTAGGTCACTGGTAGATATGTAGAATATTTTGTACAGTAGAGGTTCAATTACCTTCTCACGAAGCTGCAATAAAACCAATTTTGCCTCTATTTATAAATTCATTTCAATATTCTTGATCAATATCCATATGACTGTTTTTAACAAATTGTCTTTTGCAGTTATAACATCTATCCATTCTCTCATGAGTTGAACTGAATATTTTAAGGCATGTTCGTTTTATATCTGTATGCCTGGCATGATTTTAACTTGTTTTAAAATATCCTTTACTTCTTTTAGATTTCACAACATGCTCAATGGATTTACCTACCATAGCCAGGTAAACATTGTTGACAGAGAAGTATACCTCATGCATGCTTCAAGCCCAGGAGTGTTTTTTGCTTTTGTTTGTTTGTTTGTTTTTGACTCCTCTCAATTGAATCCAAAACACCAACAGAACTTTGTTGATGTTTCATTTTTCTATATTTAATTTTCCTCTCAAATATATTTATATTATTGTTTGGTTTTTGGTATATTTATGGCAAATAAATTATTCCCAATTTTTGGCAGTACAGGTTGGGAATTTATTTATTTATTTATTTATTTATTTATTTATTTATTTATTTTGAGACGGAGTCTTGCTCTGTCGCCCAGGCTGGAGTGCAGTGGCCGGATCTCAGCTCACTGCAAGCTCCGCCTCCCGGGTTTACGCCATTCTCCTGCCACAGCCTTCCGAGTAGCTGGGACTGCAGGCGCCCGCCACCTCGCCTGGCTAGTTTTTGTATTTTTTTTAGTAGAGACGGGGTTTCACCGTGTTAGCCAGGATGGTCTCGATTTCCTGACCTCGTGATCCGCCCGTCTCGGCCTCGGGAATTTATTTTTATGGTCTGATCACTGGCGATCTTTGGAAATAGATTAATGGTTTATAGAAATCTAGTCTATATTGGGTGAGAGACACAAATAACTAGTTTGTCATTTTTAGGGTCTTTTTAATTCAAGTCAATTAAGAATTTCATGCCTTCCAGGAGTAGAACAGCTCTTTCATGTGTGGGCCAGTGAGTTTTTCTCTTTCTGTGTTTATTCTTGATCTATGTACAAAGTTGTAGAATTGAAGCTATAAGCTCTATTTCTCTGTACCTGTATGTCTATGTGTCTGAAATTCAGAAATGCCTTTACCTCTCATTGTGTGTATAATGTTTTTCTACCTCTGCATAGTATTAAGACATGGGCATATAAAATCTCTTAAAGGAGCTGTTTTTATTTGCATATATATGCTTTTATAAATCTAATATTCTTAAAATTTCATGAAAATAAGGATATCATATTATGGATTTTAAATATGCTAGATTTAAAAATCATCTTCCAAAAACTGTTTTAATAATTCAAATTCACATAATTTAGGCAAATCTTTGGCAAACAAGACAAGATTAATCTTTACAGTTTAATAAAAACAATGATTTCTTCTTTGATCTATTAATATTAAATATGTTACAAATACACCTTTAAAAAAATTGGGTATATTTTCCCTAAACTTATATATGTATACTGATTACATAGATTAGCATTACTTCCAGTTATTGTTTAACATTATGAAAAACATAAATGTAGGTTTAACCAAATTGAATCATTGTTCTGATGAACTTATGTGTCCATAGTAAGAAGGGTTTTGCTTCAGATTTTGAGAGTCTGTTGCTAGGTGCATATATGTTTATAATTCTTATATATTCTGGATGGATTGACACTTTTATTAATTTATAAGGTCCTTCTTTGTCTCTTAAAACAATTTTTGAACTGATGTCTGTTTTGTGTGATGTTAGTATAGCTACCCCAGGTATCTTTTCTTTGCCATATGAATGGAATGTATTTTTCCATTCTCTCACTTTCAACCTACTTGTGTCTTTGAAACTAAAGTAAGTCTCTTGCATAGGCATCATACAGTCAGATTGTTTTTAAGAAAAAAATCATTATTCCAATTAATGTCTTTTTATTAAATATTTTAATCCACGACATTAAATATAATTAGTGGTAAGAAAGGACTTACCTGTATGATGTTAAAATGTGTTTTCTTTACATCTTATATGTTTTTCCCCTTAATTCCTCTATTTATACCTTATTTTGTGATTAACTGATGTTTTACTAGTAAACCATTTTGATTCCCTTCTCATTTATTTTCCTTCTCATTTATTTCAGGTTTTCTCCCTGTTAGTGGTTACATGGGGGATTACAATTAACATCTATATTTGATAACAATCAAGTTTGAATTAATACTAACTTACTCTCAATAGTATACAAAAAACATACTCTTCTACAGACTGTACTCTTCTTAAGTTGTTATTATCAAAAATACAATTTAATACATTGTGTGCCAATCAACATATATTTATGGTTATTATTTCAAGTATTTGTCTTTTAAATTATACAGGAAAAACTTATTTTTCTTATTTTCATATTACTTTATTCTACTACTTTCAGTTATCTTTAGTAGGATCAACAGATAATCAGACTTTTAAGAATTCTAGTCTTCAAAAACATTGTGAATAGAGTGAAAAAAGGCAGCTACAGAGTAGAAGAAAATATTTGTAGATGATTTATCTGATAAAAAATTCAATATATATATATATTTTAGAAACATCTCAAAATTCAATGATAAGACAATAAGCCATCCAATAAAAAACCAGTAAACACATTTGAACATCCATTAATCAAAGAAAATATAAAGATTGCATGTAAGCACACAGAAACATTCTGAAAATCATTAGTCATAGGAAAATGCAATGAGATGTCACAATGAGATACAGCTACCCACCAATTAGCATGGCTAAAAAAATTGACAATACCCAGTGCTGGTGAAGTGAGGAGCATATGGAACGCTCATGTACTGCTGGTAGGAAGATAAAATAGTAAGTCCACTTTGCAAAAGGGTTTGCAAGTTTCTTATAAAATTAATCATATACCTACTGGTCAGTAGTCCCATTCCTATGTATTTACTAAGTAAAATGAAAACTTACGTTTTTTTTAAAAAACATCTCCCAGTACTTTGGGAGACTAAGATGGGAGGATCTCTTGAGGACAGGAGTTTGAGACCAACCTGGACAACATAGCAAGACTCCATCTCTACAAAAGCTTAAAAAACAAAAGCCAGGCTTGGTGGTTCATGTTTATAGTCCCAGCTACTCAAGAGGCTGAGGCGGAAGGATTGCTTGTGCCCAGGAGTCTGAGGCTGCAGTGAACCATGATTGTGCCACTGCACTCTAGCCTGGGCAACAAAGTGAGACCCTGTCTCTAAAAAACAAAAGAAAAAAAAAACTCTATAAGAATGTTTATGATGCCTTTCTTTGTAATTTCCCATACTGAAAATAATTCAAATGTCCTTCAACAGATGAATGCATAAATTCCCTCCAATGGAATACTACTCAGTAATAAAAAGGAATGAACTATACATGTAACAGCACAGATAAATCTCAAATTCGTTATGCCAAGTGAAAGAAGACAAAATTAAAGATTGCATTCTATATGACTCCATGTATATATCATTTCCAGAAAATGCTTAACTATAAAGACAGAAAAAAGACTTATGTTTGCCAGGGGCCGTGGGCTGGTCAAGAAGCTGACAAGGAAGGCACATAGGGAAATTTGGGGGAAGAGATGAAGTGTCGCGTATTTTGATTGTAGTAGTGATTACATGGCTGTGTACATTTATCCACACTTAAAGAACTACACACTAAATAGGTTGAATTCTACAGTATATAATTATACATTAATCAAAATATGAAAATAATGCCGGACATTGTCCTGTAAGTCTAGCTAACTAAATCTTCAGTCATCCTGTGCTGCAAATGCCATAGCTGTTCCCAGTTTTTTTACATTTGGTCAAATTGCCTACCAGAAGAAACTGAGACAAAGGGAAGTCTTTCTCTGGATCATCAGCCATTAAGTAGGATGTGGGCATCATGCCTTTGTTCTTCACCTCAAGGATTTGCCATCAGACAGATTCATGTGAGTCTGTTGCAGTCACTATTTTACAGAGACAATAAATTCCTAAGGACCAGAATGGCACAGCCTCTATCCAAGGCATGATCTTTTATTCACTATGATGCCTAAGTAGTCACAGTATCAAAAATGGGCAAAGGTGTGAGAAGAATAGATGAAATTTGAAGAACTTTAATTCCAAACTGTGGAAAAAATTGATGACATGAATTCTCATAAAGTAGAAAATCTTTCTTAATTATTGTATTGCTTTTGCCACTCAGATCTAATGGTGAGCACTGCTAAATTCACACTGTTTAGTTTTTTTGAGCTCCTTTTTTCTTCTGTGTTGATGACAACCGATTAATTAATGGCTATAAATAAGAATATGTATATGGATATAAATAACTCATATTTATCCTACTGTTTAAAGTATACCAAATCCCTCTTAGAAGTCAGGGAGAAATGATCTGCTCTATCTATGTATATAAATTTACGTAAATGTATGCATATAGCTTTCTCAAGACAAATTCAAACCCAGAAAATTGCAGTCTCACCAAAGGGGGTGTTCACCCTCAAGTTCTCTCCAATGAACACTGTCCCATTAATCTGAGATCTGGCTCATCCATTAGCAATCACAGTTTAGAGAGTTGGCAGAACACAGAACTCTAAGGTTGGATTATACACAAAGGGATAATTTCATTTTATCTTCCAGAATGCAGATTCAAAAAATATCAAACTATTTATTTCTACATCAATATAAAAATCATCCAAACGGTTATTTCATGGAGGTTCGCATACCAATTTATTTAAAAGAGCATTGTCATCTCCTTTTCCAATTCTAGCAACCTCACACCTTATTTGAGAATTTAAAAAGATAACTACCAATTTGGGGAGAAATGGACTTATAGCCAATAGAAAGTGAATTATTTGTGGAATAACTGCCTGTTTTCAAATAGATATAAAAAATTGTATAGATAAAACATATTCATTATTTTAGCTACACAGAATATAAAAATATCCATAATTTTACACCACAGACAGAAAATATTTTACAAAATTAAGATCATAGAACACATAATATATCCTAGCTTACATTCAGATTGTTTTGCTTAATAGAATACCATATGCATTGTCTTGTTCACTATTCTTCCGCAAAATGATGTTAATGGCCTTATAATCTTTCATTGTATGACCATATCATAATTTATTTTGCAAATCTTCTATTGTGAATACTTATGTCTTTGCAATTTATCACGTTATAAATAATGTTGCAATAACACCCCACATGCATTTCTGAGTATTTCCTTTGGATAAATTCCTGGAAGTAGAATTACTAGGGGAGAGGATATAAACACTCTTATGAACCTTTGGATACATTTTGCCAAATTACTCTTGAGAAAGGATAAAACAATTTATTTTCCTACCATCAGTGACTGTAAGTATTGTCCTACCACACCTTTGAGAACAGATTTTCCATATGTAATTTTATTCTTTGTCAATTTGATAGATGAATAATCGCATTTCATTGTTTTAATTTGCATCTATTTGATTAGAAACTAGGCTGATTCTGTTAGGTCTATATTATCCATATGTATGCTTGTGAATTTCAGTTTATGTCTCCTGCATCTTTTTTTGTTAGATGTTCCTCTTTTTTATTGATCCACTAAAGTTATTTAAATATTAAACATATTAGCTTTGGAAGAAAAACTGGTGATAGGAATGTGCATAGAAAACATTCTGATAGCATAAACCCCCGAAGATTAATGCTGGCTATTTTATCTCTGGAGATGAGGATAAGTGGCAAGAAAGAAATGATGGTTATCCTCAGTTTACCATTTCAACCTGATCCATTCTTCAGCCCTTCCTGTTCTCTATGCCCCAGGAGGCTGATCTCTATGCATTAAATTGCTAAGGCCCCTCTTGCCCTGCATTTTCCTGTTGGTTTTGCCTAATGGGCTTCCGGGACAATAGATCAGAGGGCAAGAAGAGAGAGAAGAGGGGTACTTATATCCTCTCCCACTCTCTGCATGTTTCCTTCCTTCCTTCCTTCCTTCCTTCCTTCCTTCCTTCCTTCCTTCCTTCCTTCCTTCCTTCCTTCCTTCTTTCTTTCTTTCTTTCTTTCTTTCTTTCTTTCTTTCTTTCTTTCTTTCTTTCTTTCTTTCTTTCTTTCTTTCTTTCTTTCTTTTTCTTTTTCTCTCTCTTTCTTTCTTTTCTTTCTTTCTTTCTTTCTTCTTTCTTTCTTTTTCTTTTTCTTCTTTTCTTTTTTTTTAAAATCTTGCTCTGTGGCTGGAGTACAGTGGTGTGATCTTGGCTCGCTGCAACCTCCATCTCCCAGGTTCAAGTGAACCTCCCACCTCAACCTCCTGAGTAGCTGAGATGACAGGCACCCACCACCACTCCTGGCTAATTGTTGTATTTTTAGTAGAGACGGGGTTTCACCATGTTGACCAGGCTGGTCTCAAACTCCTGACCTCAGGTGATCCACCTGCCCCTGCCTCCCAAAGTACTGGGATTATGGGCATGCACCACCACACCCAGCCCTCTGCCTGTGTTTCTATGATTCTGGTCTATCCTGCATTCATCTGTGCTCATAGGTTCTATCAGATGTGGATCCAATTGTTGGTCTAAAAACTTACTTCCTTTCTTATGGCCATTATCAACCTGGGTGACACCAACTTCCAGCTGCTGCTGGTCCTTAATACGCCACCATCCTCTGTTGATTCCCTTCTTGGTGCCAATATCTCTGCATATTGCACCTTTATTTAGCTTTCTGTTTAAAGCGTGTCCCTTGAGTGTGTCACCTCCTTCTGCCAGGACCCTCTCACACAGCAGGTGATTAATTTTTCACCTTAAATATTCCTATAGTGCTTGTTGATTTCATTTTTTCACAATAATTATGTAGAAATTTTGTAATTAATTGTAATCTCCCTGGCCACTGAGATTTGTTCTTCTGTCATTTGATAAGCACTGTTCATTTTTCTACCGAGTCATTGGCCTCCTTACTGTCAATTTGTAAGAGTTCGTTGGCTATTACTGATTTTTAACCATTGCATATTATCTACATTATAAATATAAATATTCCCCCAAGTCTAACACTTATATTTTGATTTTGTTTAAAATATGTTTGGACATACAAACATAAAATTATATTCAGTCAAATTGCCTACATATTCTTCTGTAGCCTCTGGGTATGCTGTCCTGATTAATAAACTTCATTAACCTAAATATATATATAGCCTCAATATATGTATAGTTTCCTTCCCGTTGATGCACATTTAGGCTATTTCCAATTTTTGGTTATTTTGAATAATGTTAAAAATACTGGTGTGCAACTCTTTGTGTGAATATAAAGTTTATTCTTTCATATAATGTAAAGTAAAAACCATTCACAGTCAGGAAAATTAAAACTAATGTAGCAATTGGAGGAGGAGCAAGACGGCAGAATAGATGGCTCCACCAATTGTCCCCCCAATAATGACCCCAATTTAACAACTATCTACAAAGAAAAATCACCTTCATAAGAACCCCAAATCAGGCAAGCCCCCATCATACCTTGTTTTAACTATGTATGGCTGAAAGAGGCACTGAAGAGATAGAAAAAACAGTCCTGAATCATAGATATCACCTTTCACCCATCGGCAGCAACAGCATGGTGCAGAGAGCATCTCTGGGTGCTGGGGCAAGGAGAACACAACAATTGTAAGGCACTGAACTCAGTGCTGTCCTGTTAGAGCAGAAAGGAGAACTGGACCAGACTCAACTGAGGCCTGCCCATGGAGGGAGCATTTAAACCAGCCCTAGTCAGGGGGGAATCACTCATCTCAGGGATTAGAATATCAGTTCCTGCAAACCTCACCACTGCAGGCTGCGGTACTCTGCGTCTCTAAGCAAACCTGAAACGCAGTCTAGGTCATAAGGACTGTAACTCTAAGGTGAGTCCTAGGGCTGAACTGGGCTCAAAGAAAGTGGAGTGGGGGAGCATGCAACCTACTGAGACAGCAGCTGGGGTGGTTAAGGGAGTGCTGGCATCACCCCTCCCCTAACCCCAGGCTGCACAGTTTGCAGCTCCAAAAGAGACCCCTTCCTTCCACATGAGAAAAGGAGAGGGAAGAGTGGGGGAAAGACTTTGTTTTGCATCTTAGATATCAGCTCAGCCATGGCAGGATAGGGCACTGGTCAGAGTTGTGAGGCCCCTGTTCTATGCCCTAGCTCCCAGACAACATTTCTGGACACACTCTGGGTCAGAAGAAAACCCACTGCCTTGAAGGGAAGGCCCCAGTCCTGGCAGTATTTATCACCTGCTAACTGAAGAGCCCTTGGTCCCTGAAAAACCAGCAGCGACACCCAGGTACTGCATCGAGGGCCTTGGGTGAGTCTCTGAGACTTGCTGGCTTCAGGCGAGATTCAGCATATTACTAGCAGTCATGGCTATTGGGCAAAAATCCTTCCACTTGAGAAAAACAGAGGGAAAAGTAAGGGAACTTGGTCTTTACCCTTACGCACAAGCATGGCCACAGTGGGGTAGAGCACCAAGCAGGCTTCTGGAGTGCCTGATTATAGGACTTGACTTAGATGGCAACTCTGAACCTACCCTGGGCCAGAAGGGAGCCCACTGCCTTGAAGGGTGGGTCCCAGCCAGGTAGCATTCTTCACAAGTTGTCTTAGGAGCCCTTAGACCTTAACGGAACATCAACAGTCGTCTGGCAGAACTCCCCAGGGCTTGTGGTGGCAGTGGCTATGGGGTAGGCTCCTCTGCCTTTGGAAAGGGAAGGGAAGAGTGGGAATAATTACCTCTTGCATGTTAAGTGCCAGCTCAGCTGCAGTATAATAGAATACCAGATAGACTTCTAAGGATTTTGACTCTAGTCCCTGACTCCTGGGTGGCCCCTCTGGACCACCTGGGGCCTGAGGGAACTTGTCACTCTGAAGGGAAGGATGCATGCCTGTCTGGCTTTGCCACCTGCTGATTATAGAGACCCAGGGCCTTGAGCAAACATAGGTAGTTGCCAGGGAGTGGTTATAGCAGGTCTTGGGTGAGACCTAGTGCTGCGCTGGCTTCAGGTCTGACCCAGCACAGTCATAGTGGTGGTGGCCACAGGGGTGCTTGTGTCACTCCATCCCCAGTTTTACGTGGCTCAGAACAGAGAGAGAGACTTCATTTGTTTGGGAGAAAGTAAGGGAAGAGAACAAGAGTCTCGGCCTGGTAATCCAGAGAATTATCCCAGATCTTGTCCAAGACCATCAAGGTGGTACCTCTAAGAACCTGCAAAAAGCACAGCATTATTGGGGTTTGGTGTGCCCATAAAGCAGTTACAGCTTAGATCACAACACCCAAGTCCTTTCAAATATCTGGAAAACCTTCCCAAGAAGGACAGGCACAAACAAGCTCAGATAGTGAAGACTATAATAAATATCAAACTCATCAATGCCCAGACAGCAAACAACATCTACTAGCAGCAACACCATCCAGGAAAACATAACTTCTCACATGAACTAAATAAGCCACCACAGACCAATCCTGGAGAAACAGACATATGTGACCTTTCAGACAGAGAATTCAAAATAGCTGTGTTGGGGAAACTCAAAGAAATTAAAGATAACACAGAGAAGGAATTCAGAATTGTATAAGATAAGTTTAACAGAGATTGTAATAATTAAAAAGAATCAAGCAGAAATTCTGGAGTTGAAAGATGCAATTGGCATACTGAAGAATGCATTTGAGTCTTTTAATAGCAGAACTGATCAAGCAGAAGAGTTAGTGAGCTTGAAGAGAGGCTATTTAAAAATACACATTCAGAGGAGACAAAAGAAAAAAGAACAAAAAACAATGGAGCACACCTACTGGATCTAGAAAACAGCCTCGAAAGGGCAAATCTAAGAGTAATTTTCCTTAAAGAGGAGGTAGAGAAAGAGATAGAGGCAGAAAGTTTATTCAAAAGGATAATAACAGAGAACATCTCAAACTTAGAGAAAGGTATCAATATCCAAATACAAGGAAGTTATAGAAAACCAAGCAGATTTAACCCAAAGAGGACTATCTTAAGGCATTTAGTAATCAAATTTCCAGATATCAAATATAAAGAAAAGATCCTAAAAAGCAACAAGAGAAAAGAAACAAATAACATCAAATGGAGCTTTAATATGTCTGACCACAGCAGACTTTTCAGTGGATATCTTACAGGCCAGGAGAGCGTGGCATGACATATTTAAAGTGCTGAAGAAAAAAAAAAAGAAAAACTTTTACCCTAGAATAGTATATGTGGCAAAAATATCCTGGAGAAATAAAGACATTCCCAGACAAAACAAAACCTGAGGGATTTATCAACACCAGACCTGTCCTACAAGAAATGCTAAAGGGAGTACTTCAGTCAGAAAGAAAAGGAAACTGAATAGGACACCAAAAAAAATGGAAAAAAATTCAATGTTTGTGTAATAGAATAACTGATATTGTTAAAATGTCTATGCTCCCCAAAGCAATCCACAGATTCACTGTAATCTCTATCAAAGTACCAATGACATTCTTCACAGAAATTTTAAAAAAATTCTAAAATTTTTATGAAACCACAAAAGACCCAGAATAGCCAAAGCTCTCCTGAGCAAAAAGAACAAAACTGAAAGAATCACATTACCTGACTTCAAATTATACTGCAGAGCTATAGTTACCAAAAGAGCATGGTACTAGCATGAAAACAGATGCATAGACCAATGGAACAGAATAGAGAACCAAGAAATAAATCCACACACCAACAGTGAACTCATTTTCAACAAAGGTGCCAAAAACACACACAGGGGCAAGGACAGTCTCTTCAATAAATGGTGCTGAGGAAACTGCATATCCATATCCCTGTCTCTCATCATATACAAAAATAAAATCAAAATGGATTAAAGACTTAAAGCTAAGACCTCAAACTATGAAACTACTACAAGAAAACACTGGGGAAAATATCCAGGACATTGGTCTGAGCAAAAAATTTTTGAGCAATACCCCACAAGCATAGGCAACCAAAGCAAAAATGAACAAATTGGATCACATCAAGTTAGAAAGCTTCTGCACAGAAAAGAAAACAATCAACACAGTGAAAAGACAACCCTTACCTTTCTGAGTAGGGATTAATAACTTGAATATATGAGGAACTCAAACAGTTCTACAGGAAAAAAAATCCAATAATCCAATAAAAAATGGGCAAAATATTGCAATAGACGTTTTTCAAAAGAAGACATACAAATGGCAAACAGGCATATCTGATTATCAACATTGTTGATCATCAGGGAAATGCAAATCAAAACTATAGTGAGATCATCTCACCCTGATTAAAATGGCTTATCCAAAAGAAAGAAATAACAAATGCTGGTGAAGATGTAGAGGAAAGGGTACTCTCGTACACTGTTGGTGGGAATGTAAATTAGTACAACCACTACGGAGAATAGTTCGGAGTTTCCTCAGAAAACTGAAAATAGAGCTACCATATGATCCAGTAATTCCACTGCTGGGTATAGACCCCAAAGAAAGAAAATCAGTATATTAAAGAGATATCTGCACTTTCTTGTTTGTTGCAGCACTGTTTACGATAATCTAAGATTTGGAAGCAACCTACACGTCTATCATCAGATAAATGGGTAAGGAAAATGTGGTACGTATATGCAATGGAGTACTATTCAGTCATAAAACAGAAGGGAATCCTGTCATTTGCAACAGCGTAAATGGAACTGGAGATCATTATGTTAAGTGAAATAAGCCAGGCATTAAAAAAAACAAACATCACATGTTTTTAATTATTTGTTGGATCTAAAATTTAAAACAATTGCCTGGACATAGAGAGGAGAAGGAGGCTGGGAAGAGTAGTGGGAGGTTTGGAGGTAGGTGGGGGATGGTTAATGGCCACACAAATAATAGAAAGAATGAATAAAATAGTGATTGCATAATAGAGTGACTACAGTCAAAATTGTGCATTTTGAAATAACTAAAATAGTGTAATTGGATTGTTTGTAACAAAATATAAATATTTGAGGGGATGGATACCCTATTCTTTATGATGTGATTATTTCACATTGCATGCCTGTATCAAAACAGCTCTTGTACCTCACAAATATGTACCTATTATGTATCCACAAAAATTTTAACATCAAAAATAGAAAAAAAATGCAGTGACAAAATATGACTTTAATTTCAAGAGTTTGGAGAAAATTGAAAATTATAAAACTTATTCCTGGTCGGCATAATGGAAAAAATGTTGTCTCAAAAGTTACTGGAGAAAGTATAAATTTTTATAGTCTTTTTGGAAAGTAAAATGGCAATAGCTCTTAAAATTAAAAGTACACATGCTGTTCAACCCAGCAATTCCACGTCTGGGAATCCAACTGATAGTAATAAAAGCATCAATATAGTAGGAGACATATACCAGGATGTCCATTGCAGCATTGCTTGTAGTAGCAAAAATAAATGCCAATGACAAAGACAGGCTTGAAAAATCCATGTAATGGAGTAGTTTGAAACCACTTTAAAGAATGAATTATAGCTGTAACCGTTAAAAGGATTTCTATGAGGTATTGTTGAATAAGAAAAGAAAGGTAAAGAAATATATTTGATATACCATTTTTGTGAAGCTAACAATGACAAAAATGTGTGGGTATGCACGGGTATGCATAAATTTGCAAATAGTTACATGAAAATGAAGAAAAACAGAGAAGAACTTACAACTGTTTTGTTAGCACAGTTAATTGGCTATTGGATTTGGAAGTGGGGCAAGAAAAACACTGTAATAGAAAAATAAAACTCACCACCTATGATATGATCCCTTATTTGTTTGTTATAGTAAAATAAAAGTCTTCTTCATCTACTCAAAACACTTCTGACACTAAATGTGTGGGTTTTCTACACCAAGCAATTTAATTCTCTGCAGACACCAACCGGGTGTCCTACAATTAAATTCAATTTGACACCAATTACCTGAGTTAGCACAGACCCTGCAAATTAAAGGCTCAATCTCATAAGCCTGCCCCCGACCTCAGATACTAATTTCAAGTAGTCCCTAGGATATCCACATGTCTGTCTGACTTGGCTACAAATTGTGGGTTCCTATGACCCTCTTCTCGGGCTTGATAACTTGCTATAACACCTCACAGAACCCAGGGAAAACAGTTTACTATTAGCAGTTTATTATTAAAATTATTATACAGAATACAAGTGAAGCCAGATGAAGAGGTACACAGGGCAAGGTCTGGAAGGGTCCCAAGCTCAGGAGCTTCTGTCTCCCTGGAGTTATATGTATGCCACCCTCATGGCATGGGAATGTGTTTACCAATCTGAAAGCTCCTTAACTCTGTAGTTTAGGGTTTTTGCACAGGTTCCATTACATAGGCATGATTTATTAAACCATTGGCCACTGGTGATTGAACTCAATCTCCAGCCTCCCTCCCCTCAGAAGTCAAGGGATAGGGCTGAAAGTTCAAACCCTCTGATCACATGGTTGATTCTCCTGATGACCAGCCCCCATTCTGCATAAGCCAATTCATTAGCATAAACTTGGGTTTATTGAGAAAGGGGCTCATTATGAGTAACCAAAAATGCTCCTTTCACCCCTATTACTCAGGAAATTACAAGAGTTTCAGAAGCTCCATGCCAGGAACTTCTATATATGAAGAATATATTCCTTCCTTCTATGGGGAGAAAAACAAAATATATACTCATTAGATCACAATGGAAATATGCATATGTATCTATAAATAAATTAGAAAAAGGACTAGATTTGTATCTATTGACTTGTAGAGAAACCATGATAGACTGTCAAGCACAAAGGCCATGTTGCATAGTAATGTGTAAATGAGCAGTAAAGAAAACCCTATACGTGCGTACAGATACATAGGCCAATGTACGGTTATATAACTTAGAAGAAAAATTATAAACATCCTAGATTGTTCATTTTAGAAGTGAAGGTAAGAAGGAGAAAAGGTGGGTAGGTTACCAGGGTAATCATGGTTTTATATATACAAAGCTTTCTATTTTGTATTATTTCAAGCAAAGTATTTTTTTGTCATCGGAAAAATATAATTAAAAAAATAGGAAATAGAGAAGAGAAACCTGATGATAGTTCAATTCCAAAGAGTTTAGGGAGGTAGATATGAACACTGCCTGGGAAAAACAGGAAAGACCCAACAAGAGAGTTAGTTTGGATATTGTCCCTGCCCAAATCTTAAGTCGAAATGTAGTTCCCAGTGTTGGGGATGGGGCCTGGTGGGAGGTGATTGGATCATGGGGGTGGATTTCCATGATGATTTAGCACCATCCTCTTGCTACTGTCCTCATGATAGTGAGTTCTCCTGAGATTTGGTCTTTTAAATCTGTAGCAGCCCCCTTCTAGCTCTCCTGCTCCTGCTCTGGCCATGTGACGTGCCTTCTCCCCCTTTTCCTTTCTCCATGATTGTAAATTTCCCAAGGCATCCCCAGAAGCCGAGCAGATGCCAACATCATGCTCCTGTACAGCCTCAGAACCGTGAACCAATTAAACCTCTTCTCTTTATAAATTACCCAGTCTAAGGCTAACTAATTTAGTATATCCATATTTCTGCTCATGCTAGTCCATCCTATCGAATCCGTCTCTTTCTTCCTTCACTTCCTTCTCCAAAAATTATTTAAGTTCTGTATGCTAGGCACTGAGTTTGAAATATGAGCCAGAATGCAATTTGTGATTTTGAGAGATTCACAAGTGGAACAGATAGACAGAATATTAGGGCATTGGAATATAGTGTCACGAGCACCATCGGATTGGAATCCAGAAAATGAATCTTTAACTCTGCCCTAGGATGGGCAGAGAAAGAAGACTTTCCTGAGGAGGTGAAATGTGAGATGGATCTTGACAGATGAGAGGGAGGAGAAAAAGAATTCCAGGCTATTCCTTTATAGGGCTTCTCCCCTTTTTCTATTCCAGGTATTTCTTTATAGCAGTATGAAAATGGCCTAATATAGGAGGCTATCTGAAACAGAGCTTGGAAGGACAGAAAACATTCCACAGGTAGAGAAGTAAGTCATTCCAAGAAAAGCAAACAGCATGCGCAAAGGCACAAAGATATGAAAAAAAAGTGTCTTAAAATTAAATGAGACTGGAGAGAAAAAAAGTAATTTGGGACTGTATCATGGCATACTGAGAAGCTTGGGTTTTTGTATGGTATCTCAGGGTGTCTCAGACTCAGCCTCATTGACGTTTTGGGTCTATGCATGATAGGATGTTTAGCAGCATCTCCATTAGATGCCAGTAGCAACCCTCTCCCCTCACCTTCCCAGCCAGTTGTAAGAACCAAAAATATCTCCAGACATTGTGAAATGTAACCTTGGGGACACAATCCCCCATTCACCTCCTTAAGAACCACTGCTGTGGTTAACAGGGAGTACGTTTTTTAAAGCAGTTGAACAGCTGGATCCATACTGATTCTTACCATGGCCTTTCTGGCGCAAGACAGATTCAAGGGGGAGGGAAGCAGAGAGACACCCAGGGAGGCTGATGCAGCAATTTACGTACAGAGTGAGGACAGCCAAAAATAGGGCAGTGTCTACACACCCAGAGGATGCTCTCCCTCCTAAATTCGCCTCAAATTCATTCCTTCCCTCTATACCTAGTGCTATATCCTGGTTCAAATGAACCTTAATTATTGCCTTGTCCACCCCTTCCAGCCTCTCCCCAATCTAATCATCACTGCCAGAGAGAATTTTCTTAAAAGCAAATCAAAACATGTTTATTTCCAGCTTAGGAACCTACAAAATTCCCCTAACACTGGCAGGATCAAGAACAACCTCACTGTCGAGAATGAGCCCCTTCCTGAGCAGGGCTCTACCCACTTGCCTTGTCTCCTGTCTGTCAATTTCTAGGTCATGTATTATGAAAACCTACTCGCAATCTCTTGAATGTGTCTAATGTTCCTTAAGAACTTCCTCTCAGCCTGGAATTCATTTTCTCCTCCTCCTCATCTGTCAAGATCCACCTCACATTTCACCTCCTCAGGAAAGCCTTCTTTCTCTGCTCATCCTAGGGTAGAGTTGAAGACTCTTTTTCTGGGTTCCAATCCTATGGTGCTTACCATGCTATATTCCAATTCCCTAATATTCTGTCCATCTGTTCCACTTGTTGTGAATCCCTCAAAACAAAACATTACATTCTGGCTCGTCTTTCAAACTCAGTGCCTAGTATACAGGACCTAAATAATTTTTGGAGAAGGAAGAAAGAGACAGATTCAGTAGAACAGACTAGCACAAGCAGGAATACGAATGTGCTAACTTAGTAATTGTACACATAATTTAAAAAAGAGACCTAGGATAATAAAATGTCTCAGTAATGGACTTAATCAGTATACTTATAGAAGAGGTACTTCAGGAAGAGGGGAAAATTGAGCTATTCATAGTAGAAGAGAAAGAACTCTTGGGTTGAGGGAATTCATGGTCCAGAGCACACAACGTCCTGATTAAATTTAGCCTTTGGTATATTTTCTTTGGCTCCCAAACCATTGCTGTATATTTTCTTTGAAAAGTCAATAGTAAAGTAATGATTAATTGTAGAGTTTATAACAATTTAAATAATTGAAAATAAGGTATCATAAAATAATAATTTTTGCCTTTTCCCAACATGGATTGCTGAATAAGAAACCAAGATGAGTGAACCGGGTTGCTACAGAAGGCAAGAACCTGCCGTGACCAGGTGAAAGGACCAAAGAGCAACATAAACAGTTGGTAGTTTTTTAACCTGTTAATGAACTTGTATTACATTTATTACTTTGATAATATATTTTGCAGATTCGTGGGCAGGCAGGAGTCTGACTCTTATTCCTAATATAACCAACACAAGGTTTATGGAAGAAAAACTAATTGTAGAGACTACTTCAGGTGTAGGTAACGGTCTTGTGCCTGAGGAGGTCGTTGAGCATTCAGTTAATATGGGATTGGGGAAGGCAAGGGTCTAATACTCAAAGAAAAGTCCTGAGAAGCTGGAACCACTCCAAAGTTGTGGATTCTTTGCATGTCCACATTGAGGAGCGGATCTTCTCCAGGACTCTCATTCACCCACAGCAGCCACTGGACTAGGTCCTGAGTGAGTCCATGTAGGATCTGAGGATCTTCATTCCATGAAGAATGTAAGGCTTTGCATGGGGATTGTGCTCGCAGATTGCAAACATGTTTGCTAAGGAGTCTCGCACATGGTGTTTTATGGATTAAAGAGAAGAGCAATAATGGTGCTTTACTCTCAATTCCCGGAGAAAAGCAACCAAACCTGATATTGATTTTTTTTTCTTTTGCTAGTTCAATACTTAATGTTACATATTAAGCAACAGGATTTTACAATTCACTAGCCCTTCACTTACAGGGAATTAAGCAATAAAAATCCATTCTCTACCAAATGCCAAGAGCCAAAGCCATGCACTAATAAGTGAGTGAACCTATTGAGTGATTCAGTCAGCACATTGATTTCTTGTTTTTCCAAATATCTATTTCATTGCGATATGTGGGAACTACTTAATAGACTCCAAGGTGTTTTCCTCTGACTTTCTGTAATTTCTTGCGTTTTTTTCTCTGCTCCCTGAGCTCAAGACTCAGGAACCCATTAGTGTACCTGTTGCTAAAACCCTTGTACAGGAAGCGAGTGCATCACTGTCTGGGATCTCTTGTGTCAAGGAATTCCCAAATAGAGCTTATAAAAATCAAATGTGAAGCAAAAATGAGCTTCATTTGATCTTTACAAGATCCTTGTGAACTGTATACTATTATGTTTGCTAATAATATGGTTTCTGCTTATAGATTAGGAAAATGGCCCACATGGAGGTAGTGAGCAGCTGAGCTAGAAATGGAACCAAGTGCCCTGTTTCTAGTCCTCAACCCTGACCTTCCTGCTATGCTTCCTCTATGATATTTACATGTTATTTTCCAGAAACATTTATTGCCTTTGGTTAACTCCCATCCAGTACCACTTATTCATTAAGAAAATGGAACATGGTAGGCATTCAAGGGACAGTTGAGTATAGGTTCATTGAGAGGATTTTGCTACTCTGACACAACCTAATATTTTGCATGTTGTGTGTCATACATACGAACAGAGCAGATGTGAAGAGCAAGAAATGATGGCAATCAGTAGCCTCCAAGACCACAGTTCATAAACTGCTGGTGTTTTAGGAGCTCTAAAAAGGGCTTATGCATCCTTCAGGACCACGTAGGGAAAGATTTTCCTTGCTTTGAAGGGTTGATGAAGACAGGTCAGGCAGTGTCTTCAAATTCTGCCCGATCCCTAGAAACTCCTCATCCATGAACCAGGATCAGGCACTGGCATAGAAGGATGATTACCTCCTAAATAAGTCCCATCATATGGCTCTTAGTCAAACAACCTCATCCTAATAGGGCAGTAGAGAGGGAGGGATTAACAGAAGAGACTTCAGGGCCTTCTTGAGATGATCACAATGGCCTCATTTTTCTGCATTAATGGTTTTTAGCTGTGTCAGCGGAGTCCTGAGAGTGCTGTAGAAGTACCTGCTGTGGCCACGTAAAAGGGCCAAGGAGCAACATAAACATCTGGTATTTTCTTACTTGTTAATGGATTTGTATTACATTTATTACTTTGATCATAAACAAAAAATAAGATGAAGCAAAAACAAAAACAAAAACAAAAAATAAAGAAACAAGAAATACCTAGTACTACCATTATCAAACCTAGATCCACCATTATCACCCTGTTCAACAACTACTCTTTAACAACAACAACAACAACAACAACAAACTACATGCAGATTCTGAGCTAAAACTTCAAAACGTTACAAGCATTACTGAAATTGGCCAAATTTTCCAACAAGTCGGATGCCCATAGAACTGAAGCCTGAGAAACTTACATTTGTGCAAGTGGTGCACCTGCTGCCTGTTGACCAGCTCCTCTTCCTTACCCCTCCCTATGGTTACAGTGGGACACTAGACCCCTCATTCAACCTCCTGCAGCCTGTTGACCAGCTCCTCTTCCTTATCCCTCCCTATGGTTACAGTGAGACACTAGACCCCTCATTCAACCTCCTGCAGCCTGTTGACCAACTACTCTTCCTTACCCTCCCTGTTTTCCTTCCCCAGTATAAAAAGCTTTATCTTTAGTTGAGAGAGAGAGAGAAGGATTTGAGGTTTGTCTCTTATCTTTCTCACTGACATCACCCAAATAAAGCCTTCTCCCCTAGCAATAGTTTTTGTCTTAGTGATTGGCCTTCTGTGCATTGAACAATGGCCCCTAGACTGAAACTCTGGTATTTTGTAACATTAGTACAAGTTTACACAGCCAATATGTGGGAGAGTCAGGATCTGAACTCAGTGTCTTCCTGGTTCCAAAATCTGGGATGTTAATGATCTTGGTGTATTACTGCAGCTACCTGAATCATGCTTCTTTCTGTACCATGAATGGACTTTGAGACAGGATTACTGTTTTCTCAAGTACCAGCTATTATTGCATCTTTGATTCCAGCCTCCTTGTGTCCTGCATTGCAGTTGCTGAATCAAGGGATGGAGTATGGTTTTTCTGTTAACCCATAGCAGGAAAAGTTAAGGTTGAGTAGTTTTCTGAATAAAGGATTATCTTTGGCTGCCTGGAATGTCTGTGTTTCCCTATATCTTACTGGTACATTTGCCTGATTGACTTCCATTTGCTACTAAAGACTTTACCTCCTCTAGAAATGAATGTAACTCCCCCCATCCCACATACACACTATACCTCTGTTATCATAATACTTCCTTATTTTTCAATTATAGCACTTACCATCCTGTGTTATGACTCACTGTTTATATATCTATCTCTCCCACTAAAAGATGGATTTCATGTAGGCCAAGACCAAGACACACACACACACACACACACACACACACACGGAAAGACTCTGATTCATTAAATAGTTGCTGGATGAGTGAATGAACAAATGAATGAGTGCACACCATGGACATGCGGATAATTCTCGTTGATCTTTCTCTTATAAAGCACCAATTTTAGGCATTTTAAAAACGGTAAATTTACAACCAGTTGGGCTAGCTTGTGAGAAAATTTATTAGTCTGGAAACGAAAATGTTGACAGAATTATAACACAGAAACACAAAGGCTTTCTCTGGAAAACACAATGAAAGCAAAAGCAAAAACACCTGTGGAGTGGTTGAATAATTGGCTTACTCTGAGGGATGGGGCAGGGTAGACTAATACAGCAGCTCCCCTTCCTAAGTAACCATAAGATTAAAATACAGATTTCCATCTGGGCAACACAGGGAGACTATCTCTAAATAATTTTGTTTTAAAAATTAGTCAAGTATGGTAACGAGTGCCTGTAGTTCCAGCTGCTTGACAGAGGCTGAGGAGGACAGATAGCTTAAGCCCAAGAGTATAAGGCTGCAGTGAGCTATGGTTGCACCACTGCACTCCAGCCTGGGTAACACAGGGAGACTCCATCTCTAAAAGAAAAATGCAGATTTCCAAGTGCTGCTCCAAGAAATTCTAATTTGGGGTTTGGCTTAGGGTGTTTTTAAATTTAGCAATCTCATATATTCCATTTATCATATGTCACATACTATTCTAAGTGCTTATACAAATTAGCCCACCTAATCTTCGTAACACCCCTATTTTCTTCGTATTACAGATGAGTAAACTGAGGCACGGGAAGGTCGGGCCATGTGCTTGAGGTCACATGGGCTGGAAGTGGTGGAATCAGGATTGAGTGCAGGCAGGAGATACACCATGGCTCTAATGCATTTTCATGTTCCTGGACCAATGTACTGTAACACTTCTAGAAAATCCTTCCCACCAACAGTGTATAAGTGTTCCTTTTTCTCCACAACCTTGTCAACATCTTTTATTTTTTTAAAGTTTTAGTAATAGCCATTCTGACTGGTGTTAGATGGTATCTCATTGCGATTTTGATTTGCATTTCTCTAATGATCAGTGATGTTGAGCTTTTTTTCATATGATTGTTGACCGCATGTATGTCTTCCTTTGAAAAGTGTCTGTTCAGTTCCTCAAAGACCTAAAGACAGAAATACCATTCAGCCCCAGCATCCCATTACTGGGTATATGCCCAAAGGAATATAGATCATTCTATTAGAAAAACACATGCGTGCATATGCTCATTGCAGCACTATTCACAATAGCAAAGACATGGACTGAACTTAAATATCCATCAATGACAGAACGAATAAGGAAAATATGGCACATATGCACCATGGAATACTATGCAGCCATAAAAAAGAATGAGATCATGTCCTTTACAAGGACATGGAAGGAGGTGGAGGCCATTTTCCTTAGCAAATAATACAAGAACAGAAAACCAAATACTGCATGTTCTTAATTATAAGTTGGAGCTAAGTGATGAGAACACATGAACACATAGAGAAGAACAACACACACTGAGGTCTTTCCAAGGATGAAGGTTGGGAGGAGGGAGAGGATCAGGAAAAATAACCAATGGCTACTAGGCTTAATAACTGGGTGATGAAATAACATCAGGAAGGAAGAACATGGTAAGCAGAAATATGAGTAAATGCAATAGATTTTCTTTCTCCTGTTGAGTTTACTGTATTAAGTTTGACATTGGAAGCAAAAAGTTATGATGATGTGGTTGTAAATGTATGTAAAAGAAATATTTGAGATAATTACACTACAAATGGAGGAGGGTAAAGGGATATAAAAGGAGGTAAAATTTCACTTGAATTGACAAAAATATTAATAACATCTCTTGTAGACTATGATAATTTAGGTACATATAAGGCAATATCTAGATCAACCATTTAAAAAGCCACACAAGGAGGCACTCTCAAAAACTATAGATAAATCAAAATTGAATTCTAAAAACTATTCAGGTGGTGCACAAGAAGGCAGGAACAAGAAAGCAGACATTAAAAACAGAAAGAACAAACAGAAAATAAAAAGCAGACTTAAGTCCTAAAATACCATGATTATAAGTGGTCTCATCGCAACAAATAAAAGACAGGGAATGGCATAATAGATTTTTAAAATGACACAAATATATGCTGTCTACAAGGAATTCACTTCAAATAGTATGATGTAGGCAGGTTTAAAGTAAAAGGATGGAAAAAATGATCTATCACAAAAACATTAAACGAAGATAAGCAGGAATGGCTGTATTAAGATCAGATAAAATCAACTTCAGACCAAAGAAAACTGCCAGAGATAAAAGGATCAGTCCACAAAGAAGAAATAACTATCCTAAATGTGTATTCACCAAACAACAGAGCTGCAAAATATGTGACACAAAAACTTATAGAACTAAAAGCAGAAAGAGACAAATTCACAATTACATTTGGTGATTTCAACACCCATCTCCTCTGAACAATTGATAAAACAAGGCAGAGAATGGGAAAGGATATATAAAAACTTGACACCATCATCAACCAACAAGATCTAACAGACGTTTGTGGGAAATTCCCTCCCACCCACTAACCACAGCATACACATTATTTTCAAGGGCACATGGAACATGTGCCAAAATAGACCATATTCTGAGTCATAGAATAAACCTAAAAAATTTAACATAATTGAAATAATACAGAATGTGTTTTCTGATCACAAGGGACTCTAAGTAAACAAACAAACAAAACAACAGGAAGAGAACAAGAAATCACCAATTATTTGGAATGTTAGCAACACAACTTTAAATAAGCCATAAGTCAGAGATGAAGTGTCAAAGACAATAAAAATGAAGACATTGAAGAGAATAAAAATGAAAATACAACGTATCAAAAATCTATGGGAAACAGCTAAAGCAGTGCTGATAGGGGAATTTATAGCATTAAATGCATACAGTAGAAAAGAGAAAATGACTTAAATCAATAATTGAAGCTCCCACCTCAAAAACATAGAAAAGTGAAATAAACCTAAATCATGAAGAAGAAAAGAAAATAATAAAGACAAGAGCATAAACTCGTGAAATTGAAAACAGAAAATCAATAGAAAAAATCAATGGAAAAAAGAACTGGTTCTTTGGATATCTGTTCAATGAAACTGACAACTCTAGCAACACTAGCAAAGGAAACCAGAGTAGATATAGATTGCCAACATCAAGAATGAAACAGGGGTTATCACTATAGACTCTGTAGACATCAAAAGGACAGTAAGAGAATACTATGAGCAACTTTACACACAGCAGTTTGATATCTTAGATGCAATGAACCAATTCCTTGAAAAACAAAATACCAGAACTTACCCAATACAAAACAGATAATTTGAGTAGCCCTATACCTATTAACGAAATTGAATTAGTAATTTAAAACTACCCAAAAAAAGAAATCTACAGTCTCAGATGGTAAAAATGTTCATCCTTCCCAAATTGACATATGGGTTTAACACAATTCTTAACAAAATCCCAACAAGATATTTTGCAGATACAAGCAAAATTAGTCTTAAATTGATCTGGAAAGGCAACTGAACCAAACTAGGCAAAACAATTCTGAGATAGAAGACTAAAGTAGGAGAAATCACTCTACCCAATTTCAGGACTTACTGTGTAGCTATGGCAATCAAGCTGTATGGAGAGATGAACACATAGGTCAACGGAACAGAACAGAGTGCCCAGAAATAGATTTAACAAGCATGGACAAGTTACTTTTGACAAAGGTGCAAAAGCAATTCAATGGAGGAAAGATTGCCCTTTCAACAAATGACACTGGAGCAATTGAACATCCATAGGCAAATGAAAGGAAAAAAGAATATAAGAAAAAAAGAAAAAGAAATTCTATCCAGATCACGGTTTAGAGGCGCACCCAAGATGGCCGAATAGGAACAGCTCCAGCCTCCAGCTCCCAGCGTAAGCGACACGGAAGATGGGTGATTTCTGCATTTTCAACTGAGGTACCAGGTTCATCTCACTGGGGCATGTCAGACAGTTGGTGCTGGTCCGTGGGTGCAGACCGACCAGGGAGAGCTGAAGCAGGGCAAGGCATCGCCTCACTTGGGAAGTGCAAGAGGGAAGGGAGTCCCTTTTCCTAGCCAAAGGAAATTGAGACACACAACACCTGGAAAATTGGGTAACTCCCACCATAATACTGCTCTTTACCAAGGGTCTTAGCAAATGGCGCACCAGGAGATTATATCCCACACATGGTCTGGAGGGTCCCACGCCCACAGAGCCTCCCTCATTGCTAGCACAGTAGTCGGAGATCTAACTGCAAGGCAGCAGCGAGGCTGGGGGAGGGGCGCCTGCCATTGCTGAGGCTTAAGTAGGTAAACAAAGCCACCGGGAAGCTCGAATTGGATGGAGCCCACCACAGCTCAAGGAGGCCTACCTGCCTCTGTAGACTCCACCTCTGGGGACAGGGCATAGCTAAACAAAAAGCAGCAGAAACCTCAGCAGAGGTAAATGTCCCTGTCTGACAGCTTTGAAGAGAGCAGTGGATCTCCCAGCACGGAGGTTGAGATCTGAGAATGGACAGACTACCTGCTCAAGTGGGTCCCTGATCCCTGAGTAGCCTAACTGGGAGACATCCCCCACTAGGTGCAGACTAACACCTTACACCTCACACAGCTGGGTACACCCCTGAGATGAAGCTTCCAGAGCAAGAATCAGACAGCAGCACTTGCTGTTCAGCAATATTCTATCTTCTGCAGCCTCTGCTGCTGATACCCAGGCAAACAGTGTCTGGGGTGGACCTCAAGCAAACTCCAACAGACCTGCAGCTGAGGGTCCTGACTGTTAGAAGGAAAACTAACAAACAGAAAGGACACCCACATCAAAACCCCATCAGTACGTCACCATCATCAAAGACCAAAGGCAGATGAAACCACAAAGATGGGGAAAAAGCAGTGCAGAAGAGCTGGAAATTCAAAAAATCAGAGCACATCTCACCCTCCAAAGGAACGCAGCTCATCGCCAGCAATGGAACAAAGCTGGACGGAGAATGACTTTGATGAGTTGAGAGAAGAAGGCTTCAGTTGATCAAACTTCTCAGAGCTAAAGGAGGAACTATGTAACCAGCTCAAAGAAACTAAAAACCTTGAAAAAAGATTTGACGAATGGCTAACTAGAATAACCAATGCAGAGAAGTCCTTACAAGAACTGATAGAGATGAAAACCATAACACGAGAACTACATGACAAATGCATAAGCTTCAGTAATTGATTCGATCAACTGGAAGAAAGAGTATCAGCAATTGAAGATCACATGAATGAAATAAAGTGAGAAGAAAAGTGTAGAGAAAAAAGAGTAAAAAGAAATGAACAAAGCCTCTAAGAAATATGGGATTACGTGAAAAGACCAAATCTACGTCTGATTGGTGTGCCTGAAAGTGACAGGGAAAATGGAACCAAGTTGGAAAACACTCTGCAGGATATCAATCAGGAGAACTTCCCCAACCTAGTAAGGCAGGCCAACATTCAAATTCAGGAAATACAGAGAACACCACAAAGATACTCCTCAAGAAGAGCAACTCCAAGACACATAACTGTCAGATTCACCAAAGTTGAAATGAAGGAAAAAATCTTAAGGGCAGCCAGAGAGAAAGGACGGGTTACCCACAAAGGGAAGCCCATCAGACTAACAGCAGATCTCTTGGCAGAAACTCTCCAAGCCAGAAGAGAGTGGGGGCCAATATTCAACATTCTTAAAGAAAAGAATTTTCAACCTAGAATTTCATGTCCAGCCAAACTAAGTTTCATAAGTGAAGGAGAAATAAAATCATTTACAGACAAGCAAATGCTTAGAGATTTTGTCACCACCAGGCCTGCCCTACAAGAGATCCTGAAGGAAGCACTAAACATGGAAAGGAACGACAGGTACCAGCCATTGCAAAAACATGCCAAAATGTAAAGTCCATCGATGCTAGGAAGAAACTGCATCAACTAATGAGCAAAATAACCAGCTAATATCATAATGACAGGATCAAGTTCACACATAACAATATTAACCTTAAATGTAAATGGACTAAATGGTCCAATTAAAAGACACAGACTGGCAAATTGGATAAAGAGTCAAGATCCATCAGTCTGCTGTATTCAGGAGACCCATCTCACATGCAGAGACACACATAGGTTCAAAATAAAGGGATGGAGGAAGATCTACCAAGCAAATGGAAAACAAAAAAAAGCAGGGGTTGCAATCCTAGTCTCTGATAAAACAGATTTTATACCATCAAAGATCAAAAGAGACAAAGAAGGCCATTACAAAATGGTAAAGGGATCAATTCATCAGGAAGAGCTAACTATCCTAAATATATATGTACCCAATACAGGAGCACCCGGAATCATAAAGCATGTCCTTAGAGACTTACAAAGAGACTTAGACTCCCATACAATAATAATGGGAGATTTTAACACCCCACTGTCAACATTAGACAGATCAACAAGAAAGAAAGTTAACAAGGATATCCAGGAATTGAACTCGAGTCTGCACCAAGTGGACCTAATAAACATCTACAGAACTTTCCACCCCAAATCAATAGAATATACATTATTCTCAGCACCACATCACACTTATTCCAAAATTGACCACATAATTGGAAGTAAAGTACTCCTCAGCAAATGTAAAAGAACAGAAATTATAACAAACTGTCTCTCAGACCACAGTGCAATCAAACTAGAACTCAGGACTAAGAAACTCACTCAAAACCACTCAACTACATGGAAACTGAACAACCTGCTCCTGAATGACTACTGGGTAAATAATGAAATGAAGGCAGAAATAAAGATGTTCTTTGAAACCAATGAGAACAAAGATACAACATACCAGAATCTCTGGGACACATTTAAAGCAGTGTGTAGAGGGAAATTTATAGCACTAAATGCCCACAAGAGAAAGCAGGAAAGATCTAAAATTGACACCCTAACATCACAATTAAAAGAACTAGAGAAGCAAGAGCAAACATATATTCAAAAGCTAGCAGGAGGCAAGAAATAACTAAGATCAGAGCAGAACTGAAGGAGATAGAGACACAAAAAACCCTCCAAAAAAATCAATGAATCCAGGAGCTGGTTTTTTGAAAAGATCAACAAAATTGATAGACCGCTAGCAAGACTAATAAAGAAGAAAAGAGAGAAGAATCAAATAGATGCAATAAAAAATGATAAAGGGGATATCACCACCGACCCCACAGAAATACAAACTATCATCAGAGAATACTATAAACACCTCTATGCAAATAAACTAGAAAACCTAGAAGAAATGGATAATCTCCTGGACACTTACACTCTCCCAAGACTAAACTAGGAAGAAGTTGAATCCCTGAATAGACCAATATCAGGTTCTGAAATTGAGGCAATAATTAATAGCTTACCAACCAAAAAAAGTCCAGGGCCAGATGGATTCACAGCCAAATTCTACCAGAGGTACAAGGAGGAGTTGGTACCATTCCTTCTGAAACTATTCCAATCAATAGAAAAAGAGGAAATCCTCCTTAACTCATTTTACGAGGCCAACATCATCCTGATACCAAAGCCTGGCAGAGATACAACAAAAAAGGAGAATTTTAGACCAATATCCCTGATGAACATCGACACAAAAATCCTCAATAAAATACTGGCAAACTGAATCCAGCAGCACATCAAAAAGCTTATCCACCATTATCAAGTGGGCTTCATCCCTGGGACGCAAGGCTGGTTCAACATATGCAAATCAATAAATGTAATCCAGCATATAAACAGAACCAAAGACAAAAACCACATGATTATCTCAATAGATGCAAAAAAGGCCTTTGACAAAATTCAACAACCCCTCATGCTAAAAACGCTGAATAAATTCGGTACTGATGGAATGTATCTCAAAATAATAAGAGCTATTTATGACAAACCCACAGCCAATATCATACTGAATGGGCAAAAACTGGAAGCATTCCCTTTGAAAACTGGCACAAGACAGCGATGCCCTCTCTCACCACTCCTATTCAACATAGTGTTGAAAGTTCTGGCCAGGGCAATCAGGCAAGAGAAAGAAATAAAGGGTATTCAGTTAGAAAAAGAAGAAATCAAATTGCCCCTGTTTGCAGATGACCTGATTGTATATTTAGAAAACCCCATCGACTCAGCCCAAAATCTCCTGAAGCTGATAAGCAACTTCAGCAAAGTCTCAGGATACAAAATCAATGTGCAAAAATCACAAGCATTCTTATACACCAGTAACAGACAAACAAAGAGCCAAATCATGAATGAACTCCCATTCACAATAGCTTCAAAGAGAATAAAATACCTAGGAATCCAACTTACAAGGGATGTAAAGGACCTCTTCAAGGAGAACTACAAACCACTGCTCAGTGAAATAAAAGAGTACACAAACAAATGGAAGAACATACCATGCTCATGGATAGGAAGAATCAATATTGTGAAAATGGCCATGCTGCCCAAGGTAATTTATAGATTCAGTGCCATTCCCATTAAGCTACCAACAACTTTCTCCATCGAATTGGAAAAAACTGCTTTAAAGTTCATATGGAACCAAAAAAGAGCCTGCATTGCCAAGACAATCCTAGGCCAAAAGAACAAAGCTGGAGGCATCACGCTAGCTGACTTCAAACTATACTACAAGGCTACAGTAACCAAAACAGCATGGTACTGGTACCAAAACAGAGATATAGACCAATGGAACAGAACAGAGTCCTCAGAAATAATACCACACATCTACAGCCGTCTGATCTTTGACAAACCTGAGAAAAACAAGAAATGGGGAAAGGATTCCCTATTTAATAAATGGTGCTGGGAAAATTGGCTAGCCATAAGTAGAAAGCTGAAACTGGATCCTTTCCTTACTCCTTATACGAAAATTAATTCAAGATGGATTAGAGACTTAAATGTTAGACCTAAAACCGTAAAAACCCTGGAAGAAAACCTAGGTAATACCATTCAGGACATAGGCATGGACAAGGACTTCATGTCTAAAACACCAAAAGCAATGGCAACAAAAGCCAAAATTGACAAATGGGATCTAATTAAACTAAACAGTTTCTGCACAGCAAAAGAAACTATCATCAGAGTGAACAGGCAACCTACAGAATGGGAGAAAATTTTTGCAATCTACTCATCTGACAAAGGGCTAATATCCAGAACCTATAAAGAACTCAATCAAATTTACAAGAAAAAACAAACAACTCCATCAAAAAGTGGGCAAAGGATATGAACAGACACTTCTCAAAAGAAGACATTCATACAGCCAACAGGCATATGAAAAAATGCTCATCATCACTCGCCATAAGAGAAATGCAAATCAAAACCACAATGAGATATCATCTCACACCAGTTAGAATGGCAATCATTAAAAAATCAGAAAACAACAGGTGCTGGAGAGGATGTGGAGAAATAGGAACACTTTTACACTGTTGGTGGGACTGTAAACTAGTTCAACCATTGTGAAGACAGTGTGGCGATTCCTCAAGGATCTAGAACTAGAAATACCACTTGACCCAGCCATCCCATTACTGGGGATGTACCCAAAGGATTATAAGTCATGCTGCTATAAAGACACATGCACACATATGTTTATTGTGGCACTATTCACAATAGCAAAGACTTGGAATCAACCCAAATGTCCATCAGTGACAGACTGGATTAAGAATACATGGCACATATACACTGTGGAATACTATGCAGCCATAAAAAAGGATGAGTTCGTGTCCTTTGTAGGGACATGGATGCAGCTGGAAACCATCATTCTCAACAAACTATCGCAGGAACAGAAAACCAAATACCGCATGTTCTCACTCATAGGTGGGCATTGAACAACAAGATCACTTGGACACAGGAAGGGGATCATCACATACCGGGTTCTATTGTGGGGAGCAGGGCGGGAGGGATAGCATTAGGAGATACACCTAATGTAAATGACGAGTTAATGGGTGCAGCACACCAGCATGGCACATGTATACATATGTAACAAACCTGCACGTTGTGCACATGTATCCTAGAACTTAAATTATAATAATTTAAAAAAAAGAAATTCTATCCAAGTCTCATATCTTACATAAAATTAATTTAAGCTGAATCATAGTTTTAATTATAAAAGGTAAATGGAACTTTTCTAAAACATAAAATCATAGGAGAAATCTTTGAGATCCGGAGCTCTCAGAGTTCTCAAATTCGACGCTAAAAGTACATCAGTGCAAGGAGAAACTGATCAATTGAATTTCATCAAAATGAATAACTTATTTACTGTGGAAAAAAAGCCCTGCTAAGATGGATACAAAGCTACAGATTGGAATAAACGGTTTGTAAGCCACATATCTGACAAAGGTCTAGTATAAAGAACTCTAAATGTTCAACAGTAAACAAAACAAAACAAAACACAATTAAAAAATGAACAAAAACCATTAAGATATTTTACTGAAGAAGATATAGAGATGGTAAATAAACACATGAAAAGATAGTCAACGTTATTAGCCATTAGGGCAATGTAAATTAAAATAATTGGATATTACAACATACCTGTCAGAAGAGCTAAAATGTAAAATAAACATAGTAATAACCCTGAATGTTGAGAGGATATAGGGGAATTAGATCCTTCACACACTGCTGGTGGGCTGTAAAATGTAGAAATCATTTTTGCAGTATTACCACATGACCCAGCCATTACACTCTTGTGTATTTATCCCAGAGAAACAGAATCTTGGCATTTACACCAAAACCTGTACATGAATGTTTATGGCAACTTTATTCACAATGGACAAACTTAAAATGACCCAGATGTCCTTTAATGGCCGAATGGTCAAACATACTGTGATACATTCGTACTATAGAATTCCATTCAGGAATAGGAGCACCAGTGGTGCAATCGGTTAGCCCTTGGTACTTATGCAGAATATTATTAAGTGATAAAAATGAATAAACTGTTGGTACACATAGCAATGTAATGAATCTCCACAGAATCATGCTGATAAAATCCAGTCACAGAAAGTTGCATATTGTATAATTTCATGTATGTAACATTCTTGAAATGACACCTTTATGGAAATGGAGAACACAATCATAGTTGTCAGAGGCTAAGGAGGAGGTAGAGGTTAGAGGTGAGAGGGTGTGGCTATAAAAAGCACTATGAGGGTTGGGCATGGTGGCTCACACCTGTAATTTCAGCACTTTGGGAGGCCAAGGGTGGTGGATCACCTGAGGTCAGGAGTTCAAGACCAGCCTGGTAAACATAGCAAAATCCTTTCTCTACTAAAAATGCAAAAATTAGCTGGGCGTGGTGGTGTGCACCTGTAATCCCAGCTACTCGGAAGGCTGAGGCAGGAGGATTGCTTGAACCTAGGAGGCGGATGTTGCAGTGAGCCGAGATCGCACCACTGCACTCCAGCCTTAATGACAAAGCAAGACTCTGACTAAAAAAAAAAAAAAAAATCAAAAACAAACAAACAAAAAGACTATGAGGGATGTTGATAGTGATAGAAATGCTCTGTATCTTGACTGCAGCAAGGTCAATATTTTGGTTTTGTTATTGACGTATAGTTTTGCCAGATGTTATCATAGGGCGAAACTAGGTGAAGGATATTATGGGATTGTCTTTATGTTATTTTTCACAACTGTATATCAATCTACAATTATATCAAAAGAAAAATTTAATTCAAAGTGAAGATCGTAGATGGCTTCATATCATTAATCCCTAGGTTCAATGGTTTGAAATCACCTAACACTTTTAAGACAAAATAGACATGGGTCAGAATTAGGATCCAGCTTCTTGGATGCCTGAGTTTGCGTCAGCCTTACTGCACGAATCCTCAGTTCCATACCTAGAAAATCGGACGTGTAAATCAAGTCTGACTTAGAGGGGGATGCTGGGGTGTGAAGAAGCAATGTAGGTCTTTATAGACAGCAAGTCCTGGGACCAGGAGGGAGGAGAAGTCATGGCTTGCATGGACCTGAGGGCAGGCCTGAACTGAGATCTGAAGGGCCATGAAAGTGAACTTTAGCTTAAGAAGAGGAGGAGTGGAGTTGGAGGTTTCCTGGAGAGAGCCCTCTTCTTGAGAACTGGTCCTGCCTCTCTGATTTATGGGACAGAGCAGCATTGACTAGAGCATTCTTGGTGAGAATGTTGTCAAGATCAAGGCACTTTCAGGGAAAAATAAGTTTTGAGTGTGAATAGGCTGATTTTCTTTCTTTTTTCCTTTCCTGTTCTCCTTTTTCAGATTATTCTGCCATAACAGCAGTGATTTGAAGGAAGATGTATTTTTGTTATTTGATCCCTTGGACATATGTAGCCTCTCTCTTGGAAAAGGTGGCATCGTGGCAAAGGAAAACCCCATTTGGTGGACCACTCCCATTTCCAGTTGAGAAGGAAATGGTAGCTGTGCCCCTCCCTGATTGTGAAGGATGGAATTCCTTAAGTGAGTTGCTTTGGTTTAATGAGTACAAAGGAGAAAAGAGGGGATCTGACTGTTTTCTCGCTGAGGGCAGGGACCACACCAGCCCCGTTCTTCCTTGTGCTCCGTGTAGCTTCGCGTGGAACTCTAGAACCTGGATTGGGTGCTGATTCGCTGTGTGAACTTGCACATGCTTTTTAGCCTTTCTGATCTTCAGGTTTCACTTTTGCTTCCAAAGGATGTACCTGTGTGTTCCCATCTACATGAGGCTGAAATGCGTGGACCTGGAGATCAGATGCACCTGCTTTCAGGTCCTGGCTTTGGGACCTTGGGCATGTTACTGGAATTTGAGCTCTAAGAAAACAGAGAGGACGTTGTCTTCCTTTTCTCCCACTGACCTCTAGCACCTGGAATAGGTTCTACCACCAACTACACACTCAGTAAGCATTTGTGAATAAATGAACAGCCCTATCCCTCACTTACTCCATCAAGGATTTGCCTGAGCCTATCCTTCTACACCATGCACTCCAGGCAGTCCCTCCACGGACCTTCTTTGCTTTATAAAGCAGGTGATGATGTTGGTCGTGATTCCAAGTCCCTGGTCTTCCCAGCTGAGTCACGTTGCTGGGGCTCTGCTGAGGTGGTGGAAGGAAAGACACACCTTGAGAATAGAATGCGTTACCTGGAGGCCTCCATTAGGAAACGCAGTGAGCAGACACATTCTCACACATGTTCCAATAATGTTTTTGATGCAACTAACACAAGGGCTAAGTTGAAGATAGCGGACAAGAACGGAGCATTCGGAATTGAAGGGAACTGAGTTCAAATCCAGTTCTATTCCTTTCCAGCTCTTACCATGTCCCATGTAAACAGTTACTGACCACCTGCTGGGTGCAAGGTATTGTTTTAGATACTGGGTATATAGTAGTGAGCAAAAAATGCCAGGCCTCTGTTTTCCTGGATCTAACATTCCAGTGGAGGTGGACAGAAAATAACAGTGACATAAATAATTAAAACAATTTCAGATGCTAATACATGCTATGAAAGAAACAAATACCTCATTCAATGAGCTCATGCAACAGGTATTTATTGGGTATCTAGTATGTGCTAAGCACTGTTCTAGGTTCTGGAGATACAAAGGGTGAAGAAAATAAACATTACTCTCCTAGAGTCTACACTCTAGTGGGGGAAGACATACAATAATGAGTGACCAGGCGTGGTGTCTCATGCCTGCAATCCCTGCACATTGGGAGCCCAAGGGAGGATGCTCACTTGAGGCCAGGAGTTGGGGACCAGCCTGAGCAACAAAGTAAGAGCCTGTCTTGACAAAAAAAAAATTTAAATAAAAATTAGCTGAGTGTGGTGGTGTGTGCCTATAGTCTCAGCTATTCAGGAGGCTGAATTGCTTGAGTCCAGGAGTTCAAGACTGTGGTGAGCTGTGATTGCACCACTGCTGCACCCCAGCCTGGGCAACAGAGTCTTGTTGTGTCTCAAAACTAAAAAAGAAAAGAACATACATGTTGGTGTTGAGTGGTGATAGAAATTGTAGATATAAATGAAGCAGGTGAGGTGAAAATATGTGTGTGACTGTGCACATGTTATTCTAGACAGGCAGTGATAAAAATTCTCCTTGATACAGTGACAGGCATTTAAGCAGTGATATAATTTCTAGCATCAGTTTCTGCTGAAAATGTGGAACATGGGATTCAGCTGCTAGGTTGTAGTGAGGAGTAAATGAGGTGCTAAATTTGAATGTGCCTGAGCAGGTGCCTAGAACATGGAACACATTCAGGAAGCACAGGCTATTATTACTGTTGTTATTGTTGGTGGTGATTAGTGTTTCTAAGGAAGGCCTGTGAAAACGGAGTCAAAATCAGTATTCCTTTCACTGAAGTCTCAAGGGAAAAACTCTCCATGAAGGGAAGGAGGAGCTCAGGGAAACGTAGAAATCTGAGGCTCTTTGTTTTTCTCAGTCACAGTAGCATCTGCTGCTGGAGGCTGAAATCTTAATTAGCTTAGACAGGTGAGTATCCCCATTTCTAGGCTTTTTCCATTTGTGATGTTCACAGAGTTAGCAGGATTGCTGGCTGTGTGCCTGAGGGTGTGTGCGTGTGGGAGGCAGCGACTCCTCCAAGCATGGGGCTCAGGCTGCCAGGTGAGACAAGCCTCTTGTGTTTGGTCTGAGAATGCTTTGCTGTCTGGTCCTCTCCAAGGGATGGCTAGAGGAAGCTGCCTCCACCTTCCTAAACTACTCTACTCATTTTTCATAACCTGGATCTGGCCCAGCTCATTCAGTAATTGGCTTAGCAACCTGGAGAACCACATAATCACTAGCTACTGGTGAAGAGAATTCAGACATTTTACTAAGACTAAAAATGAAAAAAATAAATGGTCCAGGCCATACGCAGAGACTGCTAGCACAGTAACATTCTTTAGTAATCACTGCTCTGAACATCTTCGTTTACAATTGGGAAAACAGTGCTATTTACTGCCTAAGCCAAGGCCACACAGTGAATTCATGATAAACTAGAAGTCACAAATCAGATTTATGCTTTTTGAACTGAGGCCCACAAAACTCTCAGGAATGACAATTGTGTCAGTAAGCAGAAAAGTAGAAATAACTTCAAGTATTAAATGGACATTGATATGGTTTGGGTGTGTCCCTACCCAAATCTCACTTTGAATTGCAGTTCCCATAATCCCTGGGTGTCGTGAGAGGGACCTGGTGGGAGGTAACTGAAGCATGGAGGCCGTTACCCCAATGCTGTTCTCGTGATAGTGAGTGAGTTCTCACAAGATCTGATGGTTTTATAAGGGGCTTTCCCCGTTTTGCTCAGCACTTCTCTCTCCTGCCACCATGTGAAGAATGATGTGTTTGCTGCCCCTTTTGCCATGATTGTAAGTTTCCTGAGGCATTCCCAGTCATGCGGAACTGTGAGTCAATTAAATCTTTTTCCTTTATAAATTACAGTCTTTAGTATTTCTTCATGGAAGCATGAGAACGGACTAATACAGACACATGGAGGGGAACAGCACACACTGGGGCCTATGGGAGGGTGGAGGTTTGGTGGAGGGAAAGGATCAGGAAAAATAACTAATGGGTACTAGGCTTAATATCTGTACAACAAACTCCATAACACAAGCTTACCTATGTAACAAACATGAACATGTACCCCTGAACTTGAAATAAAAATTAAATAAAAAAAACACCGAAGGAATTTAATAGAAGGAATTATTTTTCCAGATGATAGAAGAGCTGAGACCAAACATAAAAAATGTGGTAACCCAGTGTCTTAGCCTATTTTGTGTTGCTATAAAAGAACACTTGAGATGGGAGAATTTGTAAATAAAAGAGGTATGTGTTTGTTCTGTAGGCTGAGAAGTTCACGGGCATGGCCTTGTCTTCTGAGGGCTTTCATGCTGGTCACTACATGGCAGAGAAGATCAGTGGGGAAGGGGACACATGTAAGAAGGGGAAACCTGGGGCATGTCCTGGCTTTATGTCCTACTCCCTCGGGAACTAATCCACTCCCATGAGAGGTAATCCAGTCTCTTGAGAGCAGGAATTCACCCACTATAGCAAGAAAAGTACCCAGCCATTCATGAGGGATCCACTATGAATCATAGAGTATACCACCAATCAAAGGGAGGTAGTGATAATTCCACCAGAATGAGCAGAGTAGCTTAGGAAGATGAGGGCAGCTTCCTGACCTCGTGCCTTGGAGGGGACCAGACAGCAGAGCATCCTCAGATGACAATCTAAACACATTCAACTAAGCCCCACCTCCCAACACCACCACACTGGGGATCAAATTTCAAAATGAGCTTTGGTGGGGAAAAACAAACCACGTCCAAACCACAGCACCTAGAGATTAGTAACAGCAGGAAGTTGCTGCCAACTCTAGGCCAGAGACCTCAAGAGAAGCGGTGGAGTTACCAGAGCCCAGAATCACCTGGAAAAAACTAGAACCTTGGCAGATCTGCCAGAGAAGGACCGAAGCCACAAAAGGTACACACTCTCTGCCCTGGAAATCACTGGAAAAGAGAATGGAGAAATGTCCTCTGTCTCCATTTTCCCTTACTATCCAATTTCCTGCCAGTACTTTCCACTGGCCAAACCCAATAGAAAGGCAGTTACTGTAGAAGCCTAGGAAATTCAGCTGCACAGGGAAAGCCCCATTGTAATATAGAGCAGAGAAGAGGAAGGGCAGGAATCCAATCGGAGGGTGAAGAAGTCCAGAAGAACCAGCAGCACTGTAATCATTACTGTACTACATTTGATTGATCATAGACTATGTGTTAACGCTATGGTAAGACGGTGGCTATCAAGACCAACAACAGAATTCTTCCAGGCAATTGCCCTCGCTATATAAGCACTCTCAGTCCTATTTTGCAGCTAGAACATTGACGCTAAGCAAAGTTAAGTGGCTTGCCACAGGTGGTACTCTCAGGTGGCTGGGCCAACATCTGACTTAAGATCATTTGGATTCCAAAGTCTATGCCTTTAACCCATTATGTATGGAGAATTAAAAAATCACAGATATTTTTCCAATGCAGCTAATTTTATCTGTTGGTAAATACATTAAAACATTAGTTTTCTAGTAAAATAAATACTAATATATTTATAGAGGAGAATGATCAGTCTCGAGTACTTTTTTTTTTTTCATTTTTTATGAAGGTATACTTTGCAGACAGTAAATTCAATTTTTTTTTTTTTTTTTTGAGACAGAGTCACTTTCTGTTACCCAGGCTGGAGTGTGGTGGTGCGATCTCGGCTCACTGCAACCTCTGCCTCACGGATTCAAATGATTCTTGTGCCTCAGCCCCCTGAGTAGCTGGGACTACAGGCATGCACCATCATGCCTGGCTAATTTTTGTCTTTTTAGTAGAGACAGGGTTTCACCATGTTGGCCAGGCTGGTCTTGAACTCCTGACCTCAAGTGATTCACCCGCTTGGGCCTCCCAAAGTGCTGGGATTACATGTGTGAGCCACCACGCCCAGACTATTTACTGTCTTAGGTAGTATTTTTGTGTACAAGTTTTAAAATTTCTCTGTGGCTCAGTTTCCTCATTTGGAATGAGGATAATAGTACTCACCCAATAGGCTTGATGTGAAGATTAAATAAATTAATGTAAGTAAAGCACTTAGAATAGTACTGGACATAAAGGCATTATATCAGCATCACTATGATTATTATTATTATCACTATTATTACTACTGCCACTAGTATTGTTGCTGTTCTTATTGAATAAATGATCAGGGCACCATCAAATGATCAGTGAGGGGTATGTAGAAAGCACAGTTTGGTGTTTTGGACCATGAACTCAGTACGTGGGCTATCTTAGAGAAATTGTTTCATTAAATACAAATTTTTATTTTCGTATTGACTATTATGGATATCTGTTACCATCTTTCTTCCCAGCATCGTTGCCCTCATCTGGCATCCTCTTCTTCTGCTAACTACGTTTTCATTGTACAACCATTTCTCAAGTATTTCCAAATGGCTGTCCCCACCCTGGGTACCAGTGGAAGGCCTATGCTCCAGCTCTGACCAATCGGAGTCCTGCTGTACCTTTCATATGGTGATTGGTTCAGGCACGGACACATGACTCAGGCCTGGCCAATGAAGATCTTCCCAGGAATTCTACTAGCGCTACCGGGAATAATGTAAGTTATTTTGCTGGTTTCCCTACCTGCTGGCTAGAAGCTTGCAGCGGCTATCTTCACCACCATGAGGGAAGACCCTACCTGTGAATAAAATCAATGCCAAGGAAAATTGACTTGAAATGAGGGAGTGAGAAATTTTTTGCAGCACTAGAGCGCAAGTGAAGTCAGACAACCTCTATTCATGTGTTCTAACTACATGAATCAATAAATTATTGTTGTTGTTATTTTGCTAAAACCAGTTTGAGTTACATTTCTTCACTTTCAACCACAGGCGACCTGAATTACAAATCTGTGAATTGTGAATTATGAATTACAATAATCCCAAACTGTGAAATTTGAATGGAATAATATTTGTGCAAAGTCTAAAACATTTTATATATCTTAATAAATGGTAACAGTTTGAAATAACGAAGAAAATCCTTGGAAATACTCAAGTCAGGGACTGAAAGCATTTTAGTCATTCTGAAGTCACTCAATGGGTGAGGAGTTGTAAATCATGCCTTAGCTTCCCCCAGTGACCAGCTTAAATGTTGTTAGGATTTTACAGGCCTGTTCAATACAGATGTTGCTAGGATTTTAAAGACCTGTTCAATACAGATGTTGTTAGGATTTTACAGGCCTGTTCTACATGCTTTTCTCCTCATCATGACATTCAAAAATCCTTCATGCAATCTGAGGCAGTTGGGTGTAACAGAAAGCATGTTTGACACCATAGAAAATGGTATAATAGGTAGCACTGCAACTTACTGTATGGCTTTGGGTTGTCACTGATGTTCTCTGAATCTCAACTTTCTCAAGTGTGGCAGAACATGACAATAACTCTTCTGCCTTAATTCTGAGTTGCGCTTTGATTAAAAGAGAAAAGAGGTGTGAGAGTATTTTGAAAAGAGTAAGACATCATCGTATGTGAATGATTTTCATCTATTTCTACTTAGAAAGGCATCTAATCTTTGGAATATAAATATTCTGGGTGCAAGGATTATATATATATATATATATATATGTATATATATATTTTTTTTACCATTTCTTTTTTTTTTTTGTTTTACTTTATATTCTGCGATACATGCGCAGAATGTGCAGCTTTGTTACATTGGTGTACATGTGCCATGGTGGTTTGCTGCACCTATTAACCCATCATCTAGGTTTTAAACCCCAAAACCATAAAGACCCTAGAAGAAAACCTATACAGTACCATTCAGGACATAGGCATGGGCAAAGACTTCATGACTAAAACACCAAAAGCCATTGCAACAAAACCCAAAATTGACAAATGGGATCTAATCAAACTAAAGAGCTCTGCACAGCAAAAGAAACTCATCAGAGTGAACAGGCAACCTACAGAATGGCAGAAAATCTTTGCAATCTACCCATCTGACAAAGCTCTGATATCCAGAATGTACAAGGAACTTAAACAAATTTACAAGAAAAAAAAACCCATCAAAAAGTGGGCGAAGGATGTGAACAGATGCTTCTCAAAAGAAGACATTTATGTGGCCAAGGGTTACATTCTTTAGCAAATTCAAAGAATTTTTTGGTAATACTTTGTGGTAGATTTAAAAAAAAAAAAAAAAAAGACCACAAATTCTTCCCTGCTCTGTTCCCGTGCCCTTTCGATGGAGTACTTTGCAGCCCCTTCCCTCAAGAGATGGCAATTGTACTCTTTTCTGGTCTGGCTTTGTGACTTGGCTTGGTCATTAGAATGCAGCAGAAGCAATGTAATTCCAGTTCTGAGCCTAGGCCTCAAGAAGCCTTACAGTTTCCTTCCCATCTTGGGAATCTTCCAGTCAGCATTTAAAATGCTAGGCTAGTCTGCCAAAGGATTAGAGACCATTAGAGATAAACCATATTAACTGAGCCCATCCTAGGCCAGCCAGCTCCCAGCTGTGCTGACCCAGTAGCTGTCCACAGATGCACAAGTGAGCCCAACTGAGACTCAAAGAGACACTCCAGTGAGCTCAGCCTAATTTGCCAATCCACAGTATTGTGAATTAAATAAAAGACTATTTTTTCAAGTCAGCAAGTTTTGAGAAGCCTTGTTCCGTAGTAAACGCTGATACATACTACGTTGTGTCAGTAGGTGGTCACATCTATCACAATGTGTCTCTTCACAAGGACAGTGATTTGAGTGCCAGCTTTGTCGTTTATTATTGTGTGACCTTGAGTAAGTCAATCCTTATGCTCCTCTCCATCTTTAAATTAGGACTAATCGTCCAACGTACTTCACATGGTTCTGATGATTGAATAAGATAAAATCAATGCTGGGATGCATAGAATGGGCCATGTTAGAGTGATGACCTTCAAGCTTCTTTGCAAACTTAAGGGTTTATATGGACTGTATAAATGTAGGTTATTAGTATTATTACTATACATAGAGTAGACACATAATCAATACTGATGACACTTTTGGAATAAAATTGCCAAGACCTGAAAGTAAAAAGAGATAACCCTCCCAGGGCTCACTCACGGTGTTCAGACTTGTATTCTATGAGACATTCAGGAAGAAACTGTCATAAGGTAATAAAACTGGCCCTGCTGCACATGGGCACACAAACTCACATGGTTCCCGAATCCTGGTGTGTTCCGAGAATATCTAACAGGCAAAGGGAGAAAGAAGAAAGCCTGGAGGCAGTTTCTGACTCTCTGCTGCCACATATCTTGAGATCATAAGGAGCAAGGATTAAGAGTTTCCCAGGGCGACTCTGAATTCAGGATTTGAGAAATCCACTACCATTTTGTAAACAGTCAAGCCCCAGAGGAACCACTGCCCAGTCATTACCAATGCAACTTCTTTGCAGGAATCATAATCTGTCCCATTCCGAGGTTTAATTTGGCCCTAATGAGTCTATGAACGGTGTGGGTGTGCTGTCCTAGGAAAATAAAAGGACCCAAAGCTCTGGGACCACTTGGTGCCTGAGCCTTCCCAAACCGGTTCTTCGTAATGAATGTTCTCAACCCAAGTAGATGTGGATGCTGTCTTAGTTTGGGTTGCTATAACAAAGCCACCATAGGCTGGGTGGCTTAAAAACAACAGAAATTTATTTATCACAGGTCTGGAGGCTGGAAATCAAAGATCAGGGTGCCAGCATGGTCAGTTATGGGGAGGCCTCCTTCCAGATTGTACACGGCCAACTTCTCGTTGTATTTTCACATGGTAGAAAAGGAGTGAGAGAGTTCTCAGGGGCCCCTTTTATATGGGCACTAATCTCATTCATGAGAGTTCTATCATCATGATCCAATTACCTCCCACAGGTGCTATCTACTAATGCTATGGCATTGGAAGTTAGGAGTTCAACATACAAATTTTGAGTGGACAAAACATTCAGTCTACAGCATCTGGAAATTCAGAAAAGACTGTCTGGATCTTAGGACACCCAATCTTTCTTGATGTAATCACTCATTCATTCATTCTCAATGTCAAGATGATTGTGGATTGTTATGTGAATGTGGATAGTGGATAGCAGCTTGGGGTCTGGAATCAAACTTCTCAAGTCAGAATTTCACCCATGCCACTCAGCAGCAGTGTGGCTTTGGGCAGATCTGAGCCTGTTATCTCATCTATACAATGAGAATAATAAGCATAATCCTGCTAGTAACAGTAATAACAAAAACAACCCCTTGGGTGGTGGTGAGAATTGGAGTGATATTGAAAACCACTTAGAATCATGCAAGTGTATAAGAACTAAATAAATGTTAACCATTCTTATGCTTATTATATATGAGCTTGGACAGGCTGTAAAATGGCTCTGTCTTCATAGATTTTAAATTCTGTAGGAAAAGAGTGTGATGACTAAACAAATAACTGAATAAGTAATTACAGATTTCTAGGAGTGCAGTGAAGGAAATAAATAAATATGATCAAATAGGACTTGGAGGGGAGGAGCTTATCTGGAGCAGATGGTCAGGGGTGGTCTTGGATGACTGAAAGTCCAGGATCAGGGTGCCAGCATGGTTGGTTTCTGATGAGGGCCCCCTTTCAGGTTGCAGATGGCTGACTACTTGTATCCTCACTTGGTAGAAAGGAAGTGAGAGAGTTCTCAGAGGACCTTTTCCTATGGGCACTAATGCCATTCATGAGTGGGGTAGTGGGATTAGGAGAGATATGGAGAAAGAGAGTTCAAGATGGAGGGAAGAATGAATGCAAAAGCCCCGAAGCACGATTGACTTGACATGTTCAAAAAAACAGAAAAGAAAAGCATGTAAATGCAATTTACGGAGAGAAGGGCAGACTAGCAGGGACTGAATGCCAACAAGTAGGCAGAGTACTGTTCAAGTAGTGTGTATCAAAGAATATAAGAAAAAAATTATAAATAAAGTGAAAATAGTGTTTGTAATGCATAGGTTGGACATATTCTCTCTCTTTCACAAGCACTTTAATTCATTTATTTACATTTTACTGGGTTTAAAAGAGGCTAAATAACTTTTGCAAAGCCACACAGCTCCCTTCTCTTTGCCCTGACTCTGAAGGTTCTCTGGCCCTCATTCAGTTTAGTACCTCATCTCTCAATAATTTCCTTAGATCTGCTTGGCTTTTATGATGCATTTTTGGGTCTGCACTTCCTGTTGTCTCTAGCACTTCTAGATGGTTTTATATTTGAACACTGGAAACCACACACCACAATCAGGAAGAGCTAGTCTTGGAAATACTAACTCCTCCAGTTCCTGTTCTTCTGAAGTTGCTTCCTGGCAACTTACACCTGCTGGTGTTTTGGAGGCCTGAAGGAAGACATATTTAACCCATTAATGAAGGCCTCAGGTAAAAGGAAAACTTTCCAGTATTCAGAGTTTTGTGTAATGAGGACACAGGGACAGTGATACCACTGTCGTTCGAGCAAAGGACTGGCTATTCACAATAATGAGTGGATGTCTGTGTGAGTACATGTACGTGTATGCATAACGGCAATTAGCAGTCTGTAAAAAAATTCAAACACTCTCTGTCAACTTCTTGAGCCTCAGTTACTCATTTGTGGGAAGGAATTAAAAGTTCTTCGCAAGATTATAGCAACAGATACTTATAGCACCCTCAGTACATGCCAGGCGCTGGTTCGCTTTATACTCACATACCTTTACATACATTTCTACCTCTTGACAAACCCAATGAGGCAGGTACCGTCACTATTCCCATTTCATAAATGATGACCCTGAAGAATAAGAGAGTCAAGTCAACTTAACCAAGGTCATAAAGTGAGAAAGCGGCAAAACTAGAATTCAAACCCAGACTGTCCTGAACCAGAGCCTCTGTTTGTAATATATAGAAATGAAGTTTGGTGCATATTATGTGCTTAATGTATTTTACAACCTTTCTTCCCACTTCTAAGGGGAATTTGAGTTAGCCACCCAGGATGATGTCTGTGGCCCAGCTACAATGACTACAGCTTGTTTTTGTTCCCCCTGGCCCACAACTGTGGTTCACTCAACGGGCAGCCTTTAACCCTAGGCACATAAAAAAGAAAAGAAATACCACAAACAGGCTGATGGCGTTTGGCATCCCTCTCTTCAAATGGTTGTGGTTGAAAGCTGATGAGATGTTAGAAATTCCTCTAGATCATGGCTGGGCTGTGTGGAAAGAACAAAAGGAATATTGATGTATCCCAAGGTGTTATCCTAACAGGATGGACCGTCATGGCATTCGCAAATTCTGAACTGGGTTCACAGCTTATGTTCTGACCTTCCTACCCCATTGGAATGAAATCAGCTTCCTTTTTGCTCCTGCTTCTGAGACTGTTCTTAAGTTTTGAGGAGACTCATCACCTTCTGACACCCAAACAGAAATGGAACAACACAGTTGTGTTTTTGTTTCAACTACTCTATCTTGCCCTGGGAGATGAGTTTAATAATTTATAACTTTCTTTCTTTCTGGCTGAGTCCTGTTCACCAGTACAAAGTCATTCTTTGATTCATGATTTTTTTTTTGGCTCAAACATATTCAGTATCTAAACCCTGCCTGTTAGTATGAGCACAGCTTCAGTCAAAGGAAGAAAGAAAAAATCTCCAGAGGAAGATTCCCAGGAACCTGCTTTGTCTTTCCCATCTCAAAGTTGGATATCATCAACATGCTTACTCAGTCCAACAAAATGCTTCAAAGTGGGTTCAGAGTTCTAGTCAAACAAAAAATGGTTCTGATTGTCTTGGATTGAAGCTCTTTAAAAGCATAAAAAGAGATGCAGTGTTTCAAAGGAACTAGAAACTACGAACATTTTTAAATTTACTTTTGCCTCCATCTTTTTCAGACAGGATTCCCAATAGCTTCCAACAGGACATGCAACACCACAAAGTAGTAGAAATGAAAAGGTAGAGCTAAAGTTAATAGGAAAACAAGACAGAGGGTGTGCAATAGAACTTGCTATGAGGTTAAAAAGCAGTTTGTCATGACTTGTATTCCAGAAACTGGTGCAGCAAATATTTGGCTTTCAGCTTCCTGAGGAAAGTTTGCCTGTTTTTTCATTACTTGCAATAACCATGAAATAAAAACAGGCTACTTTTTCAAGAGAAATGCAAATGTTCTTGTCACAAAGATCAGATTGAAATTTCTCTTTCAGATCCTTATAAAGAAAATACATATGATCTCAAGAACAATGTCCTTCACAATGCTTTTTCTTTTCTTTTTTTTTTTTTTTTTTATATGAAGTCTCATTCTGTCACTGAGGCTGGAGAGCAATGGCATGATCTTGGCTCACTGCAGCCTCTGCCCCCTGGGTTCAAGCGATTCTCCTGCATCAGTCTCCTGAGTAGCTGGGATTACAGGCATGTGCCACCATGCCAGGTTAATTTTTGTACTTTTAGTAAAGACAGGGTTTCACCAGGTTAGCCAGGCTGGTCTTGAACTCCTGACCTCAGGTGATCCAGCTACCTTGGCCTCCCAAAGTGCTGGGATTACAGGCGTGAGTCACTATGCCCGGCCATCAATGCTTTAAATTTTTAAAAATGTTTTACATTAAAAAAAAATAATGATTGTCAATACAGTCTGAAGTTATCCTACCAGGGCACAGTCAATTTTGCAAGAATCTATATAATGTCATCTAGTGACTTGGCATTGTCCAAAGATATATTTGGAAATTTCCAAAATCATCAATGGTATGTTTTAAGTAACTGCCTGTTGTTGGGGTTTTTCTTAATTGGTGTTCTGATAAATATTGAGTTGGATTCAAGGGTTTATTCAGTGAAATTTTGAAAAACAGTGTAGCTTCTTGGGTTACTGTTGAAATCACACTTCTATGATTTAACAAATCAATGTCCTGGGTGGGTGAGTAGGAGATGATAGCATCTTTGTCTAGGTAGAGGGGTGAACAGAGACCTAACAAAAACACATTCCTGAATATCAGACCACCCTACTTCTTTCTATTAAACCCAGTGATTACCTAGGGAATAGAGCAGGATATATTCACTTCAGAACTGAGACATGAGTGATCAGGTCCCCAAATTCTACTCTGTATAGAAAAAATAAAATAATGGTGACTGGAGTCATCATTAAGGCAGATGCTACCTAGACACCAGATTCAGTCAGAATAGAGTTTAAAGCCTTCAAAAAGCAGCTCTCTCTGATAAGCTCTTAGCAAAAGGTTCAATCAATATAACAATCTGGTTACTAGTTTGTTAAATGTGATTGATAACTTTGAGAAAAGACACAGTTGGATACAAAGATAAATTGAAATTATAAAAAGAATCAGCCAAAGAAAAATTTTAAACTGCTGAATAGAGAAGATACGGGACCCTGTATGAAGGTTTATCTTTTCTTTGAGTTAGTGGGTGAGCTGACTGCTGAAGAGGGAAGGGATGATATGATACCAGGGCATGGATGGTGTAGAGATAATATAAAGGTGAAATATGTTTCCTAAAGAAATGAAATAGAATTGAATCATAGCGGTTATTCTCTGCAAGATTTTATGATGTTCATAATCAGAAAAACTGAATACTCAATGTGACCCAAGTTCAAGGACTTGTTAGGATGTATGGTGATGCCAGAAGTATGATAAACATACAAGGCCAAAAAGGATAGTTTTGGAATGTCACAGGAAGCCATGACATTAGGAATGGAGGCACATGAAGATAGAGGAGATAAAAAGGGTTAGGACAATGGTGAGAGATCTAGCTACTGTATATCCAGTGACAATGAATGCAGTGGCAGGAAAGAGGTTTTAGAGAAGATAGTTGTAGTTAGAGATTGAGAACCTAAAACTTAAGCTTCAGAAACTCAAATGAGTTAATGATGAAAATTTACTGTAATTCAAACTGTTCTATACTACAATTTGTTGCTCATTTGATGATTTGCAGACTGATGAAAATGATATTGATGACGGTAGTGATAATAATGATAATGGTGGTGATAGTGATGATGGTAGCAGAGGTAATAATGGTGATAGTGATGATAATGATGATGGTGGTGGTGATGATGGTGATGGTAAAGATTGTTATGATGGTGGTGGTATTGTTGATGGTGATGATGGTGATGGTGGTGGTGGTGGTGATGACGGTGATGATAGTGATGGTGGTAGTGATGATGGTGATGATGGTGATGGTGATGATGATGGTGGTGATGGTGGTGGTGATGATGGTGATGGTGAGAGTGATGGTGAAGATGGTTATGATGGTGGTGGTGATGATGATGGTGATGGTGGAGGTGGTGATAATGATGGTGATGATAGTGATGGTGATGGTGATGATGATGATGGGGGTAATGGTGGTGGTGACGATGGTGATGGTGATAGTGATGGTGAAGATGGTGATTATGGTGGTGGTGATGATGATGGTGATGATAGTGATGGTGGTAGTGATGATGATGATGATGATGATGATGGGGTAATGGTGATAATAGTGGTGGTGGAGGTGAAAATTGTTGCAAAGATGGGAGTAGTGGTTGCGATGTTTCTGGTGTGATTATCCTCTTCCTAGTGACAACGAAGAAGACATTTCCTCAGCTGTTCCCTTGCTCCCATGTTTTTACGTGTTTCCTCCTCCTCCTCCTGAACTGTTATTGCTTATCCCTGATTTATTGTATGTCTGGAGAATGTATTTCTTCTCTCCATTTTTAGTGTCACTTCCTAGCCTAATGCACCATAATTTCTCACCTGAACTACTGCAACAACTTCCCAACTGATCTGTCTTCTTCCAATCTCAACTTTTCTTTCAACCTCAACCACTAACCTAAGTCCATTCTCTGCATGGTAGACAAATGATCTTTCAAAAGTATAGATTATATCTTGTTATTATCTGGCCTAAAACCCATGATCTAAGAAAAGCAATAAACATACAAAGGCATAAAAATTAACTGCTTAGCATAGCCTACAAAGCTCTCCATGATGTGGCCCCTGCCCAGCTCTGAGACCTCATTTTATGCCACTCTGCCTTTTGACCACAAAGCTCTAGCCACACTGTTATCTCTTCAGATCTCTGAAAAATCTATGCTTTTATTAGTCCGGGGACCTTTCAAAATAGCAAGTTTGACTTTTCACTGCTGCAACCCCAGAGCCTGGTAGACCACATGGCCGCTACTGGTACCAGAGCCTGGTAAACCACATAATCGCTATATATGTGTGTTGAAGAAATAAAAAAGAGATGAAATGAATACTTGTCTTTTTCTATACCACCAGTATGTTTCACAGGCATCTCTATCAATGAATTTCTGAGAGTAGATTATAATTCCATGTTTCATATCTTTTTTTTCTGCTAGAATATATGAGCTTCTCCAGGACTGGGATCAGACCTGACTTAAGTCCACTTCTGCAGAACTGAGCAAGTGTCAAATAGTATGTATTCTATAAATACAGTAAAAATTAAGAAATGCTACTGCAGGTGTGGAATCACCAACTGTGAGATCAGGGTGTCGCATGAAGAATCAGGTATGTCATTGTTAAAAATGATAGCAAGCAACAAGGCAGCTTGAAGCAGAAGTAATGTAATAATGAAAATGAACTTTTATCACTGGGTGAATGGATCCACTTCTTTTTACTCCCAGATGGCCTACTGCATCCTTTGTCTTATCTGAAAATATCTTGTGTATACGCCAGTTTGTTTGAAACTTTTCTTTCCATGTTTTCTCTCTGAAGTCAAGGGACAGGAGAGAAATGACATTTTCTTTGCCAAGATCAATTTGAAGTCCTCAGCAGGAGCTCACATTAATCACCTTCTTAGAGGCTTTCTTTTTCTGCTGCTCAGAAAGACTATTGTTAAAGGCAAAGGGGCCAGGAACTTCATTGATTCTTTCCCCACTGTATATGAATAGGTCCTCTTTATCTAACTAAAAAGGTATATTGTCAAATATTTCTGTATTCTACCCCTAGTACTTTGAACTGCATGTGGCTGTCTTGACCTAGGACAACAAAAGTATGCAAATCTTGTCTTCTCAGAGCTCAGGGAATAGAAAAAGTCAAGGGTACATGTTCATTCCCCTATATGGGCCAATTAGCTTTTCTGTATTCAGTGAACCAAAGCAGCCCCCATGACTGAGCGCCTACTATGAGAAAAGCCTTGTGATAATTGCAGAGAAGGAGGAGATAAACGGTGTGGTATTTTCCCTGGAGGATGTCACAATATATTGAGGAGACAGAGAGATGAATAAACCATCGTAGTAAAAAGTGTTAAAGCCTCTAATAGAAGATGTACAAGGGAATTTGAAATGATAAAAGACAGAGATTAGTGGTGCTGCAGGAGGTTTCCCAAGGAGAATGCCACTTGTGTGAGGTCAAGGAGGATGAGAGGGGGTTTTCCAAATAACTAGAATAGGAAGAATCTGCCAAAACCAGGAACATATTCTACGCTGTAAGTGTGGAAAAGGACGGACCATCAAGAACTCTTTTCCTTGGGTAGGATCAGTAATGTTGATGTTGTTCACAGACCCCTGGGGCAGCCAGGAAAGCTGATAGGGGAAGGAAAGGACACTAAATGTAATCCTTGCCCCTCAACCAACCTGCTGGAGTCCTGCCTTCTAGGGATGGGTATGGTACCAGAACCAAAGGGTGATAGCAGGAGTAAAATTTTATTGTTCAGAACTGATATACCACCTTCTACCCCACTTATCTATTCTATCCACATTTATCTACCCCAATTATTTACCACTGGCTACTGTAGAGAAAAGAAGTGGGAACAGTGACCAAATTTGAAGCAAATGATCTCTTTTGCTGAAAGTCAGCCTACAGTATCCTTCTAAGTGCTCTACTATACCCTCAACCCTATTCCTAATTCAGTAAAAGAATGTTACATCACAGAGAAGCTAGACAAATTATCTCTTATGTCTGAAATTGCACACCAAAAAACATGGGGGGGTGGAGAAGATTTGGGCTTTTGAAGGTATGTATGATATCAGCCTATTATTTAGATTTTTAAAGGCTACCATCAGAATAATTTCAAACACGTGGTTTAGCTACCCAATCTGATTGCCACTAATCCAAATTAAGATGTGGCATGTGTGGTGGTTCACACTTGTAATACCAGCACTTTGAGATGCAAAGGTGGATAAATCATGGGAGCCCAAGAGTTTGAGATTGGCCTGGACAACACAGCGAAACCCTATCTCTACAAAAAATACAAAAATTAGCCGGACATGGTGACATGTGCCTGTAGTCCCAGCTACTGAGGAGGATGAGGTGGGAGGATCATTTGAGCCAGAGAGGTCAAGGCTGCAGTAAGCTGTGATCACACCATTTCACTCCAGCCTGGGCAACAGAGCAAGACCCTGTCTCAAACCCTGCCCCCACTCAAAAAAAAATAACCAAATTAAGATGTGCTGTTAGTGAAAAATATGCAATAAATTTTAAAGATTCGCTACAGAAAATGTATAATATCTCAATTTTCATATTGATTTCATGTTGGAATGATAAGATTTGATCTATATAGTGTTAAAATATTATTAACATTATTTTTCTTTGTGTCTTTTAACTTTCTTAAGCTTGCCTATTAGAAAATCTAAAATTGCATATGGAGCTTGTATTATATTTCTACCAGACAGCACTATCTGTGAGATTAAAGATATGTTGCTTTAGGTTGCTAAATTTGTGCTAATTTGTTACAGCAGCAATAAAAATTGATGTGATGTTGATAAACCTCCATCAAAATATGGGGTCTGTGATCCAGTCACTTAAACACAAGACACGTTTTGTGACTGCCTAGACCAACAGAACAACACTGCATGCCCTGCTGCCTCTCTCCAAGAGCCTTGGAACACAGCCATCTTGTGAGGAAGCCTCCAGCCAATATCCAGTATCAACCATCACATATATGAGTAAATGAGCTGACAGGTGATTTCAGGCCCTGGCCCTATAGTCTTCCAGGTGAGGACATAGATAAAATAATGCCAAGACAAACCATCCCCACCATGCCATCTGAATTTCTCCATCTTGTTACCTTCCATATCAGTGTATGAAAGGTAGCTTGTTCAATGTCCTAGGATAATTGGTAAACCATTAGTTTAGCATTTAAAAAGGAATTTAGATTATTTTTCCCCCAATTTAAATGTCCAGAAAACTGAAACATTAACTTTTGATAATCATGGGTCCTAGATACAGAAACACTATATCTATGGGATGACTTGTCTCACCTGTCAACTCAGCAGTTAGTTGCATATATACGTAAAATGCTCATTCTTGTCATTGGGTTTCCTCTGAGCTCCACTGATTTCCTGAATAAATCAGGTGTATATAATATCTCACATTCTCTTCAAGCCCAATTACCATGCCCCCCCCATTTATCTTCTGGATAAATATTTCTCTGCTTCTTTATTCAAACTGTCATTGCCTTAGTTCAGGCTCTCAGAACTGCTCAGACTATCACATTCACCTATCATTTTATATGGGCTCTCCAAACCCCTAGAAATCAGAGTTTTCAACTCTCATGCAGGTAGTTTAATGTAGGAAGTGATTCAGAGCTCAGGAGTAGAAGATCAGGGAGAGTAAAAGAGGGAAGGAGAGAAACAACTGAGTTGGTCATCACTGCAGGCAAAAAGGGATTTATCCTGTTTTGTTTAAGGAGGCTAAAAATAGGACTCCAATCCCTTGTAGCTTGTAGGATTTCAGCTGAGAAATCTGCTGTTACTCTGATACATTTTCCCTTATAGGTTACCTGATACTTTTGCCTCACAGCTCTTAAGATTCTTTCCTTCATCTTAACTTTAGATGTAAACTAATGACTATGTGCCTAAGCAATGATCTTTTTGCAATGAATTTCCCAGGTGTTCTTTGAGCTTCTTGTATTTGGATGTCTAGATCTCTATCTAGCAAGGCCAGGGAAGTTTTTCTCGATTATTCCCTCAAATATGCTTTCCAGACTTTTAGATTTCTCTTCTTCCTCAGGAATAGCAATTATTCTTAGGTTTGGATACCTAACATAGTCACAAGCTTCTTGGAGGCTTTCTTCATTTTTTTTTTTTTTGAATTCTTTTTTTCTCTGCCTTTGATGGATTGAGTTAATTCAAAAGCCTTGTCTTCAAGCTCTGAAGTTTTTTCTTCTGCTTGTTTGATTCTATTGCTGAGACTTTCCACTGCATTTTGCATTTCTCTAAGTGTATCCTCGATTTCCAGAAGTTGTGATTGTTTTTTACTTATGCTATCTATTTCTCTGAAGAATCTTCCTTTCATATCCTGTGTCATGTTTTTGATTTCTTTAAGCTGGAGTTCACCTTTCTCTGATGCCTCCTTGATTGGGTTAATCATCAACCTTCTGAATCCTTTTTCTGGCAATTTAGAGATTTTTGTCTTGGTTTGGATCCATTGCTTGTGGGCTGGTGTGATCCTTTGGGGGTGTTAAAGAACCTTGTTTTGTCATATTACCAGAATTGATTTTTTGTTTCCTACTCATTTGCGTAGACTATGTCAGAGGAAAGATCTGGAACTCAAGCGCTGCTGTTCAGATTCTTTTGTCCCAAGGGGTATTCCCTTGATGTGGTGTTCCCCCACTTTCCCTAGAAATGAGGCTTCCTGAGAGCTGAACTGCAGTGACTGTTTTTGTTCTTCTGGGCCTAGCCACCCAGTGGAGCTACCGGGCTCTGGGCTGGTACTAGGGAGTGTCTGCAAAGAGTTCTGTGGTGTGATCCGTCTTCGGGTCTCTCAGTTGTGGATACCAGGACCCGCTCTCATGGAGGTAGCAGGGGAGTGAAGTGGACTCGGTGAGGGTCTTTGGTTGTATTTTTATTTGGTGCACTGGTGTTGTGTTGATTGGACTTTCAAGAACGCATCCGCTGTGGTACTATAGGTAGGAAGCAAACTCGCCCTAGGGTCACCTGGTTACGTATTCAGGTTTCTCAGGTGTTGGGCAGGGCCATAGAGCTCCCAAGAAATTATGTCCTTTGTCTTCTGCACCCTGGGTGGGTAGAGAAAGGGTAGACCCAGAGCTAGGCATGTCCGAGCTCAGACTCTCCTTGGGTGGGGCTTGCTGCGGCTGCTGTGGAGGATAGGGGTGCAATTCCCCAGCCAGTGGAGTTATGTTTCCAGGAGGATGATGGCCTGCCTCTGCGGAGTCATAAAGGTGGCCAGGGAAGTTGGAGAAAGCTGGCAGTCACAGACCTCACCCTGCTCCCATGCAACACACAGTCCTAAAGGCCAGTATCACTCCCACTGTGCCCCCCAAAAGTACCAAGTCTATTTCCAGGCAGCTGGTGACCAGGGCTGAGAACTTGTTCCAGACCACCAGCCTCCCCACTGAGAAAGCAATCAGACCTTACAGTTTTTTTAGCATCTCAGGGAAACTGCAGGAGCGACACAGTTCCTTCAGAGAATCTGCGGATGCTTTCAGCTTTCCTGGTATGTTGCTGTGGTAGTTCCTTGAGCAAAAGTTCACAGTGTGAGTCTCCACACGCTGCTCCATCTGTCCGAGCAGGAGCTGCAAGCTAGTCCTGCCTCCTATCTGCCATCATCAGAGCATGTCAAAGGTATCAGTTTCCACTGGAGTTCTTCAACTAGGAAGATGTAAGTTTGAGGCTGCTGATGTCCACTCTTTTACCTCTGGCAGACAGCTTGAATGAAAAGTAAAATAACTTGGGAAAAGTTGTGCCAAGATACATAAGGAGACAGATTCCTGATTATATCATTTGGACACCTAGATCCAGCCATGCCTGAATACCAATATTCTTGACTTTTCCATGTGCCAATAAAATTTATGCTTAAACCAACTTGAATTATATTTTGCCAGGTGCCATTTAAAGGGATGTGATAAATACACATCCTAATCCGTTCCCTCCTTCCTTTCCATACTTACCTCTCACCATTCCCCACCATGCGTTTCAGTGCTTTATTTGTATCAAAATCTTTCCCTGCTTTGAAACACATCAGTCACTTTTAAGCCTCTGTTCCTATGCATACACATTTTTATTTCGTTATGCAATTCTGTCTTTCCCAGAAGAAATAAAACGGAGAGGAAAATTATGTCTTTCTAACTATGTAATTCAATAGTCTAATAGATCACTTATTTAACAATATAATCAATGTATCCTCCAGGCACTGTGCTAGGTGACAGATATCCATGTTGATCAAAACAGACTTTCTCTGCCCTTATGGGAAGTATATTCAAGCAAAGAATATACTCACATGTTTCTGACTAATTATTCTTTTATTGTAGAAATGTTTTCCTCTTGGAAATCAATAAATGAAAACATGGATAAATATCAAAAAAACAAGTGATTGGATGGAATTGAGTAAAAACATTTTAGAATAAGCTGACATCATTTTAAATTTATTTTACAGGGAAAATTTATTTTATATGTACAAGGAAGTTGGGATATATAGTTTGAACCCTCTGCCGCTACCCCCAGACCACGGTCTCTTTACCTGTCTGTGTTATATTTTTATCTTTCTGCAAAAAGTGGTGAGAAACTACTGGGACACGTCAAATAGCATCCTGTGATCTAAATCACCACTTCTTTAAGAATAACAAGTTCTTTTACATGTTTATTTTATTTATGTTTGACAATCATTGTAGTCAATATCTGAGAATTAGACACATTATGTAAAAAAAAAAAAATCACATTCCCCTAATGGTTAAAAATAAAATTATCCCTTGTTATAGGTAAAATCCTGATGGAATCAGTTATTGAATATCTGGCATATACCTTGGAACAGTTGATCCAGTTGTAGACATTTTCTGTGAGGCTCAACGATTCTCCCGTGTCAGATGCCTCCCAAATCCTGCACTCTTTAAAACCCAGACACGGAAGCCTGACTGCAAGCTTTTGGCTGAAAGACTAACATGGTATTTAAAAAGTAAAAGACTTTGGTCTCCTTTGTCCCACAAAGTTCAAATTTCCCCTACAGCAATAAACACCTTATCTGAGATGTATGCAGTATGGGCTAAAGTCTTCAACCATGAAATTATATGACTCTACCTTGACCTCTGGTTTTCTCCAGTGAATCTCACTGATAGAATACAAACAGCAGCTCTGGGCTGTTTCTCTCATCCATCTGGTGAATTGTGTAAATCTCGAGGAATGCAGACTTCCATACAAAGGTGTTCAGGTGGCAGGGACACCTTTATCTGTCCTCAGTTACCCTGGGCAATACTGAGCAGGCCCGGGGCTCATGCTACGTGATGTATGTAACTGACCATTTTCGTGTTCACGCCTCCAGCAGGCAAGGAAGAGACTGAGCTCTCTCCGGATATGAAAACCAAGGCCTTGTTACAGTGATGAGTAATGCTGATAAAATGCTATGTTGAAGCAGAAAACCAATCCCCCCAATTTGGTCTGACCACTTACTGTAATTAGGAATGATTTTCAGCTAACCTCTGCAATAGGGGATATAACGTCTCAGTAATCAAAGTGTGGACACTATAGACCAGCAGTATCAGAATCATGTGGAGTTTGTTACAGAGGAAGAATTCCAAGCCTCCTCCCGGATCTGATGAATCTGTCTTTGTTTGAACCAACCTCCAGCTGCTTCTTTTGCACATTAATGTTTCAGAAGTACTAGTGTAATGGAGATCTGTTATTCCCATCTCAAATCTTATTCTGATAAAAATACCCTGGATGCATTTTTTTTTGGAGGAGGTCCCAATTCTCTCAACCTTCAGACCCATGGGTGAGGAAATCAGTATGTCCCATTCTCTGACCACAGCCATTAGTTCAGGGACGGGCATGGGATTAATTGGAGGCAGAGGCATTCAGGCCTATGACAATTACTTGAACCTTTGTGGGTGAGATACTATCTTCACTTTTGCACTTGAACTTGGAAGGATGGGAGCTTGGTTAGCTGCCAAAGGCCATCTTGTGGAGCCTGATGATGAATCTACAATTAGAAATCAGAGGCAAGAAATGGGTAATAATAAACCTTTCTGGTCTTATTTTAGCCCCTGGATCAACTGTTGCTTGAAACCCTCCTCCATATTGTTAGTACAATGCAATAAATTTGTTTTAAGCTCTAAGCTTTGTGTTAGCTTGTGATGTTGTTTGACTACAAGTCAGTTTGAATTGGTGTGTTAGGGATCTCTAACGGGGTGTGTGTGTGTGTGTGTGTGTGTGTGCGTGCCTGTCTGTGTGTGTGTGGAGACAGAGAGAGAAATTTACATTAAAAATTGGCTTACATGATTATGGGGGCTAGAAAGTCTGAAATCTGTAGGGCAAGCTGGTAGGCTGGAGATTCAGATAAAATCTGAGGTCTTGAGTCCAAAGGCTGGAAACTCGGGCAGGATTTCTATGGTGCAGTCTCAAGCCGGAATTCTTTCTCCACTGAGAAACCTCAGTCTTTGCTGTTAAGGCCTTCAACTGACTGGATGAGGCCCACCCATATTATGAAGAGTTATCTGCTTTCCTTAAAGTCACCTGATTGTAGATGTTAACCACATCTAAAATGTACCTTTACACCTCAAGATTCTGTCCCAAATAGCTACGATACACCAATCTAATATCACTCTATGGAAATGTCTCATGTACTTGAAATATATATTTAATAAGATAATGCCATCAAACAGTACAGCTCTAAAGAAGGGCCTGGACGCAAGTGATCTTACCACCTCAGCCTCCCAAGTAGCTGGGATTATATGCGGGAGCCCCGATGCCCAGCTCAGAATTTGTTTATCTTGCAACTGAAAGCTTATGCCCCTTGAATAGCATCTCCCCATTTCCTCCACTCTCCAGCCCTGGAAACCACCATTCTATTCTCTGTTTGTATGAGAGCAACAATTTTAGAGTTTACATGTAAATGAGATCATGCACTTAAAAAAAAAAAGTAAAAAATTTTTTTAAAATAAAATAAATAAAAAATACCTTTACAGCAAGAGCTGTATTTAGTATTTGACCAAACAACTGGTCTTTCCAGGTTGACACGTCTTTCCAGATTGATACCCACAATTCACCACCACAATTGCGGTTTCTGAACCTTGCAATGAGATGGTTGAGGGTGGGGCTAAAAATCCTTAGGGTTTAGAGGTGATGCTTCTACTCAACTGAACATACACAAGTGAATTCTGGCTTTCTGCTTTCTTTAAAAGGGTTGACTTGTTTAAGAAAATCAGCAAATTATTTACCCCCATTTTTTGCTCTATGAAATCTAAGGAGCTAGAGTTGGGAAAGACTTTAAGATTTAATCAGGTTTTCAAATTTCAATGACTTGCTTACTACTATAATAATGATTTCTTCTCCCCATGGTTATGGTTCACAACATATAACACACATGCCTACATATGTGATATTTTTCTTTAAATATATATTATTCTTTAATAATGGAATTTATTTACAAAAGTAATCTTTATATTACTGCCATAAATGCAAATCCCACATCACTAGCCTTAAATTCATAAATACATAAATAAATGTGAAAGCAAAATGTTTCACAAGTCTCGCAAGATACTATTACCCGCAAAAATAATATCTGTATCTAACAATTTATTTCCCTTTTAAAAAAAAATAGGGATACAAAGCAAGTATCAAGGATTAAAGACAGATGAGACATTCTTCTTGAAATAAAAAGGTATAATTAAAAGGAAATTGAAAAGGAATAACCTTTTTTTGCTTGATTTTATGTTATTTAATGACATGACTGTGTAACATCTGCCATTAGCAACTGTGACACGTGCCCACCCTTTAGGAAACACTAATTCCGGCCGGGTGCAGTGGCTCTCGCCTGTAATCCCAGCACTTTGGGAAGCCGAGGCGGGCGGATCATGAGGTCAAGAGATCAAGACCATCCTGGCTAACATGGCAAAACCCCGTCTCTACTAAAAGTACAAAAAAATTAGCCAGGTGTGGTGGCGGGCGCCTGTAGTCCCAGCTACTGGGGAGGCTGAGGCAGAAGAATCACTTGAACTCGAGAGGCGGAGCTTGCAGCAGTGAGCCGAGATCACACCACTGCACTCCAGCCTGAGCGACAGAGAGAGACTCCATCTCAAAAAAAAAAAAAAAAAAAAAAAAAAAAAGACAGAAAAGAACAAAAGAAAAGAAACACTAATTCCAGTCCCAACACTGATTGCATGATTTCCAGCTACTATGCTACTATATAACCTTAAGGGAGTGCCCTCCATTACTTGGACTCTTCCTGTGAGGAGAAACTCATTACCTACCAACACAAATTCCATCACCGGATACAGAGATAAACTAGAAACCTCTGCTCTTTGCTGAGCTGAGCAATCCCTTATAGCTTCTACTGACTGAGATCACAGTGCTACCTCTTGGGGACACACAGACTGTGACCTTACCCTTACCCAAATCCCACATGCCACCCTTCCGAAGAGCTGAAGATGGATTTTGTGGGAGCCAGAATGTTCCTACAATTGCTCCTCCAATTTCTGTTCTTATAACTTCCATATATAATAATCATATTAGTTAAGCCTCAAACTAGACATCAAGAGATGAAACATAGCAGGGGCATTGATACTTTGGAGAGTGGAACATTTAAATTCAGGACAGACATGTCTGTTTGATCAATCTCACTCACCTCCCTCTCTCATTATGTACCAGCCACTGGGCTTTTCTCCTATTGTTTTTTTTTTTTTTTTTTAACATGTCAGTTTGTTCTTGCTTGGAGATCTTTCCGTTTTCTGTTACTACTGCCTAGAAATATACTTCCAAGTTCTTTTGAACGGTCCTCGTCTTGTAAGTTAAGTCTCATTTTAAATGTCATTTCCTTGCAGATATCTTTGAATAACCAAACTGAAGATTTTTTTGATCTCATAAAAACTTTATAGTCTCTGACCCTTTTTTATTTGCTTCACAAGACATCACTCTCTCAAATTAACTTGTTGGTTTGCTTGGTTTTTTAAATAAAAGTATAAACTACAAGATAGCAGGAAATTCATTGCTTCATCTCCAGTACTGAAAACAATGCTGAGAACCCGGTTTGCATTTAGTAAGTATTTGTTAAATGAATGGATGAAGTCAAGACACTGTACTGATATTTTCAAGTTTTTGCAACGTATTTCCTCAGTCATTTATCTATGCATTTATATGCTCACTAAGTCAAAGTATTTGTTTAATTAAAAGTAATATGTGTCTTCCTGAGTCCTGCAAACCGTCTTGCCACTCCCCTAATTTTACCCCAGTTTGTCTATTTCACTTTTCAAGTGCCTTGGGCAAAACTGAGTCTTCTATGTGTGTTCTGACCCCATTAGAGGAGACATACAACCTTCTTTATTCTGGGTACTTTTCTTCCATTAATAGAGTCTACAACCACATCAGATTTTTTGGCAGCCTTATCATTCTTGCAATACTTATAAGCTTAATGTCCAAAAATAAAGGGGGCTGAGTTTCTTAAATATATTTTTCTGCTAAGCCACACGTCTTGGGAAGCTGGCTTTTTAATATAAATCCAGGGCCTTGCATTCATCCTTGCTAAATTTCATCATATCCTCTGACAGGTATTTGTGTCATCTTTGCATCTCCCAATCTGTGGCTCTATTTGGGTTCTGGCAGACTGTGTAAGAGGTGATTTGCAGAGCGGCTTCATTGCAAGCAAAGGGTGAGTGACAACTGAATGTACTGAGATCCCATTTCTCCACTGTATCCAGTGTGGGCCGAAACCAAGGCAAGGAAAAATGACACACCGTGGAAATTAAAAATATAACAATCCCAATGATAATAATAAAGATTCACTGTTTTGGCTATCTGTGACTGGGTAATGAATCACACCAAAATATAGTTGCTTAAAACAACAATTTGTTATTTCTCACATTCTGTGATTTGACTTTTTTTAATGTAATATTGATGGAGGCACCAGGAAAGCCAGAAGTGCTGAAATGACCTCATTCACGCAATGAGTAGTTGGTGTTGGATGCTGTCTGGGAGTTCAGGTGGGGCTTAGAATGGAGGCCTCCCTTCCTCATGTGGACCTCTGCACATGGCTGCTGGACTTCCCCACACCGTGGAGACTGGGTGCCAGTGTCAGTGTTCCCAGAGGTATAGGTGCAAGTATAACCCTCTCAATCCCCAGCCTTGGAAGTTGCACATCTCTCTCTTACTACATTTTATTACTTATAAAAGTTACAGGACCAGCTCAGATTTTGCAGATGAAGAAACTGAGGCTCAATGATAAGAAGTTGCACACTTGATCTGTTAGACCTTTCATTGGAGAGAGACTGAGCTTTGAGATTCCAGAAGCCAGGGGGCACAGTATCAGGGTGCTGTATGTGTGTATGTGTATTAAATATAATTATTCAGAAGTAATATAAGTATACCCCAAATTTACAAGGGTTTATTTTTAGAAAATACAAATAAAAATAAATAAATAAAGTAAAAAATAAATACTTTTTACTAGTCTCATAGTTTGAGGTCTTAACTTTTTGTCTTTAATCCATCTTGAGTTGATTTTGTATTATGGTAAGAGGTGAGGGTCTAGTTTTATTCTTCTGCATATGGAAATCCAATTTTTCCAGCACTATTTATTGAAAAGTGTGTCCTTTCCCCAATGTATGTTCCTATCAACTTTGTCAAAGATCTATGGGCTGTAAATATGTGGCTTTATTTTTTGTTCTCAATTCTCTTCCGTTGATTCACACGTCTATTTTTAATACCAATGCCCTGCTGTTTTGGTAACTATTGTCTTGTAATATAATTGGAAATGAGGTAATGTGATGCCCCCAACTTTGTTCTTTTTTGCTTAAGATTGCTTTGGCTATTTGGGCTCTTTTTTTGTTCCATATGAATTTTAGGATTTTTTTTGTTTGTTTCTTAAAAAAAATAAAAATCTTATTTTGCTTGAATCTTTTCTTTTTTTTCTTGGTTAGTCTAGCAAGTGGTTGATTAGTTTTGCTTATCTTTTCAAAAAACCAGCTATTATGTTGTGATTTTTGTGGTTTTTTTTTTAGTACTATTTTGATAAGGATTGCACTGAATCTACAGGCAGTACAGTCATGTTAAAGATATTAATTCTTCCAATTCATGAGCATGGGGGTGTTTTTCCATGTAGTTATGCCATCTATAGTTTTTTTATTAGTGTTTTGTAGTTTTCCTTTTAGACATTTTTTACTTCCTTGGTTAAATTTATTCCTAGGTATGTTTTCTTTTTATAGTTATTATAAATAGGATAGCCTTCTAGATTTTTTTCTTGGCTAGTTGATTATCGGTGTATATAACACTACTGATTTTTGTTTGTTGATTTTGTATTCTGCAACTTTACTGAATTTATTTGTCAGATTTAAGAGGATTTCTTTTTTGTGTTTGTGAAGCCTTTAGTTTTTTCTAGATATAAGGTCAGATCATCAACAAAGAGGGACAATTTGACTTCTGTTTTTCCAATTTGGATGCCTTTTATTTCTTTCTCTTGCCTGATTTTTCTAGCTAGGACTTCCAATACTATGTTGAATAGGAGTGGTAAGAGTGGGCTTTATTGTCTTTTACCAGTTTTTAGGAAAAGGCTTTCAGTTTTTTCTTGTTCAGTACGATGTTAGCTGTGGGTCTGTCATAGATGGCCTTTGTAATGTTAAGGTATATTTATAATGTTAAGTTTGTTAAGAGTTTTTATCATGACGTGATGTTGAATTTTATCAAATTTTGTGTATGTGTCTACTGAGATGATCATATGTCCTTCATTCTGTTGATGTGATTTATTATGTTTACCAATTTTTGTAAGTTGAACCATCCTTGCATCCTTGAGATAAATTTTACTTGACCATGTTGTGCACATGTGTGTGTGCGTGTGTGTGTATGCATACACATGCATATATATATGATGTTGGATTCAGTTTGTCAGTATTTTCTTGAGAATTTTTATGTCTATGTTCATCAGGGATATTGGCCTGTGCTACTATTTTCTTGTTGTGTACTTGTCTGGTTTTGGTATCGGGGTAATGCTGACAGTGTAAAGTTAGGATCATTCCCTCCTCTTCAATGTTTTGGGATAGTTTGAGGAGAAATGGTGTTAGTACTTTTCTGAAAGCTTGGTAGAATTCAGCAGTAAATCCACCCAGTCCTGGGCTATTCCTTGTTAGAAGATTTTTTTTGTTGTTGTTTAATTTACTGACTCAATGTCACTACTCATTATTGTCTGTTCAGTTTTTCTGTTTCTTTCTGATTCTATCTTGGTAAATTGTATATGTTTGGGCATTTGTCAGTTTCCTCTCAGTTTTCTAGTGTGTGAGCATACAATTGTTCACTATAGTCTCTGAATATCCTTTGCATTTCTGTGGTATCAGTTGTAATGTCTCCTGCATTTCTAATTTTGCTTGGATCTTCTCTTTTTTTCTTGGTTAGTCTAGCAAGTAGTTAATGAATTTTGTTTATTTTTTCAATAAAATGGCTTTTATATTGTGATCTTTTGTGCTTTTTTTTAAAGTCTCCATTTCATTACGCTCTGGTTTTAATTATTTCTTTAGTTCTACTAATTTGGGGTTTGGGTGTTCTTGCTTTACTAATTCCTAGAGGATCATCACTATATTGTTTATGTAAAATCCTTACTTTTTTTAAATGTAGGTATTGATTACAGCAAACTAGGCACTACATTTGCTGGATTCCACAGGTTTTGATATATTGTGTTTCGATTTTTGTTTGTCTCAAGACATTTTCAATTTAATCTCATTTCTTTCTTGACCTGGTGGTTATTCAGGAGCATGTTGTTTAATTTCCATGTATCTGGGTAGTTTCCAAAGTTCCTCTTGTCATTGATTTCTAGTTTTATTTCATTGTGATCTGAGAAGCTGCTTAATAGGATTTCAATTTTTGAAATTTTTTTGAGGCTTGTGTTGTTTCCTAACATATGGTCTATCCTGGAGAATGTTCTGTGTGCTGATGAGAAAAATGAGTATTCTGGAGCTGTTAGATTAAATGTTCTGTAAATGTCTGTTAGGTCTATTTGCTATAATGTGCAGTTTAAATCCAATGTTTCTTTGTTAGATTTCTGTCTAGATGATCTGTCCAGTGCTGAGAGTGGGGAGTTGAAGTTCCAACTATTATTGTATTGGAGTCTCTGTCTCCCTTTGGATCTAAAAATATTTGCTTTATATATCTGGGGTTTTTTCCCCTCAAGTTTTTACTTACTTGGAGATAGCTGAAAATAGAAATAGTTTTTTTCCCCTAAACCTGCAAGTCCTTGTTTCAAAGTATTTCCTCTAAATTCTGCTTGAATATTGAACATTTCCTTCTTTAGACCATCTTCCCCCTGCTCTCCCCACTCCCACTTTATTATAGGCAGCAAAAAACAGCCAGTTAATACTTTCAACATTCTTCTGGAAATCTCCTTAGCCAGATCCACAAATTCATGGTGTGAATTTTCCTATTTCCTACTTTACTATAGGTAGGTGTTGCCAAATGTCGCATCTTTGCATAGGACAGGCCGCCTTTTCTCCAAGTTCCAATAAAAATTTTCTCACTGCCTTTCAAGCCTCTATTTACAGTCTCCTCACTGCCCTTCAGCTGCTACTGCTTTTTCATACCAAGGCCAATGCCACATTGAAACTCCTCTTGGCCAGTTGGCTCCCTCACAGCATGGAGGCTTGGTTCCGAGAAGCAGTGTTCCAAGAAGTGAAGTTGGAATGTTTAGATCTTTTAAGACACAGTCTTGCAGTTACACATCTCCCTCCTATCACACTGTATTGGTCATAACAGGTCATAGGGCAAACCCAGATCTGAGGCAAGGGAGCACAGACTCCACCTCTCCATGAGGGAGTGGCAAGATCACAGTACACAAAAGTATATAAGATATGAGACATTGCTCTGGCCATCTTTGGAAACATGGTCTGCCTCATTTGTGCAACACATGCTATGCCCTAGGCTCTGTTCTAAGCACGTTCCATGTAATTATTAAACCATATGATTCTTAAACTCCTATGAGATCAATTCATGTTGTCTTCATCTTACGAATAAAAACAAGGAGGCACAGATAAAATTAGTAATACAATTAAAGTTACAAAGTTAGGCAGTTGTAGGGCTGGGTTTGAGTTTGGGGCAAATCTGACTTCTGAGCCTTGTTGCTGAACCTCTGCTCCTTTCTGCCTCTCCTGCGAGGGTAACATGTCATCACTGAGTGGTCAGCTCTCCCAGAGGGTGAAGAAACTATCCTAAGGAGAACGCACCTCTCACACTGTATTAATTTATTCCTTTATGCATTCAAATGTTTATTGAAATCCTGCTAAGCACCAGGCACTGTTTTGGACATTGGAAGTATAATGGTGAATAAGTCAGAAATTATTCCAGCTTTCAAGCAGCTTATAATACATATTAGGAAAACAGCTATTATGAATTCTTTGAATAATGGCTATTATGGTTTTCCTACACACTTCCAAAAAGCAATAAAGGCACTACTACGAGAGCTTTACATAATAGGATGATTTGGGATTTGGCCCAGGGTCTAAGAAGTTTAAACATTTAACATTTAAAATAATGATTTAAAAGACTGTACAAATGACCTGCCTTTTGTCCCTCAGCAAGTGCCTCCCTCTTTGAACCTTCAGGTGTTACTTCCCCAGTCATAGAAGAAATCCAGTTGCTTGTCCAGGCTGAGCTTTCTTGAGAGTTGGCAGACAGCGTTGTGCCTTCTCTCTTGGTCAAGGGCAGGGTGTTCGCTGATTCTTGGTAGAAAATGGGAGGCCCTGTCTTCACACATTTCTCATGATGTTAAGTCCCCATATCTTCCTGATTGTCCTTAGTACAAATTGCTTTTGACTTTGCTGATAGATAGATTGAATAAAACTTGAGGATCCACAGAATTATTCCTGGATAAAGTGACATGTTTTAAAAAGATGAGAAACTATGAATCTGATGGGCATCCATGCAAAAGTGCCATGCCAATTGTCTCTCTTGGGTGCTGATTTTAGTAAATGTGGGCGAGGTAGAGGTGATTATCACATAAGCTCTGTTGTCAGGAGTCTGACTTGAATTATCTCCCTGAATAAATTTGGAGTGTGACAATAAATGAATTACTCAACCTCTCTGAATGTCGTTTCCTTTTCCGTAAAATAGGAAAGAGGTGACACCATTGATAACTATTGTGAAGATCAAATAGGATGACATTGAACACAGTGCTTGGCACAAAGACAGAGCTCAGTGTTGGTAGCGTCTTATTAGATTACTAGTAATCTTGCTTAAGTTAAGAGAGAAGAAGGCTTGCAAGGAAAGAAGCAAAGCTTTATTTATCCACTCAGATAGTCATTGCACAAAACGTGTTAACTCAGCAGACCTGAGTTGCCCAAACTCTGCACATCCCAAATGTCTTCAGGACTGGCTCCTGACGTGATCCTGGCCTTTACGTCCTTGGAATATCCTAAGAGTGTCTTTGCCTCAGAAGAATGTCTTTGTGTACCTGAGATCTTGAGCCATGTCAGATCATTCATGCTAACAATGTGATTTACAGTAAATGATCATTATTGTTTGCCTGGACTTTGGGCCATACTGTATCAATTCAACATCATGTTGGAGGGTGGGGAATAGATGCTGAGTAACTAAGGCCAGTCATATGGGTGGCCCACGCCTACATGACTTATGTTCAGTAAAAACCCCAGACAGCAAGGCTCAGATGAGCTCCCCTGGTTGGCAACTTCACAGGTATTGTCACATATTATTTCTGGGAGAATTAATGACTCCACTGAGAGAGAACAGCTGCAAGCTCAGGTCTGGTTTTTCCTAGACTCTGACCTACGTGTTTTTTTTTTTTTTTTTTTTTTTTTTTTTTTGCTGATTTTGATGTGTATCCTTTCACTGTAATAGAACTGTGAATATAATACCTTTCTGAGCCCTGTGAGTCCTTCTAGTGAGTCCTCAAATCTAGGGTGGTCTTAGGCTTCCCCAACACAGGTACTGTGCTGTGTGCTGCTTTCATGACATCTTATTGAATGTAACCTTCATCACCACTAAGCAATGAGACTGATATATACAAAGGTAATATTCCAAGATGAAGTTGTGAGGCAGGGTCACCCATCTAGTGAGTGTTCATCCAGGGTTCAGATCCAGGACTGCATATTTATATTTTAATATTATATTTATATAATATTTATATTTATTATATATAAATTATACTTATATCATATATAAATATATAACATTTATACATCTTTAGATATATATAAATATTAATATAATATATATCTTTGTATATATTTGGAATATAAGGACAGGAAAGTTATATATAATATACATCTAATATATATTATATATTATATAATAGATATCTAATATATATTATATATTATATAATAGATATCTATTATATATTATATATCTAATATTTATATAATATCTATCTTTCTTGTCCTTATCGTTCAATTATACTTTTTCTTGTCCAATTACACAAATTTTAAATCATTTCATTTTGCCCCATATGTCTCTTATGCTCTTGTTTTCAACTTTTTTGTCTCTTTTTGATATAATCCGTAATTATTTTCATAAAGTTCTCTGTTTCCATTCAATGATTTTTCCCTCTGTTGATTCTCATCTGTTATTAAATTTATCCATTGAATACTTAAACTTTGTTGTTTTTTTCTCATTGTTGAAGTTTTGATTTGATATGTTATAGATTCCAATTCTCCGGTAAAATTATTCGCCCTCTCATCCATTTAATTGAACATGGTGATCAGGGTTATTTCTAAGTCTATGTCTCATCTTCAATATTGGCATCATCTGCGAGTCTGCTTCTACTAGAGTCCTTCTCTCTTTGCATCTGTGTATCTATATGTTTGCCTGTATATGGAAGGAAACACAGAAATAAGGAGAAGTGGTGGCCTCTGAAAAGGGGACTTGAGATATCAGGGATTATGTTCGTTTTCTTCTTTCTTTTTGAGGTGGAGTCTTGCTCTGTCGCCCAGGCTGGAGTGCAGTGGCGTAATCTCGGCTCACCGCAACCTCCACCTCCTGGGTTCAAGCGATTATCCTGCCTAAGTCTCCCACGCCCAGCTAAGTTTTGTATTTTTAGCAAAGACAGGGTTTCACCATGTTTCCCAGGCTGGTCTTGATTTTCTGACCTCAGGTGATCCTCCCACCTCGGCCTCCCAAAGTGCTGGGATTACAGGCATGTGCCACTGTGCCTGGCCAAGGGGTTATATTAGTTTTCTATTCCTGCTGTAACAAATTGCCACACCGTAATCCACAGCATCTTATAGTCTGGAAGCCCTGAAATGGGTCAGCAGGGTCACATTCTTTCTTGAGGCTTGAGAGGACAACCCAGTTCCCTGCCTTTCCGGCTTCTAGAGGCTCCCACACTGCCTCTCTGCAACCCCTATTTCCGTCCTCACATCTCCTCTGACTCTGACCCTCCTGCCTCCCTGTTAAAAGGCCTCTTGGGATGACACTGGGCCCACCTGGATGATCCAGGGTAATTTCTCCATCTCAAGGTCCTTAGGTTAATTACATTGGAAAACCCCTTTTTGCCCTTTAAGGTAGCATCTTCACAGGTTACGAGGGGGACATCTCAGGGCACTATTATTCCACCTCCCAGGAGGGTAGAATGAAAGTTCACTGTCGCTGGATAGAGCTGTACATTTAAAATGTTTTATCATGTGTGGTATTACCTAATCGAAATTTAAAGGTGTATTTATATTGGATAGGACAATTCTTATAACGATTTTAAAAGCCAAAGTGTGTGTGTGTGTATGTATGTGTATGTGTGTGTGTGTGTATATATATATATGTTAAATTAAGCCTCCTTTCCATGCCTGGGGTGCTCCTTCTCTGAAGCAGACACTTTACTCCCTTTTTTTTTTTTTTTTTTTTTTTTTTTTGCATATCAGTCTGCATTTTCTGAAGAAGAAAAAAGAGGAATGGGAAAGGACAGAGTCCTCGGTTGAAGGAGGGGTGGGGTGGGCTGCTGTGATGTCGTCTCCCTGGATTGAGACCTCCTTCTGGTTCTCTTTGGGCATCTAAATCTTTCACAAATCCAGCAAATGTATATATTTCCTGACCGTAGGCCAAACATCGTGTTAGATCCTGGGGTACCAATCAGGCTATGCCCCCAGGCGGCCTTGGCTCTGGTGGGAGGCAGGCAGTAAGGAAGCACTGACGGCTTGTCAGAGAACATGTGGCCTTAACGGCCACAATTCGAAACCTGTGTCTCAGCTTGGCTGAGCCTTGGGCCTCCTCCCTGTGCAGCTGGGTGCTCGGGTTGGGGGAGAGGAGAGATCTGCTTAGCTGCTAGCCCCAGGAACACGCTGTACATCTTCCAGGATGGCCTTTCTGCAGTGTATTTATGCCTGGGCTCATGTACCGAGAAAATCCCATGATCAACCAAAGCATGATTTCCCTGGGAACCAGAGGGACGTGAGGCCGTCAGCCCCTCTGATATAGGGACTTCCCTGGGCTGTTTTCTCAGCAACTCACAGCTACAAGGCAGAAAAACATAGATGATGCATAGCGCTCTGGCTTTCTCTCCCCTCCTCTGGGGATCCTGGGGCTTGGGCGATTCATTTCAGTGCCTCTCATCAGGCCCTGAGCCCAGGGCCTCCGAGGGAAGGAGGATTCCTCCAGGGGGGTGAAGTTTGGCTGTCAGGGATGGTTACCCTTGGGTTCGTACCATGCGCTGGGACATTCAGAGGCTGATTTTCCTTCTTATATCTGACAGTACATTTTGGATCTTTAAAAACCCCAAATATTCCAGACACCCACGCAAGTCATAAGTCACAAAGGTCAGTAAATTTCAGACCAAAAATAAAAAAGCAAGGGAGAGACAAATGCACAGTAACAGAATGAGACGCAGACACCCGAGATATACAGGCCCCCAAAGAACGGCCAAAGAGCTGCCTCTGAGACGGAAGTGCCAGAAGTACAGAGGGGACACACACCTGAAAGGACTGAATATTATCAGAAAAAAGACATAGTGAAGAGACAGACCCAGGTACAAGGAGGCTCAGCGGCACTGCTGTCCTCAGGTGCTCCGAGATCAACAGGCAACCTGAGAGCTTCTTAGGACAGGTCAGTTCCCTCAGGGTCGACTCCCATTCCCACTATTTTTATTTCCAGCCTGCAGAATCACCTCTTCCTCATACTAGGAAAGAACTCTGCAGACTGGGAAACCCCCGCAACCTGCCACTGCAATAAATTAGATCTGCCACTTGCAGACCCTAGCAGGCAAGTGGAATTAACTAGACCTCAATAGCTATACAAGAAAGATACATGCACACAGGACACAGAAGGCTGTGCAGTCACAGGATCCACTTTTATGGGAAATGTTCCCTTCTCCCAGATATATAGCAAAGAAGTGACTCTAGAACAGCAATCGCAAAGGTGGAGACGAGCAAAGCAAAATCCTAATTTATCCAACCCTTTTGTTGAAAAGCTGAGCAAATGAAGTACGCAAAACCAGGGGAACCACTAAATGTCACAAAGTCAATACAGAAGCCAGGTAGAAACCAGACATCTTTGATCATAGCTTAGGGTCTTGGATCAGTAGGATTTTGCCTCTCCATTGGAATGGCATCCTACTCTGCTGTGGCAAACAAAGCTGGATCCCAGAATTCAAGCATCCATATCAAGTGAATTGGAACTATAAATGGCACTTTTAAAGGTGATCATAATTATTTCCCTCTTTGATAGAGCACAAAGGGGGTGCCCTGTCTAACACTCCCACAAGATCTTGGCACAAAAGGGATGAATGTACAACTTTGGCTTCTCACCGACATTTAAAAGCCCTCATTTGGGAGTAGGATTTATTAAATATTATAATCAGTTCAGTGTCGCCTGCTGAAACATTTACTTTAATGAGCTTGTTAAATTTAGATTATGTTAAAAAGAAAAAAATTAGATTATGTTAAAAGGAAAAAGAGAGAGTGAGAGAAAGACAGACATTCCCCTGTCTCTGAACTCTTGGGCTGCCAAATCCTCATTGGTTACATACTGAAGAAATAGCTCCCAGCCATGATAATTACCCAGATCCTTGGAGGAAGAGGATGACATTTCAAGATGATGTGAGAGGACGATTTGTTTGGTAAAGACACCCTCCTGATCAAAGCCTTTTTATTTTGGAAAGAGCAACGTAAACCTTTCTTTCTTCCTTTTTGCTTCCCATCCTTCCTTTCTTAAATGGCATTTTAACTTAATTTTAATTACATGAGTAACAGGTGATATTTATGTTAGTTTGTATTGTGTTGCTATAACAGAATACCTGAGGCTGGCTCATTTACAAATGAAAAGAGGTTTATTTGCCTCATGATTCTGGAGGCTGGAGAGTTCAAGACGGAGCAGCTAGACCTGGTGAGGGCCTCATGCTTCTTCCACTCTTGGTGGAAAGTGGACAAGAAAGGGGAGTGAGCATGTGCAAAGAGAACACATGGTCACAGCAGAAGCAAGAGAGAGAAACTGAGGAAGCCACAATCCTTTTAACAGTCTACCAGAGTGCATTAATCTATTCATGAGGGATCTACCCTCACAACCCAAACACCTCCCACTAGGCCCTATTTCCCAACACTACCACATTGGAAGTTAACTTTCAACATGAATTTTCATAGAGACAAACCATATCCAAACCAAAGCAATATTAACAGCTAACATTTATTGATGCCTTACTATGTGCTAGACACTGTTCTCAGCATTTTACCTGCATTGATATTTTAAATCCTCTCATTGCATTATTAAGTGGTATTATAATTATTTTTATATTACAGGTGAGACAAGTGGGGCATAGCGAGGTTAGGCAATGGGTCGAAGGTCACATAGCTAGTAAATGGCAAAGCCAGGATTCAAACTCAGGTGCCTGACACTGAAGATTATGCATCTATCTAACTGCTCTGCCATACTGCACAGATATTCATTCACCCATAGAACTAAAGCTTTTCCGTATAAAGTCAAAGTTTTCTTTAATCACCCTAATCCCTGTCTCCTCCTCATACCCAATGTTAGCCATTACCATCAGCTTGGGAAGTATTCCTCATGTGTATGAAAATAAATAGAATCACTGTGTGTATGAAAGTAATGATGTCATTCTGTATCATTCTTGTAACTATTTCTTCAGTCAAAAATATTCTATTTGAAACCTGTATAATATTCTATTCTATTTTATTTAACTACTCTCTTCTTGACAGATATTTAGGTTGAATTTAATTTTTAAAAAAGTAAATGATGTGCTGTGTGTATGTAAGTTTGTCTTTAGGGAAGACAGAAAAAAATGGAATTACTTAGGTCATTTTTTGTTTTTGAACAGATATTGCCAACTTAATGTTCTTAATGGCAGTACCTGAACATTACTATTACTTCAATCTCTCTGTCTTTTTCATAAACTGAAAAAAAAAAAAAAAAAAAAAAAAAACCTGGCCGGCCAGTGGCAGTGGCTCATGCCTGTCATCTCAGCACTTTGGGAGGCCAAGGCATGCAGATCACAAGGTCAGGAGTTTGAGACCAGCCTGGCCAATAGGGTGAAACCCCATCTCTACTAAAAATACAAAAATTAGCCAGGCATGGTGGCGCATGCCTGTAGTCCCAGCTACTCGGGAGGCTGAGGCAAGAGAACTGCTTGAATGGGACGCGGAGGTTGCAGTGAGCCAAGTTAGCGCCACTGAACTTCAGCCTGGGCAACACAGAGAGACTCTGTCTCAAAAAACAAACAAACAAAACAAACAAACAAACAAACAAAAACCTTGCTAACCTTACAGGTAAAAAATACAAGTGCTTCTCTCTAGCCTTCTGTGACAATTAACTACCTTGGCTATTGCCTTTCAATGCGCAATTCTACACAGCTGGGCCTACTAACGGTCAAGTTCAGGTTTTCCTCGGTTCTAAGGCAAGTTTGGCAAAAAAAGATCATTTATATCTCTTCTCTACTGTGAGTCCTGGCAATTTGGAGCCAAGTTGTGGCTGTTGAGCTTTCTAAGCTATGAGACCCCTTACCCACCAAGATAAAAACTATGTTCAATTTAGAAGCAAAATAAAAACCTCCCACTCTTTGGTGTTTTCATCAATGTTACTATCCAGCCCTTAACTTGACAAATAATTAATGAGAACTTTCTATGTGCAGACACAGTGCCAGGTGCTGGGGAAACAAGGATGAGCAAGATACATGCTCTCCCGTCCTCATGGAGCTTCATGTGTCTGTGATTGTCCAGTTCATAGAATCGATTGTCCAGTTCATAGAATCGACTGTCCACTTGGGTCTTCTCTCATTTGTATAAACTGTTCCCCACTCACCTTCCATGGACTTCACCTTGAATCCAGACCATGTTTTTGGGGCCCTGGTGCTTTACAAAGCACCCAGTCCCCATCTATGAGGGTTGCCTACTACCTCCAACCTCCATTCCTCTTGTGAGACCTCTACAAGATCTATATGAATATTTTAGAAATACTCAGTTTAGATTTGCTATTATTGTGTCAGGTCTGTTGACATAGTTTAGCACAGACTGGTCCTAAACCTTGAAATGAAATACCCTTTCTTTCTACTAGAAGACAACTTTTCATGAGTCTTGCATTTCTTGAAAAACAGAGATAGTGTGGTGTAATAAAAAACATATTTGGCTTTCATCCTTGGTTCCTGATGCAGAGCTTCTAAAACCCTTGGAATTACCTGAGTCATAGGAGCATCTTTTGTTCTTCATAACAAGCCCTTTTCAACCTGAGCTTATGCTACCGAAGTGACTCTTGGTGGGCACCTGCATAGCTTCAGGATGGGGACTGGTTGCCAGAAAACCATGTGATTAGAGGGTTGGAACTTCCAGCTCCACTTCTGACCTCTAGGGAGGGGAGAGGGCTGGAGATTGAGTTCAATCGCCAATGGCCAATGATCTAATCAATTATTCCTGCATAATGGAACCTCCATAAAAACCTCTAAGCAATAGAGTTTGGAGAGCTTCTGGGTTGAACACATCAAGGTGTTGGAGGGTGGTGTGCCCAGAGAGGGCATGGAGCTCATACCTTGTCTTATGCTTCTCTTCCATTCAGTTGTTCCCAAATTGTATCCTTTTAAACAAACTGACATTAGAAAGTGAAGTGCTTTCCTGAGTTCTGTGAGTCATTTCAGCAAATTATTGAACCTGATATGGGAGGAAAGGTCATGGGGCTTGTAACTGGCATCTGAAGTGGTAAATAATCTTGTGGAAGGGAGCTCTTAACTTGTTGGGTTTGTGCTAACTTCAGATAGTGTCAGAAATGAATTGAATCATTGGGTACCCAGTTGGGGTCAGAGAATTGGAGAAATGGAGAATTGCCTAGAAGGTATCCCAGGAAAAAAAGAACCTGAGGGATAGTCTCCCTCTGGAGCAATGGGTAGGTACGCTTATCACTTGTTATAAAAATTTGGATTCCTTAAACTCAGGGTTCTTCTCCAGTAACGCACCCTTCTGCATATGCAAATGTCATTTTGTCCTCTCTGCATTATCCTGTAAAAATTGAGTCTCATAGGACCATGATACATGCTGAAGGGTTGTTCCTGATTATTGCTATGCTTAATACACTTTACTTCATTTCTGACTCAGGAGCCTCTGTCTTCTACCAGCATCAATGAAACTGTGGCAGGTTGGTTTGCTAGCTTGCAAACAGGGAACCGTCTGAGACATTTCACAGTTCTTGACACATGTATTTATCCATTAAATAAAATACTTATTACATATCTGCTATATGATAGCTACTAGGGGTTCACAGATAAATCAAATGGTTGGGTCCCTGCTCTCATGGAGTTTCCATGCATAGTGAAGGAGGCATGCAAAATACAAGCATTTACGGATTGTGAAATGTGCTAGGAAGGGAACAAATAAGTGTAGTGGTTGAGACCAACAGGTATACTAGGGTAGGTTGGTGAGATAAGGCCTGTCTGTACAGATGACCACATTGGTGTGAATTGAGAGGTGGTACCAGTCATTCAAATGCTCCAGGAAACACAAGGACGAAGACACTGAGGTGGGACGGAGCCCAGTGTCTTCCACAGGCTGACTGATGACACAAGTGCCCCCATAGTAGAGTAAAGCAAGTGAGTCACATGCGGTGATCAGAGAAGTAGCAGGAACACCCATCCTTGTACTCACAGTATGAAGGCTGTATTTCATTCAAAGTGAAAATGGAAATCATAGGAGAGTTCAAGTCGCAGAGAGTAGGGAGGAGCAGCATCTCATTTACATCTCATAACAATTTCTCTGGCCACATAGTAAAGAAAGGAACAAGAGTGCTTCTCCTAGGACCTTCTGCCTGGACCACCCAGTGCCTTCTCTGAGCCCAGCCTCAACTTCCCCTTGTTCTCTCCGCCTGCCCTGTAAGTGCGTTTCTGACCCGTCTCTGCTGGCTCTCCCATTCTCCCTTCTCACTGCCCCTAGGTTGCTGAGCAACCCCCAATGCCTCTCGCCTCAGTGCACCCCACAGTGCCTCTCACCTCAGTGCACAGGGAACAAAGGTTTTTCAGCTCAGGGCTTGAGAAGGGCAAAGAGGGAATCCAAAAGCAGAAATATGGGCAACCCTTCAGAATGGGCCATTGTTCAGTTAGTAGCAGAAAGGGATTTGCAACAGACAAAAAGAGAAGGTATACCTTTTGTCAGGAAGGGATCATAAAACCATCCGTGAGAATACACGCCCAAAGCATTAAAATCGACATCACAGATACGTTTGATGGAACAAGACAGTGGGACATATTGCAAACAGAAGGTGACAGACAATGTCTATCAAGAAAAGAATGGTCAACAAAACAGTGCCATACACACATTTTAAGGCGATATTATGCAGCTAAACGAGAAGGACAAGTTGCAAAGTCCTGTATGTAATATGATCCATTTAAAGCAAACATTAACGATTTGAAAAGTAAGTCTATGTTTAAGTGTTTGCATACATATATACACACACATATATATACACATATATAAAATCATGAAGAACAGTGTGAAAAGTTACCTTTTCAGACCTTGTTGGAAAGGTGATCCCCAACCTTGACTGAGAGAATAATTCTAATAATTTCTAATAAAAATTAGAAAATTTCCTTCATAGCTACCGGAAAGGTTAATACTAGGAAACGGAATATTTTCAATAAAATTCTTCTTTTTAAATAGCTTTAGATTATAGGAATGATTTTTGCAAGATTAGCATACATTATCATGTATGTCCTTCATACCAATGGTATATTTCTCAAAACTAAGGAACCAACATTGATACATTATCGTTAACCAACTCCAGGCTTTAATTTGTATTTTAACAGTTTCTTCCACTACTGTCCCTTTTCTGTTCAAGAATCCAATTAACGGTACGACACTGCTTTTAGCCATCACATCTTCTTAGTCTCCTCTGGTCTGTGACAGTTTCTCAGCCTTCCCCTAATTTCTTCACCTTGAAAGTTTTGAGGAGTACTGGCCAGGTATTTTGTCAATTGTTCCTCAGTTGAATTTGTCTGATGTTGATTCATAATTAGACTGACGTTATGGGTTTTGGGAAGCACCAAGGGCAGGCCATGTGTCCTTTTTAGCACATTCTTTCAGGGATTTGCTACCGACAGTCACTGGTGACATTAACCTTGATCACTTAGCTAGGGTGGTGTCTACCAGGTTTCTCACCTGCAAAGTGACTATTTTTCCTTTCCCTTTCCATAGCCTATTCTTTGGAAGTGAGCCACGAAGTCCAGTCCCCATTCAGCGGGGAGGAGTTTAACCGCAACTCCTAGGTAGGGGAAGACATACATTTATTATTTGGAATTCTGCTGTGAGGAATATTTGTCTTTTTTCTCACTTATTTATTATCAGCAAAAACTTGTGTGGTTTATTTTATACTTTAGGTTAGATTCCAGTGCTACATTATTTATTTTGTTTCTCAAATTGTTCCAGCCTTTGGCATTGTGGTTTCTTTCCAGTTGGCTCCGGGGTTCCCTTGGCATCCCCTCGCCTTTCGGTTTTTTTATTAGCACTCTCTTACTTTCTGCACTATAAAATACTCTAGTCTCCTATTTTGTATTTCCTGCCCCAGCTTTAGGCTCAGACATGTCTCTGAGAATGATATTTAGAAACCAAGGTCTGGGAAGAGGCATTCTCATTGCTATAGGAGTGTCACAGCTTCTGAGACCTCTCTGTGGATAGAGGTAGGAAATATATGTGTATACAACCCAGGTGTACACACGTGTCTAGAATTATTGTTGAATCTCAACCTCTCTGTCTTTGTACACACACACACACAGAGCACTAATGAAGTATATTTCATTGCTTCATTAGTAAGTACATAAACTCGTACATTCATAGATATATACACAAATACAAATATGTGTATATGTATATATATGGATGTCTACATATAAACTCATACATGCACATATATACACATATACACACACATATAAACACACACACATATATATAAACTCATACACACACACGCAGAGGGAGGGGGAAATAGATATTTGTTGTTGCTGCTCTCGTGGTTTAAATTAAACATGAGTTCACACTGATGTCCTCAACTCTAAGCCAGTACTCAAGGATTCATTCCCCTTTCCTTCTTGCTTGTTCGTAATTTCTTCTCTGAGAGTAAAAATTTGGCTGTCATTATCCTCCATTTATTTTCTTACTTGCTTAACCCTCTATTAGATGTAAAATACGTTGAGAATTACCAACTGTAGGTACCCCTATGACAAACACATTTATAAAATAAAGTTCGGTGTTTCTATAAAGTTCTTTTTGTCCTTAACCTTACAGTTTCCAGTCAAAATGCCATCTTCCAAAGTCACTGAGATCAACTTCTCTTTATATCACTTCTGGGGAATTTAAAAAAAAAATCACTGATGCCTATAGCCTAACCCAGATCACTGAAATATCCTTGGAGGTGAGTCCCTAGCCTTAACAGTTTTAATAATTTTGAAATACACAAGGTAAATGTTTTAACCGTCAAAAATGCATGCAAGGTGATAAATTTATAAACTAGCTTGATTAAATCATTCCACAATGTAAATATATTGCACAATTTAAACACAATGTAAACATTGTACCACACAAATATATAACTTACACAAGTATTATCAATTAAAACCAAGTACATTAAATTAAAATAAAATAAACGTTTTAATTATCCCCAGGAGGAGCTATAGCTTCAAACCCATTGAGAATCATCACTTCAGAAATTAGAAACAAAGAGAGTTTCAAGTATTGTTACATATATTTAATTGCTTCATTAATTAATAAGAGCATAATTCATCTGTAATTTAAAACAAAATAAGAAAATAAAACATCTTTTTTTTCTGATAGGATGAGAATAGCAGTCACAGAAACCAGGAGAGCTTCCTGGTTTTTTCCTCTTAAGGGCTGTGTGACATCAGAAAAGCAATTTAAACACCCTGAGCCTCTGTCTCTTTGTCTGTAGATTCGCTCTAATGGCACTCATTTATCTTCCTTACACGGCTTTACATCACACCCCAAGCCAACTGAGACGATGTCTGTGAACACATTTCGATAATCTTAAAGAACTATTCAAATAGAAAGAACTGTTGTTACTAACTTATGTCAGCTAACGAGTTGTTCTTGAGACCCTTGAGAACTAAGGATGGCTCTGTGACTTGCATTGGTGTAGCCATTACCCACATCAACTGGCCTGACATGGAGGACAATAGCCAACCAGCAGGAGAGGGGAATGGAGCAGATATGGAGAAAAGACAAGCACCATGAACGACAGTGCATGAAAGGCATAAGAAACAGAGGAGGTCGTCTTCTGATTCGCCTTGGTTCCCGAATAGCTTTCTAGGTCTCCTTATACCCTATAAATCTCCCTGTTATCCAGTAGAGCTACTGTATATTTTGTATTATTTCCAGTGATCTCTAATTTAATAGTGCACTGGGTTTCTCTAATATGGTAGAAAGTGATAACGAATTTGGATGTTAAACCTCACGTATGCCGATTCAGCCATGATTAATCCTGATGAAATATTGCAAACCTAAGCAGACCTCAAGCTGAAGATTTATCTACCTTGGCACCATTAGAATTGTAGGCTAAGTAGCCCTGTGTCTGGAGGCCTTTGTGTAGATTATAGGCTGCTTAACAATACCCTTGGCCATTCTGATCTACCAGGTGACAGCAGCACTCCCTACTCCAGTGTGACAGCCGAAAAAGTGTCTCCAGATATTGCTAAATGTCCCCTGAAGGAAAAAGAGTCTCCGTTTGAGAACCACTGCTCTAGTGAGAATAAAAATTTTTGTTCTTATTAAATAACTAATATAATGTTATATGCTAGTTTTATCCTTTCAAAAATTGTGATGAATTTTTCAAAAACTACAAAAAACTTGTAGACACTGAATGACCACAAAGTGGTCTGACGATGATATAAGGTGAAGAGACACAGCTCTAGGGAGACCGTTTTGAATTTTTCATATATATTAATAATGGATAAAGGAAATTGTCTCTTATTATGTGAGACAGCTACCATTGTAGTCATATTTTTATCTGCCTCCCAATCCTGTACTAAGTGGAGAAAAATATCTAAAGGGAGTACATTTTTCTGTAAATATACCAGTTTTATGTATATTCTTTCGAAGTTTTAGGTTAGTTGCCTTATTCTTATGGGGAGATACCTGAGTCATCCCCAAAGCACTATCTACTTCAATGAAGTCACGTTTGATTCTAGGTGAAAATGACATTCAAGTCTACAAACTTGGCTTGTGCAAAATCCAGATTAGCTCACCTACTAGAGAATCAATGCGGAATATATTCAGGTACAGCTTGATCCAGGGCTAAGTAATATGACCAGAATTGGGTTTGTCTCTGCCTTTTACTTTTGCTATCATGTTGGTTTGATTCTCAGATTCAGTGATCCAGCCTCTTTCTCAGAAGACAAGACGAATACAGCAGCCCCTCTTCCCATCCTATCAGGTTCACTCCCAATGAGAAGAGAAGACTCGCTTGTCTCCCAGCAGCAAAAGACCCTCTGTTTCTTTGGTTTGCTTTGCTTTTTCATTGAATTTGGGTCACCAGCTTATGCACATACCATTCTTGAACGAGGGTTCAAGACAATGGTTTATGTGCCAATTCCTCTAACTGGTTCAGAAAGGGGAAGAGGAGAAAAATCCTCAAATGAAAACAAGAGCTGGCACTGGAAGAAGGTGGAATCATTTTTGGAAGGGCAAACAACAGAAGCCTGCTTCTCTAACCTATAATAGATTTATTAAAAAAAGTTGGCCGGGCGCGGTGGCTCAAGCCTGTAATCCCAGCACTTTGGGAGGCCGAGACGGGCGGATCACGAGGTCAGGAGATCGAGATCATCCTGGCTAACACGGTGAAACCCCGTCTCTACTAAAAATACAAAAAACTAGCCGGTCGAGGTGGCGGGTAGTCCCAGCTACCCCGGAGGCTGAGGCAGGAGAATGGTGTAAACCCGGGAGGCGGAGCTTGCAGTGAGCTCAGATCCGGCCACTGCACTCCAGCCTGGGTGACAGAGCGAGACTCCGTCTCAAAAAAAAAAAGAAAAAAAAAAAGTTCTCAGAGACTTAATAATGGGATGGCCCACATTTTACGAATGAAGGCGTCAGTTCTCAAGGATCTTGAGAGAAGTAACAACTGTAGTTTGTAGCAGAGACCAAATACTAACCAAAATTTAGCTATCAAGTTTTAGATGATGGAATCCAAATTTCCAATATTCAATGAGAGATGACGTTTACACTGGACCCAAAGAAAAGTGAAAACATTTTCTTACACATTCCTAGGGTCATTTTGTTTTATACCCAGTGTTTATTTTTAAATCTTGAACAAAAAAAACAACCTGTGGTACTTGTAAGAAATACAGATTCTCAAGTTACTCTTGCATTGATTAAAACTTACAATGCCAGGGGTATGGCGAAGAAATCTGTTATTATTTAGCTAGTTTGTAGAACAATGCATATGTCAGCAGTTCACGGCCTCAGGTGGATATTAAAATTACCTGAGGAGCTGCCGATGACTAGTCTCTCAACTCAGATCAATTACATCAGAACCACCTGGAAGCAGGACTTGGATTTTTTTTTTCTCTCCTTTTTGAATTCTCAGGTGATTCCAATGTGCAGCCAAGTTTGAGAACCAGTGCCTTGTGCCATAGAGCAGTGGTTCTGGGGAATCCGATAATAATAAATTCGGGAGCTTGGTTCCTACTCTACTTCAGTAAGTCTGAGTTCCCTTTTTGGTTATTAGCATTATGAGTGATTCTTATACATTCCAAAGTTTGAGGAACGCAGCTCAGAGTCTTACTAATCAAAGTGTGGTCCCCAACTGGCAGCGTTGACATCATATGGGAACTTCCTAGACATGCAGCATCTCAGGCTCCACCTCAGATCTACTGAGTCAGAATCTGCATTTTAACAATATTCCCCAAATGGTTTGCAAACATGTTAGGGTTTGACAATCTCTGCTATAGCCCCGTCTTTCACTCCCAACATCAACTTAAGCCCATATGAGGAGATGTTCAAGAATATCAAGGGAGAGCATTAGCACAAATGCCTAATGCATGCAGGGCTTGAAACCCAGATGATGGATTGATAGGTGCCGCAAACCACCATGGCACATGTATACCTATGTAACAAACCTGCACATTCTGCACGTATATCCCAGAACTTACAGTAAAATTAAAAAAATATATATATATATATAAATTTCCAAGGCTTACTCCAAGATATTCTGATTAATTCGGTGGTACCTTGGGCCTTTTATCAGGAATTCTTTAAAAAAGGTTCCCAGGTGATTCCAATATGCAAGGTAGGACTAAGAACTGCCATTCTAGGAAAAAGCATGCTATTCAATAGGTTCCAGTTATATTTCAACTGCAACGTTGATTAGCTTTATAACTTTGGATAAGTTATCACCTTTAGCCTCCTAATCTGTAAAACAGACACATATCTAAAATGCCAATTTTGGAAAAGTCTTGCAAATGGAACTCCCGACACATTCTGCCTTGTCTTCCTTACTAGGAGGGACTGTTTTGCAGGTTGAAGTTTAAAATAAACGGAAAAACACCTGCAGCCAAACAAAGCCGAGGAAATCAGAAGCTAAAATTAATTTTCATTAAGTAAAACAATGGCCAAGAGATTTTCACTTTATATACCCGATTCCTGCTTGCTCCGTCGTCTAACAAGCCCAGGTTTCTAAAAGGAGAACCGAGTTAGGCTGTTTCCTTCCCTAGATCCTGCAGCTGTTGAAACATCGTTTTTTTTTTTTTTCTCCCTAGGTAAATCAAATGGTGCTTTATGCAACAGTGAGTTTGGTTGCCAGTTTAGAGGGAGGCGTCGTTCTTCCATGAACCCTTTCTGAGTCTTTTTTCTCATTAGGTGCACATAGCAATGAGGCTGACTAGAGCAAACCTAATGGGCAAGGAAAGCTCTTGGCTTTCAAGCTAGATTGTCAATAGGCATGTTTGATATGGCTGCATCTCTGACCTAATCAGCTGCCAGCGGTCTCTCCACCAAGTTCCCTTGGGGCGTCAGAGCAAGCTATATTCCACAATCTTACAGCTTAAATGAGCTCCAATCTCAAGGAACAGGAGCCCGAAGAAAACACAATGTTGGATGAAGCTTGTATATGCAGAGACCCTTTTTGATGAGGGTGAGTGGTTTGCACAATATCTGCTCCTTGCCTGAAACCAAACCAGAGCCTCCGTCGGCGGAATGACGTTTGTGAGAACAGGTGCATCTAAATTCAAATTAAATCCTCAGGTCACTCGGCATTCAGTTATTTTTACTGGAGAACACCCACTGGAGAACTTTGTCCAAAGCATTGCAAGAACAAAACATTAGCTTATCTGTGTGTGCTTTGGCCAGGCTTCAGCCCTAGTTAAATATCAGCTTCTATCTTGAAGATGCTCTGGCTGTGGCCGTATTTGATTTAGGCACAGAAGGGTGCATGCTAAGTATTTTTGAATTAGTAAGGATGCTTTCAGGTGCAATTCACCATAAACCTAAACTAACTAAATTAAATATGGACGGAATGTACAGGCTCATAAAAAAAAGGAAGTTTACAGTCATTAGATTTAAGGCATAGTTTTTTTTATCAGGATAATTCTTCAATTGCTGTCACCCTCTTAGCTTGCCCTACTGACTTTGTCCTCATGGCAGGAACATAGTTGAGGCAGGGCTAGCCTTCATATCTGGGTGAGCCCTACAAGAGCCTGAGAGAGCTTCTCTTTCCCCAACCTTTAAAAAACAAAAATTCCTGAGCTTCACTCTGATTGGTGTAACTTAGTTTGCCTGCCTAACTCTAAGCCAGTCATGTTCAAGGGGAATGACATTATGCTAATTAATCTGATGGTTAGAGTCAATTCCACCCAAACCACACAGCTACTTCTCAGTGAGATAAGTGAATATTGAGGAGAATAGCAGAATTTCTTACATAGTTACTTATTTTTCTCAAGGACTAAACAGTTGTTATTATTTTTAATTGGAGAGAACTTGGGGATGTGCAAGCTACATGCTGAAACCAGTTCCATGCTGGCTTTGAGAATCTCTTCTCAAAGCGAGACACGTGGAAATACAGCTGACACATTCTGATCTGAGAATTATCTCATGGTGACACAAAATGAGATTTTGAGGGTTGAGAGGCTTGGAAGAGGTTTGAGGGGTGGCCACTGGAAGCCTTCTGACAGGGTTGAGTGTGTGGGTTGCAGGGGGGTGGTAAGTGTGTGTAGGTGGGAAAGTGGAAGCAAAGACACCCTGAGTTTCTTTATTCACGGAGCATATTAGCTCCTGGCTCACAATCTTTCTTCCTGTCTTCCCTTTCCGTCATTCTGGGTGGCTTACAAGCACATGCACGTGACTGGTCATTTATTGGAGCAACCACCTTATTTTACCCCCACCTCTGCTGCCCACTCCAGGTGTTCCCACCCTGAACTTTACACACTGCTGACTTTACCCCTTTTCCACTTCTAAGATATATTTCAAACAACTTGGTCTTACATTATCACTTAATATTCCTTCCCAATCATTCCAGGGCCCTCAATGCAATAATTCTTTCATCTTTACAATCCTCCAGCCCATTGGTTGTATCACCTTTTCATTATTCATTAATCTGCTCCTACCTCCTCTTGCCTCCTTCACCAGCTTAGATTTCATGACCCATTTTTATAATGACTACCTTTAAAACGTCTTAAATCCCAGGTCTCTCTTTTCTTTTATCTTGTTCAGATGGCTAGCTAAACATTAGTGAAGAAAAATCAAATAAGCAGACCAACTAGTTTCACTTAAAATTCATGACCACAGACCTCACGTGGATACTCAACACTGCTCTGACATCTGACAGTGCTTCTCCAGGAAGATTACCTCCTATCCTCCAGATGGAAATTTTAGAATTTCTCTTCTCTCTTCAGACCTTGCATTCCTGCTGTCCATAATTCTTATTCTCCAGTGATGATATGAATTCATATATTTTGAAAAAATAGAAGTCATTATGAGAAGTCCTTCATTACCTCACCACAAATCTACCCGTAACTGTTCCCTCTTTTCTAAATTTTCCTTTTGTTGAGATGAAGGATATAGAGAGATGGGAGGAATGGGAGTTAATATTTAACAGATATAGACTTTTAGTTTGGGATAATGACAAATTTCTGGAGATGGATAATACTATTGGTGATACCGCAATGTGAATGCACTTAAGACCACTGAACTCTACACTTTAAGATGTTACATTTTATCTTATGTATATTTTACTACACTAAAAATAGGTCTAAATTACAAAGGAAGAGGTAGTAACTTTAGAGTTGAGAACCCATCAAAAACAAACAAACAAACAGCAGGTGGAGGAAATATCCTCCCTCCATTTTTAGGCCAATCTTTTACAGTCTGGATTTATTGCCTATTGTTTTATCAAAGACTTTACTCCTTTAGTGAGTCTCCAACGTGCTGGTTCTTGTTCCATTCTCTCACCCTCTCTGCATGCTGGGAGGCTGACCTCTATGGAATACATCAAAGTTTCTTAGGTTGGGCCAGCTGGATGCACAACCAGGAGATCACAGGGCATGAGGTGCAGTCATGAAGATTGCAGTCTCCATGTTTCACGTTCTGAATGTCGTGACCACACATCTGATAATAGCAGTATTCCTCCTTAGCCACAGCTTTTAGTGAACAGTCTTCACTTTTTTGGCTTTGGGTTTTGCTGTTCCCTTGGTCTTCTCTCTTTGAGACCTACGTGTGGTCATGCCTTTCCTTCACGGCTACCCGTGTGCTTCACTTGCCCTCACCTTGCTAAGTCGTCCTTACACTTACTCTTTGTGTGTGCCAAGTGCTTCTCACCAGAACTCTGAATAATATTTTCCCTTATTCTTCATAATTATTTTCTTTCTTTCTTTCTTTTTTTTTTTTTTGACGGAGTCTAACTCTGTCACCCAGGCTGGAGTGCAGTGGTGCGATCTCGGCTCACTGCAACCTCCACCACCTGGGTTCAAGAGATTCTCCTGCCTTAGCCTCCCGAGTAGCTGCGATTACAGGCGCCCGCCACCATGCCCAGCTAAGTTTTGTATTTTTAATAGAGACGGGGTTTCTCATCTTGGCCAGACTGGTCTCAAACTCCTGAGCCTGTGATCCACCTACCTCGGCCTCCCAAAGTGCTGGGATTACAGGCTTCTTCATCATCATTTTCTCCATATCCACAGAATCATTCCCAGCCTCATGTGTACATATCCTAATAATTTCCATGAAACAAGTAAAATATTTAACTGTCAACAGACATGATACTCCACTAAGAGTAATCATAAAATCTGAATAAAATACAAAACAAACACCTCATGTATTTGAAGATAGAAAAGAACTATGGAGGCAGCCAAGACCCGATGAGCCAAGGTCCTGAAGAGATGGGAACCTTCAGAGAGAAGCTAAATGTTCTACACTCACTTGTCCCTGGAGGCATTTGAAGTATTACAATAGCACAAAGGGATAGGTCAAGAACTGGAGCAGAAAGTCACAGCTAAATAGACCTCTTGCTGTCTCTTGGGGCGAGATTAATGAAAAGTGGGGTTGAAAGGTACCAAAGGGATTGGCGTTTGAGGGACCAAGATGTCAGTGAGAAAGAAGGTTCAGAGAAGGAGGCATGGAACTGTAGGCCATGCTTCCCCCAGAGGCATTTGCCAACCTATAAACGTCACAGGGCAATATCAGGAAATGATGTGTACATTTTAAGAGGCTGAGAATCTAAGCACATATTTTGACAAGTTCACAGTACTGCAAAACAAAAATTGAAGTTCAGGGTCCTGCAAGCTACTCAGAAATCTCTGATAGAAACTCTTGAAGGGCTGTATCCTAGGGTTAAAAGTAAACTAGATATATGACCTGTCTAAAACTCAGTCTTAAATTAGCTTAACCCCTGATTGAATTAACGTGATCAACCACAATCTAACTGCCTTCCACTGGCTAAAATATACACTTTGGAGAAAAACATCATCATCTAGAGACTCAACATCTTTTTTTTTTTTTTTTTTTTTTTTTTTTTGACGGAGTCTCCCTCTGTCACCCAGGCTGGAGTGCAGTGGTGCAATCTCGGCTCACTGCAAGCTCTGCCTCCCGGGTTTACGCCATTCTCCTACCTTGGCCTCCCCAAGTAGTTGGTACTACAGGCGCCCGCCACCGAGCCCGGCTATTTTTTTCTTTTTTGTATTTTTTAGTAGAGATGGGGTTTCACCTTGTTAGCCAGGATGGTTTCGATCTCCTGACCTCGTGATCCGCCCGTCTCGGCCTCCCAAAGTGCTGGGATTATAGGCGTGAGCCACCGCGCCCGGCTTTTTTTTTTTTTTTTTTTTTTTTTTTTTTTGAGACTGAGTCTCGCTCTGTCACCAGGCTGGAGGGCAGTGGCCCCATCTCGGCTCACTGCAAGCTCCGCCTCTCTAGTTCAAGTGATTCTCCTGCCTCAGCCTCCTGAGTGGCTGGGACTACAGGCACCCGCCACCACGCCCGGCTAATTTTTGCATTTTTAGTAGAGACGGGGTTTCACCAGGTTGACCAGGACGATCTCAATCTCTTGACCTTGTGATCCGCCCACCTCGGCTTCCCAAAGTGCTGGGATTACAGGTGTGAGCCACAGCACTCGGACTCAACATCTTTTCAAATGCAATGTCCAGCATTCGGTTAGAAATTACTAAGCATATGAAGAAATGAAACGAAGAAGAACATCATGCAGATATTGAAGATGGAACAGAACTTGAAAATAACTTTGATTAACATATTTAATTAAATAGATGAGAGGGTGAATAATTTTGCCAGAGAATTGGAATCTATTAAAAAGTATCAAATCAAAAATTGAAAAATGAGAACGAAAACAATAAGGTTTAAGAATTCAGATGAATTTAATAACAGATTAGAACCAACTGAGAGTAAAGTCACTGAACTGAAAAAGAGATATTTAGAAAATAAATATATGTCACATATGTATTATTTATGTAAATAAATATATGTATTATTTATGTAAATATAGGTAATATTTATGTAAATAAATATATGTAATATTTATTTTTTAAATAAAGATACATCCATATATACATATATATGTGTGTATATCTAAACATGTACATACATATGTACTGAGAGAGAAAGAGAGAGGGGAGAGAGAAGAGAGACAAAGAGAGAGCAGAGTAACTATTTAAAAAGATAGTAAATATTCTTCCAAAATAAATAAAAGTCATGAATTTAAAAAATACTAAAAACTCCAAGTGGAATAAAAGAGAACAACTACTCATGTAAGCTCATTGTAGAAAACTGCTAAAAAAAATACGAAGAGAAAATTACAAAATCAGCTGTAATGAGAGGTGTGTGAGGAGGTGAGTAGATTACATTCAAAGAAGTAACAATAAAATTGATGCTCCAATTCCCAATTGTAATGATGGGATTTAGAAGATGATGTAATGATTTCTTCAAAGTGCCAAAAGAAAACAATTTTAATCCTTATGAAAACGTCGTTCAGAAATGAAGGTGAAATAAAGACTTTATCAAACAAAGACATGGAAAGTTTGTCTCTAGAGCAGATCCCACCACTGACTGTGGGTGTACAAGGTAAGGCTTCTGAGATGCTGCTAATATTCTGTTATAACCCTGAGTAGTAGTTACACAGATGTGTTCATTTTATGTAAAATGTTTCATCTGTACACCTATGATTCATGTTCTCTCCTGCATATGTTACATACTTTAACAAATTGTCTAATTATAAATCCACAATCTCTTTCCTGTAACATCTTATTTATTTACTCCACTTCATAGCAAAACTTCTTGAAAACATTTGTCTAGTGTTGATAAATCAACTTCTTTGTGTCTCATTTTTAAAATTGTATTGAAATTTAGGTTTTTCTTTCTTTTGTAATTTTTCAATTGACATATTTGTAAATATTTAGGGGGTATAATTTAATTTTTGATACATATATGTTATGTAATTATCAAATCAAAGTATTTAGCATGACCATCACCCCATATATTTATCACTTCTTTGTGGTGAGGATATTTAGAAGCCTCTCATCTAGCTATTTTGTAATACACAACACTTACTATTATCGATTCTCATCCTATGGTGTAGAAGGACACCAAAACTTATTCCTCCTATCTGACTGTGACTTTGTACCTGTTGATCAGCCTCTCCCCATCCTCCCCCTCTCTCCTCCCCCATCTCTGGTACCCACCATCCTATTCTCTGCTTCTGTGATACCAACTCTTTTTTTCTTAGATTCTGCATATGAGTAAAATCATGTCTCCTAGCATATACAAAAATCAACCCTCAAATGGACTAAAGACTTAAATGTAAAATCTAAAACTATAAAACTACTAGAAGAAAACGTACAAAATACTCCTTACAATATTGGGCTGAGCATGGATTTTAAAGATAAAACCTTGAAAGCACAGGTAACAAAAATAAAAATAGACAAATAAGACCACATCAAATTGAAAATCTTTTGCACAGCAAAGAAAACAATTAACAGAGTGAAGTGACACCCCAAGGACTGGCAGAAAATATTTGCAAACTGTACATCTGACAAAAAGTTAATATCCAGATTATACAGGGGACTGAAATAACTCAAGAGAAAAACAACAAAAAACAACCTTCCCAATAAGCCAATTTAAAAATCGGCAGAAGACCTTAATAGATACTTCTCAAAAGAAGACATTCACATGGCCAATATGTTCATGAAAAAATGTTCAACATCACTTATAATCAAGGAAATGCAAATCAACCTAATTTCCTTTTCTACGACTTCATTGACACTGTTCAATATCATCATTGCCCTCCCCTGTGATGTTGCAAAATGCAGAGGATACATGGGTCCCCATCTTTGCATTTCAGGATAATTTAACACAGACATTTTCTTCTCTGAGCTGCTGTGATACCATATTCTTCTGTTTCTATTTTCAATCTCCCTGGTTGCCTCTTTTCATATTTTTTTTATGTACTCACCCTTTTCTGTCTGACCTCTACATGTGGGAGAGCCATGGAACACTATCCAGATGCTTGTGTCATTCGTGATCCAAACTCTATTCTACATTTATGTTTCCAGTTTAGACTTGAAAGTTGAGCTCTGGACATGTACACATAATTGTGTGTATCAGGGGTCAGCACACTTTTTCTGTAAAAGGCCAGAGAGTAAGTACTTTAGCCTTTGCCGGCCACATGGTCTCTGTCACAGCTATGCAATGGTGTTGAGTGCATAAAAGCAGCCATCAACAATATATGAATGAACGAATGTGGCTGTATCCCATAAAACTTTGTTACCAAAACAGATGACAAGCAAGATTTGGCACAAGGGGCTATAGTTCATTGATCCCTGGTCTATATGATATTCACTCTTGAACCGCTAATAGGACTTTTGATATTAACAGGCTTGAAAGATTTCTCCCTGTGGTACTGAATTTGATGTGTCAACTTGGCTGGGGCACAGTACCCAGATACTGCACCCAGTGTTAGCCTAAATGTTTCCGTGAAAGTGATTTTTAAGTAAGGTTCACATTTAAATCAATTGACTTTGAGTAAAGCAGATGATCCTGTATAATATGGGTGGGCCTCATCTAATCAGTCTTCTAGAAAGAAGACAGACTTTGTTGGACAAGGAGGGAATTTAGCCAGAAGACTGACTTCAGGGTCAAACAATGACTTTCCCCTGGGTCTTCAGTCTGCTGGTTACCTGGCAGAGTTTTGAACCTGCCAGCCTCTGCATTTATGTACACCAATTTCTTAAAATAAATTTAAAATCTCTCTCTCTTTCTCTCTCCCTCTCACCCCCAATACACACACACACACACACACACACACACACACACACACACAACGCTATTGCTTCTGTTCCTCCGGAGAACCTTGAGAATAATACACTTGCAAATCTCTATTTTTGTCATCTTTCCTCCATCTCCACCATCATCATGATTCAAGCCACTATTATTTCCCCCCTGTAGAGCCTTGATAGCCAATTAACTAGTTTCCCTTTAATCTCTGCTCCCCGGAGTAGTCAGAGTAATGTTTGTACACACAAGGTTCTGTTCCTCTTCTGCTTAAAACTTCTCAAAATAAAACCCAAATGTTTTACCAAGGTCTGCTAGCATGTGGAGCGGGGAGATAAAGGAAATTGAAGTGTGCTCACCCTCTTAAATGGGACAGCTCTTCTTTGGCTCCAGTGTACACAGCAATGTGGGCCCAGTGTGGCCAGACCTTTTGTCTTCTTTTTAAAATAGAAAGCAGCCATCCAGGTTTCTTTGGTCTTCATAATTTCTCAGATTCCTCATTGGGGTTTTTAAAGCTCTTTTAGATTTCAATTCTCTCTCCATCTTTCCAAATTCTTCTCTCCCACACCACGGTCTCCATTTCTCCCTCCCGCCATGGTGATCTAACTGCGATTTTCCCTCTGCATCTGGCTCCTTCTCACCTCCAAGCCTCTGCACCTTCTGTTTCTTGTGCTCAGGCTTCCCTCCACCTCCCACCCCTTTGTTCTCATGGCTGATGCTTATTCTTCCATGCCATGTATTCCTTGAAGATGTCTTTGACTCCACCACTTCAAGCTGAGTTTACTGTCCTTCCCTGGGGCTTATAAAACCCCTAGGCCTCCCCATGAGAGCAGGCTTTTATGCTTCATTTCCATCATCTGTGCCAGGAGACTGTGGGCTACCTGCTCAAGTACACGAACAGGATCTTGGGTTCCTTTGTGTTCAATACAGGAATGGCCATGAAAGCAATCCAGCGTTGCTCCTAGGTTTTGACTGGTTATCCTGATTAATATGCATTGCCATGAGATCTCTGTCGCTATCCAAGGTACTGCCACCTTGCCCTGGTGGTTGCAGCCAACCTTCCTTACCAGGGCTGGAGTGTGATCCTCTGCTCCCAGTGCTGCGACGCTATCTGCTCACTGCTATATCACTAGGGTCTGCTACACCCCAGGCTGCTTACGCGTTAACACAAGGCCTCAGTTGCTTATTTGCACTTCTGGGGTCAGTATCTGCAGCCAGATCGAGTTTCTCAGTCCCAGTTGTGACCTGGAAGGTAAGTCCTCTGCCCCATTTCAGCTAAGGCACTCTCTCTTTCTGCTTCCTGTATAAACCACATGCCAATCCTCACACTTCTCTCCACTTGGTTTGAGACAGAATCCCAATTCTCACTCCTGAGAATGTCTAAGAAATAGTTACACAATTCTTTTTCTACTGGAGGAGGTCCTTTGCATGGGAGAAAGTTCAGGTTAAAAGCACATAACGTATTAATATATTTCCTCAGACCTAAGTTTATACCCTAGCTTTATTAATGACTAAACATGCAAACTTGGGCAGGCTACTAATGCCTCTGAATCTTAGTTTCCTCATCTCTAACATGAGAATAATAATACATGCCTCATAGGGTTATTAATAAAATGGAAGCTAATGTGTTTAAAATCACTTAGTTCATACGCTTTAATTGTTTTTTTTTTTTTCAAAAAATGTATAATAAATAACAGTGCAGCAGTGGTCTCATCCATTGTCCCAGTCTGAGCTGGCCTATCTCTCTCATTGTGGAATATTTCCTACCTTCTCCTACTCTCTCCTGACAGCTGCTTTTGCTGCTAATAAATCCTGCCTGTGATATCACAGTGCATTGTAGCAGCTGGCTCATCGTCGAGACATCAACACATGAATCAGACAGGATGAGAGGAGGAGGAGGCTAAAGACAGAGGCTCCAGCTACCTTGGTGACAAGGAATGGAGGAGAAAAGGAACAAGAGATTTGAATAAGATTAGGAGGGCTTGCTTTTCTGCCAAGCGAGGTGGGTTTAAACTTCTTCCTGTGTTCACTACCTAGTTCCTGTGAGTTAGGCAATTGCTTCAGGGAGAGGTAGCTAATCAGGAACTTGGCAACCAAGAGGAAAAACTGCAAATGAAATCGACCATCTGATGTTCAGGAAGAAGAAGGAAGGAAAGAAGGAGGGAGGGAGAGTGGACAAAAGGAGCGAAGGAGAAAAAGAAGCATCATTCCCCTTCCTGACCTGTCGGCCTTGGACACATTTCCAGCATGGTAGAAATAGGCTTCCCAAGATTCACACAATTAAGAATTAGTTTTCTAAAATTTGATGTTCATAAGAGTAAGTTCAGTTCCACAGTGGCCCTCAAGACCATTCAAAATATGATCGCTTCTGAACTTTCCCTCTCCATCTCCGGACACCCCATCTCCATGTGTACATAGAAACGTGTAGTAACAGCCAGGCACAGTGGTTCACACCTGTAATCCCAGCACTTTGGGAGGCTGAGATGAGCAGATAACTTGAGGTCAGGAGTTCAAGGTCAGCCTGGTCAACATGGTGAAACCCCGTCTCTACTAAAACTACAAAAATTAGCCCGGTGCCCTGGCACGCACCTGTAATCCCAGCTACTCAGGAGACTGAGGCAGGAGAATCATTTAAACCAGGGGGCAGAATTTGCAGTGAGCCAAGATTGTGCCACCGCACTCCAGCCTGGACGACAGAGAGATATTCTGTCTTAAAAACAATAACAAATAAAAAAAATGTAGTAACAAACAAGGTTTAAGTGTTTAATCAGTGTCAGGTTCTATATCTGCATTCTTTCATTTAGTCTTCTCAGTAACCCTGGAGAATGTCCCATTATTATCCTTATTTTCTTTACAATAAAGCTGAGGCTTAGCAATATTACATTATTTTCTAGAGTCACAGATTTAGCATGAAGTTGAGCCCCACAGCCTGATAACAGAGAGTATAATGATGATTACTGCATCAATATTCTTTTTTCTTTTGACAGGGAGTCTCACTCTGTCCCCCAGGCTGCAGTGCAGTGGCGTGATCTTGGCTGACTGCAACCTCCGCCTCCCAGGTTCTAGTGATTCTTCTGCCTCAGCCTCCCGAGTAGCTAGGACTACAGGCATGCACCACCATGCCCAGCTACTTTTTTTATTTTTATTTTTAGTAGAGACGGGGTTTCACCATGTTGGCCAGGATGGTCTCGATCTCTTGACCTCGTGAACCGCCCACTTCGGCCTCTCAAAGTGTTTGGATTACAGGCGTTAGCCACTGCGCCCGGCCCAGTGAATTTTTTTTTAAAAAAATACTTTATGTTTCAATGTATGTGTGTGTTGCTTAGTATGTGTCAGCCTCTGCCCAAGACACCAGGGATACAGTGTTGAACAGCACAGAGGTAGAAAGGTTATACAGCTCTTCTAGATCGAACAAGTAGCGAGCATTAGAATGGGGATCCCAACTCTAGTCTTCAACTTTCAATTTTATTTTTCTGTTACACTCAGCTGTTTTCCAATTCCCATGTCTCCATATTCAAAGACACTATTAACCTTCCCCATCACCACCACCTGGGACCTGCAAAGCAAAGCAAATGGAGTTAGCATCTTTGTAAATACGAATTGTCTGAGTCGGAACTCATCAGACGCAGGGAGACGCCATTCCCTGTTATTCAGAGAGAGTAGAAATGCTATTACTCTCCCGGAGAAAGCATGAGGTTCAGGATATAAGCACTGAAGAGCTGGTTCTCGCTTCGTGTGATCCGGACAGGATGACTTCCCTTCATAGATCCTCATCTGTAGATCGAGAAGGATGGATGAGCCGGTTCCAAGGTTCCCTTAGCCTTTGTGGGGAGAAATCTATTTCCAGTAGTTTCCCTAAAACTATTAGTTCAAAACTCTTCATGACAGGGAGTTTAATGAAAAGTTAGGGAGACGAAAGTTTGACGAATGGAAGCACAGTCTTTTAAATTCTTCTTACCCTGCCATCTTTTAATATGCTGAATCACACTCTAAGGTGTAATTAGCTGCAAGGGTCTCCTAGGGCTTTAAAATTCAGAGCCCACTGAGAGGCTGAAGCTGGAGGATCACTTCAGGCCAGGACTTTGAGACCAGCCTGGTCAACAAAGCAAGATTCTATTTCTACCAATAAAATAAAATTAGCTTGGCAAGTCACCTGTAACCCTAACTATTCAGGATGCTGAGGTGGGAGGATCACTTGAGGCCAAGAGTTTGAGACCATTCTGGGCAGCATAACAAGATGCTTCTCTACTAAAAAATAAGAAATTAACCGTGTATGGTGGTGCATGCCTGTAGTCCTAGCTACTCAGGAGGCTGAGGCAGGAGGATCATTTGAGCCCAGGATTTCCAGGCTGCAGTGAGCTCTGATCATACCACTGCTCTCCAGCCTGGATGACAGAGTGAGACCCTGTCTCTAAAATATAAAATAAAATAAATACAGACATAAAATATAAAATAAAATAAATACAAGCTTTATCAGGAGAGAACACACATGGGTAATTATGTTAGTGCATTCCTGGGGCTTCATTCGACAGAAATTCTTCTACGACAGTCATCCTTAGCTTTCTCTTCTCCAGAGTCTGGATGCAGGGTAGGAGTTAAAAGCTTGAACTCACACATCAGTCAGGAAAGATCTGCGTAAAACTGTCATCGCTTAATTTCTCTTAGCCTGTTTCTAAGGGGATATTTCTATGAGGATAATTATAGTACTTCCCTCTTTGGGTATAATCAAACCAGTTTATGTAAGTATAGCTTATCCCATAGCAGGAAAGTAATGAGATGTTCAACTGATCAACAATGAAGTCTACAGGGTCATAGATGTCCCTGAGCTCCTCAGAATATTGTCATAATTACTTAGATAGTTTATCACCACATTCCAATATTAACATGCTGTCTTAAATGCAGAGAGACCCTGTTACTAATAACAAGTTTTATTTAGCACTTTTTGTTTTCAAGGTGGAGTCTTGCTCTGTCCTCCAGTCTGGAGTGTAGTGGCGCCATCTCAGCTCACTGCAACCTCTGCCTCCCAGGTTCAAGCATTTCTCCTGTCTCCACCCGCTGAGTAGCTGGGATTACAGGTGTGCGCCACCATATCTGACTATTTTTAGCAGAAACAGGGTCTCACCATGTTGACCAGGCTGGTCTCAAACTCCTGACTTCAAGTGATCCATCCACCTCAGCCTCCCAAAGTGCTGGGATTACAAGCGTGAATCACTGTGCCTGGCCTATTTAGCACCTTCTAACTGGACAGAGAGAGAGAGAGAGAGAGAGAGAGAAATGGAGGCGGGAGTAAAAAGGATTTTGCAGTGTGCTTGGCTGGAAAGCCAGCTAGGCAGTAAGCATGGAATGAGCCATCAGTTTCCACAAGAACTGTTGGTAACGACTCCTTCTTCCCTCCCTTCTGGTTGGCTGTCCATTTTGGTGAGTACTGGGTTGTTGTTTATATGAGAAAAATTCTGGTCCTGTGTTAGAAGGCATGCTCGTTGCTAAAGAGAGGTGCTGATAGAACAGTGCAGAGGGCATGATGCTTATGAATGGAATCGCAAAATATCCCACTCCACTAGCCCTGCCCCGCACACCAGCATCAGCTGCTTGATTGCATACAAGCTCACAGTTCTAGCAGAGATCAGAAACTTGGAGGAGATGCCAGTGGCTCTGAGAACCAACCCACATTACTTATTTATTTCCCCTAACCATTGCTGAAGAGTATTTAGCAAGTATATTTCCTGAAGGTGGTTCTTTTCGTAAGAAACCCCAATGGTGATTTAATTAAGCCTACATAAATGCTAAGTGGGATTCAAACAGAATGGGATTTGCTGATTTGTATGTGTTGAAATAAATTCCTTGTTCTGTTCTAATTGAATAGATTGAACACAGACTGTATTTGTTCTTATCCTGCAGCCACTTTCACGGGAGCGATAAATTGGAAATGTTATCTGGCTTGATACGCCAGTTTTTCTGAGAAAATCACTCTGCCAGTGGTGAGAGAATGGAAGAGCTAAAAACATCTTTTTTTTTCAAAGTCATATGCCACAAACCAAGGAGACTCCAAAAAATAAATTATGGAAGATTATGACCACTGCTGCCAAGGATATGGTGAAATAGGTACATCTTGTATGCCCAGTAATGTTGAATATTAATATAACCTTATTTTAAAAGGCAATTTGGAGATGTTAAAAGAAAGACTGAAGATTACCATCATGCTTCATGATTCTATCCATGTGTCCCACATATGGGAGCCAATTCCAAATAAATAACTATAACTTGGAAAAAACTATATGCATAAAGATGTTCATTATGGTGTTAGCTATAGCAGCAAAACAAAACAAAAAAATCACAGAAAATGTTTGCAAGAATTCCCAAATGGAAAATTATTAAGTCAGCTGTGACACTTTCTCAGTAGAATATTATGCAGCACTTAACATGAAAGTCGCTAAGTTTACATGGAAAAATACCTGAAGCATAATCTTAAGTTAAAATAAATCTAAATATACTTATATGCTATAATTTCACTTTTTAAAAAATATGACAGACAGCATGAAATATCCAGAATAGGCAAATTCATAGAGACAGAAAGACAGGCATAGTGATTGCCACAGGCTGGAGGAAGAAAAGAATGTGGAGTGACTGCTAATGCATAAAAAGGGTTTCCTTTTGGGGTGATAAAAATGTTCCAGAACAAGATATGGGTGATGGTTGTACAACATTGTAATAATGTAATAATGATGTAATAATGCCACTACGTTGTACTCCTTAAAGTGGTTTAAATGATACATTTTATGTTATGTGTTTTTACCACATTTTAAAAAATAAAATGACAAAGGATGAAAAATGAAAGTACCTAAAAATTGGAACAGCAATTGTTTTAGGAGGATAGGATTATGGGTAGATTTTCTATGTTTTTGAAATTTTCTGTAATGTTGGTATTAGAGAAAGGCAGAATCTGACAGTATTAGAATGCAGCCAAGAAGCCTTGGGGCTGTGATTTCCCCAAAACCCATCCCTTTGTCCAACTACTGTAGATCTGGATATTCAACCCGGAAACTGAGGCAAAGCCACTGCAAAGGACCGGACTTATGAGAGAAAGCAGGGAGTGGTGGAAGAGGGAATAGTTAATGAGTACAAAAATACAGCTAGACAGAATGAATAAGATTTAGTATTTGATAGTACAACAGGGTGATTACAGTCAATAATAATTTATTGTACATTTTAAAAATATAACTGAAAGAGTATAGTTTGTAACACAAAGAAATGATAAATGCTTGAGGTGATGGATACCAAATTGATGCTGATGTGATTATTACACATTGTATGCCTGTGTCAAAATATTCCATGTGTCCATGCATACATATACCTACTACGTACTCATAGAAATTAAAAATAAAAAAAAATTATAACAAAAGAAAGATGGTGGAATAAACTAAGAAATTCAGTGTATAGAAAATTTTCCGTGCTTCAGAATTGCCTGCATTGCTCTTCACAATCATTATTCACTTTCTCCGCCTCACAGTATACCATCATAATGCATTATAATACAGTACCATGGTGTAGTTTTGTCTGTTTTTGAACTTTATATAAATGGAACCATATAAAGGTATTCTTTTGTGTTTAGCTTCTTCCATGGAAAACTATAGAGTCATCTATATTGCTGCACATATCAATAGTTTATTCATTTCTATCATATCATAATATATTCATAATACCATATGAATGAACCAGAGAAATGAACTGCTCTATGTTTTTAAAGAGTTTGTGGTGTCTGGTTTTAACTCCAGCATGTAAAGAGCTTAGAACCCATCTTTCCTTCCACCACCACAAGAAAACAGCTGAACTGAAAAATCATTGACTTTTCTTAGATCCATGAAAGAATTGAGATTGCAGGACACACTACCACCCTGAAAACTGGAGAGAAGCAAATACAGAGGAAGCAGATCAGCTTACCTGAAGCAGAGGCCCCTGGAGTCAGTGACAGGTAGGAACATTTAAACTATACCTTTGATAACTTGCTGGAAGCTGAGTGTGGACCAGATTGGGAGCCTGGTTTGAGGGAGGTCTCCACACTTATGTGTGTTTTATCTCCAGGAGTCCCACGAGGTTCCCACAGTGAAGATCAGAGAAAAACAGTGAAAAAGTCTCTCATGTTTGTCCAAGGGAAGAGAACGTAGTCATTCTGAAATAAGCCCACAGGTTTGTCCATAACAAAGAAACGAACGTCTACCCAGGAAGGGGAAATACTTTACTAGTTTCTTCTCCCAAGGCAAGAAAAAGAAATACCCAACTCCAGTTCCCTGTAGCCTTCCTGTCCCACTAACCAGAAGACACAAAGCTTAGAGGCATCTTAGAGGTAACAAACTCCATAAAAGACTAAAACTTAATCACAGGATTATAGAACAATTCACCTTTTCCCATACCTCACTGCATTATAGAGCTCCTGTATACTAACAGTGGATTACAGCTAAAAGAGCTATAAGGCTTAGACTTATTTAAGAAGGAGTTTCTAGGGAAACCCAGAAAAAACCAGGGAGACAAAAACAAATGACATTAAAGTAAATGTGAGCCTCTGACACCTACAGCTGTATAAAATGGTAAACACAACCTAACTCCTAGCCAGATAAACAGAAAACTTCAGTAAATGCATATATATCCACCTTTGTTGTTATTATCCAAATGCATCATGTGCAGCTTCCAAAATAAAACTACAAAATGTACTCAAAGACAAATAAAAACACAGTCTGAAAAGAAAAAACAAGCATCCAGACCAGACTTAGATATGAAAGAGATTTGGAACTTATCAAGCCAGGTATTTAAAATAACTACATATATGCTAGGGGCTGTAATGGAAAAAGTAGGCAACATGTAGGATTTGATTGATAATGTAAGCAAATAGATGAAAACTGTAAGAAATAATTAAAATGAAATGATAGAAATCAAAATAATCACATCACGAATACATAAATTTTGATGGCCTTATCAGTTGAAGAAAGAATCAGTGAGCTGGATGTATTGTCAGTAAAAATTTGTCTTAACTGAAATGCAAAAAAAAAAAAAAAAAAAAAAAGGTAAATAAGCCAGGCACAGTGGCTCACACCTGTAATAAAGAGGCCAGGCATGGTGGCTCCACTTTGAGAGGTTGAGACAAGCAGATCACTTGAGGTCAGGAGTTTGAGACCAGCCTGGCCAATATGGTGAAACCCCGTCTCTACTATAAATACAAAAATGAGCTGGACATAGTGGTGTGTGCCTGTAGTCCCAGCTACTCAGGAGGCTGAGGCAGGAGAATCACTTGAACCTGGGAGGCGGAGGCGTCAGGGAGCCAAGATCATGCCACTGTGCTCCAACCTGGGCAACAGAGTGAGACTCTAAAATACATACATACATACATACATACATACATACATACATACATACAAACAAAATAGAATATCTGGGAACTGTGAGACAATTTTAAAAGGTATAATGCATACAAATGGGAATACCAGAAGGAAGAAAGTAGCAGAAAAATTGTTTGAAGTAATAATGATGGGAAATTTTCCAAAATTAATGACAGAAACTAAACCACAGGCATACTAATCTTAGAGAACAACAACCAGAATTAACATCAAAATATCTACCTAGGCATACCGTATTTAAATTGAAGAAAACCAAAGACAAACAGACAGGCTTAAAAGAAGCCAGAAGGAGAAATCAACCACCTTCCCTACAGAGAAACAAGAATTACAGCAGACTTGTCATCAGAAACTATGCAAGCAAGAAGAGAGTGGAATACGATCTTCAGGGTTGAAAAAAATAAAACTCCACCAACATAGACATCTGTGTCAAGCAAATTTTTTTCTCAAAAGGAAAGGAGAAGTAGATATCCTCAGACAAGTAAAAACTAAGGAAATTTGTTGTGAGCAGACTTGCTTACAAGAAATGTTAAAAGAAGGCCAGGTGCAGTGGCTCATGCCTGTAATCCCAGAACTTTGGGAGGATGAGGCAGGGGGATCACTTAAGGTCAAGAGTTCCGGATCAGACTGGCCAACATGGTGAAACCCCGTCTCTACTAAAAATACAAAAATCAGCTGAGCGTGGTGGTGCACACCCATAATTCCAGCTACTTGGGAAGCTGAGGCACACGAATTGCCTGAACCCAGGAGGCAGAGGTTGCAGTGAGCTGAGATCATGCCACTGCACCCCAGCCTGGGCAGCAGAGTGAGATCCTGTCTCAAAAGAGAAGAGGAAGGAAGGAGGGAAGGAAGGAAGGAAAAAAGAAGAGAAAAGAAAAATGATATAGGTCAGAAACTCAGATCTACATAAAGAAAGGAAGAATAACAGATAATCAGTGAAAGGTAAATGAAATATTTTACTTTTGTTATTTCTAATTGATCTAAAAAGATAGCTGTTCAGAATAATAATAGCAACAATATATTGGTTGAGTATAGCAGATGAAATGAACAGGCTAGTATTATAAGAGATAAGAGGGATGAACTGGGAATACTGTGGTATGAGGTACCTTCACTACCTATGAAGCAGAGAGGTATTATTTAAAAGTATAATTAGATTTTTTTAAAATGTGTATTACACTCAAAAGCAGCCACTATTTTTATCAATATATAATAATTGTACATTTTTGGGTGGCACATATGATATTCTGGTACCTGTAATATTGTACAACATGTACCCTGATACTGTGTACCCTAATACAAATCAGGGTAATTAAAATATTTATCACCTCAAACATTTATCTTTTCTTTGCATTGGGAACATTATAGTTTTTCTCTTCTATTTTGAAATATACAATTACTGTTTATTATAATTTCCCTACTGTACTATTTAACACCAGAACATATTCCTTCTATCTAATTGTATTTTTGTACCTGTTAACTAACTTTTTATCTCCCACACCCCATCCCCTGCCACATATAATTGATATGCTAAGAGAAGAGGGAACATGCAGTTATATCAAGCCTTCAATTAAAACCAGCAAAGGCAGAAAAAAAGAGGAGGATAAGAAAGAAAGAGCCAGTGCAATGAAAAGAGAAAGAGCAAGTGCAATGAATAGAAAAAGCTACAAACCTGGTAGATATTAATCCAACTGTATCAATAATAAACTTCAATGTGAACAGTTTAAATGTTCCAGTTAAAAGACAGTGACTGTTGCAGTGGATTATTTTTAAAACAAAGCCAAGATTTATCTATGTGTTCTCTATAAGAACCCCATTTTAAATATAAATACACAGATAGATTACAAATAAATGCATGGAAAATATATTCTATTCTAACAGATTAACACTAATCAAAAGAAACATGGAGGATCTATATTAATTTCAATCAAAGCAGACTTTAGAGCAAATAAAATTGTCAGAAGTAAAGAGGAGCACGGCATATGATAAAGGAACCAATTCTCCAAGAAGACACAACAATCTTTAAGGTGTATACAACTAACCACAGAGCATCAAATTACATGAGGCAAAAACAGATAGAACTGAAAGGAGAAATAGATAAATCCACTATTAAAACTGGCGACTCCAACACCCATCTATCAGTAATTGACAAATCTATCACACAAACATCAGTGAGGATACAGCTGACCTCAACACCATCAGTAACTGAATCTAATTAATATATAGTGAATACTCCATCCAATACAGCAGGATGCATTCTTCTCAAGCTCATATAGAAAATTCACCAAATAGACTACATTCTGGGCCGTATAATACACCTTAACAAGTTTAAGAGTGTGCTGTCAAATAACAATGGAATGAAATTAAAAATCATTAACAGAAAGATTGCTCAAAAAATCCCCAAATACTTGAAGATTAAATAACACACTTCTAAATTACACATGGGTCAGAGAAGAAATCGCAAGATAAATTTTAAAAAATATTTTAAACTAAATGAAATGATATTAAAATTTTGGGACACAGTGAAACAGTGCTTAGAAAGAAATATAGAGCACTGAATATGTATTTTAGAAAAGAAAAAAAAAGGATAAAAATTAACAATTTAAGCTTCCACCTTGGGAAACTAGATAAAGAAGAACAATATAAACCTAAAGCAAACAGAAGGAACTAAAAAATAAAAATTAAAACAGAAAACGGTAAGATTGAAAACTGGATGTTAACAGAGAAAATCAGTTAAACCAAAATCAGTTTTTTTAAAAAAAAGTCAATGAAATTCATAAACCTCTCATCAAGCTAACCAAGAAAAAATGGAGAAGATACAAATTATTGACATCAGAAATGAAAGTGAAAACACCATAATTCAGCCCATGGACATTTAAAGGAGAATAAAGAAAATTATGAATACCTCTATGACTCCAAATTTGATAACTTAGATAAAATTGAAGCAGGGTATTTCCCTGACCCCTTCGCAGGACATGCAAAGGAGTGCCTTGCTGACTCAGCCTGCAGTACTCAACTCCTTGTGAGATGGACCATGCAAGCAAACAAGGCAAGAACTGGAGTGTATGGTCACTGGAATTAGCCGGCCGCTTTGGTGCCAGCAGAGGCAAACTACACTCATTTGGACCTGCTGGACTTCCACCCTTGTGGAAGGAGCACACAGGTGAGCAGGTGCAGGACAAGCACTTTTGGGCGCTGGCAGGAGTGAACTCCACACAGGGCCCCATAGCAGCATCTGGCAGAGAGGTGCCCGTATCCCCAGAAACCCCAGAGAAAGTGTTACAGTGGTCTTTTATCTCTGTTGTCTGCAGATGGCATTTAAGATGGCTTAAAAGCTCAGTATATGTTCTGCCTTTTCTCATGAGGCAGCTGCCTTCCATCAGTGAGGGCAAAGTGTCAGTGTGACAGCCTTTTGCATCCACACTTGTGGTAGCTGAGCTCTTGTCTGGCATCCAGGAGAAATGAGGTCACACAAATGAATCAAAGGATCGTAAATGTGGGGGATTTTATTGCCAATGAAAGTGGTTCTCAGTGGTAAAGGGAGCTGAAAAGGGGACGTGATGGGAAAGTAATCTTTTCTTGAAGTCCAGCTGTCTCCAGCCAGATTCTTCTCTGAAGTCATGTAATCAAGCTGTCCCTCTGAAGTCAAACTGCTTCTCTCTGACGTGCAACCAGAGTCTCCAACGTCCAGCTGCTTCTCCACTTTGCCAGCTGTCTCTGGGGTATTTATAGGCACAGGATTGGGGGCAGAGTGGGCCATAGGTGGTTTTGGAAAAGGCAATATTCAAGCAGGAAAACAGGGATGTAACTTCTCACTTTGGGCTATGGTTTCAGGCTTTTGGGCTTGAGGGTGGGGCCCTTGATGGGGACCTTCCCTCTTCTGCCCAGAATTTCCCTACCTTCTGTCCCTATCAAAATCAATCAATTCCTGGAACGATACAAGCTACCAAAGCTCACACAAAGAGAAATAGATAATCTAAACAGGTCTATATCTATTAAATACAATTGATTATTTTGTTAATAATCTTCCTAAAAAGAAAAAATCCAGGCACAGATAATTCCATTGCTTAATTCTACCAAACATCTAGGGAAGAAATGATATCAATTTTGTACAATGTGTTCAAGAAGATAGAAGCAGAGGGAATACTTTCGAACTCATTCTATGAAACCAGCATTACTTTAATACCAAAACCAGATAAAGACATTATTTTTAAAAAATCTATACGCCCACGTCATAGATGTAAAACTCCTCAACAACACCTTAGAAAACAGTATAAAAAATATATAAAAATAATTATGCAGCACAAACAACGAGGGTTTATTCTAGGCTTGCAAGGCTGGCTCAACATTAAAAATCAATTAATGTAATCAATAATATCAACAGGTTAAAGAATAAAAATTATATGATTATATTAATAGATGTAGAAAAAGTATTAGACAAAACCTAACATCAATTCAAAATACAAACTCTCAGAAAACTAGGAAAAGAGGAACATTTACAAACTTCCTCAACTTGATACAGAAAAGTATCCAAAAAATCTTCAGCTAACTTCATACATAATGGTGAGAAACTTGATAGTTTCACTTCAAGATCAGAAATAAGGAAATAATGTCTCCTCTTGCCATTCCTTCTCAACACTATCTCAGAACTTGTAGCTAATGAAATACCATAAGAAAAGAAAATAAGAGGTATACAGATGGGAAGGAAGAAATAAATTATCTTTGTTTGCAGATTACATTAGAAATCCAATGTAGAATGTAGAAAATTGCCAATGTAGGAAATCCCAAAGAACTGACAAAAAAGTCCAGAACTAATAAGTGATTATAGCAAAATCAAAGAATGTAAGATCATTACACAAACATTAATTTGCCCCCAATATGGTAGCAATGAACAACTGAAGTTTGAAATTAAAAGTAAGATATAATTTGCATCAGCACCAAAAACAAGATCTCACAAAATATGTACAGGATCTATATGAGAAAAACCACAAAACTCTGATGGATGGCATCAAAGAACATTTAAATAAATAAAGGGGTGTTCTATTTTCATTGATAGAAAGACTTGATATAACTAAGATATCAATTCCTCACAACTGTACAATCTGTAGACTCAGCGCAATTACAATCAAAATATCACCGAGTTATTTTGTGAATATTGACAATTTGATTCTAAACTTTATATAGAAAGGCAAAAGAAACAGCTATGTAACTCAAGACTGAAGGAGAAAAAGTCAGAGCACTAACACTATCTGATATTAAGGCTTGACACAAAATGACAACAATCATGTTAACAAGGTGTTGGTGAAAGAATAGATGAATGATAAATGGAACAGAATAGAGCACCCAGAGGTAGACCCGCACAAATATAGCCAACTAATCTTTGACAAATAAACAACAACAAGACAATGGAGAAAGGATAGTCTTTTCAAGAAATGGTACTGAAACTTTCGGACTTTGGTATGCAAAGAGAAAATCTTTTATAAAAATTAGTTCAAAATAGATGTTACACATAAATTGCAAAATTACAAAACTTCTATAAGGTGATGTAGGAGAAAGCTGAGGTGACCTTGGGTGTGGTGGTGAGTTTTTAGATTCAACTTCAAAAGCGCACTCAATAAAAGAAACACAGTACAAGTCATATATCTGTTAAATAACTTTTATCCAAAATGTACAAAGAACCCTTAAAACTCAACAGTAAGAAAACAAATAAACTGATTAAAAATGAACAAAAGATTTGACAGACACCTGAAAAAGATATACAGAGAGCAAATAAGCACACAAAAAGATGCTCAGTCCCATATGTCATTAGGAAACCACAAATTAAGACAAAAGTGAGATAGTACTACACACCAGTCAGACTGACTAAAACAAACAAACAAACAAAAACTCACAACACCAAATGCTGGCAAGGATGCAGAGAAACAACACGTACTTGCTGCTGGTGGAAATGCTAAATGGTGCAGCCATTTTGGAAGAAAGCTTGCAGCTTCTTGCAAAGCTAAGCATAGCCTCACTATATGAGTGCAGCAATCATACTCCTTGGTATTTACCACAAAGAGTTGCAATTTATGCACGGACAAAAACCTGCAATGTGAACATTAACAGCAGCTTTATTTGTAATGTCCAAAGTCTGGAAGCAACCAAGATGCTCTTCAATAGGTGAATGAATAATCTCTGGTATATCCATACAACGGACTATTAGCCAATGGCTAAAATGAAATGAACTATCAACCCACAAAAAGACATGGAAGAACCTTAAATGTCTTTTGCTCAGGGAAGAAGCCAGTCTGGAAAGCCTACACACTATTTGATTCTAATTAGATGACATTTTGGAAAAGACAATGCTGTAGAGACAGGGAAAGAATCAGTGTTTGCTGGGGGCTTGGTGGAAGGGCACGTGCGGGACTCCTGTAGTGGCAACTCCTGCTGAAAGCAAGCTCACAGGCAAAAATTACAGAATAAATTATGTTAAAGACCACATAAATACTGGGAGAATTTATTACCAAAGGGAGGGAAGAGATGAAGAGATGAAGCATTGGAGATATTCTGCGTGGCGAAACTATTCTGTGTAGTATCATCAGGGTGGATGCATGTCATTATGCCTTTGTCAAAACCCACAGAACCAGACAACATAAATAAAAGAACACCATGTAAACGAAAGACTCTAGTTAATAGCAATGTATAAAATTGTAACAAATATGCCACACTAATGCAAGAGTTTAATAATAGGACAAACGGTATGCTAGAGGTAGAGAGTAGGGGTGGGGCATGTATATGGGAGACTGTTTTATTTGCTCATATTTCTGTACATCCAAAACTGTACTAAAACTGAAGCCCATTTAATAAATAACAAATAAAATTAGCTGAGTGCAAATGATGGTCTAAGCACAGCAGTAAAAAAAACGGTGGGGGGGCGGGGCTGGGCGCGGGGGCTCACGCTTGTAATTCCAGCACTTTGGGAGGCCGGGGTGGGCAGATCACCTGAGGTCAGGAGTTGGAGACCAGCCTGACCAACATGGAGAAACCTGTCTCTACAAAAAAAAAAAAAAAATTAGCCAGGCGTGGTGGCGCACGCCTGTAATCCCAGCTACTCAGGAGGCTGAGGCAGGAAAATCACTTGAACCCAGGAGGCAGAGGTTGCAGTGAGCCGAGCCTCCAGCCTGGGCAACAAGAGCAGAATTCCATCTCAAAAACAAACAAACAAACAAATAAAGGAGGAAATCTAATAATTTTTCATAAAGCTGTCACAGCTGCCAAAGTAATCTATACCTTATTCCTGATAAGGGATGCCTTTGTTAGGTAGGGGTGAAAATATCGTAGAAATGCAATCTTCCTTCTAATTCGTTAATATTTCTTTTCAGAGGTTTTATGGGTGCTTTAGCTGTCTTTTTGTGTCTTTTTTCACCTGGTGACAAAGAGCTGCAATTTTCCTACGTATCAATTTTGCAGTCTGTGTGACATTTGATGGAACAACTTATGGAGTATGGTGGTGCTTATATTTCTAGAGTCAGTCTTCCTGGGTTCAGTTTCAGCTGCACGACTTAACAAGCCTATGAGTCTGAGTCTTAACAAATAACACAGAGGAAATGTTAGTATTTACCTCAAAGATTGTTGTAAGGATTAAATAAACTAATCTCTGGTTCCCATTAGATGTGTTCAATAGATGTGAGCTGTTATTTTTATTATTTATATAAGTCTTACCCAATGCTCACATCAAATAGGGGAAAGATGAAAGATTCCAGCTCAAATTATTTCTGGACTGTCAAAGTACATAAAAGCAAAACTAAGATAGGATGCTTAGAAGCTGTGGCAACACAGCCCAGAGGGAAAAAAAAAGGAGAGAAATACAGGTCAGGATGGCTTGAAATCTCCTCTGCCCTTGATCTGGGCACCCAATATAGCTCACCCCAAATCCCTTTAATAATCCCCTTCTGTACACTTGCCCCTAACCTTATGCTCTCCTGGGCAGGAAATAGTGATAAAGTCTGAGGTTTTACCTCTAAGGTTCTCAGTGACCCCTGGCCTGAGCCTCCACCTCTTGAACCTGAAATCAGGAAGGGTCAAGACCCTGGTTATTTCTTGCGCTCTCTCCCTCTCTCTCTCGGTGCTTATATTTTGCTCCACATGCCTGGGGCCCATCAAAGGGAGAGGAACATGCTCAGAAAATAAATAGCATTGCTGTCTTATGCTTTGCTTGCTAGAAGCTGTTTACATAAGATAATCTGATTTCTTCACTTTGGGGAACTTAAGGCACAGACATTTCCTTCCCTCAAGTCATAATATCATAGGACTCAAAGAGACCCAAAAGAACTTCATGGGACCATGGGTCCCTCCACAGACGTGTTGCCAAATAGTTTCTTTCCCTTCGTGTTTGAAACTTGCTTCTTCAATCAAGATGCCAAAAACATCTTCAGAAGCACTGATACTCTGTTGCCTCTGGCTGCGACATGTGGCTTATGCTAAATTCTTTTCTCTCTCTCATCCTTGCTAGGCTGCATTTGTAACCTGGTCCTTTTCATCGCATCTGGCCAGAATGAAGAAGAGCTGGTATCTCCAGTCCCTGTTATTCCCCTTACATTGCCCACATTTATCGCTCAATAAACCACAGAAATCCTTTTGTAACCCTCATTCTTCTCCTCTCTTCCCCCTTTCACTATTGAATTTAAAACTCATGCATTAGGCATGTGCTTTGTGATATTTGTGTCACCTCTCTAAATTGTAGTGCAAAAAAGAGGAAGAAAAGGCATCTGCTCAAATTGACATTTCCATCTCGGCTCACTCATTGGAGAGTGACAGCCTATAATTTGCCAACAGGTTCACATCCAAATGCATAGGTTAGTGCTGACATCAGGTGATTTTTCCACCATTGCCATCTCCAGCTCACGCATGCTACACAGGAGGCCACGCTTAAGTCAGCAGATATTGCAGGGGAAAAGTAGAAAAATAAAGCAGAAAGCTCTTGATTTCCCTAAGACTCTTAATGCACCAAACACAATGATATACTTAGGTCTATTTGGTGGAGCAGGTGGGTGGGTCAGAGCATGCATTGAAATGCTGTGTTGGTTGAGAAAACTGGGTTTTCTTTTATGTGCACTCAATCTGGTGCAAACACACTTACCCTTTGACCCTGTGAGGAAGCAGACTTTGTAGCCAGGAAAACCAGGATCAACTCCTGGCTCTGAAGACCAAGACCAAGGCGAGAGAGGAAACACAGTTTCCTCCTGCTTCCAGTGGTCTTCCCCTATCCATTTAGGTGCATCTCCTAGCCAGAACAAGATCCACTTACTATTACATTGGTGCAATTAATGGCAAAAACCACAGTTACTTTTGGACCAACCTAATAACTTCTACATTGTCTGGCCAAGAAGAGAATATGTTTATTCCTTTGCCTTTTTTCTTTCTGTTTCTTTTCTCCCTATTGCTTCTTTCATCCTCCTCCTTCCTTCTGGATTCAATGTTCTTCTTGTTGGGTTATAGCCTTTAGAGGTTCTCTCAGCAAGCATCTCTTTGGTGGTAAATTCTCCCAGCCTTTGCATGGTCTTTAATATAATTTTGGGAGTAATTTTTGCCTGTGAGCTGGCTTTCGGCGGGAGTTGGTATTACAGCAGTCGTGCACGTGCCTAGGTTTAGGAGGACTCCTGCTGTCTGGTTTTATGGTTGTCTCTGTGGAGATTCCTCACTTCCTGGCTAGCTTTTACATTAATTCCGTGGCTCGAAGTTTCTACCCCATGTGAGGAGGTACAACTCAGGCTCATCTACTACATACACCTCATGCAGTTCCAGGGTTCTAGTATTTTGTGAGTCACTACTTTCCATCAGCAATCAGGCAGACGTTCACTTCTGGGCTGTGTGCCGGGACTGGAAGGGAAGTTTCTCCTCCCTGTTTACAGGCTTAGCGTATGTTTCCTGGTGCCTTACTTTATCCAGGAATCTTCATTCCTTCTTGTAGCCTTACGAGGGACCACAGACTTGAAGACAGTTTCTTTCCAAGAACATGACAATCCCAGCCCCAGAGAGTCAAATTCTGTTCTGCACTGAGCCTGGAAAGCCTCTCGTTATCTATAGATTACCTGAGGGTCACCCTTTTTCACTTTGACCTCAGATTCTGTTTTATTGAATTAAAATTGTTTTATTTAGTAACTTTACACTTCAGAGCATAGAGAAAGTTTTGCATAAAGTTTGATTTTGCCTTATTGACCGGAAGTCCTGCACTCACTTTTCTGCTCCTGTTTTCTTGACTTTCATTTATCACTTTGAAGCTTAGGACAACATCCAGGTTTGCCACTGTGCCATTTATGGACTCTCTTACCAGTCAAGGCTCTAGCTAGTGATGGGCTTCAAGCCCTTACTGCATTGACGTTATGAAGTCAGAGACCCAAAGACATTTCGAGCAGCACTTGTTTTGGGAACCAAGATCTCTGTGCAGGTTCACAAGCACATGGTTGAGCTCTGACATTTACCAAGTCTGGTTCTGGTCCCATGGGCAGCTACTCAAAAATGAGAGAAAAGGAAATGAGATGAGGTGGCTGCACATGGAATAGAATGTCCAGCGTTTTTGGGCTGACCATGGCTAGCATGCCTTCTATCTCTGCTGTAGTGCACTGTTCCCTGTTCAATCCAATGCCTCTCTTTCTTTAAAGACAAGAAATGTGTTTATGTCATCATTGTCTTTGGCAACCAAAAGAGTGAGTCAGTCTTCACAGTCCAGAGTGGAAAGAAAATAATAATCAGATATCAGAACTAGGGAATAATATTTTAGCAGCCAACTTAAGGAAAAACAATTTTTGATCAGAGACGCCTTAATGACTAGGGAACACAAGGTTACCATCTTTGCCTTTTACCAACCTGTTCAGTCCACTTGAATGTTTAGCAAATATTGCTTTGAAAAACTTCCTGGTTCAGGTGACATTATAAGATAAGCACCACATAAATCCAGGATGGACAAGGAAAGAGGCTTCTGAAAAGAGAAGGGGACTTGGCAAATAGAATATGCCTCCTGTCTCTGAGAGGTACCCTGTCTGGTAGCAGAGGGTCAAGCAAAACAGTTTCAAAGCCTGTTTTCCCTACAGCAGCCTGTAGCATCCATGATTTTTGGAAGAGAAAGGACATTTCTCCTGGATGTTAGCTTTCTTGTCTTTCCCCCAGGCATCTCCCAGTGCAGGGAGGGAGCTCTTCTATTTGTTGAGTGCTTAATCTCTGCCAGGCAGGAGTTCTATCTATTTTTAACACATCTGACAGAGTGATCTTTTAAAAGTAAAGTTAGATCATTCTATTCTCCTTTAAAAACTATTCAAGGGGTATTTTCTCTGCACTCAGAAAGATCCAATATTTTTATCCTCACGTACTTGATGTGATCACTGTTTTCTCACCTGTTTTGTAACTTACAGCAGCTCCCCCTGCTCGATGCAGTCCAGCCTCTTTCTGTTTCTTGATGTCTTCCAGCTCATTTCACCCCAGGGCCTTGGTGCCTGCTGTTCCATTGTTCTGGGGCCCTTTCGTTCTTATCATCTGGTTGGAGTCATTGAATCTCAACTCAACTCAAATTTTGCTTACTTGGAGAAGGTGGCCCTGATGCCCTATCAGAATAGCCCTTCCTGTCATTAACCACATCAGCCTGTTTTATTTTCTTCATGGCCATCTCCGCTATCTGAAATTATGGTCTTCATTTATTTATTTCCCATCTCTCCTCTCTACTGTAATGTAAGCACTATGAGAACAGGGGGTTTTGACGATCTGATTCACCATGGCATCTCCCGTGCCTAGAGCTGTTCTGGTCCTTAGTAAGTCTAGTGACTGAAAATACGGCCTTTGTAGCCAGTTGCCCTGGGTTCAAATCCTAGCAAAGCTATGTGACCTTTCTCCTGTTGCCAAGCCTCTCTGGGCCCTCACCTTTAAAATGGTGATAGTAATCATAATTCTTATTTCATAGACTTGTTCTAAGGATTGAAGGAGTGAATGCATATGAAGTGTTTTGAACAGCACCTGGTGCATAGTAAGCACCCAAGAAATATGAATGATCGTTGATTATAAATCTGTCAAATGAAATGAATGAATCCGGTGTTTTCCCATACAGATTTCATTGACTTCTCATAGCAGATGTGATTACATCCATTTTATAAGTGATGTTAAGAAAATTGCCTGGGTTTTCACAGCAAGAATGACCTGGGTAAGGATTTCATTCCACATCTACCAGACTGTGAATCTTGGGCCCTCTTCTATGATTCCAAGCCCTCTCCCCTCCCCTCTAGTGTTACCCGTCTCTCTACTGTGCCTTGGCCCTGTGCTGGGTCAATTTTCCTGAAACCTCTTGCCCCGATGTCTGCCTAGTTGGTGTCGGCTTGAGGCTTGATCCTGAATTATTTCCTCTTTTGCTTCTGTGTGTGCTGCAGGCTCCTCCACTCAGGTCTGCTAATTTCAGCCTCTGTCTCAGCAGTTCCTGATGAGCCCCAGCAAGGAGCAACAAAAGGGATTTTCGAGGAAGAATACCACATTGATTCTTCCACTGCATCTTGCTTTGGAAATGGAAAAAGTGGTAGTGATTCCCCTGGTCTCATCACCCTGATTGGCTCTACCTTCACTGAATTATTCTTCCCAGCAAGGTGGCAGAAATGGCCCTAGTGTTTTTCTATAGAGCTGTCTTTTATCTCCACTTAGTGTTGACTTCTGCATTCAAGGTAGAGTGGGAAAAAAAAACCCATAAAAGTAAACATTCCTCTGGGAAGAAAAAGGCCCAAGACTTCAAGTCAACATGGTAAATGATGGCGTAATTTTTCATCTAACTGGGTTCTAGAATTCGTGAACTTCAATCACACTCATGTTGCAGCATTCGCTTCGATATGTGCTGTGGAAGAATGCTTCACACTTCCCTAGAGAATTCAGGGAGGGTGATTCTCAGGTCCGTTCCCTCTATCTGTCCCATAAAGACATCCTTTGGGTCTCATCCTCTCTCCAGAATTTAGAAAGAGCAAAAGCCCTTGACTACTCCTCTGGCCTAAAATGAAGGTGTCTCATGTGTACGAATGTAAGTCAAGGAGTCACACAAGTCTGTCTGAGAGTATGTGAACCCCTCTATGTAGGTGTGAAGTGTGTCTGTGTGTGAATAAGAAAGTAAGCATGAATAAGTGTGTGTCCATATATAAATTATGTGTTTATGTGTCCAAGTGGTTAAGTACGAGAGTGTATGCTTGTATACCCATATGTATGTGCATAGTATGAGGAGCATGCAATTTTCACCTAGAGATGAGTGTCTAGATGCCTACACACCTTTGCACATCCAAGTGAGCCTCAATAAATATGTCTTTGGCCGGGCATGGTGGCTCACACCTACAATCCCAGCACTCTGGGAGGCCAAGGCAGGTGGATCACGAAGTCAGGAGTGCAAGATCAGCCTGGCCAACATGGCGAAACCGTGTATCTACTAAAAATACAAAAATTAGCTGGGCGTGGTGGCACATTCCTGTAATCCCAGCTACTCAGGAGGCTGAGGCAGGAGAATTGCTTGAACCAGGACCCAGGAGGTGGAGGTTGCAGTGAGCCAAGATGGTGCCGCTGCACTCCAGTCTGGGCTACAGAGTGAGATTCAGTTTTAAAAAAAAGAATAAAAATAAATATCTTTATATGTGCATGTTTCCAAGTATATAAATATATCTGGGCATGTGTAAGTACTTGTATATATACACCTTTGAGGTCTGTGCAAGTGTGTGCATGAGTGAAGAGCTAAGTGAATGCATTTGTGAAAGTGCATGCTTCTGTGCAGGTGTGAGAATATATGTCTATTTCCCTATAAGGTGTGACTACGTGGGTAAACAGAGGTTCAGGTCTGCTGAGAATGGAAGAACAGGCCACAGTGTTCTGACTATTTTTCCATGTCCTCCTCCTGGGTTGTGGAAACAGAACAGGGCTTTAGAACTAATCTTTTCCAGTAAACTCGACTCTGAAGATAGTTCCGCTATAAAATTTACCTTGCCTTCTAGAAAGGCCCATCACACCTGTGCTCTTTTCCCAGGTCCGAGGAAGTTCCTGAGTGGTCCACTGTTTCTGCATTTCACAGAATTGGTATACTCCAAACTTTGTTCTATTCATTGTTCAATTCAATGCCTTGAACCTGGCATATAATAGATGCTGAATAAATGAGTTATAACTGAGAACAATGTTGATTATCCTTTTACAACTAAACTCCAGCCATTTGTAGATTTTAAATAAAGTGATCCATAACATTGAATTCTTCCTGAATGTATTATCAGAATGTGAATTATGGCTTATGGCATTTATCATTTGCTTCATTCATTATTCACTCAACAAACACTCACTGAGCGCCCACTAGACTCCAGGCTCGGGTTTGGACACTGGAGATGCAACAGTGAACAGATGCATTCCCAAAAGGAAACCAATCAATAGGCAATTATAATACAGAACAACCCATCCTGAGTGGTCAAAGTAAGAACCATAAGTTGAATCCTCAACATCGTTTTAGGACAAGAACAAGAAACCCAAGGAACTCTTCATCTTCGCATTTGGGCTGATAAGTTCTTCAGACTCTTCTAAACACGCCCCCCTATCCTGGCTCGGTGGTGCCCATAAGACTCCCTGGGTTTCCTTTCTTTTCTGTTTTCTTGGCTCTTCCCAGTCTCAGACTGAGCATCTATCATCAGGACAGCAGGGAAAGTTCTGCTGATGAGTGGCAGACACCGATGCTGTCCCTTTAGTGGTAGAGGCTTGTTTACCTGCTTTATGTGACCAGGTAGCGGGTAAGTTAGCACCCTGTGTTCTTCTCCTGTCGGGCATGGGTGAATGGCTCGGCTCCTTCCTTTTCTGAGGCTGCTGGTCAGGACCCACTGCACAGCCACTTGGCACTGCTGAAACCAAAGAGAAATAATGAGCCACCATCAGGTTCTGTAGATTCTGAGGTATGTCTGTATATGCTCTGGTGAGGGGTGAGTGAACAGAGACCCAGGGGAAGGGCAGAAGGATCTGAAGCTGTGAGTGCAGGCACAGGGTTCCTCTGGGAAACAGACACCTAGGACCCCAGGTGAAGGTGAATAAAAAGGAGCTCCTAAAGACAAGATGCTCGGAGACCCTGGGGAAGAGGAGCAGGTCAGAAGCGCCGCAGCTCAGTGTTGCATAAGGGACACACCCAGAGCACTTTGAGGTGGCAGACAGACAGCTGGAGGAAGATCTTGGAATAGATGTAACAGAAATAAAAAATGGAAATAAGTCATGCTCGAAAAACTGAGACGATGCTGCTGGCTCACAGAGCAGGAGGCAGCAGCTGTAGGAAAGGGATCCTGGGAGCATCCTTGTGTCTTTCCTCTGTTCATCCACGTCCCATGGACTACAGGTTGGCAGCGAGAAATGAATCAGGCCCAAGAGTGTCTCGTGTCCTTTGCAATTCTAGCAAGAAAATGAAATTGTCAGAGTTCCACTCTGAATCCTGAGGACCTGACCCCTGGCTGTAGCATCCTCTGCATTCCTGTCGCTTCACAATCTCATAACTGACTTTGACCCCAGCTTTTACAGCCTTCCTCTCACCTTCAAGCCATGTCTTCACCATGGTGGCACCAACCAACCATCCAACAGACACCAAATTAGAGACTCAGCGGGTCTGGGAGATTCGGGGTGCATCTTGTGTGAAAGAGCGTGGCTGGCATTTCCACAGGGAACAGGTGATATAAGATTATCAAAGAATTGTGGGATCCCCACCTCCCCTAAAAAAAGAACCATTCATGGCCTGGCGCAGTGGCTCACGCCTGTAATCCCAGCACTTTGGGAGGCAGAGGCGGGCGGATCACGAGGTCATCAGATCAAGACCATCCTGGCTAACATGGTGAAACTCCTGTCTCTACTTAAAATACAAAAAAATTAGCCGGGCACGGTGGCTCACGCCTGTAGTCCCAGCTACTCAGGAGGCTGAGGCAGGAGAATTGCTTGAACCCAGGAGGTGGAGGTTGATGTGAGCTGAGATCGCACCACTGCACTGCAGCCTGGGTGACAGAGCAAGACTCTGTCTCAAACAAACAAACAAACAAACAAAAAAAACCATTCACCATTACCATTCACTGCCCTTGACTCTCAGTCCCTACCCTCTCTCTTCTTTAGTGACATTCGCCTCCACCTGAATCTCATCATGAACTTTCCTGTCATCATTCCCATTTGTCCCACCCCTGAAGCAGTTGTCCCTGGTTTCCCTGACCATAAACTTTGGTCCAAATAGCTTTCTCACTTTTGCATGCTAATTCTGCTTTATCAGCTGGTTGAAAACTTCTAGGCCCCTCCCTCCTTTCTGTCTTCCAGCCTTCTTCCTTCTGACCTGGCTTCCGACTGCATTCGGTCTAGGCTCTAAGGTCAATTACTCAGCCACCCTCTCACCAGCATTTTCGGTTTCCCAGGCTCCTTGTCTCTTTTGTAGGTCTGCAAATACATCAGAGAGGGCAGAATAGTGTTCTGCCACCCCCCAAAATTCAGAAGGTAAAATCTCACCCAGGCACCCAGGACATCTCAGTAATTGTGTTATTTAACCTTGGCCATTTCTTTTCTTCATTTATCTTGGCAAATCCTTCAAAATGTATCCATTCTTCCTCAAATCCCTCTATAATGACCTTCCAGCTCACATCCTTCTCAAGGAATGGCCTTGCCTTTTTCAAGAAAAGGGAGATCTGGAGGGATAAACTTCCTTAACTTTCTGCTGGCTCTGCCCGTGGTAGCCCTCTGTTGACAGGTGAGAAACGAGGATTAGAGAAGGATCACGCCCTCTCCAACCACTTACAGCTAGCTAATGGCTGAAATGGGGAATGTCTCTACTTTTTTTAGGTCAGCTGGAAATGCTTTGCTCTCTCTGTTTATTATAATTATTTTTATTGTTATGATTATGATAATTAGATAGCATTTACTCTCCATTAAAACAACAGATACATGCTGCATGACTACTGATATGGTTTGGCTATGTCCCCACCCAAATCTCATCTTGAACTGTAATCCCCATAATCCCCACATGTCGTGGGAGAGACCTCGGTTGGAAGTGATTGAATCATGGGAGCGATTTCCCCTATGCTGTTCTCGTGATTGTGAGTGAGTTCGCATGAGATCTGATGGTTTTATAAGTGTCTGGCATTTCCCCTGCTGGCATTCACTCTCTCTCCTGCCGACCTGTGAAGAGGTGCCTTCCACCATGATTGTAAATTTCCTGAGGCCTCCCTAGCTATGTGGAACTTTGAATCAATTAAACCTCTTTTCTTTACAAATTACCCAGTCTTGGGTATTTCTTCATAGCAGCGTGAGAACGAACTAATACAACGACTATGAGCCATTTCTTATAGTGTGAACAGTGTGTCATGCTGGCCAGCCCATGCAGATGTGCAGGTCCCAGGGTAATTGCAAAAGTGCACAAATCCACAAGCAGTAAGTGTTCACAAGCATGCATGCTTCATGAACCTACATCTGCTCTACAATGCTTACATGCACACACACACACATGCACACACATACAGGGACACGTGTCTGCAGAACACAGACCTGCTGCGGATGCAGATTCACTCACAGGTGTGCAGGTAAGTGCAGCTGCTGATTGCTTGTGTCTGGTTTTATCTGCCACCTGTCCTTGAAATACTTCCCACTGATGACCACTGCATTCCACCTGTGAGTGAAAAGGCACAGTGAACTCTGCTTAACAGGCCCCTGAATTTACCAGGCACTTACTTAAGATGGTTACGCCACATTATAGCAAATGGCTTCTGGGGGTTCAGGAAGGGCTATATTTATTTTCCGAGAATTACCATTAGTCCTGGATGGGAAGGTGCTGAGAGGCTGCATTAGTGGGGCTTTGGTCAGTTTCTCTGCCCTGTGCAGTTGCAGAATTCATGTGGGGTTTATTGATGGGCCAGTTATTCTTTAACAGGTTTCCAATTTGACTCCTGGGATAATGAGATGGGTCTTCAGGGACCATCCGTCTCTCTCCCAAGGTTGTGGGCAGCTCTGGCTCCTTAACTAGCTGGTGATGGAGTGGAGATGGCGCTGAGTGTAGCACAACCCATCTGTCTCTCCCAGAGCTGAAATGCTCCCCAGAAACTCCTTTCTCCTCTCCGAGACCCCTCCTCAGCTGACATATTTGAAAGTCAAGCAAGGTTCTGCCTCGGGTAGTCAGGAGATTTGTGTCCCGGCTCTGCTGGGCAAGCTTAGGCAAGTAACTGAACCTTTCTGAGTCCCAGTTTTATCTCCAGTAAAATAAAGACATGCACCTGATAAATGCACTGAGGATCTACTCTATGCTCAGCACTGTGCGAGTTTTCAGCCTAGGAAGGGAGCAAAATCAGGCAACATCTCTGTCCTTATGAACAATGACAAAAACAAAAACGTAGTGAATCACCTTAATGGATGCACAATTCGGGCTGATATAGGTGCTGGGAAGACAAGAAGCAGGACCGTGAGCAAGAGCCATGTCCTCGTCTAGGCCTCCGAGAGACTGATGGTGGAGCTGAGAGCTGAGGGGTGAACAGGCATGAATCCATTGGAGGAGGGTGGCGAGAGTGTACAGGCAGAGGGAACAGCTTGCATAAAGGCCTGGAGACTGGAGGGAACATGATGTGTTGCAGAGGCTGAAAGAGAGCCAGGAGGACTGGCACACAGAGAAGGAAGGGCTGGAAAGGTAGGCAGAATGCAGATCCTCCAGGAATTTGTACTAGGACACCTTGTTAAGGATTTGGTCTTCATCTCAAGAAAAATAGAGAGCCATCAAAGGTTGTAAGTAGAGGGAAGACTCCATCCTATTGGCACTTCAGAAAGATCGCTCTGGACCAGGCATGGTGGCTCACGCCTCTAATCTCAGCACTTGGGGAGGCCAAGGAGGGAGGATGGCTTGAGCCCAGGAATTCAAGACCAGCCTGGACAACACAGTGAGACCCCGACTCTACAAAAATTTAAAAATTATCTGGGCATCATGGTGCACACCTGTGGTCTCAGCTACTCAGAAAGCTAAGGTTCGAGAGGATCACTTGAGCCCAGAAGTTGGATGCAGTGAGCTAGGATGACACCACTGTCCTCCAGCCAGCCCAGGTGACAGAGTGAGACCCATCTCAAAAAAAAAAAAAAAAAAAAAGAGAGAGAGAGAGAGAGAGATTATTCTGGCTGCAGTATAGACAGTATATTGGAGAGGAACCAGAGAGGATGTTGACAGACTGGTTAAAAGGCAATTTGTGCAAAAATGATGGAAGCTTGTCCATGGCAGGGGGCAGAGAACACCGTGAGAAGTGATATTAAGCAATTCATTGAACTGAATTTGGGCAGAGAGGAGAGAAAGCGGTCAGTGATGACTCCTATATTTCCTGCTAATTCCTCACAAGGCCACTTAAGGATTAAATGAACTCATGTGTGACTAATGCCTGGCACACCACAGGTGCCCCATAAATACCAGTTCTTGTCCCCCTGTGTCCTTCAGTTTTTTGCCACTTGATTCCCACTGACTCCTTCACAGCCATGCGAGGCTGGGACTCTAATCCCTGTTCCCTTCTCCCAGAATGCTCTAACCTTATCATTTTCTAATTCAGTGCTGACGTGCCAACAGGCAGCCTTGGCTTGGCAGAGCTGCCAGGGAGAAGCCGGGCACAGCTTGCGGCTGGGAACAGTTGTGCTGGGATAGTCCTTGGCGGGCTGATCCTCCTCCTGGCGGGTCTGAGCAGGAGAGCTGCTGCTTTGTCACGTTGATGGGCCAAGTCCCCTTACTCCTTTGCAGAAAGGAGAGGACACTTGATAAACAGGTGAAGGAGTGACACAAAACAGAATCGGAATGGAGAAAATAATAGGATTTGTGGACAAAAGAAACGGCACCCTTGGGGCTGTGTAATCATGCATGAATCCCCTGACTGTCCTAGGCTCCAGTTTTCTCATCTTTAAAATGGGGTTAATGATAGTTTTTCTATTGGAGTTCCATTGTGAGAGTAAATGTGATCCTGTGATAAAAACAAATGGTGAATAAGGTATAATGTGGCAAAGAAATAATTAACGTGTAAGTGGCCTGGTAGGGTGGCTATGAATTCAGTCGAATCTGGGCTCAAACCCAAAGTTGACCACTCTGACCTGCATGTTGGAGCGGGGCAGGTGAGTTACCATCTTCTTTGCACCTCAATTTTCTCATCCACAGATAGAGATCATAATATGTAGCCCACAGAACTACGGTCAGCATTAAAAGGGAAACTCTAAGTCCCTAATCTCGTGAAGTTTATAGTTTTAGATAGGGAAAAAACAAAAAATAAATCTATAAATCAAAGATTAGAGCAGCTATGGTGGTTCATACCTGTAATTCCAATGCTTTGCGAAGCTGGGGTGGGAGGATCACTTGAGGCCAGGAGTTCAAAAGCAGCCTGAGCAACATAGCAAGACCCTGTCTCTACAAATATATATATTTTTAATTTTAACTGGTTGGATGTGGTGTCTTATACCTGTCATCCTAGCTTCTAGGGAGCTTAAGGTAGGAGGAAAGCTTGAGGACAGGACTTTGAGTCCAGTCTGAGCAACAGCAAGAGACCCTGTCTCTACAAATTTTTTTTTTTAAATTTAAGGCTGGTGCCTGTTGTCCCAGCTACTGGGAAGCTTAAGGTAGGAGGATCACCTGAGGCCAGGAGTTTGAGTCCAGCCTGAACAACATCACAAGACTTTGTCTCTACAAAAAGATTAAAATAAAAAAGATTAGCCAGGCATGGTGGCATGCACCTGTAGTCTCAGCTACTTGGGAGCTGAGGTGGGAGGATCACTTGAGCCTGGGGGGATCGGAGGCTGCAGTGAGCTGTGATTGAGCCACCACTGCACTCTAGCCAGGGTGACAGACTGAGACCCTGTCTCTTAAAAAAAAAAAAAAAAAAAAAAAAAGAAAGAAAGGAAGAAAAGAAAAAAAAGAAATGAGGTGGAAAAAAATGAACAAACATAAATCAAAGATTAGTTGGCAGAGTGGTTTAATGCTCTGAGGAAACCAAAACAGTGTGAGGTGATAAGAGTGACTACCTCGGATGGGGTGTTCCTGGGAGCTTCCCTGTGGACATGACCTTCGAGTCCAGACCTGAACGAAAAGTAAGACCAATGCCTCAAAGATCTGGGAAGATGATTCTCAGTCCTGGTTGCTCATTAGAATCACCAGGAAATCACCTCCAGACCAATTGAAACAGTATTCTCTGGGGTAGAACTTGAACACGTGTATGTTAATATCCCAGGTGGATTTTAATGCATGATGAAGATTGCCAACACTAAGCAGGTACAAGATGCAAGATCTCAAGAGTCTGCTATTGCCTGACATCTAGTAGTACTTGTGTTTGTTTGCTAGAGTTGCCATAACTCACATGGCAGGCTGGGTGGCTTAAAACAGTGGTCTCCAATGTTTTGGTGCCAGGGACCAGTTTTGAGTTAGACAATTTATCCATGGATGAGGTTGTCAGGGTGGAAGGTAGTGGATGGTTTTGGGATGATTCAAGTTCATCACATTTATTGTGCACTTTATTTATATTGTTATTACATTGTAATATATAATGAAACATACAACTCCCCATTATGTGGAATCAGTGGGAGCCCTGAGCTTGTTTTCCTGCAACTAGATGGTCCCATTTGCGGGTGATGGGAGACAGTGACAGATCATCAGGCATTAGATTCTCATAAGGAGCACGTGACCTAGATCCCTCACATGCACAGTTCACAACTGGGTTTGCACACCTATGAGAATCTAATGCCACCGCTGATCTCACAGGGGTCAGAGCTTAGGCAGGAATTCAAGCAATGGGGAGCAGCTATAAATACAGATGAAGCTACACTCACTTGCCTGCAGCCCAGTTCCTAAAAGGCTACGGACAGTACCAGTTCATGGCCTGGGAATTGGAGAGCCCTGGCTTAAACAACAGAGATTTATTTTCTCACAATACTGGAAGCAGAAGTCCAAGATCAAGGAGCTGGCAGGGTTGGGTTTTTTCTGAGGCCTCTCTCTTTGGCTTGCAGACAGCCGCCTTCTTGCTGTTTCTTCACAGGCTCATTCCTTGATCTGTGTTCTGTGTGTCCTAATCTCTTCTTCTTCAAAGAGCACCAGTCATATTGGATCAGGACCCACTCATATGACCTCATTTTCCCTTAGTTACCTATTCAATGGCTCTCCCTCCAAATGAAGGCACATTCACAGGTACTCGTATTTAGGACTTAGCATATAAATTTTTTTGTGGGGGGAGACACAATTTGGACCATAACACACCTAGTAGATGCAAGTTTCTTCCTTGACCCTAAGCTCCCAATTGACTTTTTTATCTATCTCCCTAAATTGACACTGTCTGTACTCGCTTCTGTGCAGCTCTGTGAATACTTTTCAGTATCCCAGAATTAATGGTTTCCAGAAGTTTGAACTACAAACCATCCAAATGAGAGTCTTATTTAGAGGCCTTATCTCCCAGGTAGACAGTGCTTCAAAGAAGAAGGAACTTGCCCAATCCTTCATAGATAAAGGCCCAGGAGCAGGTCAACACTCCCAGTGTTATTGCCGCCACAATCTTCGTTCTCCGTATACCTGCAGATGCAGAAGGGCAGGAAAAGTCCACTAGTCCAGCTCTGCTACTTATTATGTGGCTTTTGGAAAGTTAGGCCACCACATTGAACGTTATCTATAAAAAGGAGACTATAAAAGGATGATAGTGAGATGCTTGCCATAATGAGAAAGCTTCTCACAATGGCTGGCCTATAGTATGTGCTCCATAAATGGTAACCGTCATCATCCATGTGAGCCTCAGTGCTGTGCCTTCTGATGGGTGTGAGGCCATCCTGGGAGGAAGGAAGGAGCATCTGACTTACAAGGGTTTCCAATTGTGGTGCCCCAGTGCCTCCTTTGATCCCAGCTCTGGGTAAGAGGAGGTTATGCCCAGGCAAGGATGAGCAGAGTGAAGAGGACCTGACATCAGGTGATTGTATAGCTACCATCTTCACAAGGACAGTGGCCCTCACACTTTCTTACAGATGCATTTCTCTCCTCTGCCTCTGGGCTATTGTCAGAGCTGAATGCCAGGCCAAGGGCCATGGGACATTGTCACACGGGATTTAAACAGGAACCTGTGAGAGTTTCCCTGACAACTTGGCTGCCCTATGCTCTATGAGGGAGGTGGAGGGAGAAAGTGTCTGTAGCCCACTGGGGCTGCGACATCAGGACTCAGCCGTATCTGCAGGGTTTTCCTCCGCTCTGACACTCCAAAGGCTTAATTGGCAGATCAGCAGAGAAAGTAGCTTCCTTTGCTGAAAGGCTTAGGAAGAGAGGGTGACCTATTTTTGCAGACTTTTCTGATGAGGTTTTCATATGGAAACTTCTGCCAAGCAATGAACTCATAAACGGTGGGTGGGGTTTTCTAGGCACCCAGATGAAGAACAAAGAGATCTGGTGTTTTCGAAAAAGACAACCTTGCTTTCAATATGGAAAAGGGAATGAATCCTTATCTCAAAGGCAAGAAGGAAGGCAGCTTGTGTGTGGGTCCATTTCTCTAAATCTCTTGCAGCCTTTGTAGCTCATGTCCGTCTCGTCCCATTTGTCAGGTATCCACTTCCTGAGCAAGTTCTGACAAAGACAAGAAGACCAGCAATAGTCTTCCACAAGGAGGTTGGTCTGGAATGAGGGTTGCTGCTAGAGAACAAATATTCTGATGGATATGACACTGTGTCTCAGCATTCCCTTCACTAAGCTTCCAAGCTCAGCACCAACTGGATTTAGAGCTCAGACTACAAAGCAAATATGTCAACCATTTCTCGGATGCCTCCAGTCCCCTTTTCCCCACAGGGTCTATATCATACACTTTCCATTCTCAGAGTCAATTAGGCTGCTGTAGGCTTAAGTAACAGAAGATGCAACAATGTGGCTTGAGCCATCAGTACATTTATTCTCTTCTTAAAGCAAAGTCCAGAGGTAGGCAGTGTTGAGGAGAATTCCACAGCTCAGACATGCCATCAAGGACAGGAGCTATTATAGTCTTCAGTCCACCCTCGTTGGAATATTGAGTTTTCCTCCTTATGTGTGTTTCCATATGGTTATAAAATAGCTGCCACTGCTCCAGCCATTGCCTCTTTACCAGACAGCATCAAAGCAGGAAGCAATAGAGCTCTCTATTCAATCCACTTTTAACTTTAGATATAAATGCTCGATGATGTATAATGCATGTACAAACAGTACACACATCAAAAATGCACATTAGATGACTTTTCACAAAGTAGACTGAGGCATGAAACAAAGCACACAAACCATGATACAGAACATGACCAGAAGCACCCTTGGTCACATGCCAATCCCGCTGCCCCCAAGGGAAATCACTAACCTAACTTCAAACACCATAGATACGACGGCTTCCTTTTTTTCTTGTTAACCGTATATAAATGGAATCACACAGCTCTTCCTTTTAGGCAACTGTCTTCTTCTGTCCCCTGAGATTTATCCACATAGCTGAGACTACCTATAGTTTGTTCTTTCTCATTGCTATACAGTGATCCCTTCAACATATCTAACAAGATTTGTTTATCCAATTGCTGATAAGTATCTGAGTTGCTTCTAAGTTTTGTAGATCCTGAATAGTGCTGATATGACTTCCTGGTGTGTATGTTTTGGTGAATATATTGCACACATATAACCTAGGAGTGGAATGGCAGGGTCATGGAATTTATCGCTCTGTTTCTATGAGGGAATCTTTCCCAGAAGGCCCCAGCAGACTTCCCCTCTCTCTCTTTTTAATTGGCTAAAAACAAGCTTACCCTGAAACAGTCCACCAACCACAGTCACAGATTGCCTTGACCTTGATTGGCTTAGAGATATAACTTATTTCCTGGGGTTGGAGTCTCTGTCGCCCAGACTAGAGTGCAGTGGTACGATCTTGGCTCACGGCAACCTCCACCTCCCAGGTTCAAGCGATTCTCCTGCCTCAGCCTCCTGAGTAGCTGGGATTACAGGCATGCACCACCACACCCAGCTAATTTTTGTATTTTTAGTAGACGGGGTTTCACCATGTTCGTCAGGCTGGTCTCAAACTCCTGACCTCGTGATCTGCCCACCTCAGCCTCTCAAAGTGCTGGAATTACAGGAGTCAGCCACCAGACCTGGCCGGGAACATTGCTTCTTAATCAAAACCAGGCATCTGGAGAGAGTAAGAAATAGGCATGGTTTCACGTGGGCACCATCACACGCTTTTATCTCCTGCTAATTATTAGCTCAGGTTCTTCCATGAAATGTAGGTTTACCTGGAATCACATTAGTGTCACTCACGTGGACACCTGTCCATTGCTCTGCTTTTCCTAGAAGTGTGGTCAAAATTTCCTGTCACTATCTGCCTGCCCTCTACCCAGGGTTTGTCTCTAATTGTGTCTTTTTTGCCAGAACCATGCCTGAGCCCTCCTTGACAGGAAAGCCTGAAGATGCTGTTGGGGAAGAATAAGAAATATAGACCAAAATCGCCTGGCACGTGCGTTATCTCAAACCCTCTATCTGCAATTCTATCCCATCAGGCACGCTTCCTTTAGTGAATTTTCTAAGTACCTCTATTTCAAGATCCCAATGGGAGTGATTTTTTCTTAAAGGGCACATCCTCTTTCAGTATCATCAGGCGAAAAAATCCTGAACAATCTCAAGCTGATTCTAGGACAGTTTTGAGTAGGTTATCACGGGATGTCCCCCAGAGTGTGAGTTCCGTGTCGTATTTTAGCAGAATTTTAACACTGCAATAAGGGTGGATTGATGTTGCATCCATTTCTATTCTCATTACAATAAAATAATCAGCATGGTATTAGAATTTTACTGCCTGTGATGTTTGGTGAATTACAGGGAGGTCTAATAAAATTTCTCACACTGTATTCTGTTTAGATTTGCAGGTTTCTGTGGCCATTTCTCAATAGACTGATAAAGCACTAGACAGAGGATTAGCTCTCTTGGAAGCTAAGAAAGGAGGTGATGGGGTTGTTTATAGCTTCTGGGGATGGATTCTGATGGAATAGCCCAGAGGGCTGGAGTGAAACTTTCCCAGCATACAGAATGCTAAGGACTCGGAACATATTACAGGGAACAGCCCCACCCCATGAAGTACTTCTCCCTGGGGGTCCAGGACCAGAACAATCAGAACAGAGATACTAATGAACCTCCCCTTGGACAACATCATAAGAAGATATAAATCATACCAAATATCTCTTGAGGAGATCCATTCTTTTTTTTTTTTTTTTTCCCTGCTAACGGGAGGCTTCAGATTGGATTTAACTAGCACATGTTAGACAGCAGCAACAACATACACTCTCAGCACTCATGATCTCATCCCATTTTCACACAGCCCTGTTGAATAAGCTATCACTATCATGCTCCCTATCACCAGTATTGTTTTAGATAACGTTTCCCGGAAACAGACCCTGAAACGGAGAATTGCATGCAGAAGGATTCCTGGGGATTTGTCTGTGGAGATCAAAGAAATTAAGGAAGTGAGGGAGGCAGGACTGGAGAGCTAGAGAAGCTGACCTGCAAAATGGCTATAATGAAGCTCCTGCAGGGAGCTCTGGAGTGGGGTGACCTTCCGAGTTCTTGCAGACAGACGTGAGGGTTCTGCTCCTGTGTCTTGGCACATCAGTTGCTTCTTGGCTGGGGGCTACCCCATAGAAGGGACATAACCTCGCACTAGGCAACTCCCTGCTACAAAGGACAGTACTGTGAAGGACACGGGGGTGAGAGGTCAACAGCCAATATTCTCAGCACCTGGGGGATGCGTGTGTCAGCCCTGATGAAGGAATCCGTGCAGAATTCCACACTGTCCACTGACATCATCATCATGATCATTTAATGAAAGAGGCTCAAAAGAATTAAGCAAATGACCTAAGGCCACGTAGCTGGTGGGTGGACCCTCAGTTGCTCTGACTCCTGAGTCAGTCTGCTGCCTCTTCCCTGCCATTGCCTCAGTCTCTCCATTTCTCTCAGAAGTCTAACTAGGGAAGCAGGTGGTGAGGTAGATGATAAAGGAATGGAAACTTCTAGTCAAGGAAATGACAATTTGGATAGAAGAATGCTAGGAACACCTTTCATTTGATAAACACCAGTACGCACCCACTGTGTACCCAGCATTATTCTAAATGCATGGGTATGATATTAGGAAGACAGACAAGGTTCTGTTTCTCATGGAGTGCTTATTCTAGTCAAATAGGCTTATATTCTACAGAGCCTAGAATATGGTGGATAAAGTCAGTAGTAGCTGAGATTGGTTGAGTGGACATGGGATCTCATTTGAAGGAACAGGAAAAGTCTTTATTACCTATACGAATTGAGGCTATATTGTATTTGGCTACATATAACAGGAAAACCAACTGATAAGAAGAAGGCTTATTCATTTCTGTTCTTTAAGTGTAGTGTCTATTAAAAATAAGAAAACTTGGCTGGGTGTGTGGTGGCTCACGCCTGCAATCCCGGCACTTTGTGAGGCCAAGGTGGTCAGATCACCTAAGGTCAGGAGTTCAAGACCAGCCTGGCCAACACGGTGAAACCCCATCTCTGCTAAAAATACAAAAAATTAGCTGGGCATGGTGGTGGGCGCCTGTAATCCCAGCTACCTGAGAAGCTAAGGCAGGAGAATCGCTTGAACCCGGGAGACAGAGGTTGCAGTGAGCCGAGATCGCGCCATTGCACTCCAGCCTGGGTAACAAGAGCGAAACTCCATCTTAAAATAAAATAAAATAAAATAAAACAAAAATAAAAATAAATAAAAAGCAAAGTTATATTCTATGCCGGGTGTGCAGGTAGACAGAAAACCCTACACCAGCATGGATGGCAGACTTCTGTTCTCTGACTTCCACCTTAGGCTGGATTTTGGTGTAGTATAGGCTAAGTTGACGTCTGGCTTAAAATGAGGAAACAGGAGATGTAACAGATGAAGTCAAGGCAACAATGGCAGGGAGTATCTCTTGTCATTAGAAACACAATTGCTTAGCCGGGCATGGTGGCCTGAACCTGTAGTCCCAGGTACTTGGGAGGCTGAGGCAGGAGGATCACTTGAGCCCAGGAGGTCAAGTTTGTGTTGAGCAATGATCGTGCCACTACACTCCAGCTTGAGACACAGAGTAAAACCCTGTCTCAAAAGAAAAATAAAAGTAAATATAAACACAATTGCAATTGCAGCTGGGAGCGATAGCTGTTAATTAATGAGATTTAGGCCTGTGCACAGGTTTGTCATGTGGTCTTGTCTTCCCTTTTTAGAAAAGGAGGAGCTCTTTCATGATGATTTCCTCAGATGTTTGTCCACAGATAATATAAATCTCAATTGTCAACATGCATTGCTTTCCAGGTTTGTGAGCTAGATTCTCTTCAGTAAACGGCAGATAAAAGTATTTACATATATCCCTGAAAAAGAAACTTCCATCTATCATCTAGTTGTGTGTGTGTGTGTGTGTGTGTGTGTTTTGTTTTGTTTTGTTTTGTTTTGTTTTGTTTTTAGACTGGTCTTGCTCTGTTGTCCAGGCTGGAGTTTATGGAGTACAGTGGCGCAATCATACATTGAACTACAACATTGAAGTCCTGAGCTCAAGTGATCCTCCCACTTCAGCCTCCCGAAGTCTATCTAGTCCTCCTTTGATTTTCTTTTGCCACAATGTAGCACAGCAGACCTACACTGGATTTGGTTTTTGTATTTTGGTTCTGCAGAACTTTCATTCCCACATAAAGGTAGAAGGGATTCTAGGCTGTCTGATAGAGAAGATGCAAAGATTCCAAAAACTTTGGTCTCAGTGGGTAGAAGAAAACATCAGAGACTTAGAGACACCAGTTAAATTTCCTTGGAAGGGTTATGCATCTTTTCCATACAGCAGAATAAAAAGTGTGGAGGAAAATGCCAACCCTTATTAGGACCTCAGCCCAGGGAATTAAGTTTTACACAGTCAACCCAGGAGATTATCAGCTGCCCACTGGACATAGTTCTTTCAGTCCTCCTGATGTCTCATTAAGTAAGTCTGAATACCCTGACATGTTGCCATCTTAGTCCAGTCAGGTTGCTATAATAAAATACTCATAAGCTGGGTGGCTTAAACAAAAGAAATTTGGCTGGATGCGGTGACTCACACCTGTAATCCCAGCACTTTGGGAGGCAGAGGCGGGTGGATCACCTGAGGTCAGGAGTTTGAGACCAGCCTGGCCAACATGGTGAAACCCTGTCTCTACTAAAAATACAAAAAATTAGCTGGGTGTGGTGGTGCATGCTTATCATCCCAGCTACTGGGGAGTCTGAGGCAAGAGAATCACTTGAACCCGGGAGGTGGAGGTTGCAGTGAGCCAAGATCGTGCCACTGCACTCCAACCCAGGTAACAGAGCAAGATTCCATCTCAATATATTTATCTAGGTCCTAGAGGCTAGAAGTCCCAGATCCAGTTGCCAGTCAATTTGGCTCCTGGTGAGAACTTCCTTCCTAGCTTTTGGGCAGTCACCTTCTTGCTGTGCCTTCTCATGGTGAAGAGACAGGGAGAGTGAGCTTTCTTGTACCCTGTCTTACAAGGACACTAATCCTATCAGATCAGGGCCCCACCCTGTGGCCTCATTTGACCTTACTTACTTTCATAAAGGCCTGACTTCCAGTTATAATCACATTAAGGTGAGGGCTTCAACATACAAATTTAGGGGATAGGCAGTTCAGTCCTCTGAAGTAACAGCATTAAACATGTGTAGGTCTTCTCTTTCTCCAAATAAAAAGATTTCAAGAGATATTCTTAGAGGGAATCCAACCCAGCATCCATGCCCCTGTGCTTTCTAACCCATTTCTAACCTTCATGTAGACTTCCCTAGGCATTAGCTAAGAATCCCAAATTCCACCCACAGGCAGCCAGCTTCTGCTGGGCACTATTGTTGCCTATAGATTAGAGGATAAAGAATTCATGTTTTAGTGTTTCAAAGCCAGGAGCAGTCACACGGCCAGGTCGTGAGCCATGTGCAATAGTTCATTATCATCATTCTTCACTGTCACATCACCAATGGGCTGCTTTGGGTCCACTATTATTATATGGTCAGATAGAAGACTTTCTGGGATCCCTATGACAGCTTCAGAGACTTTGCAATTCAACAAACTCATATAAAAATGCTCAATATTACTAGTCACTGAGGAAACGCAAATCAAAACCACAATGAGATATCATCTCACACTAGTCAGAATGGCTGTTATTAAAAAATAAAAGCATAACAGATGCTGGCAAGGTTGTGGAGAAAAGGGAATGCTTACACACTGCTGGCGGAAATGTAAATTAGTTCAGCCACTGTGGAAAGTGATCTAGAGATTTCCGAAAGAACTTAAAATAGAAGTACCATTCAACTCAGCAATCCCATTACTGGGTACATACTCTACGGAATATAAATTGATCTACCCTAAAGAAACGTGTTCTTGGGTTCATCGTGGCACTATTTACAATAGCAAAGACATGGAATCAACCTAGATGCCCTTCAACGGTGGACAGCAGAAAGAAAATGTGGCACCATGGAATACAACACAGCCATAAAAAAGAATGAGATCATGTCCTTTGCAGCAACACAGATGGAGCTGGAGGCCATTATCCTAAGTAAATTAACATAGGAACAGAAAAACAAATATTGCATTTTCTCGCTTACAAGCGTGAGCTAAACATTGAGTACACATGGACACAAAAAGGGAACAATAGGCACCAGGGCCTGCTTGACAGTGAATGGCGGGAAGAGGATGAGGATTGAAAAACTACCTACTGGGTATTCTGATTACCTGGGCGACAAAACTATCTGTGCACCCAACCCTTGCAAAACACAATCTACCCACATAACACACCTGCACATGTGCCCCTTGAGCCTAAAATAAAAATTGAGAAGAAGAAAAATAATAAAAATTAAAAAACTCATTGCACATTTAAAAAGAGAGTTATCATGGTTGGATTTTCTTTTTTCCTTAATAAATAAAGCATCTATTATTTCAGACTAAAAACTGTAAAGAGCAACTTGGCAGTTGGACTCTGAAATAAAGTGGTGTTGCTCACTAACTTCACTACTTTCTGGAACTCAAATTAACTTTTCATTACTGCAAGTAAAAAAAAAAAAAGAGAGAGAGATGCTCCAGAAGCCTCAGCAAATAATTTCCTAGGACATCACTGACATTTGGACTTGAAGTGTCCTCACTGTCAGGTCTGAGGCCACAGCAGTGAAGGCCGAGTTCAGCATCATCTGTGTCTGAGGCTCTGAGAGCAAGTTAACCTTTCTCCTTCCTCTGTTGTGCTGTGGGCTCCAAGGTAGGCGGCAAATGGAAACCAAGTTGAGGTTCCCAACCAGATGAGCCACAATACCCCTGGAGGCTGAGCCTAAGGGTCACCAGCCCCAGGATGAATGATTGAGAGTGCATGGTTGCCTTGGTTTCATAGCATTATTTTAAAGAAAGTGGGCCTCCCCTCTCTGACTATCACACTCCAAACTATTGCAAAGCCCACCTCACTTCCTTTTTGATAAAGTCCCCTTGAACTGGCCTATTGTCTCTCACTCTCAAACTCTCAGATCCAGTTGACCAGGCCCACCTTTGGCCCTTGCCCAGCCTTAGGGGAACGTGGCTTAGAATCAGGGAGATTTATTATTACCTCTGTGGGTAAGAGTTCTCAGGTTGGTGGAGCAGCTCAGAATATCCATCAGATCACAAGGTCCTTCTGTCCTCAAGTCTGTCATTCTCAGTGAGTCAGATTTATCTCCCACCAGTTGGCAAAATGACCAGAGTGGCTCTCTATCAGTTAAGGTAATGTAGTTGCTCTAACAAACAACCCTAAAATTTTAGTGGCAGTAAAACACGTGCTTTAAACAATATTTCTCTCTTGCGCATCATAGTCCAACAAGAGTTGATGGGAGAGAGTTGAGGCAGGAGCTCTTTTCCTCTCCGTCACTCAGAGACACAGGTTCCTTCCATCTTGGTTCTACCCCTTTCTAAGTCTGGAGTCTTCTCTGCCCAGGAGAGAGGTTTTAAAAAAGGGTACTATTCCTAACAGGAAGGTTTCATGGGCCAGGCCTGGGTGTGGAGAGCACTGCTTCTGTTGGAGATCTAGAACTTGGTCAGAGAGCCTCATCTACTGCAAAGGAAGGTGGTGAATGTAGCATAGGTGTATTGCCCGGACAGAAGAAACCCAGGTATTAGGGAGCACTGTAGTGTGCTCTACAATTTCCAAGCACCACGTCCTTACACAACAGCATTCAAGGTCAGGACCAAAGGCAGAAATCACAGGGCTTTCCTCATTCTTTTCTCTCTTGCCAACAAAGAGAAGCATCTTTTTCCAAAGCCTTCCAGAAGATTTTTTTTTTGCCTATGTCACACTGGCCATCACTGGGCCACCATTAGCTGCAAGGAAGTCTAGGAGAGTGAATATCTGGCATTTTCTTCTCTAAGATGTAAAGTGGTTTCCGCTGGCAAATAGAGAGCTGAGAATGGCTCTTGGTTGTTACAGCAATGTGTGCTTACAGTTTAGAACAGAGTGTTCCAGCCAAGGTGACAAAGAAGAGGTCAAAATCAGAAGAAGATGGAACTGGGTATGGGGCCAATGACCCAGGTGAGAAGGTCTTGGATTTGGGATGGATTTCAGTCTTGTCCGGGAATTGCAAAAAAGGTGCAGAGGACAAGGACCACGGCCACAGGTAGTTAGATCAGGAAGCTGCAGCCTGCTTCTCACGTAGATGCCCAGGGGTCATGTTCATGTCTCATGCCCCTCCAGGAAGAACAGCTGGGTTACAGCGTTGGGTGGAATTGTTAGGGTCACTGGTCCACACCATTACTTGGTGTGTGTGGGGAAAGGAGACAAGCATATACATGAGGAATACCCTTTGACCACTTTGTCTATGTGTTCATGGTTTTTCTTGAACCCATCATCACTCAGTTCCCTTGGAAGCAATGCTTCCTGCATCCCACTACATCTCACTTTTCTCCTCTTCTAGGAAGAGTAGACTTTGACTATATCAGAAATGGGGATTAAGTTTGCATTGCGGGTGAATTCCAAGCCTCCTTGTAAGTGAGAAAGAGTTTTATACTTACCCCCATGAGTGCTGAGACTAAGGAAATAATTACACTAGCTTCTGTCTATAGAGCATCTCTTTTGTACTTGAAGAGTCGTTTTCAGCCTTGGCTATGTATTGCAATCACCTGGGGTGTTTTTAAAGATTCATGCTCCAATTAGAATCTCTAGAGGTACAGCCTAGGCATCAGTAATTTTTTAGAAGTTCCCCAGTGATTCTATTACACAGAGAAGTTTGAAAACCATGGTATCAGACAGTGTTCTAAAGGTTTTAGATATATTATCACTTTTAATATTCACAACCACCCGTTAAAAGAAAGTACCATGAGTTTCTTCATTCACAAATAAATGAATGAATGAATGCATGAGGTTCAGTGAAGTTAAGCAACGAGTTGGGGTTTATGCAGCAGGAAGTGATACTGGAATCCACACTTGGGTCTGTCGGACTCCTGGGGTCAACCTCCCCACCACGTCATAAGGCTGCTTCTATAGGAAGCAGGTTGTTATATCTGACAGCTGGGTAAGGCTGCAGTAGGCTTCGGCTGACAACACCAGAGATTGCTCCCAAATGGTGTTCCCCTGGCTTTGTCTGGGGAAACCTAATTGCTGCAATTGTGTTATAAAATTATCACTTTACCCATGCAAATGGGCCAGAGCGACCGGTTGTCTATTCCTGTGGTTGTCCCAGATTATTAAATGAACAGCTGCCTCCAAATATGTTCGCAGCCGCTGAATTCAATGGCAGCGTGCATTTGCATATTCATGGCTCCCAACCCATGGCCCAGTCTTGCAGGACTCCTCCAACGGGACTCTAAAAGTTAATTTATCTTGACAATTTAAATAAATACACTTCCATCAGCTTTAGTGACTGCACTAGGTTTCATGAGTACTTTGACAGAAAGGGAAGGCAGAGATGGAACGAGATAGGTGGGTGATGGTGGCGTTTGTTATGAGTCTCAAGGTTAAGGGCAGCAAGAGGAATAAATTATTGAAATGATGAACAAAGAACTCCACACTGGTCAATCGCGTTCACTCAGAGTTCCAATTTGCTCATTTTACATTTGATTTCATTAATTTATTTATTTTTCAGACGGAGTCTCGCTCTGTCATCCAGGCTGGAATGCAGTGGTGCAATCTCAGCTCACTGCAACCTCCTCCTCCCGGGTTCAAGAGATTCTCCTGCCTCAGCTTCCCGAGTAGCTGGGATTACAGTTGCCTGCCACCATGCCCAGCTAATTTTTGTATTTTAGTAGAGGCAGGGTTTCACCATGTTGGCCAGACTGGTCTCAAACTCCTGACCTCAAGTGATCCACCAGCCTCGGCCTCCCAAAGTGCTGGGATTACAGGCGTGAGCCACCACATCCAGATTCATTTTACATTCTAGACCTAGGGCAAGCTAACTAAAATATATGTATATGTATATATACACACATATATGTATATATATGCACATATATATATATGCATATATGTGTATATATGTGTATATATGTATATATGTGTATATATATGACTATATATGTATATATATGTGTATATATAGTCATATATATATGTGTGTGTGTATATATAGTCATAAGAACACTTAACTTGAGATCTACCTTCTTACAAAATTAAGTGTATAATATGTTATTGTTGACCATAGGTGCAATGTTGTAAAATATCACAATTTCGTAAACTTCTGTCATTCTCGTAGCTTTGTGGAGTGGTGGGATTGTGATCTGAGAAGTCAGACAGCCCCAGGTGTGAATTCTAGCACCACTGCCTATTGGCTGAATAATTCCTAGCCAGTTGCTTAACCTCTCTGAAATTCATCTGCAGCATTTCTAGAGCTGATTCATCTCGCTTGACTGGAACTGTGTCCCTTGGTTAGTAACTCATTTCTCTTCCTCCTCATTTCTGACAGCCACCATTCTACTGTGGCTCTACGTAATTGACTGTTTCCGATATAGATATATCCTAAATATGAACTCATGCAGTATCTGTTCTTCTGTGACTGGCGTATGTCACTAAGCATAATGTCCCAGTTCCTGAAGTTTCATCCAGGTTGTCTTGGAATGCAGAATTTCCTTCTGTTTCATGGCTGAATTGGATTTCGCTGTATGTGACCATATTTTTTTATTCCCTCATCCACTGCTAAATATTTAGGTTGTTTCTGCATCTTGGATGTTGTGAATGATGCTGCAGTGGACACTGGAGTGCAGGTATCTCTTCAAGATCCTGACTTCAATTCTTTGGGATAAATACCCAGGAAGTGGGATTGCTGGATCATACAATAGTTCTATGTTTAACTTTTTGAGGAACATCCATACTCCTGTTAGTGGCCATATCATTTTGCATTCTTGGGCAAGCTTTTTGATTGATCTAAAACTTATTGTTTCTCACCTATAAACCGGGATTAATAAACTCAAATGCAGGGTTGTAGTGAGAATTAGATGAAACAATGCAATTTCCTAACTGCCATCATTCTCGTCTTGCCTTCATATACGTGTACTTCTGGGGCTACTAGTTAATTAATTTTTTCCCTTTAAATTGAACCACTTTTATTTTTAAAGTGAGTATCATTTATCCATAACTTTATTAATAGCATCCTGCAGACCACAGTAACATTGTTCTTTCCTAATGCATGTTAAACAACAGATAACTTTAAAAACAGAGCTGTCACAGCCAGCCACAGTGGCTCATGCCCATAATCCTAGCACTTCGGGAGGCCAACACAGGAAGATCACTTGAGGTCGGGGGTTCAAGACCAGGCTGGCCAACATGGTGAAACCCTGTCTCTACTAAAATACAAAAATTAGCCGGGCATGGAGGCATGTGCCTCTAATCCCAGCTACTCGGGAGGCTGAGGGAGGAGAATCACTTGAACCCCAGAGGCAGAGGTGGCAGTGAACCGAGCTCGCGCCATTGCAATCCAGCCTGAGCAACAGAGTGAGACTCAAAAAAGAGGAAACAAAAATACAACACAAAACAAACAAACAAAAACAGAGCTGTTTCCTTCATGTGCCACCTCAGTGATGGCACATGTCCCCAAGTGAAACACATTTGGGGACACTGTACATGGAGGGAGTAAGACCACAGCTAGACACCTGCCCATGAGACGTAACCAGTACCCATCTGTTGCACCCTGTTCTTAATGCCAGGCTCCCATGTGAAGATGATCCTTACACAGGCAACACTGATTGAATCTGGGGTGTGGGGGCAGCTCAGCCACCATGCAGGAATAGAATCAGCTCCACTGTTGCTGCAGCTGCCCGCTCTTGCCCCTCACCGTGGCAGCTCTGGGTTAATGGCAGAGACCCAGGGGCCTCGCTGCCCGTGCTACAGCCTGGGCTGTGCAAGCTACGAGGGAAGCAATCCTTGGCAGGCATCTCACCTTTCTGTGCCTCAGTTTCTTCATCTACAAAGTGGAGATAATGTGAGCTACATCACGAGGACTGAAGGATATGCCTGGTACACAGAAAGCTGCCATTTAAAGGGTTGCCAAGCTAAAGGGATTTTATTTTTATTTTTATTTTTATTTTTATTTTTATTTTTTGAGACAGAGTCTCGCTCTGTTGCCCAGGCTGGAGTGCAGTGGTGCAATCGCAGCTCACTGCAACCTCCGCCTGCTGGGTTCAAGCGATTCTCCTGCCTCAGCCTCCCGAGTAGCTGGGACTGCAGGCACATGCCACCACACCCTGTTAAGTTTTTGTATTTTTAGTAGAAACATAGTTTCACCATGTTAGCCAGGATGGTCTCGATCTCCTGACCTCGTAATCTGCCTGCCTCAGCCTCCCAAAGTGCTGAGGTTACAGTAGAGGGATGTTTTAAAAGTCCAGATAGGCTGATTCACATCAGTTTGTGGCCTCTCTTTTCTTCTCTCCCTCCTCTTTTCTTCCTTCCTTCCTTCCTTCCTTCCTTCCTTCCTTCCTTCCTTCCTTCTTTCCTTCCTTCCTTTTTCCCTTTCTCTCTCCTTTTTTCCTTTCCTTGTCCCTTATTTCCTTCCTTTTCCTCTTTCTCCTCGTCTACCATCCTGCCTCTCTTCCTCCCAAGTGCTTTCCTTCCTTCCCACATCCATTTTTCCTTTCTTCTTCCCTCCATCTCTGCCTTTCACACACCCAGAGGACCTCCTACACCTCAGGGAATTTAGTTACTTTCCGATACATGATACATCTTGTTTTCTCATTTCACAGGTGAAACTGAAGAGGCTGCAGCTTTGAGAAGACACGTGATTTTCACATGTTCACACAGCAAGTGCAATAATGAGCTGACATCTTCCCAAACGCACACTAAAAATAATACATACTTGTGTCCTCTTGCATTGGAGTGGCATCTTGTGTCTGAGTATGTGTAAGAGACAGAATATATAAAGGTTAGGTGTGTGTTCTGTGCAGCCAGACTCCTTGGCTTTGTCTTCTGGTTCCACTGCAATGCTGAGCACATCCCTTCCTGTTTCTCATCCTCAGTCTTTGTATCCGAAATGTGGGGATAAAAATAGAACTTACCTCCTGAGGCTGTTGTGTGAAATAAACAAGACACCAGAGAAGTGTTCTGCAAATGCCTGCTAAGTGCCAGTAAATATGGGTGATGGTTATCATTATTCTGGGCATTATAGGGAACTACTTTGCAGAAAGCAACTGTTCAAGTGCAAGGTGATGCTTGCAGCAGTTGCAGGATCCAACCACTCTTCTCCAATGTGGGGTTTGGCTGATCAAACTGCCTTTAGTTAGATCCACCTGCCACCTCCATCTGTGTGACCTGGAGTAAATTCTTAACCTCTCTGAGCCACAGTTTTCTTATCTATAAAGGGAGAACAATACTGGCACCTGCCTCAGGGTAGTGGTGAAAATCAAATAAAGTAACAGAAGAATTATTTAGAATAAAGCCTGATACATAATACATAGTAATTACTTATTTATTTAATTTTTTTGGAGGCAGGCTCTGTTGCCTAAGCTGGAGTACACTGGCATGATCATAGCTCACCGCAACCTCAAACTCCTGGACTCAAGTGATCCTCCCACTTTAGCATCCCAGGTAGCTGAACTACAGGCATGTGTCACCATGTCAGGTAATTTTTAAAAACTTTTTATAGAGAGGAGGTCTTGCTATACTGCCTTGGCTGGTCTTGAACTCATGGCCTCAAATGATCCTCCTGCTTCTGCCTCCCAAAGTGCTGGGATAACAGGCGTGAGCCACTGCACCTGGCCACTGTTTTCTTTTTAAACCACTGCCTCTACTCTCCCCTATTATCTGACACCCTCCCTCTTTAGGTAAACACATCTGGGGATGTTCCAGATGTTTGGTGCTGGCAGGATCATCACCCCTTTCTCCGTCACTCACACACCGACACCACTACCAGCTGTGCTCTCCAACCACTCAGGGAATTGCATTGCTCTAAGGACGACCCGGAGCAGACAGAGGCCTGCGAGGGAGAGTTTGGGCAGGGGCAGGGGGAGAGGAAAGAATCACCTCCAAGTACTTGGCTAGCCTTCTGCTTCCCCTCAGGAGAATCATAAACTATCCTCCTTTACTTGTTCACCACTACTCCTGTGGAAATTAAATTCCCAGCTTGTATTTTGAATCCTATACATTGTTTGGCTTAAGCTGAAATTTTTTTCACTCTGATAAATAGGGCATTTTAATAACATTCACAGCACGACCAAGAGTTGGAAGAAAATACACATGGCTCACAGGTGTCGGATTCCCTGGGCACTGCTGAGATGGGATCTTGTCATAGCACTCTCCTGGAGAGTGACTAATGCTTACGTAGGAAGGAGAGGGTGTCTCTGCTCCTCCAGGGACTGAGACAGCAGGGGAGGCTGAGTGCTGGGAACGTAGAATGGCTGGAGGAAGGAATGGGAGGCGAGGAGGCAGGCAGAGACAGGGACCCCAGTGTGCTCCTCCTGGGAGGTGCAAGCCCCTAGGGGGATGGCAGCCTGGCCCCAGCAGCAGTCCTTTAAGCTCTTCTTTCTCCATTCTGTCAAGGCTCCGTGTCTTAGCTGCCAGAGATAACAGGGTGATGAAATGTTCCAAATCCATCAAATGCCGGCACACCGAGGCAAGGGGCTGCTTTTGCTCAATTCTTTTTATTTTGTTTTCTTTTTTCAGTTTTCCCTTCTGATGTCTGCAGAAGTCTTTGACATTAACATGCATGAGTTGGCTCCTACCCTGTGCTGGGTTCTATGGGGGAATACAGAGATGAATAAGACATGGCCACTGCCCTTGAAGAGCACACACACCAGTGGGGAAGACAGATGTGAGCTCAAGCACTAAGAGTTAAATACTAATGGCTATTGCACATTGAATACTCACCAGGAGCCTGGCACTGTGCTAAACCTCACTCATTCATTTAATAACTATTAATCAAGTGCCCAGAATATGTCAAGAATTTTTTTTTCGGTGCCTGGAATCAAATGAGGAACACCGCAGCAGTCCTCTACCCTGGAGTTGATCATTCCTGAGGTAGCGAGGAGAAAGACAAACAATAAAGAAAGAAAGAAGTCTACAATACACCTGGAGGTGATCACTTACAAGGCAAAGTAAACGAAGAGGAGCGAGGAAGCCATTTTATAGCAGGTAGGTCTGGGGAAGCCTCACCAATGAATGAATGGAATAAGAGAGTGAGTCATGGGGATGCCTGAAGAAGAGTGTTCCAGGTTGAGAACACAGTCAGTGGAGGCCAGCAGGACAAAGCAGAGGGAGAGGGAGGAGGGTGGGAAATTAGATCAGAGTAGTCAAGAAGCCAAGGGAAGAATTTTGGATTTTATTCTAAGGACAGTGAAAATGTACTGGATGATTTTAAAGCAAAGGAGTAACATTATCCAAGTTAAGTTTGCAAAGGATCACTGAGAACTGTGTAGGAATGAATAAGGGTGCATAGGAACAAAGGTGAAAACTGGGGACCAGTCATGAGGTCCTAAGGGCAGCCATAACTATTTCCATTGTGGACATCAGAAAAGCTGAGGCTGGGAGGCCAAGGCAGGCAGATGACCTGAGGTCAGGAGTTTGAGACCAGCCTGGCCAACATAGTGAAACCCTGTCTTTACTAAAAAATACAAAAAAAAATTAGCTGGGCATAGTGGTGCACACTTGTAGTCTCAGCTACTGGGGAAGCTGAGGCATGAGAATCGCTTGCACCCAGGAGGCAGAGGTGGCAGGGAGCCGAGATCACACTACTGCACTCCAGCCTGGGCAACAAAGTGGGAAAAAAAAGGAAAGGAAAGGAGAGGAGAGGAGAGGCGAGGAGAAAGAAAAGAGAAAAGGAAAAGAAAGAAAAGAAAAGAAGAGAAGAGCTGAGGCTGGAAGCTGAAAGTTATCTCTGGTTTCAACCCTGGTAACTAAAAAAGTTAGAGAACAAAGCCAGAATGGTCTGGCTCCAGACTCTCTGCCATTAATCCCTGTGATCCACCAACTCTCTGCTAACTTGAGTAAAAGGGCCAAAATTATCCTCATTGTATGGTGTGTACAAATCTCAACCTGGAGGTTCAGAGGACAGAGCAAACCCATGCTGATAGGTGGCAAATCAGGGAGGACTTCACGCTGGAAGTGATGGCCCTTGGAGGAAGGGCTGCATTTGATCAGATAGTGAGAAGATGCATCCTAGACATAAATGGTAATGTGGCAAAGGCACAGAAACGGGGAATGGGGAAATTATGCAGTTCAGGAAGACTAGAGCTTGGAATGCCTTTCAAAGAAGTGTGGGACAAGAGTCTGAAGAGGTAGCTAGACCACTGTGGAAAGCAGTTTGGTGATTTCTTTTTTTTTTTTTTTTTTGAGACTGAGTCTGGCTCTGTCGCCCAGGCTGGAGTGCAGTGGCCGGATCTCAGCTCACTGCAAGCTCCGCCTCCCGGGTTTACGCCATTCTCCTGCCTCAGCCTCCGGAGTAGCTGGGACCACAGGCGCCCGCCACCTCGCCCGGCTAGTTTTTTTTTTTGGTATTTTTTAGTAGAGACGGGGTTTCACCGTGTTAGCCAGGATGGTCTCGATCTCCTGACCTGGTGATCCGCCCGTCTCAGCCTCCCAAAGTGCTGTGATTACAGGCTTGAGCCACCGTGCCCGGCTGGTGATTTCTAAAAGAACTTAAAGCAGAGCTACTATTCAACCCAGCAATCTCACCATTGGGTATATACCCATTGCAAAATAAATCATTCTACCAAAAAGACACTTGTGCTCATATGTTCATTACAGCACTATTCATAATAGTAAAAACATAAAGTCAAGCCAGGTGGCTATCGATGGTAGATTGGATAAAAAAAATGTGGCACATACAAACCACAGAATACTAAACAGCCATAAAAAAGAACAAAATCATCTCCTCAAATCAACATGGATGCAGCTGGAGGCCATAATCCTAAGCGAATTAACACAGGAACAGAAAACCAAATACCTCATGCTCTCACAAGTGGGAGCTAAAGATTGAGTACACTGGACATGAAGACGGGAACAACAGACACTGGGGACTCCTAGAGAAGGGGAGGGAGAGATGGGGGCAAGGGCTGAAAAACTACCTATTGGGTACTATGTTTACCACCTGGGTGATGGGACCATTTGTATCCCAAACCTCAGTGTCATGCCATTCACCCATGTAACAAATCTGCATATGTACCCCAAAATCTAAAATAAAAGTTAAAGTTTTAAATAAATAAAATTCTAAACAGAAGGGTTATTCATAAGGAACCATCAAATAGTTTCAGGATGCAAGTGGTGAAAAGAAGTTGGTGACATTAGAGAGAGAAGCCTTGAGAACCTTGAGGGTGTCTCTTAAGAGCCTGTCAAAGTCTCCCCAAGGCAGTGCCGGGAGAGGCTCGGCATGAGTTCCATGTGAATCTGGCCAACTGGGCAAAGATTGTGTTCAGACTTCGGGAATAGCCTGGGCGACATAGCGAGATGCTATCTCTAAAAATAAAAATAAAAATAGCTGGGTATTTTGGCTCATACCTATAGTCCCAGCTACTTGGGGAGCCAAAGCAGGTGCCATTCACAGAAGTAGTGGAGACTGAAAAAAGAAGTAGTTATTTATAAAGAGATAATCAACTTGATTTTTGACGGAAATAAAAGCTAGAGGAATTCCTTTCACAAGCACTCTTACAGCATTTATAATCAACCAGGTCCAATTCTAAGTACTTCATAAATATTGACATATTAAATACAATCCTAGGAAGAATGTTTTCTCTTATTACCCTTGTTTTGCAGTCAAGAGAAGTGAGGCACACAAAGGTAGAACAACTTGCCCACTGTCACATGGGTCATGAGCATCAGAGCCTGGGTTTGAACCCAGAAATTTCGGTTCCAGAGTTCATTCTTCAACCATGTTAGGACATCGTCTTTGTGAACACCAACATCTAAGCAATAATCTACAAATCTGAATTACTCATCTTTCTTGAGTTTGACAAATGAAAATGACTCCTACTGTCCCACAGGCCTCACATTGTGGGGACATGCCAAGATCTCTAGATTAATTTAGATCTATATGCTACTAATGATCAATAAACTTGACATTTGTCCTAGGACTTCCAGTTGCCAAGTTCTATCATGACTAGAGTCCATTGTCACATCCTGTTCACCACTACATGGCTACTGCCTAGAAAAACACTTGAAATGTAATTACTGCTCAATGAATGTTCGTGGTTGAGTATAGTCTCTGGCCAGATCCAGGCCTAGATCTGCACCATATTTTGGATCTTGTGTTCTTAAAGTGTTGCATGGTGATTACAAACATAGAGTCTGAAGTCAGACTTCCTGGGTTTGAATCCTAGCTCTGCCACTTACTAGCTGTGGAAACTCAAATAAGTTACTTAATATCTCTGTGTTTAAGCTTTCCTGTACATAAGATGTGGATGAACCCGGGAGGGTTCATTGCTTGAGGCCAAGTGTTCTGGATAGCCTGGGAAACATGGTGAGATGCTGTCTCTAAAAATTAAAATTAAAATTAAAAATTGGCCAGGCATGGTGGCTCATACCTGTATCCCAGCTACTTGGGAGGTCAAAGCAGGAGAATTGCTTGAGCCCAGGAGTTCGAGGCTGCAATGAGCCATGATTGTGCCACTACAATACAGCCTGGGCAACAGATTGAGAGCCTTTCTTTAAAAAAATTGTAATAATAAATATATTAACATTTTAAAATTTGATGGTAATAGTAACCACCTCATAACATTGCTGTAAGCATCAAATGAATTAATGTGTGTATAGTACTTAGAACAGTGTTAGCACACAGACCCACAACTGTTAGCTGTTACTCTTACTTTACTACTACTACCACTATTACTGTGAAGTATAGATGGGCTGCCTCCTAGTTATAGAACCTTTTTTCCAACCAGTTCTCCTCTCTGTTTCTCCCTGTTGAGGTCTCAGCCTGCTTCACTGAGGTCATCCAAGTTTTCTCTTATTATAATGACTGTGGTAAGTATATTAGTCAGGGTCCTTTAGAGGGACAGAACTAATAGGATAGATTGTATATATGAAGGGAGTTTATTAAGGAGTATTGACTCACATGATCACAAGATCCCACAACAGGCCATCTGCAAGCTGAGGAGCAAGGAAGCCAGTGAGAGTCCCAAAGCTGAAGAACTTGGAGCCCGATGTTCAAGGGTAGGAAGCATCCAGCACAGGAGAAAGATGCAGGCTGGAAGGCTAAGCCAGTCTAGTCTTTTAACGTTTTTCTACCTGCTTTATATTCTGGCCACTCTGGCAGCTGACTAGATGGTGCCCACCCAGATTAAGGGTGGGTATGCCTTTCCCAGCTCACTGACTAAAATGTTATTCTCCTTTGGCAACACCCTCACAGACACACCCAGGATCAATACTTAGCATCCTTCAATCCAATCAAGTTGATATTGAGTATTAACTATCACAGTAAGTGCCCTCTTGATGAAACCCATACCATCATCATTCCCGGTGTCATCTTTACCTCCAGTTACAAGCATCAGCCATCCCTTTGCCTTCCTGCTGGCAACATGAATTGGGTTTAAGAAGGAAAATCTCCTTCCAGAGTAGCCTCTTTCCTGCTGATCCAGGAACGCAGCTTGCGGGACTGGGCTGTGCTTCCATCCTCAGCCCAACTCTGCCCTCCAGGAATGCTCTTACAGTCATAGCTTTCTGAACCCTAGAAAGGCTCCTGAGCTGTCCTGAGCTGGATGATCCTTGCTACAGCTGTAGCCTCTGCCTTCCAGTCCCTCGTACCAGAGAGAAAGGAGGACTCAGCGAAGACCCAGATAAGAGTGAACGTACAGAATTTTGATTAAGGTCTGAAGATCTCAAGCACTGTGTATGTGAAAGTGACTGGATGCTGTGATAGTAAACTTTTTGTGTTAACTTAGCAAGTCTAGAGTACCCAGTTATTTAATCAAACAATATTCTAGGAGTTGCTTTGAAGGTATCTTGCAGATATGGCTAAAACCTATAATCAATAGGCTTTAAATAAAGGAGATTTCCCTCAACAATATAGGTGGGCTTTATTTCATCTGTTGAAAGCCTTAAAATCAAAACTCAAGGTTTCCAATAAAAGAAATTCTGCCTCAAGACTTGAATATCAACTCCTGCCTGAGTTTCCAGCCTGCCAGCCTGCCCTACAAATTCAGACTTGCCAGCCCCCACAATCATGTGAGCCAATTTCTTAAAATAAATCTCTTAATATAGACATACACACATGTGGTGCACACACACGCACAGAGACAAATGGTCTCTTTCTCTGGAGAACCCTGATGGATAGTGATGTTATCCAACCTCCCAGTAACAATAAGAAATCGAAGACAAGCAGACTCTAGGAGAAAGATGAAGCTGGGTTGCAGTTATCACATAATAGAAAAAGGAAAGGTAAAATGAGGAGGGAAGGGAAGGAAAGGGAAGGGAGAAGGAAGGGAGAGAGGGAGGAAGGAAGGAGGGAAGGAAGGAAGAAGAAAGGGAGGGAGGGAAGGAAGGGAGTTAAGGAAGAAAGGAAGGAAAGGAGTTAAAGGAAGGAAGGAAGGGAGTTAAAGGAAGGAAGAAAGGAGGAAGGAAGGAAGTTAAAGAGGGAGAGAGGGATGGAAAGAAGGAAGGAAGGAAGGAAAGAAGTTAAGAAAGGAAGGAAGTTAAGAAAGGAAGGAAGGCGGGGAGTTAAATAAGGAAAGAAGTGTAGAGGAGGGAGGAAGGAGAAAAAAGACAGGAAGTGGGGAGAGAAAGAGGAGAGGAGAGAAAAGAGGGGAAAAGATGAGGAAGGAAGAGAGAGAAAAAAATAAATAGCTTTTCTTTTTTGTTTGTATAGTCTGACATTTTGTAGACAATTTTTTAGAGAGATCAATTCTGTCCCTTTGAGTTTCATTTAAAAATTAGAGAAATTGGCTATTTGGCTAGTCTGTCTGACTTGTCATAGCCTCTGGGTTTACTGGGTGATTTGCAGGCCATAGCGTAAATAATGACTTAGAACTACTGGTTCAACTTCTCTTCAAAAGTAAGGAACTAGAATCCAAGGTGAGGCCCAGTGACATACGGTGACTTGGTCAATATTGCTCATGGGAAAGCAGTCAAAATGCAGGTAGGACCAAGGTTTCCTAATTCCCAGTTCTCTTCATCACATGATAGAATCAGGAGAGAGCTCTTCTCCTCTGTCGCCCATCAGTCACCTCTGACCTTGCTGTTTATTCCCAAGAGTCAGAGAGGCAGAGTGTCCCTTCTGCCCTCAGAGATATCAAAGTCATCAAACCTGGACAGGTGAAACCTTTGGCTGAGGCAGGGGCAGGGGAGGTTGGGTATATCTGGCTGCTTTCAATTCAGAAGTTGACATCAGCTTAGCTGCTTGCATGCTGTGCTAAATCCCAACGTGCATGGACTGAAAATCACCCAGTTACTTTGTGAAAACAGCAGTTTAATAAGATTAGGAGGAGTTGAGAACACTTGTTACATTCAAGGCAATAATATGAAAAGCAGATCATGAAGCTGAGAATTTGCAATGGAATTCTGAAATCAGCAAGTGGAAGAAATATTGTTTGAGGAGACAGAATTCAAGACATTGACTTCAGACAGGTCAAGGCGAAATGTACTACCTTTAGAAGAAAATCCAATTGCCCTTGATGTAGAAGCTCCTGCTGCTCTTCTTGGACACCACATTATTATTTATATTGAGAACTTCTACCAAATTACATATCCTATAGATTGACCTGGTCTATTGAGCTCTATGCCTCAAAGTATCCAGTGTAACTTAAACTTGCGCCAAGTAGTGCTGTGATCTGAATAAACTGTGTTGGGTAGAAGTTTATCAAGTTGGGAAAAGGGGAAGATAAAAAATATGAAGATTTGTACACCATCAGAATTGAGAATGTTGCCCAGCAAAGACATGGCTCACCAGGACATCCCAAGAAGCTGTGCCCAATGCTGGCTTGCTGAGTTGGGAGTTGGCCTTTGTAAGTGCCTAACAAGGCCATGTTGCTCAAAGGAAGCAGAAATCTAAGCAGCAAGGGAAATACCTTAGGCAAAAGAGGTCTTCACGTGATACAGGTCTTGAGACAATTCTCAAGTGGTTAAGTACAGTGGGATGGAAGGATTGTGATCTAAAAGAATGTGAGAGGAAAGGAGGGGTCACTCCGAATGTTGCATTAAATAAGAAATTTGGGATATAAGCTAAGAGGATTGGGAGTCATAGAAAGATTTTAGGAAGGCAGTGACAAGAATTGTCTTATATTTTTAAAGGATCATTCTGGCTGTTAGGTAAAACTGATTGCAGGAAGGGTGGGCAAGAATTAAAACAGGGGAACCAGTTAGAAGAATATTTACAGTAGTGAAGGATAAAAAATGATGCTGGCTTTGACTAGGGTGATGGAAGTAAAGATGGAAAGAAGTGAATGCATTGGTAGATAGGTGGATGTATGGGTATATGTGTGAATGGATTGATGGGTGAGTGAGTGGGTAAATGGATGGGTGAATGGATGAGTGGATAGATGGGTAGAGGAACAGATAGATGGATGGGTGAATAGGTATATCAGTCGATGGATGGGGGATGGTTGAGTAGATGGATGGAAGGGAGGATGGGTGGATAGATGGATGGGAGAGTGGGTAGGTGGGTGGATGAGTGTATGAGTGAATGGGTATATGAGTGGGTAAATGGGTGGATGAAGAGATGGGTGGATGACTAAATTGGTGAATGGATGGATGAATGAATGAATGAATCAGTGGATGGGTGAATGGGTGTATGGAAGGATGGGTGGAGGGATGGATGGATGGATGGATGGATGGATGGATGGATGAGTGTGTGAATGGATGGGTGGGTGGATGGGTGGATAAGTAGATGAGTGAATAGATGGGTGTATAGGTGGGTAGACAAATGGATGACTAGATGAATAAATGGGTAGATAGATGAATGGGTAGATGGGTGAATGGGTGGGTAGATGAGTGAATGGGTGGATGGGTGGATAGATAAGATGGACGGATGATTGGCTGGGTGGGTGGATGGATGTATGAGTAGGCAGGTAGATGGATGGGTGGATGGATGAATGGGTGATGGATGAGTGGATGGGTAGATGGGTGAGTGAATGGATGAATGAATGAAAGGACTGGTAGGGGGTGTATGTAGAGGATGGAAGGGTGATTGTATGGATGATGGGTGAGTGGATGGGTAGAGGGGTGGATGTATGGGTAAGTAAGCAGGCAGATGGATGGGTGGATGAATGGGAGAATGGGTGACTTGATAGATGGGTGGATGGGTTGATAGGTGAGCAAGTAGATGGGTGGATAGATGGATAAAAGGATAGATTGGTGAGTGAATGTATGTGTTGATGGGTGAATGTATGGATAAACGGGTATATGGGTGGATTACTGGGTGGATGGGTGAATGGATGGGTAGATGTGTGGATGGATAGATGGGTGAGTGGGTGAGTGGATTTATGAGTGAATGGTGGAGTGGATAAATAGGTAGATGGGTAAGTGGTTGTATGGGTGGTAGATGGTTGGATGGATGGATGGATGGATGGATGGATGGATGGATCAATACATGGGTGGATGGGTGAGTGAATACATCAGTGAAAGGATGGATGGATGGATAGGTGGATGAATGGATAGATAACTACTTAAATGACAAGGAATGCACACTGTGCACTTTGTCTTGTTGCTTGAACACATAGAGACATTTATTAATTTTCTGTAAGAAGCTCGTTGACTATTTAGGATTCTCTCAGTCGATAGAAAGTAAGTGTAAATGAAAAGTAATCCATTGGTGTATGTGAAGAACAAATACTGTGCCATCTCCACCTTGCTGAGATGAAGAGACTGAGGTCCTTAGAGGAAAGCAGCTGGCCTGTGAATATACAGCATGTGAAGATGGGGAGTGGAAGTAGAATTTCAGTCTTGTACCCTTATTTCTAGGATTCCTTGCTCCATCCACTTCATGGAGCTCCTGCTGTTGTGTACACTTTCCAGATAAGGAGAAGATGGTCTAGGAAATAACCCAGGGCATCTGTTACTGCCATCAGTCATGGATATATCTTGCAATGAGGCTGGTGGAAGAAGTCACCACTCTGCACTGTCCCCCAAGGGATCAGCCACATGGAGTGGATTTATGAGTGAATGGTGCTAAGCTCTGTTCTGGGGCAAAGTGGAGGCAAGAAAGAATGTAAGCACTGCCATTTCTCAGGTGTGTGAAGAAGGACCTGCAAGAAAGAAGAAAGCAAAATGGGTTGCATGTGTAGATGTATGTATATCTACATCTAAAGACAGAGAGAAACCAAGCACTCAGAAAGAAGATTTTGAGTTTGGTTATTTCAGAGATCTGGGTATGTATCAAGTGATGAAGAGAAATAGTGACAGAAAAAAGGTGAATGAATAATAGAGTGAGAGTTGCTTTGTATTTATATGGGCAGAGGAAGGTGTATGAATGTGTGCCTAGGTGTGTAGGTATAGGTGTGTTTGTGTGTATTCGTGTGTGAGTGTGCATCAATGGCTGTGTGCATGTGTATTTATTTGTATTTATATTCATATGTATGTGGGTGAAAGAGAAAGAAAGATTTTGAGACATCTCTGAGGATTCACACTTCAGGAGTGTATATGCACTCAAGGGAAGGAGGGAATATTATTTGTCATTTGACAGTTTAGGGCCATGTGGACTCGCAATGGGAGGTAGCAGGGGTCAGGAGAATGAAAAGAGAGAAAGAAAAAGAGAAAGGGAGACAGAGACAGAAAAAGAGAAAGGAAGACAGAGACAGACAGATAAGGCAGAGGGGAAAAGGGAGAGAGAACGACACCACCCATCACAGAGGCTGCCAGAAGCTCTTGGGCCACCCTCACCTGCCCAGAGCATCTCTGTTGTCCCAGAATGGAGTTAATCCCAGTACGCTGTGATCACCTTGCCTATTTTATGGCATGTCAGTCCTCTATACCACTAGAAATTGCTTGGAAAAGGACCTCATTTTTTTTCAGACCACTAAAAGCAGCCCTTCTCTGTTTCTGGTTTCTCTTAAATGCAGTCATGGAGAGGTAGATGGATTCTTTTCAGCCTATCTCAGTACAGTGGCAAGGTGGCAAAAGCCTCCAACTATCCTGGGAAGGAGGAATGCATGGGGGAGGGGAAAGGGATTTCATGCCCCAGGTTGTTCAAGTGAAAAATGGAGAAACATTCTGGATATTGGGTGGAAAATGGATTGAAGGGGGTTTGGCAAGAGCAGAAAGCAAAGGGACCAATTAAGAGTTCACTGCAGCCATCCAGGCAATAGACAACTAATGGTGCCTTGAAGTAGAGTGAGAGTAGTGGAGATAATAAGGAGTGGTTGTGTCTGCACCCACCTGAATAGCTAAAATTAAAAAGACGAACGAGACCTAGTGATGACAAAGAAATGAAGCAAATGGGACTCTCAAACAGTGCTGGTTGGAGTATAAATTGTTATACACAGTTTTTAAAATGCTTGGCAGTATCTTCTAAAGCCAAATATGCATATATCCTAAGACCCAGCAAGTCCATCCCTGAGAATATGCCCAACAGAAACATGTGTTCATGCTCACCCAAAGAAATGTAAAATAATTTATACAAACGTTATCCATGGCAGCCTCAAACTGGAAAACCAAGTGTCCATCAACAGGAAAATAAATAAGCGAGCAAACTACTGAATCACAACAACATGTATGAAACTCACATAGACAATGTTCAACAAAGGAAGTCAGTCACAAAAGAGTACATACCATCTGAGTCCATTAATGTGCAATCAGGAACAGATGATAGAGGTCATCATAGCGGTTACCTTCAGTGATTACCATAGTGATTACCAGAATGAGACACAAAGGAGCCTTCTGCGATGCTGGAAATGTGTATCTTGTTGTGGATTGAAGCATAGATGCATTCATATGTACAAATGAATGAAGCTTAATACTTAAGATTTGTACATAATTTTGTGTGTAGATTCTACCTAAATGGTAAAGTTAATAGACACGGTTTAGCAGGAACATGTTTTGAGGCACATTCAAAGATCCAACAGGGCTTGCTGACAGATTTAGTATAGGGTATGAGAAGGAAAGAGATGAGTCAAGTATTGCTTTTGAGTTTGTGGCCTGTTCCATGTGGAAAAGGCATGATACCCAAGGATCCTAACTGCCTCTTGCCATTTTACAAGTAAGGGTGAACACCGATGTCTAGGGTGAGAAAAAAAAATCCAGGTCCCTCAGCAATCAGGTGGGCAAAATAATGAGGAAGCCAAGCCTACAGCCCTTAGGGAGGCAGAACTTTAGCAAGTAGTTTGGCATTCAGGGGGAGAGCTGCCTCCCGTGGTGAGGCAAACGTGTAGGAATATGGCATGGCCTCTGTATTAGTCTGTTTTATGTTGCTGTAAAGAAATACCTAAGGCTGGGTAATTTACAATGAAAAAGGTTTAACTGGCTCATGGTTCTGCAGGCCGTACAGGAAGCATAGCAACATCTGCTTCTGGTGAGGCCTCAGGAAGCATCCAACCATGGCGGGAGGAGAAAGGGGAGCTAGTGGGTCACACGGTGAAAAAGGGAGCAGTAGAGAGAGGAGGAGGTGCCAGACTTTTTAAAACAACCAGATATTCCATGAACTAACAGAGCGAGCACTCATTCATCACCAAGGGGCAGGCACCAAGCCATTCATGAGGGATCTGCCCCCATGTACCAAACACCTCCTACTGGGCGCACCTCCAACACTTGAGGTCACATTTTAACATGAGGTTTGGAGGGGAAAAATATCCAAACAATATCAGCCTCCATCTTACAAAAGCCTGTAGGCAGAACTGGTCATCAGAGCAGGAAACAGAGCAGATGTTTTATCCTGTGGACCAGGGCATGAGAAGGGACATAAGCGAAGCATGTTGTAGCAGAGAATGAGTAGATGTCCACGAATCCCACTTCCCTGGCCTAAGAATGTAGGAAAACTGCAGTTCCTGCCTCCCTGGCTCTTGAATTAAGGCCACATGCTGATTCTGGCAAATGGAATGGAGGTGAGCAAATGTACACCATTTCCAGGCCCAGCCCTGCTTCTCTCTGAGATCCTCAGTTCACTCTCTTTATTCACAGCATAAGGATCCAGCTTAAGACCACACAACTCTATGCAAAAAGTTGAGCCTCAAGATGGAAGGAAAGTGGATTGCTAAATCATTGCACATAAGGCTGCTGGCTCAATGCCTGATTGGGTTGTGACATGAGTAACAAATAGGCCATTGCACCGTCTTTGAGATACAGGGGTTGTTACAGCTAAAGTTAATTACCCTAGCACGTGTGTGTTCAGAATCTAAGGACTGATCTAAGGAAGATGGGGCTTGGGTTAAAATGTGGGAGCTTGGGTTCTCTGAGATCCAGTTAGCTCTAAGGATGGTGCTAGTAAGGTGGGATGTATGAGACTGAGCCCATATGATGGAAGTGCTGAGGAAAGATGGAGCTGTTAAACCTCTGTCTTTGGGAGAAGAGTCTGAGAACTGGGCTGTGACTGTGAACCCCAAGAGACACAGCTGTGGGTTGCTACAACTAGGAGATGTACAGAAACTCATCCATCTATCCATCCAGTCAGTACTTCCCAGCACTCACTATGCACTGAGCATGTTGGATGCATGGAACAACTGAACAGACGTGGGTTCTACCTTCTTGGAATTCAAAGACTGCACCTGAAATTAAAGGTGGGATAGCTGATGCTCTATTCATGGGTTAACTCCTCGTAGAGAGAAATAAGGACCTTACTGCTTCCTTTACCCTGAAAACCCACCTTGGAGAGTCTCTTGGCACAGCCAGCCCAAGTTGCTCCAGCCCTGAGCAACTGGAGAAAGAAGCAGATTTAACTTCACAAGACAGGTGGAGACTGTTGGAGCAGCCCAGGCTTGGAGCAGTAGGATAGCCTGAAGCGTACTTCCTGCTTGAGGCTTCCCCAATTGCCTTTCATATAGTCACTTATCACACCTTTGGGGATAGGTAACATTCTATGTTGTGTGTGAGCCTGCTGTGCTAGTGTGGGATGCCTTTGCAAAGTCCATCTAAGCCTAGGTCAAGGAAGGTGCAGGGGTCCTCGATGGAAACAATTGTCAGCTCATTATGGAAACTACTCTGGGGACAAGGGACAAATGGAAATGATGAGGATTCTCTGTGCCAGGCCAGCTTTCTCTCTAGCAGTCCCTCCCTGAGCTATCTGGCATATAGGCTCACCAGTGCTCAGAACTCTATGGGTGAGAATAGGGGCTTCCCTCCCCTCCAAATTTGGCACCAGCATTGTCTTCACTCCAGGATGAATAATTATAGTACTGATAAGCAGTATTAATGATAGTAATAAACTCTGTTTATTGAGGCCCTTCTACCACCACTTTGTATTACTTCCTTGAATCTCAAGCTTGGCACTGCCCCTTCTTGCAGTTGACACCATGGAGCGTCAGGAATGAGAATGTGCAGGAAACAATATGAATTAATTGAGTGCTTGCTACATGTCAGGCATGACGCTAACTGCTTTAGCTTGCTAGATCTTTCAACAAACCTATCACTTAGGCAGCGTTAGTAGCCCCATTGTGTCAAAGGACTGAGTTTTAGAAAGGTTGAGTAGCACAGTGAAGGTCACACAGACAAGGACATGGCAGAGCAGACACTGAATGCAGCAGCCTATTCTCAGCGTCTATCCACACAAACACTACACTATACTGCCAGGAACATGCCAGTCTAGAACATTCTCCAGGAAGGCTAAGCTAAGGCCATCAATGGCTTTGACATTTTGTGCAGGAAGACAGTGCCACGGCAGGGCCTAGAATTCCACTGAGAAAGGAAAGTCTGCCTTACATAGAAGCAGTGGTTATTTGGGGCTTCTAAAGGATGCCTGGGCTCCAGTTCTCTGCCTTTCTGGGAGACACAAGGACATGGATCACATACAAAGTGAGCTTGGTCATCCAGACCACCTTCCTGTTCCCTCCATTCCCCCAGGAAATGATGCTGATTGGCAGTGAGGGCAGAGAGTGGGCTGAGCGACTGAGCACTGGCTAGCAGGTCAGCACCTAGGAGGGGCTGCCCTTGACAATGGTGTGAGCGTGGTGTAAATCCTGAGAAAGCTAGACCTGGTGAACTTCCTTTTAGAAAATGAAGGCTGCAAGTTCATTTTTATTTTGTGGCATACAAAGCAGGTTCACATTCATTAGCTCATTGAATTTGAACCTCAAAAAATAAGTCCTGGCAGGCAAGCAAAGCAGAAACTATTATCCCCAACTCCAGTGGGCAGATATTGCCATTCTCATGCTATATAGATAAAGACAGTGAACTTTGATGGACTGAGGTCATTGGTCCAAGATCACACAGTTCTGTGTGATGGACCAGCAGTCTCTCTAATCCAAAGTTTACATTGTGAGCCATTAGACCCCATTGGCTCCCTACAACAAATACCTTCCAATTGTTGGCTCCATGCATTGCACCTGCTTCCTCCTGTGTCCTCAGTAACTGTCACCATATAAGTAAGACACATAGTAGGTGCTCAGTGTGTTTGTTCAATGTATTGATAGATGGATGAGTGGGTGGATTTGCTGCCTCAAGATACAATCATGACTTAGATGACGTAACAATGGGGTGAGACTGCCTCTACCTACTAAGATCCATTAAAAATCCATCAGCTGCTGCCTTGAAGTTTGTACAGGTCCCAGAGCAGTCTAAATGCATTGACTTCTTTGTACTTACTCTAAAATTCTCTCTCCTTGATTATTTTTTCTTTTTTTGAAATATAACTATGCACTACCTAATTTAATTTCATTAAGCTCATAGGAAGCACCTATTATCATCCCTATTTCATAGATGAGAAAATTGAGACCCAGAGAGGTGAAGTAACTTGCCCAGGTTCACACTGTTGCTCGGGGGCAGAGCTGAGATCCTAATTATGATCTGTCTGTTGCTGAAGATCGCAGTCCTGGTCAGGTTATACTGATTTTCTGCCAACAGTGGTTCTATCGAGATTGTTCAGAGGAACGTGGGGTGTTTGCAGCTTCAGGGAGCCTGACCATACAAAGCTCACCTTGTAAAATCAACCCTTGTAACTTCCAATGAATTCCACCTTCCCCCACACCAATAAAGGAAGAGGCAGCCAGCAGAGAGATCTTGCTTTGCTTGTCAAGAAGCTTCGGATTAGAAAGCTAGTTAACAATTCATCTAAAAGAAGCAGAGGATTCCAAGCATATCCAAATTAATATTTATAGAGGGAATGCTTGCTCAGACCCAATTATTCTGAGGGCCTGGAAGCCGGGTACAAGTGGTGTGTAAAGGGAGGGAGTATGGATGCCAGGGGAAGCTGGCCCTGGGGACCATTGCCAGGATGGTGTTAGGTGCCAAACACGGGGCATCAGTGAGGCCTGGGCACATTTAGGGAGTGAACAAGCAGGTGTCTCATCCCATGACCTTTTATTTACAGCTAAGCACTAGGCTTCACCATAGCTTTAATTCTCCTCTTCAGCACAGGACATGGGCAGAGTTCACCTTTGCAGAGGCCTACAGTGATTGGGCAATAAGGAAATTTGTAGGTGGGCCAGATGGGGACTCTGGAACCTGGGGATAAGGCACCACCACTTCTAGCCTCCTATTCATAACTGCCAGGGGGAACAGGGGCATGGCCTGGTTTGCCAGATTACTTTGTATAGAAAATTCAAATGTTAATATAAAATCCCTGTAGCAGCAAATTGTCATTTTCAGATAGTGAGAGGGTCCAACAAAACATGCCCACGTCAGTTCTGGCCCCCACACTGCTGCAGGTCACCACCTCTGGCCTAGAGGCTAGAGTCTGAAATTATTTTCAGTGGCTTTGATAAAGTCCTGCCATTTTTGCCATATAGAATTCTTCCAGCACTGACTTAATAGCAAACCATCTTTGATGGTACTTCTCCAGGTTCTAGCCTACTCACCCATTACAACCATGGAACCTGGAGTCCTCTTTGAAACTCTCTACCCATCACTGAAAGGAAGGAAAAATAGTCTTAGTTGTTATTCCCAAGACTTTAATGTCACCATGAGAATATGCTCCCTCCAGCCACCTACTCAATGACACTCACTTCTAGGTCTCTGATCTCTAAATCTCTCTTCTCCAAATCTCTCTTCTCCTATTTTTCTTTCACAGAACACCAGTGAGAACTTTGGAAAACTCAAATCTGATTGTATCATTCTTCTGCTCAAAACCCTTCAAAGACTCCCTATTGCCTACCTGCAAAAGATCAGCCTCCTTAGAATGGTGGTTAAGATCCTACATGATCTGGCCATAGACTGTCTCTTCCACTTTATCTCCTACCACCTCTAGCCTTGAAGTGTATAACAGTGAGAAATGTTTATTTGAAAGCAACAGGAAGTGTCTCTGAGTAACCGAAGCAGAGTAGGAAACCACTGTCTTCCAGCTCTAACCATCACCATCATCAGTTGCGTGGATCTCAGCTTCTCCAATTGCCCAATTCAGTCTGTTTTCAATATGATAGCCAGAAGGCTCATTTTAACCTTGAACAAATCTATGTTTCTCTCCTGCTTAGAACCTTCCGAGGACTTCCTGTTTCACCAAGAATAAAAATAAAATCTTTATCACAATTTACAATAACTAACATTTATTGAGCACTTACATACCAGACACTTTTCTAAACACTTGAGCGTGACATGTCTTAATACGTTCAACCACTTTGTGGGGTAGGTTCTGTAAGTAGCCTCATTTAATGGATGAAAACACTGAGGCATCAAGATGTCCATTAGCTTGACCAGTGGCTCATAGCTGGAAGGTAGTGAATTTGAAAAAGGTAGGCTGACTCCAGAGCCCAAGATTTCATCCACTAAACTGCACTGACATGCTGCCTGTGGTTTTCTAACATCATTCCCTTTCACTCTGCTTCAGACTAACTAATCTCATTACTGTTCTTCAAACGTGTTTGTTCATTTCAACCTCAGCATCTTTGTTCCTGCTATTTCTCTACCTAGAAATCCTTCCAGGCAACTCTATATGGCTCCTCCCTGGCCTTCCTGGGTTGACTAGCACCTCTCCTCCTATAAGAGGTTATTCCCCTAAGCCATATCGGTTTTCTCCAAAGCACTAAGTCAATGGAAAGGTGGGGAAGGGGGTAGTTTGAAAAGGGCAGGAACCAAAGAGCTTTGGGAGACCCTTGTAGAAGGTGCCAACGGAGTTACTCCAGGTTGCTCACTAGAATGAATTAGCTCTTTCAAGGTTTCCATCATCTTTAATAAGCGAAGTCCAAGGAGAGAGAAATTCCTGTTGGCGTACTCTTGATCACGTATCTCATTCTTGGCTAAGGTAGAGTGAGGCATCTTTTTTGACAACCAGGGCAACTGACACCGTGGTTCAAGTTGGAGAAAAATGCCCTTCCCCTGAAATAGGCACAGCTCTCCACCAGGATGCATGGTTGGTGAATAGAACCAGGGCAGGATTTCAGCCCTCAGATCAGCCTTGGTCAATCATGTTGTGCAGTGCTCAACCTGCACAACGACATGTGGCCACCTAGCTAGGATTGCCACAGATGAGAAAGAGGTAATTCCCCTAATGGGAGCCAGGGATGTCACTAAAAACTATATAATAAAGACATATACTGAGTTGCCAAAAAAAAAAAAAAAAAAAAGGCACTAACGAACAACAGGTATTCTGAACCAGTAGTCCTCAATTCAGACTACTCATTAGAATCACCTGATGAAATTTACACATATTCAGATTCTAAAGTCCCACCCAAAACCAAGTAAATCAATAGTTCTGGAGGTGGCACCTAAGAATTAATACTTTCAAAAGCATTGCTAATGATCACAATTTGCTGCCAAGTTTGAAAACCAAGGCTCTAAATCTACCTCCACTGAACGCTGTAGTTTCTTATCTGGTCCTTAACATGTATAGTATCCATGCCATTGTTCCAGCTGTCACCATTCCCTAGAATGCTTATAAATGCTACACACACACACACTCACACACACACTCACACACACACCACACCTTTGTTATGATAACTCCTGCTGACATCCTGAAGGAAGCTTACCTGACCTGCACTGCTCCACTCCCACACGTCTTGATCACCGCACATTCCACAACTCACTGTCTGTCAAAATATCCATATGTCCCTCCCTCTAAACTAGGAACTCTCTGAAAACAGGCACTGGGCCAGCTTCACAATAGACCTAAAAATCTCACCCTAGAGACCTAATCCTGAAACCCATGGATGTGTGATTCCTGCTATAACATCGCTCCATTTCCTGCCAACGCCACACCCCAACCTGAGCTAATTCAAGATTTTAGGTGTCCTATCGGCACCATGGTTTCTTCAATCCAGAATCCGTATTTCTACTTGATTGTGAAAATCTGTGTTTCTCAGAAATGCTGATAGTTCAGACTCCCCGGATTTGTATTCTGGGCTGCATTGGACTGCTTTTTGAACTTTGTTTTTATTTCTTGCTTTTTTAAAATATCTTTTGCCCTTTGAATTAGTAAATGTGGACTAGTGCTTCTTTTTGCCTGCAATAAAGCCATCCACCCATTCTATCTCAGTTAAAATTCCTGAGTCACCTCTTCACTCCTTTTTCTCCAGTGTTTTGTAACTTTCCCTGCAGCCTAAGCTATATCCTTAAAGAAAAAAAAACAAAACCCTTTTACATTTTCCTGCCTTTCATCCCCCTAAGACTCAAGGACTTCTGCTATCTGCCAGCCTCACTCTGCTTTCCCTGAGAAAAGCAGCCAGGACTTGAATTAGAAGGATGGTCCAAAGAAAGGATTTTGCCTGATGTGTGCATGCGGTTTTTCCTTGATGTGCTAGAGACAAATGAGGGAAGGATTTCATACAGAGCCTCTGTCTCTGCTTGGTGTCAGCAGCTGCTCCTGAGTCAACAGAGCAATGGTGTGTGTCTGGACTGAAGAGAACAAAGGTTGCTTAAATTGTTTTCCATCCCCTCTGAAACCAATAAGTGCTACTCCATTGCTTAGCACAATTGAGTTCTTGAACAGTGCCCCAGCAGGGTGTCAAATCAAATCTTAATCCTGTCAAATGCTGGCTTGATGAGCTTACAGGAGCAGGTGCAAGGCCAATAGGGGAGAGGTCAGGCGGTCCTACTCCAACTGGCTACACCAAGGGCCCCAGGGGGACACTCTTCTCCAGGAGAAAGGACAGCCATTCCACTGAATATTTGGGATCTTAGAGATACTTACCGGTGGGTTTAATATGGCCATGAGCCAACGCACAGGCCACATCTTACTTTATGATAAAGTTCAACAAGGCAGGCAGGAATCAAAGCACATGGGGTGGGTGAAATGATAAAAGGAGGGAGGGAGGGATTTATTCAGTCATGAAATAGTTACTGAGGGTTACACCCTAGAGAGATGTCCATGAATAAGATCAAAGATCCCTGCACTTAAGGGGCTGGTGTTCTCGGCGTCATCTCCCTCCAATTCACTCTAGAGAAGCACAACTATTGAAAGGTGAAAAGCTTTCAAGGGATACTAAAGGACAAAAGAAGAAAAGACAGATCCCATTCTCTCAGAGGTATTGAAAAATCCAGCCTTTCTGGCAGACTGATTTTTTATTTTTTTGAGATAGGGTCTCAGTCTGTTGCCCAGGCTGGAGTGCAGTACAATCTTCATCTCCCCAGCTCAAGCAATTCTCCTGTTTCAGTCTCCTGAATAGCTGTGTTACAGGTGTGTGTCACCATGCTCGGCTAATTTTTGTATCTTTAGTAGAGATGGGGTTTCGCCATGTTGGCCAGGATGGTCTCAAACTCGTGACCTCAAATGATCAAAACCCCACATGACATTGGACATCTATCCCTCCCTCCTTTTATCATTTCATCAACCCCATGTGCATTAATTCCTACCTGCCCTGTTGAACTTTATCATGAAGTCAGATGTGGTATGTGCTTTGGCTCACGGCTACAGTAAACCTACTGGAAAATATCATATGTCCATCTCTGAAACATGTTTTGTTGGAGCTACTAACAAAGAAAAATTCTCCATTGGGGTTGTTAAACAAATAGAATGGGAACTCGAAACTGCTGGGCCCATCCTTCTGGCTCATAAGAAAAGCTTGCTTCAGGGGAAAGCACAGGCAAGAGATGAAAGAGTGGCATTGTTTGTATCTCTGTATTCTTTTGTTGTTGTTTTTGAGATGGAGTCTCCTCTGTTACCCAGGCTGGAGTGCAGTGGGACTAGCTCAGCTCACTGCAAACTCTACACCACCATGCCTGGCTAAATTTCTGTATTTTTATTAGAGACAGGGTTTTACCATGTTGGCTAGGCTGGTCTCAAACTCCTGACCTCAAGTGATTCACCCACCTTGGCTCCCAAAGTCCTGGGATTACAGGTGTGAGCCACCACTCCCGGCCCTGTATTCTTTTTACAGATTAATAAATTAGAATTGACATACTATAGCTGTGCTATTTAAAGTGTATAAATGGCCAGGCATGGTGGCTCATGCTTGTAATCCCAGCTCTTTGAGAGGCCAAGGCAGGTGGATCATTTGATGTCAGGAGTTGGAGACCAGCTAGCCAACATGGTGAAACCCAGTCTGTACTAAAAATACAAAACTTAGCTGGCATGGTGGTGCACACCTGTAATTTCAGCTACTCAGAAGGCTGAGGCAGGAGAATTGCTTGACCTGGGAGGTGGAGGTTGCGGTGAGCTGAGATCGTGCCACTGCACTCCAGCCTGGGTGATAGAGTGAGACTCCGTCTCAAAAAATAAATAAATATAAATAAAGTGTATAATGATATGACTTTGAATATATGCATATACCATTAAAACCATCACTGTAATCAAGTTAATGAACATAAACATCATCTTTGAAGGTTTTCTTGAGCCATTTTGTAATCCTTATCATTCCCAAGCAGCCTGTTTTGTCACTATAGTATAATCTGCACTTTCTATAATTTTAAGTAAATAGACTCAGATAGCATGCACTTTTTTTTTTTTTTTTTGACCTGGCATCTTTAATGCAGGATAAGTATTTTAAGTGTTCTCCATGTTGTGTGTTTCACAGGTTCATGCCTTGATCGTGTTCAAGTCTTTTTGTGGCATTTGCCTTTATTTATCTTGGGAAAATACCTGGGGATGGAATAATTGGGTCATATGATAACTATATGTTTATCTTTCAATGGAATTGGCAAATTGGTTTTCATAATCATTGCATGTCATACGACTTTATATCCTTACCCTTAGTGTATGAATTCTGCTTGCTCCACATCACTTGATGTGGCTAGTCTTTTTATTTTAATTTTAGCCATTCCAGCGGTTGTATCCCATTGCAGTTTTTAGTTTTCGTAATGACTAAGGATGAGGATATTTTCGTGTGTTTATTTGGCATCCACATGTCTTCTTTGGTGAACTATCTGCCAAATCTTTTGCCCATTATTTTACTGGATTGTTTGTGTTTTTGGTATTGAATTCTGAGACTTCTTTATCAGAGCTAGATACAAGTCTTTTGTCAAATATATGCTTTGCAAATATTTCCTGTCAGTTTGTCATTTGCCTTTTGATTTTTGTCTTTTGAAGAATGAAAAATTTTAATTTTAATAAAATCCAATTTATTGGTATTGCTTTCACACTTTTTGGTGTTTGTGTTTTATTTAGGAAGTCTTTGCCAAACTTAAGGTCACTGAGATTTTCTTCTGTGATTTATTCTAGAAGGTTTTAGATTTTATCTCTTACATTTAAATCCATAACCCATTTTCAGTTACATTTTATATATTGTATGACGTAAGTGTTGAGGTTCTTTCTTTTTTTTCTTTCTTTCTTTCTTTTTCTCCCCCTTTCTTCCTTCTTTCCTCATCAATTATTATTGAAAACATGATTCTTTCCCCCACTGAATTGCATTGGCACTTTTGTGAAAATCTGCTGACCGTATATGCGTGGATCTATTTATTTCTGGACACTCCAGTCCATTCTGTTGATCAGCGTATCTGTCTTTACACCAATGCCAGTATTTTGTTTCCTCCAGCTTTCTTTTTTTTTTTTTTTTTTTTTTTTACATGGAGTCTCACTCTGTCATCCAGGCTGGAGTGTGGTGGCACGATCTTGCTCACTGCAACCTCCGCCTCTCGGATTCAAGCGATTCTTCTGCCTCAGCTGCCCAAGTAGCTGGGACTACACGCACGTGCCACCACGCTCGGCTAATTTTTTATATTTTTAGTAGAGACAGGATTTCACCATGTTAGCCAGGATGGTCTCGATCTCCTGACCTCGTGATCCGCCTGCCTCGGCCTCCAAAAGTGCTGGTATAAGTCATCGCACCCGGCCAGATTCCTCTAGCTTAAAACTAAGTCTTGAAATCAGATACTATAAGTTATCCAACTGTGTTCCGCAACCTTGTTTTGGCTATTGTAAGTCCTTTGCATTTCCATATAAATTTTAGAATCAGCTTATAAAGTACCGTAAAAAATAGCCTGCTGGAATTTTTATCTGAGTTTGAGGCGTATAGGCAACTTCTTAATAATACTGAGTTTTCTGATCTACAAACAGAGTATATCTTTCTAATTTTGTAGGTCTCTTTATACTGTCAATTTATTTATATAATATTCAATGTACAGGTATTGTATATTTTTATCAAAATTATCCCTATGTATTTCTGTCTGTAAATTTTCAGTAACTTACAGCATATAAAAATAACATTAATCTTATATCCCTACCTTGACAACACTACTTTGAACCCATCTATTGGTGTGGGTCCTTCATAAGCCTTCATTTTCTGGTTTTGCTCGTGGTTCTGTTGGGCATTCTCATCTCTCTCTCTACTTGCCATGGTCCCAGTTCTTTTGCTGGCCCGTTGCATGGCACTCTTATTCCCATTTTTCATGGCCTCACCATAAAGGCCCAGCTCATCCTGAGCTCCTCACTTGGAACTTGCTCTGACCACTGATTTGTAAACACCTAGTGTTGACTCCCACCCAAGGCACATAGACGTTTACTTTGCTCTTTCAAGAGGAACAAGCTCACCTGCAGCAGATACGTTGGTTTAGCTCAACCTCTGCCTATACCTGATCATTCGTCTATTCCCTAGACATTTGCAGTACAACAGTGTTTTCTTTTTTTTTTTTTTAATTAACCTGGTTCCCAGAATATCCCAGGTACGATGCATAGTTTGTGACACCCTGGATTTTGTCAGAATAAAAAAAAATTGGAATTCTTCCACATTCTCTATGGCAATGATTGTGGGGAGGGCTTCCTAGTGTAATATAAGTCACAGAAGCAACAAATCAAAGATCATTCAGTACTAAAAATATCTAGTTAGAAATAAGTGGGAGGAGGGGAGGTCCATTCACAATAGTCATAAAAACCATAAAATATCTATGAATAAATTTAGCAAGCATGGTACTTATCTGAATAAAACTATAAAATTTTATTAAAGAGCATAAAACATGATCTGAATTAATGGAGAGACATAGCATGCTACCAAATGGGATGACTTTGTATCATAAATTATCTACTCTTTCTAGACTCATAAAACTATTTACCAACATTTCTATCAGAATTCTCACATTTTATACTTTTAATATTTTCTTTTTCTCTTGAATAATTTTTAGGGAAATGGAACAAAGTAAGATCATTAAAGAACAAATTTGGAATGATTTCCATACAATTTTTGGAAAAGAAGAATGATGGGGAAGGAATTGTCCTATCACCCATATAAAAACATACTCTGAAGATGCTCTAGTCAAAACAGTATTGTCATTAAAATAGACAGATAACAGATATTACAGTAAAAAGCAATAGAGTATGCAGAAATACATTCTTGTATGTAAATAAACATATGACAAATGTAACATTTCAATTTGAATTAGAAACTAAAGGCTCATTTAATAAAAGTTTCTAGCATAATAGACCATCCATCTGGGAAGACACAAAGCTCAATTCTTCCTATAAACAACACAAAGAACTCAAAATATTGAAGGTTTTAAAATTAAAATAATACATAAGAAAGTATGAATACACACTTACTGACAATATTTATCAGATCTCAGATTGAAGAAACACTTCTTAAATAATAAAGCATTTCAGAAATCACTAACGTGACAATTAAAAAATAAATGAAGGTAAAGGATATTAGTATAAAATCAAAAGACAAATAAGAGATTGGAAAAATACAAATTTGAGGCATTGCAAATAGAAGTTAATGTTTATATCAGATGATTCAGAAATGTTAAGGAAAAGGTTAAGCATCTTTTTTAGAAGTCACGAACAAAGAATATCAACAGAGTAACTGCTGGTAACTCCTCTATAACATCTGAATATCCGTAGCTTAATACTTAAGTTTCTGTATCCCTTCTAAGGAGACTAAAATGCATCTTCTTATGCAGTAGGTGATTATTAATACACATGCCCATGCTCTTTCCTATTTTAGCTCTGCCCTTCTTTAGGACCTCAGAGTCCTCTGAATTAAGTTGGCACTTGGGAGACAGAAATAAAAAATCACAAATGGAAGGATTGAGGGGATAGGCCTGAGAGTAAAGAAGCCCATGACTTTTGTTTGCAGTCCATCGGACATAAATCAGTCACATGATCATACTGTCCTGAAAAGGAGTCTGGGAAGTGTAGTTCTATTAACGTGCTCAAGAAGAAGAGGAAATGGGATTTGATGACCCAATGGAAGACTCTGCTATAATTTGGCAATTCACAGAAGCAGATATCAGTGACCAATAAACATACGGTAGGACACTCAAAGTTAGTATTCAGGAAAAGAAAATTAAAACATCACCTCTTATTCAACAAACTGGAAAAAAATTAAAAGTGGGAACACAAATTTGGCAAGGATATAAAAGAAAGGGATACTTTATGTATTTCTAGTAGAAATAAGAAATGCTGTAGTCTTTTAGGAAAGCTGTCTGATAATATCGATTACATTTTTTAAAATCACGTGTATCTTCAAACTCAGAAATCCTACTTCAGGTATCTACCCATAAAAACAAATGCACAAGTAAATAAAAATATGTAGGCAAAGACATCATTGCAGCATGTTTAAAATGACAAAAAACAAAAGCCAGACACCTCCTGAATGCTCATCAATAAAGGAGGAGTTGAACAAATTACAGTACATTCATTCTCCGAAATACTATGCAGTTGTAACAAAAGACTGAATTAGATTTACACATGTTATCATAGAGATCATAGAGATATGCTTACAATGTATTGTTAAGTGAGAAAAGCAAGGTACAAGAACTAATTTGGGTATGGCCTAACTTTATAAAATAAACAGTTACGATAAGATGCTATTGTGTATTGACAAATGGAATGGAATTAAACTAGAGAGCTTCTGCACAGCAAAAAATAACTATCAACAGAGTAAACAGACAACCTACAGAATGGGAGAAAATTTTTGCAATGTATTCACTTGACAAGGGTCTAACATCCAGCATCTATAAGGAACTTAAAGAAATTTACAAGAGAAAAACAACCCCATTAAAAGTGGGCAAAGGATATGAACAGACACTTTTGAAACGAAGACATACAAGATGCCAACAAACATATAAAAAAATGGTCAACATTATTAATCATTAGAGAAATGCAAATCAATACCACAATGAGATATCATCTCATACCAGTCATGATGGTTATTAAAAAGTCAAACAATAATAGATGCTGGCAAGGCTGTGGAGAAAAGGGAATGCTTCTACACTGCTAGTGGAAATATAAATTAGTTCAGCCAGTGTGGAAAGCATTTGTGGTGATTACTCAAAGAACTTTAAACAGAACTCCATTAGCTCCAGCAATCCTACTATTGGGTATACAACCAAAGAAATATAAATCACTCTACCATAAAGCCATATGCACATTGTTCATGTATGAACAATGTATGTTCATTGCAGCATTATTCACCATAGCAAAGACATGGAATCAACCTAAATGCCAGTCAATGACAGACCAGATAAAGGAAATGCGGTACACATATGCCATGGAATACTATACAGCCATAAAAAAGAAAGAGATCATACCCTTTGCAGCAACGTGAATGCAGTTGAAGTCCATTATCCTAAGCAAACTAATGCAGGAACTAAAAACCAAATAACACATGTTGTCACTTAAGAGAGTATCCCTTTCCTTTATATCCTTAAGTGGGAGGTAAACACTGAGTACACATGAATGCATACACAAAGAAAGAAACAATAGACACCAGGATAGAAGGATGGTGAGAATTGAAAAATTGCTGTCAGGTACTATGCCTATTACCTGGGGGACAAAATAATTTGTAGAACAACCAAATCCCCACAACACACAATTTACCTATAAAACAAACCTACACATGTACCCAGAAAATAAACTAAAACTTAAAAATAAATCAATAAAATGAAAAAATGAAAATACTAAGAATTCCGGGGTCAGACAGATTTGGATTGGACTTAAATCCTGGCTCTTAACATATGTAAGTCACCTACGGTTATGGTAAGAATTAAGTGAAGTATGTTTCTGAATGACCTATCACAAAAATACATTATTTGTGTATCGATTTATATGTGATTGGCAGAGTATGGATTGTGAACAATGGGCTCTAGGGGTGGAGGTGACAAAGGTGCTGCAAACAAACAAATGTAATGAGTGTGGGATAAAATAAATATCATGACTTTTCTAAGCATGAAGCAAATCATTCATCCATGTATTAACTCTTGCTATTTATTGAAATAAATACCTAGCTGGGCCATGGTGATAGAGTAGTGACCCGGACAGATAAAATTTGTGTTTCAGAGAGCTTGCAGTCTGTCCAATGTGATCTTCATTGTGAGTAAATAGGCAAATGTAAATGCTTTAGTGGGAAAATTAGAGAAGAGGAGCCGAAATAGGGGAATCAACATCTATGTTCACAATCCGTACCTAGATATATGGGCTTGTCCAAGGTGCGTAGCCACTTCTTGTCTTAATTCTTCCATCTTTAACCAATGATCCCTAACTTACAGGGATGTTGTAAGGACTGAATAAAATAGTACATATAAATTGACCATCACAGTGCTGGAAAATAGGTTATTGGTAAAATCCTCCTTACTTTTGACTTTCTCCCCTTAAATTAGTATCCCGTGTCCTCACTCCAATGTGAGTCAGGCTGGAATGGCTAGAGGAGAAGTGTTTTCCCAAGTCTGCAACCATTTTCTTCTCATGCTTTACCCACTGAGAATAAATAAGATTCCATCAGCTACTGAAACGTACTAGCTGATAGGTGCTTCCTAATGGGATCTGTGCTCTCAGGGATGCAGAAAGCCTTTGTGTCTGGGACTTGGAAAACGCTGAGTGGTGGTAAGGTGCCTGGACAGCACTTACCATGAGTGAGGTCTCAGCAGGTCATTAACAGCTGAATCTAAAGATCTCCAAGATCAAGCCTGTGATGTCTCTTATTTAGTGTCCACTTTGATTTATTCATTATAAAAAATGAATGGCAGAACCCTGAAGTAATTTACTAAGAATTGTAGTGAAAGTCTGATTTTATAGTGACCATTTTCCCTCTTATTGTGACAGCACCTTGGTCTAATTTTGGGAAACCACTACCCATTCTTCCATCTTGTGGTTTTAGTGGGGATGACTGCAACCCCAGCCACGGGGCTGGTGAACTGAGACCTGGCAAGCCAGAGTGTTAGATCTATGGGGAAGTACTGATAGGTGGTGACTGAATAGACATTAACTTCTTGACTTTCATTGCTCTTATTATCAAATAGAAGGATTATCTTAATTAGAATGTCCTGGAGTTTCCAGGGTCTACCCTGTGAAGAGAAAGTTATCTGGGGTTTTATGCAAAAATCTCTCAATATTTTTAACATTTGCAGTTACTTCGGTCTTTAAAAACAACACTAGAGGGTGCTTACAAACAAGTGGGGTCAGAGGGGTGAGGCAGGGATGCTTCTAGACTAGCCCTCACCTGAAGTCTTCATCCACAGTTGTCTGAGCGGGACATACAGAGAGAACTGCCAAACATTTGGATCCATCCATCCTCAAAGGTTGAAGCATCTCCCCAAGTCTGCATCCATGTCCTTCTCATGGTTTACCCTCTAAGAGTGAATGAGATAGCCTCTGCTACTGAACACTGCTAACCAATAGGTGCATCTTAATAGGATGATGATTTTCTTTCCGCTCATTCGACAAGAAAAACAGCAGCGTTTACAACTTCAAATCGGATTTGAATCTTCTCTCAGCTGCTTACTAAAGCTGTGTAATGGTGATAATAATGGCCTCTACTTCTCAGGGATGTTTCTTAAGAAGTTTAGGTGAGATACTTGGCCCTATGGACCGCCCCACAGTAGTCTCCTTCACTACTACAGAGAGAAGCCATCTAGCATCTGCATCCACCATCCGTAACCAGCATCTGCAACCACCATCCACATCCAGCATTCGCATCCAGCATCCAGCATCCAGCATCTGCATCCAGCATCCTGCATATGCATCCAGCATCCAGCATCCAGCATCCTGCATATGCATCCAGCATCCAGCATCCAGAATCCAGAATCCAGCATCCAGCATCCTGCATCCAGCATCCAGCATCCAGCATCCACATCCAGCATCCAGCATCCAGCATCCAGCATCCAGCATCCAGCATCCGCATCCAGCATCCAGCATCCACATCCAGCATCCAGCATCCACATCCAGCATCCACATCCAGCATCCGCATCCAGCATCCGCATCCAGCATCCAGCATCCAGCATCCAGCATCCACCATCCAGCATCTGCATCCAGCATCCAGGCCGATGCTGCAGATCCATTGTTATACTTTTCCTGGAGCAGATTTCAAATCTCTGGCTCCCTTCCCAACCAGAACACAGTGTGTGTTCTTCCTCCTGTGTCCTCTGTTTGGGCAAGAATTGGAACAATTAGTCTCTTCCCATGGAACCTTTCTTGGAAAAAAAAAAAAAAAAAGATCTGAACTTGTCCTGTTTTTAGGGTCACTGGGGTTTAGATTGTGTTGATTTTCCCCTTTCTCTCTTTGGTTTTCTTTTGTATCTCTGTAAGAACACTATTTCCTCTTCCTTCTCTTTTTTTGACCTCTCAGTTTTTATGGTGGTCCTTTGCTTCTCCTTTCTCTTCCCTCCTTCCCCCTCCCACCTTGCTTTCCACATTCCTTCTTTCCACAGTTCACCCTTTCTTTCTTGCCATTCCTACATCTGTAAAAGGAGAAAAACTATAACTATATTATTCTGACTGTTTGAAGGCTTAAAGAAACACATTTAAGACTCCTAAAGTTCAGATACTGTAGGCTCTTAATAAGTGCAAGATGTTCTTGCTTGTCCTGCTTCTCTGAATCTGTCTTCTTCTTTTCCCTCTCCTGTTTCCTTACTTAGATCCTTGGCATCTCGTTCTGCTTTCCACCCCCATCTTTTGCTGTCAGGTTAGCATCAGCACCTTCTTCACCCCCACAGCTCAGGGAAGCAGCGTCCTTCATTCACGCCAATAACAGCCTCTCCTCAGCTCTGTATAGTTCCTTCATTTGATAGGCACAATGGTAACTTGTTAAGATGATTCACTATATATCACAAGAGAAAAGAGTCACATTTCATGAACTTCAGAAGTTTCCTCAATAAAGACATATTTGCTCTATGTACATTTTAATTATCTTTGTCAGAGGATTATTTTAGGTGCCAGAAGCAGAACTGCTTGGAAGCCACCAGATAGAATTTGGCTTACACTTAAAGTTCTCTCCAAGGTGCTGAAACTTGAAGCCACTAGGTGTCTTCACTTAATTCTCTTTGATAGCGTGGACAGGAGACACCCTTTCAGACATGCTTGATAGACACTGTTACAACAGCATCTTGCTTTGAAATTTCTGAATTGTGTTACTTCAAGTTTATACTTCACTCCTATAATGTCATTTCCTGGCTTAGAAACCTTTTGTGATAATTTTCCAGTGCATCTAGCTCTTACAGCTCTGTTCTTGTAACAGCTTAAAGTTCTGGCAAAGAGCATGGCTTCTGGGGTCATCCTCTCCCCATGACTAACTGGTTGTGTGACCTTAGAAAAATTACTTAACCTCTGTATGTCTCTGAAAAATGAGAAGAAATGAGAATAATAACATGCCTACTCCATAGGTTTTAAAAGGGTTAAATAAATCAATGTAGTAAAGTGCTTTTTGTAAGGATTTTGTAAGGGTTAAATGAACTAACGTATGTAAAATACATAGAAAAATGCCTGTCATATATTAAGTGCTATGTAAGAGTTCATCAGTGAAACCTTTTGAGAACAAATCATATGGAACCAACTTATATCTTCACTTTAGATAAGATAGCATAGTGGAATTAATTCTGAACTCAATAATAATAGCTTCCACGAACACCCTCACTATGTGCCAGACATTGTACTATATTGTACTAGATATGTAAGATATATATATATACACATACATATATATATATATATATATAGAGAGAGAGAGAGAGAGAGATAAATATAGATACAGATACAGATACAAATATAGATAGAGATATATCCCACACAACCTCCTTATGAGGTAGGTATAATTATTATCCTCATGTTTCAGGTGAGGAAATACGACACTGAAAGCTTAAATTTTTTTTTTTTTTTTTTTTTTTTTTTTTTTTTTTTTTGAGACGGGGTCTGGCTCTGTCACCCAGGCTGGAGTATAGTGGCACGATCTTGGCTCACTGCAACCTCCACCTCCCAGCTTCAAGTGATCCTCCTGCCTCAGCCTCCTGAGTGGCTGGGATTACAGGCATGTGCCACCACACCTGGCTGATTTTGTATTTTAAGTAGAGATGGGGTTTCTCCATGTTGGTCAGGTTGGTCTCGAACTCCCGACCTCAGGTGATTTGCCCACCTCAGCCTCCCAAAGTGCTGGGATTACAGATGTGAGCCACCATACCTGGCCCCAATTCTTGACTGTTTTAAGCTCTAAATACTGTATTCAGAAGGTTGATTTTAGGTACAAGTGAAAAAATCTAAAATTGTTTTATGCAAAGAAGTAGAGAATTTCTTCCTCAGCTAACTGGAAAGTCCAAAGGGGGAACTTCTAGCTTCAGGCACAGTTGAAGCAAGTGATTAAGTGATACTGCATGGACTCTGTTTCTCTCTCTTGGCCTTCTGTCATTCTCTTTTGGTCTCGTACAAAAACAGGCTCTCACCATATGATGGCAAAATAAGACAACCCATGCTTACGATCGTCCTTTTTAAGTTTTTATAATTTGATGTATGTTCGTCTTCATTTATAAGGTTTTGCAGAGATGTTTTCCTATGCAGTTATTTTACTTGCAGGTGAGCACATTTTATTCTTATGAAATCTATTAAATTCATTAATTTTATAATAATGTTGTTTTGGTTCTTAATTTATTCTCCAAAATCTGCAACACCTGTTTCATCCCATTCCATTGTTCTATTGACTCAACTTTGTGTTTAATATTACTGAAATTTCATTCTAATTAGTATTGTTTTCTATAGCTTGAGGTACTCTTCATGCATTTCTGTAAGCTATGTTTTCTTTCCAACAGGTTTCTTCATTATCTTGTGAGCCATGTGACATGGTTCTCTATATCTTGCCTTTTCGTTGCATTAGTAGATTTTCAGCTTGCAAGGCTTCTATAAGCTTCTTATTAATACTAACTCTTTTCACACCTTTTATTTGAAGTCAAAAATATATACGCATGGGTGTATTTGTTTGGTTCTTATTTGGTCTTTATTTGGAAACTGTTCATCTTTCTGATGAGTGAGAGCTTGAGTCTAGGTTGCTTACATATCCTTTGCCACGTACAGAATGGGAGATGTGAGATAGGATGGGGAGCAAACCTAGTTGTGGAAGTTCTTGGTTTATCTAGGTTTTGTCTTTATCTCTTCCCCTCCCCACCCCTCTCAAGTTAAATTCCCAAGATCTAATTTATTTGATCTTTATTTATTTGAAGGTGTGTTTTAATTTTCTCCCTTTATTTGAAGGTGTGTTTTAATGACTTGAGAAAATTAATTTACATGTTGAATTTTATGCCTAATTAGGTCTAGGGGCTTCAAAAAGGCAGGTAGAACTTGGTGGCTCCACCCCACCTCAATAAAAATAATTTTTTTCATAAGTAGCCAAGATTGAAGGCTGTTCTGTGACTTCCAATGGGCAACACCTTGGGCCACATCTCAAAGTGGGAAGTACTAATAAATATTTTACTGTCTTGCCTCCTTACCCTGCCCCCAGGCCCAGCACTGTGCCAGTGAATAAAGCCAGGGTTCAAAGCTCTGCGGCACTTTGATAGAGTATTCTGTTCCTTTTCTTTACCCTCATCTTAAAGTTTAGACCACTAAGTTGAATCCCTTTCATTATACGGTTGTTGCTAGCAATGGTGTTTACAATTCCTTATTAATTTCACGAGTCATGGGCAAATGTAGATCTGTGATTCAACTTGAGCGTGTTACCTTTACCCAGAAACACCATTAACTCCCTTATCAAAAAGAAAACTGATGTTCTGAGAGCCTGTATTTCTCTAAAATATCCAGTAATCAGGTAGCAAAGATAAAACGGAATGAGTTCTTTTAATTCCAGTTCTAACAAAGCTTCTCCTCTTGCCTACACTCTTCCAGTGAATATTTTCCACCTCTACGAGAAACTGAGAAAATGGGTTTAAGTCACAGGATAAAGAAGACAGTCTGAATAACTGACGAAGTGACTTAACAATGCATTTAAGCATCCATTCATTCAAAAATATGTTGTTAAATTGAGGTCTACTACAAACTAAACACACTGTTGTATGTTAGGACATAAGTGGAAAAGGGAGAAAGAGAAATGAGGCCCTCGTTCTTATAGGAATTCTGGTCTAACAGGGAAGACAGACAAAAGGTAAACACATAAAAAGAGCACACTTCAATGACTGTACATTCTACGAAGACAGCAAGCAAGTGATGTGATGGAGTCTGAAGTTGACAGGGAACAAGGATGTTACTTTACATGATGTAGACAGGGAAGGTCTTTAGGGGGATTGGTGACATTTTGAGATCTGACAGATGAGAGAGGGTCCATCTCGGGAAAGTGGAAGGGAGGAATGATCCAGGAAGAAGCAGCAGCATTTTCGAAGTCCTGAGTTGGAAAAGGCTTTGGAGAAGCAGAAGATGTAAACACAAGCCAAGGTGGTTGAAATGCAGAGACAAAAAATCAGGCAGATGGTAACAGATGATGTCATAGCAGTGGAAGACAGACAGATCCGGTAAGACCAACCTACCGTGGCAAAGGGCTTGACCGACTGTCAGGCAGGCGAATGACTTCTTGAAGAAGAGAGGATTTTAAAAGGGGAAATTTTAGATGCTGGAGGTAGTCGCGCGGGTGCTAAATGACTGTTATATTCTGTCTCAGAGGTGGCGACTTTGCAGTACTAAGTGAAAGGAGCTTGGTGTATTTATGTGTTGTAAAAAGCTCAGAGATGAAAGGCGCTAGAGAAAGCAAGCCTATGGCTATTCTTACATTTCAAGATGCCCGCCCAGGACCGTAATAGATTCCTCTGGCATTTTCTGCTTTCTGTCTGAACACAGGGTAAGAATCTTTTTTTCATTTCCCCAGTTAAATCTCACTTGCCTGTGTCTTCCCACTTTGCAGGATGGATGTAAAGGTTAATTCCACATCTGTAACTTCAGGAAAGGTTTTCTTCCAGGCTGCCAAGTTCTTTGACGATTTGTCTTGGCTGCTGTGCAATGGTATGTCACTTCTTTCCACTCACCCTTTGAAAACAGCCTATTTAAAGAAAGATGATTTGGGGTTAGAGTCAATAAAATCAGGTGATAAGCCATTCTTCAGTATGTTTGGTCCTCAGAAGGTGGGCTGGGTGGCCAGAGAGCCATTTTTTACTGACAACTGTCTCCTTGTCAGCAGTGCAAGCCTGGGAAATGCTCTGTGGCTGTGCATGAAAAAGGCTCCAAGTGACTTAAAGGTATGCCCAAATGAAAGTCAAATCTGGACCATAAAAGCTTCTTAAATTACTCTTCTGGGAGCTCTCCTGGGAGGCTCTCCTGGAGAAAATGCAGGCTCCATCCAACATGAGCTCTGTCTCTTTGAGCAAGTAAATCCGTATTTTGAGACTCAATTTTCTCATCTCTAAGTTGGGACAAATATTTCTACCATTCAGTGTTCTTTGGAAACTTAAATAAGATATATAAAGTGACTGGCAGAGCGCCAGTACATCTTTGTGGCCTCCTCCATTCCTCCTGTCACTTCACCTTCATTCTCTTTTTTTTCCTGTCCTCTTTAGTAGCCATTTTTATCTGGTGTTAGGGTCTCATCAACAAGTTTGGTGTCAGTGTTAGAGCAGAATGTCTGAAGCCAGACCACGTGGGTTTGAAGCCTGGTTCTGCCATTTTACTTACTACGCAATCTTGAGAAAGTCACTTAACCTCTTTGTATTTCTGTTTTCCCATCAAGTGGTGACAACAAGAGAATGTGTCTCACAGGGTTGGGATGATTAAATCAGTCAAAATATAAAGTGTTTAGGATAATGCTTGGCATATGGTATGTGCTTTACAAGTGTCCATAGTATTGTTATTCCTATTGTGTTATGATGATGATGATTCTATTTTCTCTGCTTCTGTAGTTCATCTTGTTGGAAGTCAGTTACCACCAGAGAGGTACTTGTCAAGCAGTTCATCACAGAGTATAGAGCGAAGTTGCTGGCACCTGGGGGGTTGGGGTGGGGGTAGTTGTCTCATGGACCCTTGATTCATGCCCTTGTCCACAGCTTAGATTTTGAGGTAAGAACAATAACTTCATATTGGCTAGATTTTGGCGGAAAAGTTGACTGCATATAAATATATTTGTTCATAGCCTCATTTTTAAAAATGAAACTATCCCACATAAGAAAAGTGAGCAAAATGTATGATATATTAAGGTAGTGTGCTACACATCTATAGAAGGAATAGCTTGAAACATTTTTTTGATAATATGAAATGCATTATTATCTCAAAATTAAAATGCGCTGCAGAATAATATCAATACAAAAACACACGCAGATATTGATAATAGGCAGGAGGAAAAATGTACTGAAATATTAACAGTAGCTACTTCTCTCTAAGAGCTGTATGCACTGAAGGCTAAAGCTCAGTTCCCTAAATGCCCAAAGGCTGAACCCGCATCCTCAAGCAGTAAGAAAGCATAGCCTGAAGTGCCCCATCAATTGAAGAAATGCCTTTGAAGTTCCATATTTTAACTTGAAAATTTATGCGAATTTTATTTTCTGCTCAACAGTATACCATTTTTTAAATATAAAATTATTTTTTAAATTATTGATCAGACAAAAAGTGGAAGCCAAAGAAAGCTAGTTTTCTATCTATTCTTAGGTAGTGACATATCATAAGAATTAATCTATTAATGCTGGAATAACTGAGCTGCCTGCAACAGCAGTAACTCCACATATCATATTCCATATGTAGTCGCATTTTCTTTTATGTGTTGTTTTTGCAAAGATTTCAGAGCCCAGGCCTCATAAATATGTGGATATGAATTTGAAAATAAAATCCTTTCACATATTTCCAGTAAAATTGACTATCCAGGAAATTTTACCATTTTATTTTAAAGCTTCCCACCTCCTTCAGACTGACTCATACCCCTAGTGGTACAAATACTATAATTTAAGGGACAAAAATCTAACTTTACCAAACATCTTATAATGTAATATGTCCCAATCAATTTCTATCTTCTGCTTGCCTGAAGCCTCAACTCAGAGATCATCTCCTCCATCCACTCTGCCTTCATCAACACAAGTAGGATGTGTTTCTTCTCCTAGGCTTTCTGTACTGAAATAGATAGGAGTCACTGTAGGTATGTGGCACCACCAGGAGGGATTTAGAAAGGGAAGTAACTTGACTGGCTGGTTTTGAAGCCAGTACCTAAACAAATGGAGGAGGAGTGACTACTTGTACTTTGACTTTTATTACTTAAGACTCAAAGGTCCAGGTATAGACCTGGAAATATCCATGCATAGACAGTGGGGGCATGTTCCAACCTTCTCTGGGAAAGACTGACCTGTTAAGTCCGATTCAATCCATCTCTCTTAACCACATGTTACAGCGCTGTGATTCGGAATGCAGATGTTTGTGTCAGGCAGACATGGGTATGAATACAGACTCTGATACTTTCCAATGATGTAGTGCAAGAATAGTAACACCTGGACTGGGCGCAGTGGCTCACACCTGTAATCTCAACAATTTGGGAGGCTGAGGCAGGCGGATCACATGAAGTCAGGAGTTTGAGACGAGCCTGGCAAGGATGGTGAAACCCTGTCTATACCAAAAATCAGTAAGTAGCTGGGCATGGTGGCATTTGCCTGTAATCCCAGCTACTTGGGAGGCTGAGGCAGGAGAATCACTTGAACCCGGAAGGCAGAGGTTACAATGAGCCAAGATCAGCCCACTGCACTCCAGCCAGGGTGACAGAGCGAGACTCTGCCCCACCCCACCCAAAAAAGAAAGATAATAACACCTGATTTCCAGGGCACTTATGAGGATCTTCTAAATATGAAACTCAAGAAAGATTAAAGCTTTTCTTTGGGAAATGATTCCACTGGCCTAGAAACAATTATTTAAAAAATTATTTGCATGCTCTACATGAAGAAAATGCTTAAAGATAGTAGAGGACAAAAATATGGCATGAACAAATGGGAAACCATATTCTTGTTTTGGATTATAAGACAAATATTATAAATTATGAATTCTTCCTCAATTAATTTATATATTCAGTATGATTTTATTAAAATGTGCCAACAGGCTTGTTTTTGAAACAAATAAGGTGATATCAGAATTCACATTAAAAAATCAAAACGAAGTAAAATTTATGAAAAAGGGTTTTGAAGATTAATGCCATCAGATATAAAGAAATATTATAAGGCTAAAATAACTAAAATAGTGTAGTTACAGAAAATGAATAAAGAGAGGTAAATAGAAGAAAATAGAGAAGCTAAAATTTGAAGCAAAAGCAGGTAAATTTAACACATTATAAAGAAAGTGCATATTAGTGGGGAGAAAGGTAAATTAATAAATTTTGGTAAAAAAATTGAAAGTCATATGGAAATAACCTCGGTCCCTACTTCAAGCCTTATAATAAACACATTACAGATAAAGTAAATATTTTAACACAAAAATAATTAAATCAGACAAGAGAATATTATTCGACGACAAAAGAAAATAAACTACATCATACTCAATGGTAAAAGACAATAAACTTTTTACCTAAGATCAGGAACATGAAAAGGACATCTGCTTTCACCATTGCTATTAAAAATTATACTAGAAGTTCTAGCTAAAGAGTTTAGGCAAGAAAAAGAATTAAATTGTAAAGGAAGAAGTAAAACTATCCCAATTTACAAATGACAAGATCCTATATATAGAAAATACCCCAAATCCACAAAGCCACAAAACTAATACAGCTAATAAATGAATTCATTAGTTTCAGGGTACGATGTCAACACACAAAAAGAAGTTAGTTATGTTTCTATACACCAGCAATGAACAATTCATAAAAGAAAATAAAACAATCTCAATTACAATAGTATCCGGAATAATAAAATTCTAAGAATAAATTTAACCAAGCAGGTGAAAAACTTATATATGGAAAACTATAAAGCAATGCTGAAATAAATTAAAGAAGATATAAATAAATGACAAGACATCTCATTTCTTGGATTTTGAAGACTTAACAGTTTTAAGATGGCAATACTAACCAAAGATACCTACAAAATCAATGCAATCCCTATCAGATCTCTAACAGTCCAACAATCTTTTTGGTAGAAATAAAAAAGCTAATTTTCAAATTTATAGAGAATTGCAAGGGACCATGAATATCTAAAATGATATTGAAAAATAACGAAGTAGGAGGACTCACAGTTCTCAGCAACTTCAGACTTACTTAAAAACATGAAGTAACCAAAACGTTATGGTACAAGCACAAGGATATCAAATCCATTCAGTTGGGAAAGAACATCCTCTTCAACAAATGGTGCTGAGGCAACTTGATATCCACATTTAAACAAAGACACTATAAAGTTGCACGTGTATACCTATGTAACCTGCACTTTCTACACATGTACCCCAGAAGATAAAGTATAATAAAAAAAATTTGTTAAAGTTATGCCTCTATCTCATAATACATAAAAAATTAATTCAAAATGGAGTAGTAACCTAAATATAGGGGCTAAAACTATAAAATTTTATAAGAAAACATATGGGTAAGACCTCTTGTTCTTGGATTTGGCAATTGTTAGATATGACACCTAAAGCATGGGCAACAAAAGAAAAGAAAGATAACTGAGCCTTATCAAAATTAAAAACTTGTATATCAAAGGACATCATCAATAAAGTGAAAAAAATACCTGTAGAAAAGGAGATGATATTTACAAATCATGTATTTGATAGTGGTCCAGTGTCTAGAATATATTTTTAAAAACTCTTACAAAAATTAACCAAAGACAAATAATCCAATCCAAAAAATGGCAAAAGACTTGAGGAGACATTTCTCCAAAAATGATATACAAATGGACAGCAAGCACATGAGAAGATTCTCAACATAATTAGTCATTAATGAAATGCAAATAAAAACTACAATATGTTATCACTTCACACCCACTAGGAGAGCTATAATAAGTAAAAATGGGGAAATATCAAATATTGGCAAGGAAGTAGAGAAATTGGAACATTTATACATTACTGATGGAACTGTAAATGGAGCAGTCACTATGGGAAACAGCTTGATGGTTTCTCAAAAAGTGAAATATAAAATTATCATGTGACCCAGCAATTCCCCTACTAGGTATATACTCAAACAATGAAAAGCAGATACTAAAACAAACACTTGTGCACAAATGGTATAGCATCATATTCACAATAGCCAAAGGTAGTATTAACCCAAACACCCATCAACCAATGAATGAATAAATAAATTGTGATCTATGCATGAAGTGGAATATTATTTAGCTATAAAAAGGAATGAAATACTGATATATGCTACAACATAAATGAACCCTGAAAACCAAACACCACATGTTCTCACTCGTAGGTGGGAATTGAACAATGAGAACACGTGGACACAGGAAGAGGAACATCACACACGGGGGCCTGTCATGTGGTGGGGGACTGGCGGAGGGATAGCATTAGGAGATATACCTAATGTAAATGACGAGTTAATGGGTGTCACACACCAATATGGCACATGTTTACATATGTAACAGACCTGCACATTGTGCACATGTACCCTAAACTTAAAGTATAATAGTAATTAAAAAAAAGCACCCCATATCCAAAGCACTTCAGGTCTTAAGCGTTTTGGATGTGGGGTACTAAAAAAAAATTATTGCCTCAATTTCAGAGACTGTTATTCATCTATGCAGGGATTCAGCTTCTTCCTGGTTTAGTCTTGGGAGGGTGTATGTGTCCAGGAATATATTCATTTCTTCTAGATTTTCTAGTTTATTTGCATAGAGGTGTTTATAGTATTCTCTGATGGTAGTTTGTTTTAAGAGGTTAAGGGATCCCAGAAAGAATCGAGACTGTGGCAGGACAATCTAATTATATTAGAAATATATGAAACAACCTCACTGAACACGGTGAGAAAAGAATGTGCCGAGTAGTAAACCAGACACAGAAAGAAAAATACTGCATGATCTCACTCATATGTGAAATCCCAAAAAACCTGTATCTAGAAACAGAGGAAAATGGTAGTTACTAGGGGCTGTGGTGGGTGTAGGGGTGGGAATGGGGAGATGTAGGTCAAGAGATACAGAGTTTCAGTTATGTAGGATGAATATGTCTAGGCATGTAATGTTTAGGATGAGAACTACAGCTAATAATATTGTATTATGTACTGAAAATTTGCTACAAGAGTAGATTTTAGGTGATCTTACCACCCACACAAGTAACTGTGTGAGATGATATATATGTTAATTTGCTTGACCACAGTAATAATAATGTCACTATATACGTACATCTATATCAAAACATCATGCTTTATACCCTAAATATGTAAAATAAAAAAGAAATAATTTCAAACTTACAGATATATAAACATAAACAAAAATTTATTTTAAAAAGAAAATATGTTGACCTAATTAACTTTGGAAATTAATGGAGTCTGCAAGACAAAAGGAACTGCACATAGTATTATATACTCTAGCTGATATAGTTGTTTCACATGCACAGAAGGGTTCACAATTCTGTTAGTAGTATGCAGGTATACTGGAACTGAACAATTAAATAGATGGAGGATCGATAGTAGAAACCAGATTTCTCACTGTTGGAATGGGAATTTACAGACCAACAAAGGGGAGGAAGCTAGAATAAATCATGTGGCAATAGATGAGAGTTAAAAACATAATCACAAGCTCAATTTTAACTTAATATAGATACAAATGGTTATACATAAAAATATGTGTAGATATGTATACACACACAGGCTGCTGTATACACATATATTTTACTCTTCTGCTGAAAGTTTCTAAAAGAAATAGCACCCAAATAGCAACAAGAAGACCTAGTGCTCAGCTCTTTGTTTCTAATGCCATTCACCATTAGAAGAAACCGGGCTCCTCAGAGAAATGAATTGTTCTAGGACAGGGGTACAAAAAAACACAAGATGAGCCTGGGACATCTTGTATTGCCAGGAAAGAAGAAAGTTCTAAAAAAATCAATGGGGTATATCAAAAGGGCACAAGAATCAACTGAAAGAGCTCCTAATGGCCAGAATGGAACAATTTAAGCAGCAAATAAATTAAGTAGTATTGGATTTTAATCCAAAGTATAAAATAAATATCCATAAGTCTATGCCAATATATATAAATGGTTGAATGAATTAATAAAAGGGAGAAAAGAGACAAATCTCCCATGCCAAAGAATTCCAAATGAATTATGTAGACAGTCCATCCCAAAGGAGAGGGAGCATAACTCCTTATGTGCAGACCCTTCACAGTAACTTCCTTTCAAAGCCTAAGTACAGTATAAAGAAGGGGTCAAAATAGTAATTTACAGTGGAGACACCTGACTAACATTACTTCAGTCAGATGATTAAGGTCAACATCAGCCATAAAACATGGTAAACCATTGATATGATGAGATGAAAATGGCACTTTCCCTCTCTAATCTTTCTCCCCCAAACCTATAAACCCAGTCTAATCATGACAATAGCATCAAACACACTACAAAAGAGGGGGGGGGTGGTGGCTAACAAAATATCTGACCAATACTCTTCAAAACTATTAAGATCTTGAAAAATAAGCGAAGACTGAGAAACCATCACAAACCAAAGGAGGCCAGGGAGTCATGACAACTAAATGCAATGTGATATCCTAAGTTGGACCCTGAATCAAACAAAAAAAGAGGATGCTAGGTAAAATCTAAGGGCATCTGAATAAACTATGGATATTTGTTGATATTAACATATCAATATTGGTTCATTGATTGTAACAAATAGTAATATTTGTAGAAGGTAAATGGGAACTTTCTGTACTATCCTTCTGATTTTTCTTTAAATCAAAAACTGTTCTAAAAAAAAGTCTAATAATTTTTTAAAATCATTAAAAGGAAAAACAGAGGGCCAGGCACGGTGGCTCACGCCTGTAATCCCAGCACTTTGAGAGGCCAAGGCAGGCGGATCACGAGGTCAGGAGATCGAGACCATCCTGGCTAACACAGTGAAACCCCATCTCTACTGAAAAATACAAAAAGATTAGCCGGGCATGGTGGTGGGCGCCTGTAGTCCCAGCTACTCAGGAGGCTGAGTCAGGAGAATGGTGTGAACCCAGGAGGCGGAGCTTGCAGTGAGCCGAGATTGCGCCGCTGCACTCCAGCCTGGGCAACGGAGCGAGACTCTGTCTCAAAAAAAAAAAAAAAAAAAAGGAAAAACAGAGATAGGATAATTTTTAAAACATCTCACTAAAAGCGGTGGAACTTTCTTTAAATCTATGAAAAGCACAGAAAATTTGTAAATCAACAATAAAAATCTGTGCAAAACAAAAAGCAAAAATGAAAGCAAACCATGGCGGTGTATAAAGACACACAAAAACCTTGGGAAAGATTTACAGTATATAGCTCTTTATAGAGCAACTATTTTTAAAACATAGAATTACCATGAATCCATAAGAAAAATGCCAGCAATACAACCAAGAAATAAAGACACGAGCAGACAGCTCACATGGAAACGTCATTAGTGTGACAGTCAACGTCTATGCTAAGCGGCAAAGGTGGCAGTGCTTTCTTCGCCAGAGCAACCACCAGGTTGCGATTTGAATGCTCCTGCAGGTGCATAGCTCACACGCCTAACTTGCGGGTATTGCAGAAGATTCTGTGATATTACTGATATCCTTGGATAAATTACTTTACTACTTGAATGAGCGGAAGTGGATTCACTGACTTGCAAAGCTTGCAATTGGTGCAAGAAGGAGAGGATGGCTGGAGAAAGGGAAGGTTGATATGTGTGTCAGTCTGGATGGGTAAGATTGCATCACAGTAAGAAATAAACCCGGCAGGACGCGGTGGCTCAGCTGGTAATCCCAGGACTTTGGGAGGCCAAGACGGGCAGATCACCTGAGGTCAGGAGTTTGAGACCAGCCTGGCCATTATGGTGAAACCCCGTCTCTTCTAAAAATACAAAAATTAGTCGGCCTTGGTGGCGGGCAGCTGTAATTCCAGCTACCCAGAATGCTGAGGCCGTAGAATCGCTTGAACCCTGGAGGTGGAGGTTGCAGTGGGCCGAGATCAGGCCACTCCACTCCAGCCTGGGCAACAGAGTGATTCCATTTCACAAAAGGAAAAGAAAAGAAAAGAAAAGAAAAACCCAAAATCTCAAGGACTTTATTTATATAATGAAGGTTATTTATCAGTCACAAGATTCTTCAGACGGTACGGGGTGACTCTCAGGGGTAACTGTTCTCCAATTAGTGTATCAGTCTCCAGGCTACCTTAATTCTGAAAAACATAGCCTCCTCCATGATCACTGCAGTAGGGTAAAAGCAGTGAGTTTCTCACTGCTAAATGGATGCTTCAGGTCCGTATTAACACATGTATTTCTGTTCACAGTCAGTTGGTCCGAACTAGTCATTTTGTCCGAACTGGAAGAAGATAAAAAACAGATATGGCAAATACTAATAATGTCGTTTTTTTTTTTTTTTTTTTTTTTTTTTTTTTTTTTTTTTTTTTTTTTTTTTTCTGAGATGGAGTCTCGCTCTTTTGCCCAGATTGGAATGCAGTGGCCCTGTCTCAGCTCACTGCAAGCTCCGACTCCCAGGTTCACCCCCATTCTCCTGCCTCAGCTGGGACTACAGGCGCCCGCCACCACGCCTGGCTAATTTTTTGTATTTTTAGTAGAGATGGGGTTTCACCGTGTTAGCCAGGATGGTCTTGATCTCCTGACCCCGTGATCCGCCCGCCTCGGCCTCCCAAAGTGCTGGGATTATAGGCGTAAGCCACCGCACCTGGCCGGCAAATACTAATAATTTCTATGACACACCCACATTTATTTGGTTCTTTTCCAAAATTTATGATTTGTTCTTGAAACTAGTTTGTGTCCTTCCATTCAAACATTATTGGTACCAGAGTTGTATTTAATATTCTAGTAGACTTAAGCCAGATACTCTTCCTGGGATATTCTTCAATGTTTTTGGTTTCAAATACTATTGTATTCAGTTAGCTGTATAATTGGGAATTTTCATTCCCAGCTTCTTTCCTGAGCTCCATATCCAGACTTCTTATTTTCTACCCATTTTTGGCCAAATTTCCCATGAGTACCATAAGGTATATAAAATTTCACACAATATTATCTTCTTCAATGAACCTTCTTGTCCTTGACTTCTGTTTAATGGAAGAATCCTTCTGGGGCGCCCAGATTTTTTTCTAAAATATTCCTTACATTTGTGCCATGATAGGTTATCAAAACAAACTGAAAGCAACCTCCTTATCTCAATATTACATTCATTCTTTCAACAAGTTTTTAAACAAATACTATGTGTTTGGAACTATGCTGGGCTACACAGGCAACTCAATTGCCCACTAGAATGGTAACCAGCTCTACTTAGAGTAAAGCAAAGCAAATAAACAAGCAAACAAAACGTTTTGGATTTTCAATAATGTAATATCCATAAAGTCCTGCATCCAACAAAAAATTACCAGAGATCACAAAAATCAGGAAAATGTGATCCTTGACTAAAAGAAGTATCAGTCTATATATATGCAAATGGAATAAACACTTCAACAAAAAGCAGAAAGCCATAAAACACAATTATAGGCTTAGTACAATTGATCTACTTTAAGTATAAATTCAAACAAAGCTTTTAAAAAGAGATGACTCATGAAAGAATGCTACTGCTTTAGGTAATAACAATGGATTAATGGGTTTCTTGCCTGGAGGTGTTGGAAGATACAACTGTGTGGGTTGGAAATGACAGAAAGCAGAATTTGGGACTTGGAATGGCAAAACAGTAGGAAATATAAGGAGGAATTTGGGGAATTAAGTTATACATAGTAGGACCTAGAGCCAGAATCTAATAACAAGCTCTACCCAAATCACTAACTGACTGCTCCGCTAGGCATAAGACAAACAGAAAACAAATAGGAAAATGACAGACAATGCATGAGAAAGAAGATCTGTCTTTGAAGGTAGAAATACTCATGAGACTTGCTCATTGCTGGTCTTTTTAACTAAAAGTTGTTCTCCAACTTTCATATAGTTTGGGCTGAGCATGCTTTCTGTGAAAATAATTGTCTGACTATTAAACTATGCATGTAAAGTGAGAGTCCTAGAGGGCCAAGCTAAAATGTAACAGCTGTTATAAAAAGGTTTTTTAGAAAAGTAAAATTGACCCAAGAAATCAGTGGCTGCATATGTGGGGAACACAGATCTCAGTTTGAATCCAGGCAAGTTAATTGCCAATAGCAATAAAATAATAATGATAATCATAATAAAAACACCAATAACAATTGTGCAAAGAAGAAAACAGAATCCAGAGTTATTCCAATATTTCTTCAGTCAAGAAAATTACTAGATATGCAAATAAATAGGAAAATGTGACCCATACTCAGGAAAAATATCAATGAATTAAAACTGATTCTGGGTGGGCCATAATTTTTTATTTAGCAAAGACTGTAAAGCAGCTATTACAAATATAGGCAATGAATTAAAGAAAATATATTCAAAGAATTAAAGAATAGCATGTTAATAGTCAATGACAAGAAGAGAATATTTCAACAGATAAACACAAACCGTAAAAATGAATGTTAGGAATTTTAAAGGTGAAGATTGTAATAACTAATATAAGAAATTCTCTAGAGGGGCATAGTAGAATTTTGGGGTGTCAGAGGAAAGAATCAGTGAACCTCAGTATGTGTGATAGAAATAAGAGTTCATTTATAAGGGAGACAGAGAGACAAAGAGAGATTGAAGAAAAGTTATCAGAGCCGTTGGTATCTATCCAATAAGATCAAGTATGCTAGCACAAGTGCCATTGAACTTCCAAAAGAAAAAAAGAGAGAGAAAAAAATGGCAAAAAAAAAAAAAAAAATCAAACATTAACTCACAGATCTGAGAGGCACAATAAACCTTAAAACACATAAACACAGAGGAAACCACATTAGACCTGGAGCAAACCGCTGAAAGCCAAAAATAAAGAGGAAATCCTGAAAAAGCAGGAGAAAAAAAAATGACAAATAACTTTCAGGTGAAGAATAGCATGATTGGTGACTGACTTCTCAAATAAAACAGCAAAGAATTAAAAGTAACTGAAATAAAATATTCAAAGTGCTTTAAAAAAGAAAACCAAAGAAATGAAAATTGTAAACCAAGAATTCTATATGTAACAAAACTATGTCTCAAGAAAGAAGAGAAAGGCATTTTCAGATTGTTAGCACAAAGTTAATAACTAGATTAAGGTTAACACTATATTGATTGGTTTACATTTATATATACATCATATAGATTAAAAGCAATAGCACAAAGCAGGAAGAAATGGAATTATACCAATGCAAGCCTCTTCTATTTCACTGTAAGTAATTCAGCATGACCTTTAAGTGGACTGTGATAATTAAAAATGCATAATAAAATCTACAGAGCAATGGACTAAAAATAATGTGAAGGAATAAAGATAAAATGTGAAATAAGGGATGAAAATACTCTGTTAAAAATGTTTGTTTTCCACAAAGAAGGGAGAAAAATGGCAAAAGAAGTACAAAAAAGGAATAAGGCAAACAGAAAACAAAGAATAAAATGACAGACAAGTCAGAATGTATCAATAGTTACATTAAATGTAAACAGATTAAACATTCCAATCAAATGGCAAAAGTTGCAAGAGTCAACTTTAAAAAGTAAGATACAACTGACAGATTCCAACAAGAAATGCATTTTAAATTCAAAGGTAGTTGTGATAAAAAGATGAAAAGCGATATACTATGTAAATGATGTACATAAAAGAGCTGGACTTACTGTAATATAATAATATCAGATAAAATGAACTTTAGGAGAAGGAGTTTACTGAAGCCATAGAGAGATATGTCATAATGATAAAAGGGGCAAGCCAGTATGAGTAATAATTACAAATATATATTCACATAATAGGAGGGCCACAAAATACATGAAGCAAAAGCTTATGAAATTAAAAGGAGAAATAGACATATCAACACTGATAGATGGAGGTATTAATACTCTTCTCAACATTTGAGCGAACAACTATACAGATAATCAGTAAGTGTAAAATATGAGAAAGACAATATTAACCAATTAACCTTATTAACAATTATAGAACCCTCTACCCAATGATAAGAGAATAGCAACAAATAAAATGGAGTCTTTTAAAATATATATGGAACATTCACAAAGTGAGACCATTTAAAAGTATACATGGAACATTCACAAAGTTAGACAATTTTCTGGACCATAAAGCTATACTCAATAAAATTTTAAAAATTTAAATCATTCATGGTATATTTTCCAAACACTACAAACTAAATTATAAATCAATTACAGAAATAGATCTTGGAAATCTTTAAATTTTGGAAATTAAAAAATGCACTTCTAAAAATATTCCTTAGACATAAAAAGAAAGCAAAAGGGAAATTAAAAAATATAAACTGAATTTAAAATAAAAATACCAGAAGATGACTGAATAGGAACAGCTCCGGTCTGCAGCTCCCAGTGTGATCAATGCAGAAGACAGGGGATTTCTGCATTTCCAACTGAGGTACCTGGTTCATCTCACTGGGACTGGTTGGACAGTGGGTGCAGCCCATGGAGGGTGAGCTGAAGCAGGGCGGGGTGTTGCTTCACCCGGGAAGTGCAAAGGGTCAGGAGATTTCCCTTTCCTAACCAAGGGAAGCCAGGACAGACTGTACCTGGAAAAATGGGACACTTCTGCCCAAATACTGTGCTCTTCCCATGGTCTTAGCAACCAGCAGACCAGGAGATTCTCTCCCATCCCTAACTCTGCGGGTCCCACATCCATGGAGCCTTGCTCGCTACTAGGTAGCAGTCTGAGATCAACCTGCAAGGCTGCATCCCAGCAGGGGGAAGGGTCATCTGCCATTGCTGAGGGTTGAGTAGGTAAACAAAGTGGCCAGAAAGCTTGAACTGGGCAGAACCAACTGCAGCTCAGCAAGGTCTACTGCCTCTATAGACTCCACCTCTGTGGGCAGGGCATAGCTGAACAAAAGGCAGCAGAAACTTCTGCAGACTTAAACGTCTGACAGCTCTGAAGAGAGCAGTGGTTCTCCCAGCATGGCATTTGAGTTCTAAGAACAGACAGACTACATCCTCAGGTGGGTCCCTGACTCCCATGTAGCCTAAATGGGAGACACCTCTCAGCAGGGGCCAAAAGACACCTCATTCAGGTGGGTGCCCCTCTGGGATGAAGCTTCCAGAGGAAGTGTCAGGCAGCAATATTTGCTGTTCTGTGATATTTGCTGTTATGCAGCCTCCGCTGGTGATACCCAGGCAAACAGGGTCTAGAGTGGACCTCCAGCAAACTCCAACAGACCTGCAGCTGAGGGATCTGACTGTTAGAAGGAAAACTAACAAACAGAAAGGAATAGCATCATCAACAACAAAAAGAACAACCACATCAAAACCAAATCTGTAGGTCACCAATATCAAATACCAAAGGTAGATAAAACCACAAAGATGGGGAGAAACCACAGCAGAAAAGCTGAAAATTCTAAAAACCAGAGTACCTCTTCTCCTCCAAAGTATTGCAGCTCCTCGCCAGCAACGGAACAAAGCTGAACGGAGAATGACTTTGACAAGTTGACAGAAGTAGGCTTCAGAAGGTTGGTAATAACAAACTTCTCCGAGATAAAGGAGCATGTTCTAACCCATCACAAGGAAGCTAAAAACCTTGATAAAAGGTTAGATGAATAGCTAAATAGAATAAACAGTGTAGAGAAGACCTTAAATGACCTGATGGAGCTGAAAACCATGGCACAAGAACTTTGTGACACATGCACAAGCTTCAATAGCTGATTCAATCAAGTGGAAGAAAGGATACCAGTGACTGAAGATCAAATTAATGAAATAAAGAGAGAAGACAAGTTTAGAGAAAAAAGAGTAAAAAGAAACGAACAGATCCTACAAGAAATATGAGACTGCATGAAAAGACCAAATCTACATTTGACTGGTGTACCTGAAAGTGACTGGGAGAATGGAACCAAGTTGGAAAACACTCTTCAGGATATTATCCAGGAGAACTTCCCCAACCTAGCAAGGCAGGCCAACATTCAAATTCAGGAAATACAGAGAACACCACAAAGATACTCCTCAAGAAGAGCAACCCCAAGAAACATAATTGCCAGATTCACTGAGGTTGAAATGAAGGAAAAAGTGTTAAGGGCAGCCAGAGAGAAAGGTTGGGTTACCCACAAAGGGAAGCCCATCAGACTGACAGTGGATCTCTTGGCAGAAATCCTCCAAGCCAGAAGAGAATGGGGGCCAATATTCAACATTCTTAAAGAAAAGAATTTTCAACCCGGAATCTCCTATCCAGCCAAACTAAGCTTCATAAGTGAGGGAGAAATAAAATCCTTTACATACAAGCCAATGCTGACAGATTTTGTTACCACTAGGCCTGCCTTACAAGAGCTCCTGAAGGAAGCACTAAACATGGAAAGGAACAACAGGTACCAGCCACCGAAAAAACATGCCAAATGGTAAAGACCATTGATTCTATGAAGAAACTGCGTCAATTAATGGGCAAAATAACCAGCTAACATCATAATGACAGGGTCAAATTCACACATAACAATATTAACCTTAAATGTAAATGGGCTAAATGCCCCAATTAAAAGACACAGACTTGCCAATTGGATAGAGTCAAGACCCATCAGTGTGCTGTATTCAGGAGACACATCTCACATGCAGAGACACGCATAAGCTCAAAATAAAAAGGATGGAGGAAGATCTACCAAGCAAAGGCAAAGCAAAAAAAGCAGGGGTTGCAATCCAAGTCTCCAATAAAACAGACTTTAAACCAAAACAGATCAAAAGAGACAAAGAAAGGAATTACATAATGGTAAAGGGATCAATTCAACAAGAAAAGCTAACAATCCTAAATATATATGCACCTAATATAGGAGCACCCAGATTCATAAATCAAGTCCTTAGAGACCTAGAAAGAGATTTAGACTCCCACACAATAATATTGGGAGATTTTAACACCCCACTGTCAATAGTAGACAGATCAACCAGACAGAAGGTTAATAAAGATATCCAGGACATGAACTCAACTCTGCATCAAGTGGACCTAATAGACATCTACAGAACTCTCCACCGCAAATCAACAGAATATACATTCTTCTCAGCACCACATCACACTTATTCTGAAATTGGCCACATAATTGGAAGTAAGGCACTCCTCAGCAAATGTAAAAAAACAGAAATCACAACAAAGTGTCTCTCAGACCATAGTGGAATCAAATTAGAACTCAGGATTAAGAAACTCACTCAAAACCACACAACTACATGGAAATTGAACAACCTGCTCCTGAATGACTACTTGGTAAACAACAAAATGAAGGCAGTAATCGATATGTTCTTTGAAACCAATGTGAACAAAGACACAATGTACCAGAATCTCTGGGACACATTTAAAGCAGTGTGTAGAGGAAAATTTATAGCACTAAATGCCCACAAGAGAAAGCAGGAAAGATCTAAAATTGACACCCTAGCATCACAATTAAAAGAACTAGAGAAGCAAAAGCAAACAAATTCAAAAGCCAGCAGAAGGGAAGAAATAACTAAGATCAGAGCAGAACTGAAGGAGATACAGACACAAAAAACCCTTCAAACAATCAATGAATCCAAGAGATGGTTTTTTTAAAAGATCAACAAAATTGATAGACCACTAGCAAGACTAATAAAGAAGAAAAGAGAGAAGAATCAAATAGACACAATAAAAAATGATAAAGGGGATATCACCACTGATCCCACAGAAATACAAGCTACCATCAGAGAATACTATAAACACCTCTATGCAAATAAGAAATTAGAAAATCTAGAAGAAATGGATAAATTCCTGGACACATACACCCTCCCAAGACTAAACCAGGAAGAAGTTGAATCTCTGAATAGACCAATAACAGGATCTGAAATTAGGGCAATAATTAACAGCCTACCAACCAAAAAAAGTCCAGGACCAGATGGATTCACAGCCAAATTCTACCAGAGGTACGAAGAGGAGCTGGTACCATTCCTTCTGAAAGTATTCCAATCAATAGAAAAAGAGGGAATCCTCCCTAACTCATTTTATGAGGTCAGCATCATCCTGATACCAAAGCCTGGCAGAGACACAACAACAACAAAAAAGAATTTTAGACCAATATCCCTGATGAACAGTGATGTGAAAATCCTCAGTAAAATACTGGCAAACCAAATCCAGCAGCATATGAAAAAGCATATCCACCACGATCAAGTTGGTTTCATTCCTGGGATGCAAGGCTGGTTCAACATATGCAAATCAATAAACGTAATCCATCACATAAACTAATCCAACGACAAAAACCACATGATTATCTCAATAGATGCAGAAAAGGCCTTTGACAAAATTCAACAGCCCTTCATGATAAAAACATTCAATAAACTAGGTATTGATAAAATGTATCTCAAAATAATAAGAGCTATTTATGACAAACCCACAGCCAATATCATACTGAATGGGCAAAAACTGGAAGCTTTCCCTTTGAAAACTGGCACAAGACAAGGATGTCCTCTCTCACCACTCCTATTTAACATAGAGTTGGAAGTTCTGGCCAGGGCAATCAGGCAAGAGAAGGAAATAAAGGGTATTCAGTTAGGAAAAGAGTAAGTCAAATTATCCCCGTTTGCAGATGACATGATTGTCTATATAGAAAACCCCATCGTCTCAGCCCCAAATATCCTTAAAATGATAAGCAACTTCAGCAAAGTCTCGGGATACAAAATCAATGTGCAAAAATCACAAGCATTCCTATACACCAACAACAGACAAACAGAGAGCCAAATCATGAGTGAACTCCCATTCACAATTGCTACAAGGAGAAGAAAATACCTAGGAATCCAACTTACAAGGAATGTGAAGGACCTCTTCAAGGAGAACTACAAACCACTGCTCAAGGAAATAAAGGAGAGCACAAACAAATGGAAGAACATTCCATGCTGATGGATAAGAAGAACCAATGTTGTGAAAATTGCCATACTGCCTAAGGTAATTTACAGATTGATTGCCATTCCCATCAAACTACCAATGACTTTCTTCACAGAATTGGAAAAACTACTTTAAAGTTCATATGGAACCAAAAAAGAGCTCGCATTGCCAAGACAATCCTAAGCAAAAAGAACAAAGCTGGAGGCATCATGCTACCTGACGTCAAACAATACTACAAGGCCACAGTAACCAAAACAGCATGGTACTGGTACCCAAACAGATATATAGAACAATGGAACAAAACAAAGGTCTCAGAAATAACACCACACATTGACAACTATCTGATCTTCGATAAACCTGACAAAAACAAAAAATGTGAAAGGATTCCCTATTTAATAAATGGTGCTGGGAAAACTGGCTAGCCATATGCAGAAAGCTGAAACTGGATCCCTTCCTTACACCTTATACAAAAATTAATTCAAGATGGATTGGATTAAAGACTTAAATGTTAGACCTAAAACCATAAAAATCCTAGAAGAAAACCTAGGCAATACCATTCAGAACATAGGCATGGGCATGGACTTCATGACTAAAACACCGAAAGCAATGGCAACAAAAGCCAAAATTGACAAATGGGATCTAAGTAAACTAAAGAGCTTCTGCACAGCAAAAGAAACTACCACCAGAGTGAACAGGCAACCTACAGAATGAGAGAAAATGTTTGCAATCTACCCATCTGACAAAGGGTTAATATCCAGAATCCACAAAGAACTTAAACAAATTTACAAGAAAAAAATAAACAATTCCATTAAAAAGTGGGCAAAAGATATGAACAGATACTTCTCAAAAGAAGACATTTTTGCAGCCAATAGACACATGTAAAAATGCTCATCATCACTGATCATCAGAGAAATGCTAATCAAAGCCACAATGAGATTCCATCTCATGCCAGTTAGAATGGCAGTCATTAAAAAGTCAGGAAACAACAGATGCTGGAGAGGATGTGGAGAAATAGGAACGCTTTTACACTGTTGGTGGGAGTGTAAATTAGTTCAACCATTGTGGACAACAGTGTGGAGATTCCTCAAAGATCTAGAACTAGAAATACCATTTGACCCAGCAAGGAATACACCCTAAGGATTATAAAACATGCTACTATAAAGATACATGTACACATATGTTTTTTGCGGCACTGTTCACATTAGCAAAGACTTGGAACCAACCCAAATGTCCATCAGTGATAGACTGGATTAAGAAAATGTGGCACATATACACCATGGAATACTATGCAGCCATTAAAAAGGACGAATTCATGTCCTTTGTAGGGACACGGATGAAGCTGGAAACCAGCACTCTTGGCATACTATCACAAGGACAAAACCAAACACTGCATGTTCTCACTCATAGGTGGGAACTGAATGATGAAAACACTTGGACATAGGGTGGGGAACATCACACACTGGGGCATGTCATGGGATGGGGGCCTGGGGGAGGGATAGCATTAGGAGAGATACCTAATGTAAATGACGAGTTAATGGGTGCAGCACACCATCGTGGCACATGTATACATACGTAACAAACCTGCATGTTGTGCACGTGTACCCTGGAACTTAAAGTATAATGAAGATAAAATAAAATAAAATACCAAAATATATAGGATGAAACCAAAGCAGTGCATAAAAGGAAATGTATAGCATTAAATTACTGTATTAGAAAAAGAACAAAGATGTAAAACCAGACATCTGATTGCACCCAAAGAAAACTAAATTATACCCAAAGTTAGTAAAGAAATGAATAATGATAAGAGAGAAAATTATTGAAAAAGAAAAAGCAAACAGAAAAGCAGTAGAAAAAATTGGTGATACAGAAGCTGGTTCTTTGAACAGGTTGACAAAGTTGATAAATCACTAGCCAGCTGACTTTAAAAAAATAAGAGAAGAAGCAATTTAACAGTATTAGAAATGGAAAAGGGGTATCACTATAGTTCATACAGACTTTACAGAAAAATAAGGAAATAGATGAGCTACTTTGTGTCAATATCTTGAAAATCTAGATGAAATTGTCAAATACTTTGAAAGTCATAGATTTCAAAAAATGAAATTAACACCATAAATGGCAACTACACACACACTTAAATGGCTAAAAATTTACAAAGCTGACAATATCAAGTTTTAGCATGGATGTGGAACAGCTGCAACAATGACAATTTACCGGTGGGGATGTAAAATATTACAACCACTTTGAGGAAACTGGTAGTTGTTCTGTGAAGCTAAGCATCCATTTACTATGTTGCCCTGCAATTGTACTCCTAGATATTTATCAAAAAAATATTAAAACACATGTCCACACAAAGACTTATAAACAAATGTTCACAGAAGTTTTATTCATAATAGTCCAAAACTAAAAACAAAATTTCATTACCAAGTGCCAGCATTAAAAATTTGTGGCATACAATGGATACTTGTTGGAAATAAAAGGGAACAAATATCTTATATGTGCACGTGGATGAATCTCAAAACACACACTAAAAAAAGAGCCAGAACCAGATACAAAATAATACATACTATTTTATTCCATCCATATGAGGCTGGAGGAAACAGTTATAATCCCTAGCGACCAAAAGCAACTTAGTGGTTGGCGAGAGTGGATGCAAAATTAATGGAGAAATGGCACAAGCAAACTTTTTATGGGGACAAAAATGTTCAATATTTTATTGTAGTTGTTATTGTTTCAGAGATGATGTTTGCCCAAAGTCATCCATCTGTGCATTTGAAATGCATGCATTTTATTGTATATAAATTATCCCTCAATAAAGTTGATTTTTAAAATAAATAACATTTTCCTAATTAATGAGATTTAGCATTCTTTCTATTCTTTTTATAACCTTTTGAAATTTCTCTACTGTTGGCTTTCTATGTATGTTTTGCCTATTTTTTTTCCTACGAGAATGTAGAGCTTTTTTCTTATCCAGTGCTTGATATATTTAGAATTTTTTTTCTGTTATCTGCTGAATTTCTGTTGTTATTTTCTAGATTTGCCATTATTCTTTTCACTCAATATGGTGGTTTTTAAAACATTTTAGATTGTGGCATGCTTCTAATTCAAATAGTTAATGACGCTCTTTGTTCACAGATTAAACTATGGAAAACAGTACGTCATAAGAGTTATGAGTGTAAGCTTTGGTATAAGAAGTACCTGACTTCAAAGCCCAATCTCTCCACTTTCCTGTACTCTCTCCTTTGGAAAGTTATTTGACTTCTCTGAGCCTCCATTTTATTACTTGTTTATTCAGAATAATATCTCATGGAAATTACTTTGAAATAATGTTGGTTGACTTAGAAACAACTTTCATGTATGAATGTCAAAATTTTTAAATATTAATGTTTGTGGTTTAATCATATATATGTGCATCTGTGTTCAAACCATATATATATGTGTATGTGTATATATATGGGAATGTGTATATATATACACACACACACACGTAGATATATTAATATAACGATGGCACACAATACTGGGAATGTTACAACTTTTTTAAAGTGATAACATTGTTATTTATAAAATCCAACTTCTGATGTTGTGAGTTAAGGCCCTCCATGATCTGAATAAATCTATCTTTTAAATCAGTATTTTTGGTCATGTACAGTGCTTCATGCCTGTAACCCCAGCACTTTGGGAGGCTGAGGCAGAAGGATCTCTTGAGGCCAGGAGTTTGAGACCAGCCTGGGAAACATAATGAGGCCCCATCTTTACAACAATACTATAAGAACTAGCCGGGCATGGTGCCATGCACCTGTGGTCCCAACTATTCTTGAGGCTAAGTTGGGAGGATCACCTGAGCTGAGAGTTTCTGGCTGCTGTGAGCTATGATCTCAGCCATGTACTCCGGCCTGGATGACAGAGTCAGATGATGTCTCATTAAAAAAATAAATAAATAAGTATTTTTACTACTTCACGCATCCCAATTTTGGTTGCCATATATTGCATCTGCTTTCTATCTCTGTATCTTTGTGTATACCTTCTTATGCATAATGCTCATCTTTACTTCTCGGCAGTCCCAAATTGCTTGACATCTTTCACAGCCCAGCTCAGATGCTACCTTCTCCAAAAACTGCCCTGATATGAGTGCCTTCCTATTTGTAGTCTCATAACACTTATTTCTGTCTTCTTATAAATTCTTTCTTTCACTGTAGTACATTCTGCGTATCTATCTCTTTCTCATTGATGCAATGATCAATTTTCCAGATACAGAGACTGTGTCTTGCTCTTTTCTGTTGTTTTTGAAATGCTCAGTATTTTCTGTGTTTCTTTGTGCTCCATTGCATTAAGTCAAGTTCATTTATTCACTCAACAAATACATATTCGAGATCTAGTGCGAATCAAATAGCGAAAAAAGACACCATTAGTATTATATGTACAAATCACAATAAATGTTATGAAAGCAAAAAAAGAAAAATGAAAGTAAGGGAGTTTAGTAGGCAGCCAGTAAGATGGGCTTCGATGATTCTCACCTCCTGACATGCATGCATTTGTGGCAAAACACTTCTAATGAATAAAATTTGGCAGAAGAGATGGGACATCTCTTTTGAGATTAGGTTATAAAAAGATCGCATCATCTATATATAAATAGCCAACAGGTATATGAAATCATTAGAGAAGTGCAAATCAAAACCATGATGCTATATCCTCTCACCCCAGTTAAAATGGCTTTTATAAAAAAGACAGGCAGTAACAGATACTGATGAGGATGGAAAGAAAGGGGAATGTTGTACACGGTTTATGGGAATGTGAATTGCTATAGCCACTATGAAACACAGTATAGAGTTTCCTCAAAAAGACCTAAAAATAGAACTTTGCATGCTCCGGCAATTCTACTACTGAATTTATATCCAAAAGAAAGAAAATCAATATATCAAAGAGATATCTGCACGGCCATGTTTATTGCAGCACTATTCACAATAGCCAAAATATTGAATCAACCTAAGTGACCATCAACAGATGAATGGATAAGGAAATGTTGTATATATACACAATGGGATATTATTCAGCCATAGCAAAGAATGAAATTCTGTCCTTTGCAGCAACATGGATGAAACTGGGGGCCATTCCATTAAGTGAAATAAGCCGAGCACAGAAAGAAAAGTACCGCATGTTCTCACTCACGTGTGGGAGCTAAAAAATGTGAATCTCATGAAGATAGGGTAGATTGGGAGTTACCAGGAATGGAGGAAAGAGGAGGAAGGAATAACGAGAGAAAAATAAATATAAATGTTTGTATTACCACTGAACTGTGCACTTAAAAAGGGTAAATTATCAGCCAGATGCGGTGGCTCATGCCTGTAATCCCAACACTTTGGGAGGCCAACGCGGGTGGATCACAAGGTCAGGAGTTTGAGACCAGCCTGGCCAACATCGTGAAACCCCCTCTCTACTAAAAATACAAAAATTAACCAGGCGTGGTGGCAGGCGCCTGTAATCCCAGCTACTCAGTAGGCAGACGCAGGAGAATCGCTTGAACCTGGGAGGCAGAGGTTGCAGTGAGCCCAGATCATGCCACTGCACCCCAGCCTGGGCAAAAGAGTGAGACTCCATCTCAAAAAAAAAAAAAAGAACTGTACATTATCTGTGTATATTTTATTTCAAAAAAAATTTAAAGTTCGCACTTTCTATCTTGAGTAAAGAAAAGGGAATACTCACAAACTATTGGTGGAAATGTCAGTTAGTTTACTCTCTATGGAAAGCAGTTTAGTAATTTCTCAAAGAACCAAAAATAGAACTATTTGACCCAGAAATCCCATTACTGGGTGTATACCCGAAGGAATATAAATTGTTCAACCAAAAAGACACACGCACACGTATGTTCATCACAGCACAATTCACAGTAGCAAAGACACAGAATCAACCTAGATGCTCCTCAATGGTAGAGCCGATAATGTGGTACATGTATATCATGGAATACTACACAGCCATCAAAAAGAGAAGGATCTTGTTCTTTGCAGTGACTTGGATGCAACTGGAGCCCATTATCTTAATCAAATTAATGCAAAAACAGAAAACCAAATATCACATGTTCTCACTTATAAGTGGAACTAAACATTGGATACACATTAATGTAAGGATAGGAAAAATAGACTCTGGAACTCCAAAATGGGGGAGAGAGGGAGGGAGGGAGGGAGGGAGGAAGCACGTGTTGAAAAACTATTCATTGGGTATTATGCTCAGTATTGGGGTGATGGGTTCAATAGAAGCCTAAACTTCAACATCATGAAATGTGTACCTATGTAACCAACTTGCTAACTTATATTCAGGTACCCTCTGAATATAAAATTTAAATAATCAAATAGATAAGAGACAAATCAGAGTGAGGATAGATTTCTTAAAGGGATTTTTTTTCACCTTCTAAGATTTGGCAATTTGTGATGTAGCAATAGGTGGTTAATACAAAACATCAACATATTTTAAAGACGGTAGTTACAAAAAGCTTCCTGGAAGAAGTGACATTTCAACAGAACCCTGAATGATAAGAAGCTCTCTGGGAAGAATATTCCAAGCAGTGGTGATATCTGAAAGAAAGGTTACTTGAGAGCAGAAGCAAGGCCAGAGAATGTGGGTGTGAGATCAAGGGTGAGCACAGCATGCTGGGAGGTTTAGCATCAGTCAAAAGTCAGAGAAACTGTCGTATATCTGCATGATGGAAAACTACTCAGCCACAAAAAGGAATGAATTAACAGCATTTGCAGTGACCTGGATGAGAATGCATAATACTATTCTAAGTGAAGTAACTCAGGAATGGAAACCCAAACATCGTATGTTCTCACCGATCTGTGGGAGCTAAGTTATGAGGATGCAAAAGCGTAAGATTGATACAACGAACTCTGGGGACTTGGGGGGAAGGGTGGGAGGGCGAGAGATAAAAGACTACAAATAGGGTGCCATGTATATTGCTCGGGTAATGGGTGCACCAAAATCTCACAAATCACCCCTAAAGAACTTACTCGTGTAACCAAATACCTCCTGTACCCAATAACCTATGGAAAAATTAATTAAATAAATAAATAAATAAATAAATAAAATGGGGGGAAAAAAAAAAAAAAGGTCAGATCCCTCCAAGAGCTTCCAGGGCTATCATCCTAAAAGTCTGGACTTCATTAAATGCTCACCCATAAGCGATCACATGATTTGTGATGTGAATAATGAGTAATGTAGAATTTAAGTTTTTTTATTTTTTTGTTTTGGTTGTTTGAGACAGAGTTTTGCTCTGTTGCCCTGGCTGGAGTGCAGTGGCGCAATCTTGGCTCACTGCCACCTCTGCCCCCAGGGTTCCAGCGATTATCCTGCCTCAGCCTCCTGGACAGCTGGGATTACAGGCGCCAGCCACCATGCCCAGCTAATTTTTGTATTTTTAGTAGAGACGGGGTTTTGCCATGTTGGCCAGGCTGGTCTCAAACTCCCGACCTCAGGTGATCCACCTGCCTCGGCCTCCCAAAGTGCTGGGATTACAGGCATGAGCCACTGCACCCGGCCAGAATCTAAGAGCTTTTTCCTGGAAAATGGTTGTGAGTGTGCCAGATTCAAAACAGGGTGAATCATCGACAGAGTACTACACTGGCTTAAGCAAAAGATATCATGGCGTGGACCAAGATCATTTGTGTAAGAAGGAAAGAAAATAAGTTTTAAATTTATTTTGTAGGTAGAATCCGTAATCATCAAGCATATTTGTTGGTCATTGAGTTGAACTGAATTCAAAATAATTGAAGTTTTTAATGTAGTGACTAAAACTCAAAAAAACTCAAAAAATAGCTCAGACTTCAGAATTTTGTCCTTGAGTTTTCAACGTGGGGAAGAAGAAGTAAAGGCTAGGAATAGTGGGTAGAGCCTCATCAACTGATATTTGTCAACTGGTCTTAAGCAGTGAAATTTCATGCTTTCCTTCCTACCTTTTGTTGATCTGAGCTTTCCCATCAGTGCTTCTTCTCTCTGTCCCATGTCCTTAATTCCTGGCACTTGTAATCCTCATTTCCTAATTTCAACAAAGAATCTAATTAGATGTAACTTCATAGCCTAGATACTTGTGGTTTTTTCCAAATACACCCTGCAGTCTTTACTAACTTGTGCATACTAAGGTGGAACTCAAAATATTTAATAACCAATATGGCATGGGCATGAAAGAATGATAAAAACTGGTGTGGCTGCTCAACCAGTGTGCAATGAAAAATCAGCCTTAATTCTCATATTTACCAGCTGATAAAAAATCTCTTTCTCTAACCAGGATCTTTTTGTTTATCTACCAAAATTTGCTCAAATATCTCTTCCATATACCCTTCTTTGACCTCTAGGTTCTTCATAACTACTGGAACAAACTCTTGCATTAGGTATTACCTTGTACCTACATTATCTGTGTACATGACCATGGACCAAAGTCTTTCCCACGGATTTCCAGTACCTAAGCCCAGTGTAAATAGGCCTCCATGATACTGATCTCAATTTCTCTCTCCAGTCTCCACCTTTACAATGTTTATTCACACACCAGAACCTCCTTTCCATCCTCATCAACTTGACGGGTTCTTCTTCTCAATCTAGCCACCTGGGCTGACAATCTGTTCACCTTTATGCCTCTACATCTGTTTCTTTCACAGAAGGTTTTCTTTGCCAACCTGACCTCCATATTGAACTTCTAGTCATCCTTAAAAGCCCAACTCCAGTGTTAAGCTCTGGGAAGACTTTTTTGATAACTACCTCTAACAAAGTCACTAGCCTCTTCAGCTTATATTCAACTTTTTCTTGAGCATGACTTTACTCATTTCATATACAATTTTGTGCACACACACACACAGAAAACACATATATACATGTGTGTATGTATGTGTGTGTATATATATATTTTTTCTGTTGTGTGGTTATAAAACAGTTATCAACATATGTATTTGTCTTCCACACTATAGTGCTACGGTATAAGCCTCCAAAGGAAGAAATTATGGCTAATATCTTTATCCTCCACACACCAATAGTGACCTAAAGCAGTGTTTGCTGAATGAATGAATGAATGGAGGGAGGAAGGAAGAGAGAAGAGAAGAGAAGGAGGGAGGCGGCATTTAAAGGAGAAACATGGGAAAACTTGGAACAAAAGTTTTATTTCTGCAGTTGTTGCCTGCGTGAGGGTTTCCTAAGAAAAGCTTTGTGTCTATGTCTATGTGGCTATCAAGGGTTTCCTCTAGCACCCTGTTGTGATTGGCCACACCATTTCATCCTGACCATTAGCTGAAGCTCAGGTCAAGACTGACTGTGACCTGGACCTGCAGGACAGATGAGTGGCCTCCTCAGCACATCAGACTGAATGTCCTAGGAGAGAAAGGGCTTGTCAGGGAGTATTGAGGAATATCCAGGTGGCTCAGTGCTATTCCTCCTCCTCCACACATTGTGTCATTTCCTAGGAGTGGTACTGGCATGGAGACTGGAGGAAGAAGAGGGACCTCTTTTCAGCACCAGAGGTAGGGATGTTCTTGCCCTGCCTGTCCTATCTAGGGAACTAGGTCATGAAATATCCCTCCTTTGAAAGAAAATGAGAGGTTTGCACAAACACTGAAATCCTCTTAGAAGCTAGGAGCTGCTAAGTCACCATGTGAGCATGGGAGGTGCTTCTGACAAAGAAAACAATATTTGCATCTATATTTGGGGCAGTGATTGCAAGATAAAGCAATGAAGGTACCAAAATGACCTGTGATTGATTCTGGGGAAAAGAGGTAGCAGGTGGTAGTGGTGGGGTGGGCGGTGGACTGCTCCTTTGAAACAGACATCTGCAATAAAAAAGGAACTCTATTTTTTCACCACAATAGGCTGCTGCCTGTCCTGCTGCAATTTTGTGAAAAATCCAGAGCAAATCTCTACCCCAGTGGGAAACCAGCTGATGTACACTTAGTTTTTGTTTTTATATTTTGTCAAATATTTCAGATTTTGTTGTAGAAAAATTCTAATGTCAGTAGGTTTTTAGATCACAGGCCTATAGGATGGCCTAGAATTGGGCACTGAAGTGCATCCCAAGCTGCTGAGTGTTCTAGATGTTTCTCAAAAACTGCTGTATGTTCCCATTAGTGACATTAAATATTTTTTCATATACCTGTTGGCCAGTTATGTCTTCTTTTGACCATTTGCCAATATTTTCATGTCTAAAGAGTCAACAAGCCAGAGAACATTTAAATTTGTGCTTATCTTGCATAAATAACTACCATATGCCAGACACAATACTAAGTCTTCTATGCATTAAGTATTTCAATTTACATTTTCAGTCACCCTATGATGTGGATATCATCTTGCATTATAATAAATAAAGCTCAGGGGTATTCATGAGATTTGTTAAAAGTTACCTTTTTCTTTTCTTTTCTTTTCTTTTTTTTTGAGATGGAGTTTCGCTTTTGTTGCCCAGGCTGGAGTGCAATGGCACGATCTCAGCTCACTGCAATCTCTGCCTCTCGGGTTCAGGCGATTCTTCTGCCTTAGCCTCCTGAGTAGCTGGGATTACAGGCACGCGCCACCACCCCCATCTAATTTTGTATATATTTTTAGTAGAGACAGGGTTTCTCCATGTTTGTCAGCCCGATCTCGAACTCCCGATCTCAGGTGATCCACCCACCTCGGCCTCCCAAGGTGCTGGGATTACAGGCATGAGCCTCTGCCCCCAGCCCCCAAAGTTCCTTTTTTCTGAATGCACTTCTCCTCAGAGTTAGTACCCGGCCTCTGAAGGCAAAACATGCCATGGACTTTGTTCTTCACTTGTATAGCAATAAGAGACAGAGAAGACTGAGGTGTACTTAACATATATAGAATTCTTTACCTAGTCCAGGCATCATGATCGATACAGGTACACACACCCCCACATACATATACATGCATACACACACTTACAAATATAATGGATACATATCCATCCCAATCCACTCCTTAAAGATGAGAACACAGAACTTCACAGAGAACACTGAAACTACCATGCTCATGTAGCCAGTAGGAGGTGAGCTGAGTTCTATTCCAGAATCACCTGTGCCAATGTTTTTTCCAAGGCATACCTTCCAGAGATGGTGACTGAGCAGGGTCAGGCTCTGATATTTGTTTATTCAATGTGTCTTCTCCTATTGTTTCTTACAAACAGAACCCCAGCAATGGACGAGTTGAACTTTCTGTTCAATTTGTCAGACTCCTCAGCACCTTGAATGCCCAACTGAGAGTTCTTGCTGATAAGGTGTAGGTAAAAATCCCTGTTGAGGGCTTCTTTCTCCAATAAAAATTAATGATTCCCCGCAATAAAGAAAATGTTATTCCTTCATCTTTTCCCTTTTTCCCCCGATGCCTGGAGGTCAAAAACTGTCTTGCAATTCTGAGGTTGGGAGCCAGAGGCTGAGCATCATGGAGCAGAAAGATAGGAGGAGTTCTAGTACTTGATAACTTCCAAGAACATTTTTACCAGCTTTATAATGCTGATTTCCAGACTTGTTACATGAAGAAAATTTAGATTAGTCAAGTTTTCTAAGTGATGCATTACCATAGGGATATGATCCAGATTCTAACCGTGGCTGTTACTCATCAATTTAGCTGCTTTGTTTCCGACCACTGTTCCTGCTAAATCCAGCACCAGTCCCAGTACTTGCCACTATATTCTCCTCCCTATATATATTTTTTCTTTAAACAGCTTTATCAAAGTATGATGGACATGAAATCCATAACTCCCCGAAGATTCCCCATGTTCCTTTGCAATCCCTCCCTCTGTTCTTTTCCACTCTCTCCTCCATTCCCAGTTAAATCCTGATTTGCTTTCTGTCACTATAAATGAGTTTTTATTTTCTAGGAATTTCTAAAATGGAGTATATATGGTCTTTTTTTTAGTCTTCTTTCCCTCACCCTCAGCATAATAATTTTGAGAATCATTGACGTTTTTTAATTTTAAATTTTCTTATAGATATATAATATTTGAACATACTGATAGGGTACATGTGGTCTTTTGATGAAAGCATACAATGTGTAATGATCAAATTTGGGCAACTGGGATATCTGTAACCTCAAACATTTATTATTTCTTTGTGTTGGGAACATTTCAAATCTATTCTTCTATCTATTTTGAAATATACAAGAATGTTAGCTATAATCACCCTATTGTGCTACTGAGCACTAGATCTTTTATCTAACTGTTTTTTGTACCCATTAAATGACCTCACTTTATTCCTTCTCCCCACTAGTCTTCCCAAACTCTGGTAACCACCATTCTATTCACTAATTCATAAGATGAATTTTTTCAGTTCCCAATTTGAGTGAGAACATGCAATACTTGTCTTTGTGTGCCCGGCTTATTTCATTTAACATAATATCCTCTAGTTCCATCCATGTTGTAGCCAATGACAGAATTTTGTTACTTTTCATGCCTGAATAATATTCCATTGTGTATATATTTTTATATATGTCTCAAATATTCTTTACCCATTCATCTGTTGATGAACATTTTGATGCCATATCTTGGCTACTATGGATAGTGCTGCAACAAACATGAAGGGTGCAGATACCTCCTCAGTATACTGATACCTTTTCATTTGGATATATCCCTAGCCATGTGAACACTGGATCATATAGTAGTTCAATTTTTAGTTTTTTGAGGAACTTCTATACTATTTTCCATAGTAGCTGTACTAATTTGTATTCCTAGAAACAGTGTATGAGTGTTCTCTTTTTTCCATATCTTTGCCAGCATTTTTTTTCTCTGTCTTTTTTTATAATAGCCATTTTAACTGCAGTGAGATGATATCTCATTGTGGTTTTGATTTGCATTTTCCTGATGATTAGTAGCATTGCACATTTTTTCATATACCTGTTGGCCATTTATATGTCTTCTTCTGAGAAATGTCTATTCAGATATTTGCCCAATTTTTATTCAGCTTATTATTATTATTTTTGCTGCTGAGTTTTTTGAGTTCTTTATATATTTTGGTTATTAATACCTTGTCAGCTGAATAGTTTGAAAACATTTTTTTCTTACTGTGTAGGTTGTCTCTTCACTTTGTTAATTGTTTCCTTTGCTATGCTAAAGCTTTTTAGGTTGATGGAATCGCATTTGCCAATTTTTGCTTTGGTTACCTGTACTTTTAACATCTTGCTTAAGAAATATAAGTCCTACCCAGAGCAATTAGATAAGAGAAAGAAAGGGCATCTAATTTGGAAAAAAAGAAGTCAAACTGTCCTTGTTTATAGGCAATATAATCTTATATTTAGGAAAACCTAAAGACTCCACTAAAATCTGTTAGAACTAATGAACAAACACAGTAACATTGCAGGATAAAAAATCAACATACAAAATCGGCAGGGTTTCTATATGCCAACTGTGAACAATTTGAAAAAGAAAATAAGAAAGCAATCCCATTTATAATATCTAGAAAAAAATACCTAGGAATAAGCTTAACCAAGGAAGTGAAAGATCTCTATAATAAAAAATATAAAAGATTGACAGAAGAAATTGAAGAGAACATCAAAAAATGGAAAGATACCCTATGTTCATGGATTGAAAAAATTGATATTGCTAAAGTGTCCATATTACTCAAAGCAATATACATATTCAATGCAATTTCTATTAAAAATGTCAATAACTTTCTTCACAGAAATAGAAAAACAATACCATAATTTCTATAGAACCACAAAAGACTCAGAATAGTCAAAGCGAGCCTGAGTACAAAGAACAAAGACAGAGGTATCACATTGACTTCAAAGTGTACTACAAAACGGTAGTAACCAAAACAGCATGGTACTGACATAAAAATAGACAGCCAGACCAATGGAACAGAATAGAGGATCCAGAAATAAATTCACACATTTACAGTCAACCCATTTTTGACAAAGTTACTCTCTGTATTTTCATGACCCACCCTTTGCTTCATTTAAGTTCTGATTCTATGTCACCTTAGAAAGTCATCACTTGATCATTTTATTTCAATAGTCTCTACTACACTCTACCCCCTACTCTACCTTTATTCTTCATTAAAGTTATTATTACAAAAATAATGTTATAAAATAATGTATAAAATGTATTATGTTATAAATTGTATTATGTTATAAATTGTTATAAATTGTATTATGTTATAAAATGTATTATGTTATAAAAATAATGTTTATTTATTGTTTATCTTTCCCACTGGAAGTCTAATTCTTTTTTGTTCAGGAACCTCTGTTACTTAATAGCTAACCAATAACTACTTGTTGTACCTGTAAGTGAACTTTCAACCCAATTCCATATGCTTTGCATAGAAAGAATGTAGCAGAAAGTATTCTGAATAAAAAATATCTGATTGAAGTCTTTGCTTTGCCACTTACTGGCTGTGTGACCATTAGCAAGTTACATTATCTCTCACCGCCTTATTTTTTATCTGTAAAATAGAATAAATAACATTAAAGTATCTCATGATTTGAAATTGTTAGATGAGTGCCTGGTATATACTAACCCAGAAAATGATGACTATTATGATGATTAGAACCATTGTTATTATAACAATATCATTTCTAAACATTTATTTTCTCAACAATCATATTAAGATAGTAATACGCTTTTTCCCCTCAAAAGTTATGTCCATCAAAAGAGGATATGTACATGTTGTTTCTGTATTTTAAAATGCTGAACTATTATTAGGTGTCTTTACTGTATTAGTTTCCCAGGGCTGCTGTAACAAAGTCTGAAAAACTGAATGGCTTAAACAGCAGAAATTTATTGTCTCACAGTTCTGGTGAGTAGGAGTCCCAAATTAAGATGTCAGTAAAGTCGATTCCTTCTGAAGGTCAGAAGAGAATTACCTGTTTCAGGTGTCTTTCTTTGGCTTATAGATGGCCATCTTTTCATTATTTCTCTTCATATCATTTTCCTTCTGTGGGTATCTGTGTCAAAATTTCTTCTTTTTATAAAGGACACTAATTTTATTGGATTAGGTCCCATTTCAATGACTTCATTTTAACATGATTACCTCTGTAAAGACCCTAGTTCCAAATAAGATCATATACTGAGGTACTGGGGGTTAGGACTTCAACATATAAATTTGAAGGCACTAGAAAATTCAACTCATAACATGTACCTACACTGGGGTACTTCTCACAAATAAAGTTCATTATCTTTAAGTATATAAACTCTATACTCAATAATTATTTCATTTATTTTTTATTCATTTATACATGTATTGAACTCTGTAGAGGAACTGGACCACAAAATATTGTTTCATTTAGAACCAAAGAGGAGATCTAGAGCCTTCCAATGCCTCAGTGTACTACCCCCACAAAGATTGAAAGACACTGATCTAACACCATTGGACGATATAGATTGACTTGAAAGTATAGAGTGACTTGACTACAGGAGTACTTGAGTGGTGGTGAAATGACTGAGCCTGTATCTCTACCCTGCTTCCCCTTCTATCTGCAGATGTCTCTGAGGAACAGAGGCAAAAATGCAGTGGGATCTTCTCTAAGTCATTCATTAATGAGACATTCACTAATGAGAGAGACAGATAACTCACTGTCAGGAATGACCCAGATTCCAAAGCAACATTGGAAGGTCAGGTAGGTTTAGTGATGATCAACAGAAAACTGCTCTGAGAGATAAAGAGGAGACACAAGGGGACTTAATAGGAGATGCCCATAGTTAGATCAGCGCCCCTTATAATCTTCCACGCCTCCTCTGTCTCATCTCAATGTCTCATCAGTCACTGTATTGGTCTGTTTTCACTCTGCTGATAGAGACATACCTGAGACACACCTGTAATTTACAAAGAAAAAGAAGTTGAATAGACTCCCAGTTACACATGACTGGGGAGGTCTCACAGTCATGGCAGAAGGTGAAGGGCATGTCTTACATGGCGGCAGGCAAGACAGAATGAGAGTCAAGCAGAAGAGGTTTCCTTTTATGAAATTATTGGATCTTGTGAGACTTACTACCACAAGAACAGTATGAGGAAAACCGCCCCCATGATTCAATTATCTCCCACTGGGCCCCTCCCACAACACATGAGATTATGGGAGCTACAATTCAAGATGAGATTTGGGTAGGGACACAGTCAAACCACGTCAGTCACTAATATGAGGCATGTCTGCCTTTTTAACCAATTTTCTTGGACCTCATCACCTCTCGCTTGGGTTATTCCAAGTGTGTCTTACTGAAAATTCCAAGCTTCAATCATGCCAGTTTCTGGGTCTATTCGGGGATGTCACAACCAGTGGAAATGTTTTAACGCCAACTGGTTAAAGTCCACGCTCCACAGTGTTTCACAATTATATTCCAAAATTTCCTTTTCAGTCTCATTCCTTTTTTTCACCTAAATAGCATTCTCTGTCTCAGCCAGACTGACCTGGCCCTGTCTTCCACATGCACCTTGCACTTTTTGATATCTTATTATTCACTGATGCCACAACACCCATCACATTCCTTAGTCCTTCAAGGTCCAGATCTCAAGATGCTTCAAATATTTTCTCTCCTTTCTCTGAACACTAGCACTGATGTGATAGAAGCACGAGCCCGAACATAGGCCAGAATCCATAAATTTCTGGGATATTATACACCAGACATTCATCTAATCTGGTATTTTCATCCATCGATTAATGAGTTGATTGGTTGATTAAATGTATGATATTTAGTAAGCATCTACTTGTGAAACATATGCTTAGGAACTGAGGATACAGAGGAAAACAAGACAAATTCACTGCCCTCAAGGACCTATTGAAAATCATGTATCTGTTGCATGTTTGCTCACATCCCCCACAATTCTTGCACACAAATTAGCTAGAATGTAAAACATTTAGCGATGGAAATTCTTTCTCTGTGACTAGCCTATGAATTTTCCGAGAGCTAACCCATTATTATATTAACATCATCATCATCATCATCACTAATATTTACTGACCTATAACCATATGCCACATCCTATGCTGGATAAACTACCATGCACTTAACCTATATTATGTCATGCAATCCTTACCATAATCCTAAATATTAGAATTATTATTTCTCCCATTTCACATATAAGGGAAATGAGGCACAAAGAATTTAAATTACTTGCAAGAAGCTATGCAGAGAGTAAGCAATGGATACAAGCTTCAGACTGAGGCAGTGTGAACTCTACAATACAGAATCTAAACAACAGCAATATCCTTAATCCCCCATCGTGACATGGACCTAACACTGCAGACACACATCGAGTGTGTGTTAGAGTGCTGACTCTTGCATCACACTGCTTGGGTTCAGTCACTGGATTTCTCACTTACCAGCTCTGTGACCTCTTTGGTCTTCAGGCTCCTCATCTGCAAAATTTAAATAATGATAGTATCTCCCTCAGAGGGTTGTCAGAAGGATCAAATTCCTGAATATACATAAATATATTTAGAACAGCACCTGGCAAAAATTTACCATTACTTTGGTTGATAATTATAGGTACCATTAGAAAGGTTCAGAGCATATTTGCAAAGAAAGGAACATCTAGTCCAGTGCCTATGCACAGTTCAAACTTAGCAGCAATAAATAAATCTCCAGCCCAGTGCCCAGAACACAGCATGGTGTCCAGTAATTGTTTATTGATTGAACAACTGACTGTCAAAAGCCAGGGGGCGGTGCCTGTGTGGAAACCTAGCATGAGTTTGCATCGTGCTCTGAACATTGATCTGACTCCACAGGGCGATGGGTCCCCAGCCAGGAAGAATCCAATTTCAATATTGTAAGTGGCACACACGTCCTCTAACCCATCTCCCTTCTGCCCTGCAGCTCCAGGCCTCGAAATGTACTCCCCTCTGCAACACAGCTGGCTGTGTCTGGACACCAGTCACATGCCACATCTAGTTTATCTGATGGCTCTCAAAGTTGCAATTATACCTCCTGAATAAGGAGCGTTATGAGATTAATTAAAGGATGCCAATCTCAAGCAGATTTGCAGAATTTCTATCTCTGCTTAGGTGGAACAATTCCAAGTGCATCTGCAGCTAGTGAGGCAAGAGGCCATGCAGCCTGTCCCTCTCCCTCCAAGGGGCATACCTTGCACTTCTCTTTCTCCAGAAAGAGGTGTCTCACAGCCCTTTTCTGACCTGGAAAAACTGAGCCAAGGATTGTTATTTCTATGCCTCACTAAAAGAGAAGCTGGGGCCACAGATGGCTCTGAAGCACAAAGAGTTAAGATTTCCTTTCAGATCCGGGTTCTTTGGGGGCGAGGCAGAGGAGAGAAGGAAACGCCATCACATCATCATTTTCCAATTTTTCTTTCTTTTAGAGTCCTCATATTGCTTACTAACACATGAAATGCTTAAGGGCAGGGACCAGCTCAGAACCTCGCACAACCCCTATAGAATGACGAGATGGTGTTTGGCTTGGTCCCAGGGCCTCCAAACGCTCAAATCCCTAGCCAGTTGCCCACTCTGCCGTCGAATCAAAAAATGGATATGAGAAAGGAACTCCCCTAGCAAAATCATTTTATTACTCTGAACATAATGACCCTCAGCCCTAGATATGTACTCCTATCCAAACCCATTAAAACACAGTGTCTGGCAGTAGGACAGACGCTTCTATTGTTGTTTCATTCTCATGATTCTGAAGGCCACTTGGAGTTGGAAAGCGTTTGTGTCAGGATTTTGTTCCAAAAGCTACTGCAAAATTTCAGTGAACTAGACATTACAAGTAGCTCTAAGAGTCAGGAAGCCTACGTGGAAAAAGGCTGAAGCCTTCAGCTTTGAACATGGTCAGGCAGTGACTCAGGCCCCTTATCTGATATTCACAAATTATCTCAGCCCACAGGATTTACCACTCCAATGGTGAGGTTAGGGAAGAATGTTTCTCCAAAGGACTGGAAAGGACTGTTTCTCTAGCTCAAACAGGACTGTTTCTCTTTCTAGAGAGAGAAAATAGCTTCCGTCAAGCAGAAGGAAGCACTAGGTCCCTCTCGTATTAACCACACAAGGGAGGGAAATTTCAAAGAGTCAAAATAGAGAAGAAAGAAAATCCTAACAGTGCCCTCAGCTTGGGAACGCAGAGCTTAAACCTTCTCTCTAGATCACACACTTTGCCCAGTGTTGTATCCTCACACAGGGCTGGCTCTTAGTAAGCTCTCTTGAAAGCCATGTTGGATAGATATATACAAGTCCTGCAAGTAAACATATCTGTCTTCTGTCCCATTGCATCAAATCCCTATGTTGGTTTAGGGTTAATCTGAAGAGTCAAGTTACTCTCAGATACTACCTAAGCAAGAAGCATCTCAATCTCATACCTCAACCTCTCAACCTCTGTCTCATAAGAGAGGGAAAATGATACAGACAAAAGGACACAAATGGATTGTGGGGTCCAACCACTTGATGTATGACCTTGGGTGAATCACTTAGCTGTGCTATTCCTCGGTTTCATTAGCTGCAGATTGAGAATAATAGCATGTATCCCACAGGGCTATTGTGGGTGATTTTGCTGAGTTTTCTGCAGTGACTGCACACAATAGATACTCTATAAATGGCAGCAGTCAAGACAGTATGTCTCTGGCTGACTTTTGAGACTTCGAGTGCAGGGGAGGTTTTTTGCTGGTGGGTTGGACATTTATTAAGCTTTGGTTGTCCCCAGGAGACACTGGAGGGTGCTATGGCTTGAAGGTACCCCCTTTAAAATTCAAATGATGTCAGTGTGGTGATATTAAGAAGCAGGGCCTTTAAGATATGATTGGGCAATGATGACCCATCCCTTGTGAATGGGATTAAAACCTTGTAAAAGAGGCTTCACTCAGCATTCAGTTCTGTTGCCCTCCGCCTTCCGCCATGTGAAAACGCCATGTTCCTTCCCCCCGCACCAACAAGGCACCATCTTGGAAGCAGAGAGCAGCCGTTGCCAGACACCAAACCTGCTAGTGACTTGATCTTGGACTTCCCAGCCAGCAGAACTGTGGAAAATAATTTCTGTTCATTGTGAATTACCAAGTCTCAGGTATTTTGTTAATATTAATACCATGCTATGAGCTGGGCACGGTGGCTTACACCTGTAATTCCAGCACTTTAGGAGGCCAAGGTGGGCGGATCACTTGAGGTCGGGAGTTCTAGACTAACCTGACCAACATGGTAAAACCCCATCTCTACCTAAAAAATACAAAAATTCTCCAGGCGTGGTGGCGGGCGCCTGTAATCCCAGCTACTCGGGGGACTGAGGCAGGAGTGAACCCGGGAGGCAGAGGTTGCAGTGAGCCGAGATCGTGCCATCACACTCCAGCCTGGGGGACAAGAACGAGACTTTGTCTCAAAAAAAAAAACAAAAAACAAAAAACCATGCTATACATGCTATTAATAGCAGCAAGAAATTAACTAAGACAGAGGGCTTTGGTGTCCAGAAAAGGTCTTCTTTAGAATAGAAGGGGATGCTTAAAAAAATAGAGCTAGAAAGATAAGGTGGGTACAAGTCCCAACTATGCCACTTTTCAGCGGTGTGACTTGAGGAATTACCTTTGCCTTTCTTGGCCTCTGTTTCCCTATGTGCAGAAGTCAGGAGTCAAGTTAGATGATTTCTCATGCAACATCCAAGAGTTTATCATCCTATTCCCCTGTCAGTAGCATAGCCTGCAGACACTTCAAGCTGGGAAGCCGATGACTGAGGTCTATGCAGGTCTAGAGGACTGTATCTGGCATTGCAAGAAAAGGAAATCAGAGAAGTTAGAGTGTGGCAATAAAACAAACTAAGGTTATAAGATTGTGGGTGGTTTTAAAAGTATTTCTAAATCTATTTTATAATTGCATTATAAACTTTGTATCTTGTTTTAAAATTAGAGGTGGGGAGGGGTAATCCCCACAATGTCTAATGCTCAAGGCTGGGCTCTGAGTAAGCGCAGATTCAGGGAAGGTGGAGGAGGATTTTAGAGGAGCTGTGATGAGACTGGAATTCAGATGGAGCAATGGAAAAAGCATCACTGGTTTGGCCAGAATATAGGGAAAATTCTGAACAATTCTGCATTGCAGTGTTGGAGGCAGGCCTCACAGACACTGGCCTGTAAGAGGCTTCCACTGAAACTACTTTGTGGCCTTAAATAAGCCACGCTCCCTCTCTGAGGCTCAGATACCAAACTAGCACAATGAGCAGGGTTGGACTAAATCAGAGCCATTTTCTTCTTCCGCAAAGCAGAAGAGATATATGTGTGTGACACAGTCCCAAAGGTGCACCTACATTGTGGTGATGTTTTCCTCCCACCGAAGGCTTTCTCAGGGTCATCGGCCTATTCATGTTAGGATTGCTCTGTCTGCGGATTGACAGTGGAAGACAGTGATCGTGGCCAAGGCCTGTCTTTTTGCTATACTCCATTGCTTTCTGTTCTTACTAAAGAAATCAAAATCAAAATAAATGAGATATTTATCATCTAAAAATAGCTTTGAATCTGTGATAATTTAGAGAAGAGTAAATACATCAAAATTCATAGAATGTGCAACACCCAGCCCAAGGCAATGGTTATGTACCAGGGTGGAGAAGCTCTGGGCAACAGGAAATCTGAGGGTCTATCAAGCACCCAAGGACAATGTAGGGTGGATGTATCCTACCAGAGCATCTCATAGAGTATCAGGGCATAGTAGTCAAGGGGACAGGCCCTGGAGTCAGACTGGCTGGTAGTTCAATGAGTGTAACCTCTTCCGTGTTTTCATTTTCTCATGTTTAAAATGGGGATGATAGCTAGAAATACTGTGAGGATAAAATGGAATCATGCATGTAAAAAACTTTGAACAGAGCTTGGTACATGTTAAGTGCACGATACGTGATAAGTGTTAGTTAATGTCATTCATACCCTATACATTTCCTGTTATTCATTCAACAAGGATTTACCCAGTGCTTCTGATGAGCCAAGTCCTGCTTCATATTCTGAGCATGTAGCAAAGAACAAGATACAGTTTATGTCTCCCAAAGGTTTACTTTCTAGTGGAAAGAGAGAGGCTAAAAACAAGAAGACCAATTAATAAATCAGGTAAGTTTAGATGGCACAAGTGCTCTGATGAAATTAAAGTGCTATAGTGGAAATAAATCAGGTGAGAGGAATGTTACATCAAGTGGCTGAGAGGGGGCAACTTCATCTCCTCCTAGCCCTGTACCCAACCCAACCCTTTCCTCTCCTCTCCGCCTCTCTTCTCTGAGCCCCTCTCCTGTTATATATTCCTGTAGTCTTGTGTTAGATAAGCTTTGATTCAGTGATTCAGGCATTAAACGTGATATCCATGTGTCCTCGCTTGGATTGGAAGTTACAGTGTTAGACTTTCTTGTTGTTCCCTGATACATTTTTTTACTCCTAGGACAGTGTTTGGTTTAGAGTAGATATTCAAAAAATGTTTGTTGAATGTATGCACCAAAAATTGAAGGCTTGAATAATCTACTGCTTCTTCTGCTTCTTCACAGAGATAGGAGAAATGCTTGCCCAGCCTCCCTCAGTACGTCCACTAAGAATTCACAGCCCTTTATCTTATACCAGCACACTGTTTTGTTTTGCATTATGTAATCGAACTAGAAGACCACTGGGCATCTGAGAATCCAACATCGCCTTTACTGTTCACCACATAAATTTGAGTAAGCCACCTAACCTCTCTAAACATCTGTTTTCTCATCAATAAAATGGGAAAGATAATTCTGTGTCTTAGTGGGAACTGCCACATGTTAGATGTGAAAGAATGAGTTGTAAATTCCTATCAAATGCATGACATTATTACCATGAGAGGCAATTAATGACCAGAGGAAAATTCTGAATCCCTGAGCAAATGTTTGATAAGAATCACCATATAGCCTCCTTCAGTCTCTGAAACTCTCCTGTCTCCCTTATATCCTCTAAGGCACACTCCTCTTTTTGTCCTTAGCCAAATGTTGTGCAGACTTCTTGGGTATGAAAGGAACATTCTGCCTAGAGCTATGATCAGATGACTGAAGTTTTCTACAAATGAAAGAGCTGGAGTTTGAGGCATTTAGAAGCTTGGAATAAACAGACTAATTGGAGAAATGAAATATCCATTAGTCTAAATGAATATTTCTATAAAGCTGCATGTTAGACATTGATAAAAAGAAATGATTAAATGCAGAATTAACCAAGATTAATTATTTTAATCAAGAGATTAATCATGATTATATCTTTACATTGGTTTGCTCTGCTGATGTTTGCTCAGCAATCTGGGGGAAAATCTGTTCATTTATCAACTTCGTGTTTGAAAATCAGCCCATAATTTATACGGTCGCCCATCCATCCTCACTAACCTCTTTGTAAACAGAAGCTCCTGAACAGATAAATAGCATTTGAGAAGAAAATGTATGGGACCAAGGACACAGCGCTTCATGCCACGGACCCAGATTCAAAGCTGAGGAATTAAAAAACAATTATTGGGATATTGGGGCTCAGAAGCCCATACCCCAAAATACTGCATTTCAACATGCTGAACTGAAGAAGCCTCAAGTTCTTCCAACCTACCCCATACTCAGCATCTCTCTCAAATAAACTGAAGTTGCTTTATCTGCTTAGGATCAAGACCCATCAAGGAGAACAATAGGTTTCTCCCTTTCTGTTTCTCGCTATTACAGGATAAAAGACCAAAAATATAACCACACACGAACAGACCGTTTCAAGATAATGACTGTCTCCAAGGATCATTTGAATTCCAAAAAGAATCATTTACAACTTAATTATTGTTCCCCAAGATCCAATCATTCTCCTGGTAATCATTTACTGCCCCTCAATAGAATTCCTCTTCTCCCCTCCCTCACAACCTGTTTCACTGGGATCCAAGCTCCCATTTTTTCTAAAATCTCAAGATGGTGTATATGCTTCCGGGCCTTATTGTTGGGTTGGGTCTTTATTCTGAAGGCCCCCACCATATATATGTTTAATAAATTTATATGTCTTTTCTCCTACTAATCTATCTGCCTCATGTCAGTGATTTTCAGTGAAACTCCAGGGTCCATGGATGATGGTCCCTAGAGGGAAATTGCAGCTGCTCCTCCTCTTAGATTAGTTGCCTAATCTGGTGGTTTTTACAGTTGAATTCCCCAAGATCCTTAGAGGGCAGGATTATAGAACTGATGGTAGGTGCCCGCTGAGAATATAGGTGGTTCTCTTGTGTAGATGATTACCCAAGAAGGCTCCGCAGCTGATAGGAGGGAGCAGGCAAGGACTGGGCTCTTGGAAATCAAAACAGTGCAGTGCCAAATGAGATAGTGAAACATGGGGAGTTGGGGAAAGGTAAAAACTATTTAGGTGATGTAGGTTTGCCCTTCTTGATCCTTTTACACGTAGTTCTGCATCTCCAGCTTTTAACAGCTAAATTTGCTGATAAGGATCCAAATCTAGTCCTCTCCGAGGCTCCCTCTTCTCAGTAAAAGGTACCGCCATGCACCCACTGTTGTTTATGCCGGAAAATCAGAGTAATTTTTAACATGTCTCTCTTTATTACTTCCTCAACCAACAAATACACACCCATAGACAAACAAATACATATGTGCATATATTCATGTATATGTCACACACAAAGTCTTGAGGGTCTTCACTCCCCCCTCACCGGACTGGTTTGTCAACCCCTTCTCCCACTCTTTTTCCTCTTGATGTTAATTATTACTTTGTTGTGGAATGATTAACCTATAACATTTATATATTGATTAAGGATACTATTATGTATGGCTTGCAATATTGACTGACTTGTGGAGTGGCTTGAGCCTGTGTGCCCCCAGCTCTGACTACCAAGTGAGTGAGTAGTACTGATAAATGCCTCCTTGGGAATTCCATGTAGCTCATGGCATTTGTGAATAAAATAGCATTGATAAAATTCTGACATTGTAGGAAGACACAAACACACGGGGATCTGGTTACTTATAACCTTGCATTGCTCATTAGGCATCCATAAATAAAAACAATTTTATTCTTTCCTTCCAATCTGGATGCCTTTTATTTCTATTTCTTGCCTAATTGCATTGGCTTATAAGCTCTACTACAATGTTAAAAAAAAAGTGATGAGTGGATATCTTTGCCCTTTAAATAACACATGCATCAATGAGAAAGTTAAAAGGGAATGACAAATTATTTTGAAATTAATTCAAATGAAAATTCAACATAAACATTTGTGAGATGCTGTTCTCAGTAAAGCATTCAGCCTTTTACCATTAGGTACGACCTTAGCTGTAGGGTTTTACAGATGCCATTTATCAGGTTGAGAAAATTTTATTCTATTCTTAGTTGACTGAGAATTTTTATCAGGAATGTATATTGGATTTTGTTCAATATCTTTTCTGCATTTATTGGCATGATCACATATTTTTTTTCTCTTTAGTTTGTTAATATGGTGAATCACAATTGACTGCCCTTTGAAAGTTAAACTAAACTTGCAATCTTGGAATAATCACCCAGGATATGTAATGATTATTACGTATTATTTATAAATGTTGGATTCAATATGCTAAAATTTTGTTTAAAATATTTGTGTCTGTGTTTATGAGGAAAATTGACCTGCAGTTTTCTACTTTTGTAATGTCTTTGGTTTTGGTGTCAGAGCAATGCTTGCTTTATAAAATGAGTTAGAAAGTATTTCTTCATGTTTAATTTTCTAGAAAATTTTTTTTTTTTTTTTTTTTTTTTGAGGCAGAGTCTCGCTCTGTAGCCCGGGCTGGAGTGCAGTGGCCGGATCTCAGCTCACTGCAAGCTCCGCCTCCCAGGTTTACGCCATTCTCCTGCCTCAGCCTCCCGAGTAGCTGGGACTACAGGCGCTCGCTACCTCGCCCGGCTAGTTTTTTGTATTTTTTAGTAGAGACGGGGTTTCACGGTGTTCGCCAGGATGGTCTCGATCTCCTGACCTCGTGATCCACCCGTCTCGGCCTCCCAAAGTGCTGGGATTACAGGCTTGAGCCACCGCGCCCGGCCTTCTAGAAAAATTTGTATAGAATTAATAATATTTCTTTTTGAAATGTTTGGTAAAATTTACCTGTGAAACCATCTGTGCTTGAATTTTTTTGTGTGGGATTGTTTTTAACCAGAAATTCAATGTCCTTGAAAGGCATAATGTTAATTCAGGTTAACTATTTCTTCCTTGATGTTATTTGGTTGTATCTTTCAAGCAATTTATTCATTTTGTCTAAGTTGTCAAATGTATTGGCATTAAGTTGTTCATAATATTTCATTAGTATTCTTTAATATTTGTAGAATCTCTGATGATGGCATCTCTCAGTTTAGGTATTGACTAATTATTTTTCAATTGTTTTCCTAGCTAGAGGTAAATCAACTGTATAGATCTTCTCAAAAGAAAACAAAAAAGCTGGGCATGGTGGCACGTACTTGTGTTCCCAGCTACTCAGGCAACTTTGGTGGGACGATTGCTTGAGCACAGGAAGGCAGGAGGCTGTGAGTCATGGTCATGCCTCTGCACACCAGCCTGGGTGACAGAGTGAGACTGTCTCAAAACAAACAAAAAACCAGCTTTTGGTTTTATTGATTTACTCTATTGTTGCTCTGTTTTCTTTTGCATTGTTTCTGCTCTGTTTTTTATTATGTCCTTTTTCCTTTGCATTTAATTGGCTCTTCTTTTTCTTATTCCTCCAAATAGAAGTTGAAGTCATTGATTTGAGATCTTTCTACTTTCTAACATAAGCATTTACTGCCATAAATTTGGTACTAAATTCTGTCATAGTGGCATTTCATAAATTTTTATATTTTGAATTTTTATTTTTATTCATTTCAAAACTTTGTAATTTACCATCTAACTTCCTCTTTGATACATGTGTTATTTTCAAGTAAGCTATTTAGTTTTCAAATATTTTGGGATTTTCCAGGGACCTTTTAGTTATTGATTTCTAATTTATTTCCATTGCAGTGACAGTATGTACTTTGTGTGATTTGAGTTCCTTTAAGTTTATTGAGATTTATTTCATTACCTAGAATATGATCTATCATGGGAATGTTCCACATGCCATTAAAAAGAATACGTACTCTGCTGTTGTTGGGTGGAGTATTCCATAAATGTCAATTAAGTCAAGTTTGCTGATAGTATTGTTCAAATCTTCTATGATCTTCTAAATTTTTCTCCAATTGTTCTATTGGTTGCTAAAAGAAGGGTATTAATTTTTTTATTATAACCATCGCTTTTTCCAATTATACTTGCAGTGCTATTGGTTTTTGCTTTATGCATTTTGAAACTTTATTATTAGGTTTATAAAAGGTTGAGATTCTTATATTCTTTTTATAAATTGATACTTTTATCATTAGAAAGTAGCCATCTTTATCACTGGTAACATTATTTATTTCCTCTAAAATCTAGTTTGTTTGACATTAATATAACCATGCCAACTTTCTTTGGATTAGCATTTGCATGGTGTATGTTTTCCACCCTTTTATTTTAACCTATTTCATCTTTTTTTTTTTTTTTTTTTTTTTCTTTTGAGATGGAATCTCACTTTGTCATCCAGGCTGGAATGCAATGGCGTGATCTCAGCTCACTGCCTCCCGGGTTCAAGCAATTCTTTCTCCTGCCTCAGCCTCCTGAGTAGCTGGGATTACAAGCATATGCCACCACGCCCAGCTAATTTTTGTATTTTAGTAGAGACAGGGTTTCGCCATGTTGGCCAGGCTGGTCTCAGACACCTAACCTCAAGTGATCAACTGCCTTGGCCTCCCAAAGTGCTGGGATTACAGATGTGAGCCACCATACCTGGCCAATTTATTGTATCTTTTATTTGAAGTGTATTTCTTGCAGGCAGATGTATTAGGCTGTTCTTGCATTGCTATAAAGAAATAGCTGAGACTTTGTAATTTATAAAGAAAAGAAGTTTAATTGGTTCATGGTTCTGCAGGATGATCAGGAAGTATGGCACCAGCACGTGCTTCTGGGGAGGCCTCTGGAAGCTTACAATCATGGTGGAAGTCCAAAGGGGAGCTTGCTTGTAACATGGTGAGAGCAGGAACAAGAAAGAGAGGTGGGGGAGCCACAGACTTTCAAACAGCCAGATCTTGGAAGAACTCACTCACTATCATAAGGATAGCACCAAGGGGATGGTGCTAAACCACTCATGAGAAATTCATTCCCATGATCCAATCACCTTCTACTAGAGGCCCCACATCGAACACTGGGGATTACAACTCAACATGAGATTTGGGTGGGGACACGTATACAAACTATATCAGCAGAATATAATTGGGTCTTGCTTTTTAAATGTAATCTGACACACTTCTGACTTATAACTTTGTTATTTATACCATTAACATTTAATATTATTTAGATTGTTATGCTTAAAATTATCGTATTGTTATTTTCCTATTTAATCCTTCTCCTCTTTGTTTCATTTTACGTCTTTCTTCCTTCCTTTTATTAATAACTAATTGGATTTTATTATTCATTTTTATCTCCTTTGTTGGCTTATCTGTAACTTTGTTATTTTATAGGTTGTTTTAGCATGATCAAATTATGCCTTTAAATGGCATTATTCTGTGAGTGGCAGAGTTTGATTTGCACACATTATTCTCTGTTTCTAAATCTTACTTTTATTCTCTACTTTTTGGAGCCTCTCAATGATAAGTTACATAGTTGATTTCCGTACAAAGTTCTATAAGAGAGAGTAAAGAAGGAAAGGTTACTCCTGTTGCAGAGGTGGGTCTGAGGCCTCAGCCTTGGAGAATTTACTCTGGTCTAGAAGAAAATAAATGATACATTTTGGAGCTCAGCTCTTCAAATTTCAGTTACCATTTTTCAAAAACTAACTTTTTTGATTAATGATTTATTTCCCCTTAAGTAATATAATATAAATAGTACTTGCTACGCAATATTGGATAACACAAAAGTTAACAGGAAAACAGGAGCGAATTCTGGTGACTATTGTCCTTCTAGACTTTCTGCCTGCAAAGACATTTATATGCAAATATAATACCTAATGTTTAGTAAGCACTTCCTATATGCTAGACATTTTGTATAGCAATTAATATGGATAATTTCATCCTCACAAATTTATAAAGTAGGTGCTATTACTATCTACATCTTACAGATGAGAAAACTGATACTCATAAATGTTCTAATTTATGTTCATGAGACTAATAAATGTTCACAAGATCTTCTAACTATTATGTCTAACTTTGATATTCAAACCCAGACAACTGAGCCAAAGTTGTCACACTTAATGACTAAGCTAAATTCCCTAACATAGGTACATATTTTTATAAAAATGAAATAATTTTCTCTTTGTGTATGAATAATTTTTCCATGTCGTGTTTACACTTTTACACTCACAATTCTTGGCTTTAGATTCTGATAAGCAGTAAAATTGGCATATTAAAATTTCTGAATTTTCTTCTTCTCTCCTTTCCTCATTATTCTTTCCTGTCCATCCACTCCAGTCTCTTGGACAGATATTAGTGGACTAACTCTCCATAACCAGGCTATATACAAGGTTTAAGAATTCAGAGCAGCTTTTCCTACCCCACAATCAGAATAACCATTTCTGAGGAGTCCTGAGATGACTGGGGATCTGTTCTTCCATGTTCATATGAAACAGTCCTAGGGGAAGAGTATAGAGTCTTCCGTCATCAAGTAAAATTTGTACTGACTTATGTGAATTTATAATTAATTTATTTTTCAGAACCAATAGCTTGGTATATAGGGTAGGTTCATGGTATTGTGAGTAATGGCCAACACTGACATCTGCTGTTAAGTAGTAAAATTGCAGCTCAGCTCTGTTAGCCATTGCAAGTGAAGGAATTCCTGACAGAATTCTGTACTTCTAATGTTAAGGCAGCCCCTGAGCTTCTAAGAGCAACGAAAGCTAGATAAATTATCTCCAGCAAGAGCTTTTGCTTGTCTTACATAGCTCTTGACTTAAAATGTGTATGATGGATTCCATTCACAGTTGTGCTCTTGAAAGCCTGAAGTCCCTCATTTTTTCTGAGTTCATCTGTATTTGCAAAATGCTCTTATCCTCTACCCACCTTCTCACTTTCAAATCTGCATCTGATAGCTAAAAACTTGGATTAGGGATTTCCATACTGAAGTTCAGGCTCAATAATTAAACAAATGGCAGGCAATACATTTATTGGCAAAGGGGAAAATATAAAAACCAGCATTTCTAATAGCTGACTATACACAAGTCTTATGCTCAGTGTTTTCACCTCAATACTCATGACTATCCTTCATAACTAACAATTATCATTCAATTATTTGACAGACAAAAATTTTTCACTTTTAATTTCAAGTCTTAGGTTCATGGAGCTTACATAATTTTCTTACAGGCCAAGAGGTAGTACATCAAGGAGATAAGATTTGAAAGCAGGTCTTCATTACAAAGCTTAGTATGCCATTCTGTACAAAGTTATATTTTATAATATGTATCCACCTAGATAACCTTATCTGATAATCATACAATCTTATCAGATAAGCACTTCTAGCTTCATTTTACAGATGAGGAAAACAAGGCTTGCATAGAGTCAGACAGCGCAAGAGATGCCAAATCAGGATGTGACCTCAAATATTCTGATCTTATCATGAGCTGCCTTTGCTCAGTGCCTAAATATGTGGGATCTGGTGTCAGACTGTTTGGGTTCCCCTGTGTGCTTTGCCAGTTTCTAAATGGGTGAACTTAGTTAAGTTGCTTAATCATAGTATGACTCATTTTTTCCCCGTCAATAAAGTAGATATAATTATAGTACTTTCCTTGTAAAATTGTTGTCAGGATCAAGTGAGATTATATATATATAAAGCACATATGGCAGGTAATACGTAAGATGTTGTTATTATGATCAAGAATGAATATATCCTGTCCTTGTTATGAGGTTTCTAGTGAAGACAATAAAGACACTTGTTAGAAAATTTCAGCATAAAGCCATCTATTTTCTGGAGTAGATCCCCTTCATTTTTCCCTCTCTCTAATAGGCCTAAGTTGGAAGTTGCAGAAGCTGATGTTACGGTCTGGTTGCCATAGGCAACTGTCTCCTCCCTACCATCATGACAGAATCAGCTGTGTGAATGTCCAAAGCTTTCCTATTGTTTCTGGCAACTGGAAGCAGGCTCCAAGGGTATGGGCATCATCATACTGGTTTGTCTTTAAGCATTTCTATTTCAGGTTACTGGGCCTGCTTCCCAGGTGAAGGAGTGAGACTGAAAAGAATGCACGTTCTACTAGGTGGGTTGGGTTGCAATGCTTTCCAGAGTTTCCCTACCAAGCAGGAAGAGTGTCAGAGCCAGAGTTGGGGAACTGGGTCCGGAAGCACTTGTAGAGCTGGGAAAACACTTCAGCAATCATTTTTCTGACCCTTTGCTTCCTCATTGTTACAAGGCTGAGCAGGGTGAGTGAAAGAAATGATGTATGTGAAATGCTAAAACTGAGTGCCCCTTGTGGGACTGTAATGCAAGGACAGGACTTCTGGATTGAGGACTGAAATGCCTCAATTTTCATGTAACCACAAATGTTCTGTGTGTTTTTGTGTGAGTTATTTGTCTTCACTGGCTGACAGTTTCTTCATCTCTATAACCAATAGTTTGGATTTTATTAATTCCTAATGTTTCTTCCAGCTTAATCTGTATAAATAATTCATCCATTTGTCCATCGCACTTGTATTAAGTACCTACCTACCTACCACCCAGGAACTGATGATACCAAAATGAATAAGACTGACTTCAAGAAACTCAAGTGCCAGAATGGATATACTCCATGAATTATGTGAGCAAGTGAAGGGAAGTAAATTGTTTCTAGGGAAGTTGCAATGGTCCCAATTTGCAAATGGGATATTTGAAATAAGCCTGGAAAAACTAATATAGGTTTGCCAAATGGAGAAGAAATAGTTACAAATGACATGATTATTATTTCACTCCACATTCTGCACAGCTTAGTCTGTGTTACGTTGGATCCACCCAGAATAGGAAAGTCCCTATTCTCTGAGGGACATGTCTAAATCTCATTTCCAAATAAGATCAAATTTTGCCTCTTAAGTTCCACTCTAAAGTGGTGGCAGTCACCACATGGATTTACTGTCCTGACCCTGGGTCATTTCTCTAATATAGAGCAAAGCTCGAGCCAATATCTTAGGGAAAGGTGTACAGATCTGAGCACACAGAGCAAACAAGGAATAAGCATGCTCTCAATTCTCAGCCATTGTTGTGCTATATAAGTTTTGGACTCCTCTGGGAAATCAAAGAGCTAAGCTTGGGGAAAAGCCACATTGGTAGGACTGTGGGGGATTGTGACTCCAAGACAGCAGAGCTGTTGAAGCTCCCACCAGGCTGGAGATGAGCTAATATGCTGAAAGTCATCTCTGCCTGCTGAGAGTGGTGCTAGTGAAATTGAGGAGGGAGGGGAAGTGGGGATTGCTGCTGAAGACTGCAGCCATCCCTAGGGTACACAACAATTATTCAAAAAAATGTTCACAAAATTTCTTATTTGCCTAGCCCCCTGTATTTCTCCCTATCGTTATCACTGCAACTTTTCCTTAGGGACTTATGCTCCTTTTTTCATTCAGTTCCTGTAGTTCATGTGCAGCTGAGCCATGTATGGTCTGGGGTTTTTCATGTGACTCCAGTCTGGCCAGTCGGAAGTCATATCCTGCTTGTCACGGTGATCAGTTCTGGATTGTGCTTGTATCCCAATGAAAGAAATCCAGAGCTCTTTTTGGAGTGACTGGGAGAGGGGCGCTGTCTTCTAGTGACAAGGACAGGAAGACAGAATGCAAACCTGACGGCGCTAGCAGCCATCATGGTGCCAGGAAGTAAGGATCTGCCTGTGAGTTCAACGTTAAAAATACAAAACTGACACCAAGACAACAAAACTTAGAAAAATAAATAAGACTGATGATACTGTTTCAGCACCCAGATGCTGCTCTGCCTGAAACTGTATCTAATCTTGGACTTTCCTATTGTGACAGCCAATAAAGCTCCCTTTTTGTTTAAACCAGCTCAAAGTTAGTTTTATGTCAATGAAAATTATTTTCTGGCTGGTCATGGTGGCTCACACCTGTAATCCTAGCACTTTGGAAGGCTGAGCCCGGTAGATTGCTTGAGCCCAGGAGTTCAATAACAGCCTGGCCAACATGCTGAAACCCCATCTCTACAAAAAAATACAAACAAATTAGCTAGGTCTGGTGGCATGCACCTGTGGTCCCAGCTACTCGGGAGGCTGAGGTGGAAGATCACCTGAGCCCAGAGAGGTCAAGGCTGCAGTGAGCTGTGATTGCACCACTGCACTCCAGCCTGGGCAACAGAGCTAGACCCTGTCTCAAAAAAAAAAAAAAAAGAAGAAGAAGAAGAAGAGAAAATAAAATAAAATTATTTTTTGGCATTATTTTCTGGGACCATCCTTCTGTAATCTGAAGGCATCTTCCCAGTCTAATACTCCAGGTTCTCAAATCTCAAGGCATTGTCCCAGTCTAATAGTCCAGCTTCTCAACCCTGACAGACACTTTTCCTCTTTAGGGCTCCCAAATCATATTCCAACCTGTAGCTCCAGAGTTCTCTTGTCTGTAGCATTCTCCTCCCACGACTTTTTGCTGCCTCTTTTTAAAAATAACTCCCATCTGCTCATCAGCCTCCTGCTCATTCTTCTGTTTCCATGTCGTGAGCTTCTCTGGTTTCTATCTCTGGCTCTGGGTAAGCTTTAGAGATACATTTCTCAGAATCATTTCTCCTGCTGTGCTTGCCCTCTGTCTAATTTTCAGCTCTCCCAATTACACACATCTCTCTCTTTGGCTCAACAGATGACCCATCAAAAATTCCTCACTGCATTTCTGGATTCACTCACTTGAAACTTTTTACAATGCCATAGATTCCTGGAGATAACTTATTGACACCCTAAAGATGGAGTAGAGGTGAGTAGAGGTGGCATATAATCAGAGAAAACCTAACCTATGCAAATACTCAGGAGGGATGTCCCATTGTATGGGTTTAAGCTGGGAGGCAACTTGAGCCAAGTCAGTTCAGTTAATAGGGTTTGGTTAATTTCTAACTATAATAAAGCCAATAATAATAATAATTTCTAACTATAATAAAGCCAAAATGTGTCATGAGTGATGCTAAGCACTTCTGCAGGTTTGCAATTATTTCTCACAACAACTTAGGAAGTAATGACAGTTACCTTTGTCCTGAAGATGAGAAAATTGAGGCATGGAGAAGTTGAGAAACCCGCTCAAGATCACATAGCAAATGGTGGTTACACTAGTCATCTATGCAGTTTACAACCAAATATGCCTGAGTTTCCACTTTCTAGACACAATAAATACTCTCTCTCTTTTTTTTTTTTTTTTTTTTTGAAAGCCAATGCACTGTATGACATGCTTTGGCCAAAGAAATGTGAGTAGAGGTGGCATATGTCACCACGCGGTGAAAGCTCTAAAGGCCAGTGCTCCATTCATTATGTTCAGATGTCTCCCTCTGCAGATACTCCAGCTGATGGCGATGTCATCAGCCTGTTGACGGTGACAGCATGGAACTCCCCACTAATGGGTGTATTAAAAACATCAAAAATACAATTGTATTGTTTTAAGGCTCTAAAATGTGTAGTGTTTTCAATTATTGACCCATAATGTAAACAATTGAATTGATATATTAGTAGAGTCATGGTTAAAAAAATCAGATAATATGGTTTCAAAGTCTACAATTTTAGCAATTCTATTTTTCTCTGTAAAAAGACATGGAAAAGTAAGAAACCCAGAAATGACTGGGCAGCAACCGGAAGCAATTGAGACACAGCACTGCTGTAAGCTCCAGGACATCTAGTCAACCTCGCAGTAGTAAAAAGATCCAGGACATAGAGTCAATCTCCCAGCAGTAAAACCTTGGTTGCTGTGAGCACAGTCCTGAATACTGGCCTCCATTGCTGTCTACATCAGTGGCCTGCCATTTTGGTAAAGGAGTGACTTTGTTTCCAGCTTGTCCTCTGCTTCCGTCTTTATACTGTGGTTCTGCTTAGTCATGGCACCTGCCTTCCCTTGGCACCTGTCTCCCAAGAGCATCTCCTTCCTCACTCTACTCATGGATTTTCCTTTCCACCCTCTATTTACCTCATTGCTTTGCTTCTTTGCAGGTGGTAGCTTCTATAAACCACCCACTCACTCTAACTTACATTTTAATGTCCCTAAGAATGAATGTATTTTTGGTTCAGAAAATTCTGGGCCACTTTGTAGACTGCTGGCATGGAAAATAGATGGCATTTTCATCTCTGTGGAACAGATTAGGAGGTCAGGTGGTTATCTCTGTTCCAGTTAGCTACCATGAGGATTGGGTCACCTGCTAAGAGGCCAAGAGGTCCATACAAGAAGTTCTTCAAAAAAAAGTCTGTAGGCCAGGCACGATGGTTCACACCTGTAATCCCAGCACTTTGGGAGGCCGAAGTGGGCAGATCGCCTGAGCTCAGGAATTAGAGACCATACTGGCCCACATGGTGAAATCCTGACTCTACCAAAAAGACAAAAATTAGCCACTCGTGGTGGTGCGCATCTGTAGTCCCAGCTACACGGGAGGCTGAGGCAGGAGAATTGCTTGAACCCAAGAGGTGGAGGTTGCAGTGAGTCAAGATGGCACCTCTGCACTCCAGCCTGGATGACAGAGCCAAACTCCATAAAAAAAAAAAAAAAAAAAAAAAGAAAAAGAAAAGAGAGTGAAATGATAGAAATTATGAGACTTGCCATAATGGAGTCATGCTCTCACACCACAATAATCATCGACACAGAGGACTTCTGTGACTTCTGTGGGTTTTTTATCCACTATGTACCAAGTAGCAGACACCAGCTGGGTGTCACCTAATTCGGTGCCAACACTATCTACCCAGAGATTGTGTTAAATCCCACAGGTTGAGTGCTCAGTGCCTGCGACTGCCCTCCCTTAACACCAGTGGCAAGTTCAGGCCTCCGGAACTTCTTACGCGCTGGCTTTAAGTTGGGGCTCCTATGCCCCTCTCTTCGGGTTGAATTAATTTTCTGGAGCAGCTCCCAGAACTCAGGGAAACACTTATATTTACTGGCTTGTTATAAAACACATTGCAAAAGACACAGATGATGATGTACGTAGGATGGGGTACAGGGGAAGGGATGCAGAACTTCCATTCCCTTGCTCAGCCCATCAGCCTCCAGGAGCTTCCACATGTTGGGCTATCCAGGAGCTCTTTGAACCCAGTTATCTTAGTTTTTTTAAGGAGGCTTCATGATCTGACCATTCCTTCTCCCTGGGTATAGGGTGGGACCCTCTCTGGAGAAGGTTGTAAGACCCTCAATGAGGAAGGGGTGGGGGAAGCATGGAGTCCTGCCTTGGGGCAGGTGAAAAGAAGTCAGGAGAAAGTCAGAGTCCTGTCTCTGAGGCTTGACACACCCAACATTATAACAGATGACTGTTAACGAGGGCCATGGGGGTTACGATCCAGGAACCATGGAGGAAACTAATAGTCATCGTAACACCACAGGGGGTATAACCAGAAAGCATTTTGTTAGGCTTGTCCAGAGCATCTACCTTGCATTCACAAGTGGCCTTCTTTTTCTTCCTTAGCACCTTTTCACACATTGTACATTCTTCCCTCACCAACAAAGTCTGGCTGACTCATCTATGCCTATGCCGTCCCCTCCCCATAGTCAGTGGACTTCTACACTGTAGATTCAGCCCCACCCAGGGATCTGATTGCTCTGAACACAAGCCTCAGTCTATAGAGTAGAGCTTCTGGCTTCCAAACAGGTTCTTGAAACAAATCTGGTCTATATGTTTTCTAAAATTAAAATCTCATTGCATAAATTCTACATGAATGTCTTCTCCTTGTAAGAGTAGAGATAATTTTAAAGTTCTTTTTGACCAAGAAACTTTAGAATTATCTCTACTCTTTTAATTTAATCTCAGCCTATCTCCTTCTCCCGGTGATAACTACATTACCATTTCTTCAATCTCTTTCTCTTTCTCTCCCTTACTCCTCATGATTATAGTGTAGAATTACTATATGTGTGTTTTATATAAATGGTATCATACTGCATATATCATTTCTATAATTTGCTTATTTTTATGCAACAACAAGCCATCAATATATTTTCAGGTAATTGTATATTATAGATCTACTTCATTTCCTTAAACCTTAGCTTATTTTTCACAGTGTAACATGACAGTTTATTTATCCGATTTCTCATTAATGAACATATAAATTATTTATTTTATTTTTTTGAGACAAGATCTCTTCTGTCACTCATGCTGGAGTGCGGTGGTGTGATCATAGCTCACTTTAGCCTTGAACTCCTGGGCTCAAGCAATCCTCCCACCTGTCTCCCCAGTAGCTAGGATGACAGGTATGCACCACCATTCCTGGTTAATTTTTTTAATTTTTAGTAGAAATTGGTTCTTCTATGTTGCCCAGGCTGGTCTCAAACTACTGGCCTCAAACGATCCTCCCACTTTGGTCTCCCAAAGTGCTGGGATTACAGGCATGAGCTACCATACCCAGCAATTGTTCCATTTTTTTAAAGTTATGAACAATGCTGCAACGAATATCCATTTTTATGCTTTCTTGTGTGTTTCTCAAGATCTAACAATAAAAATTGAATTCCTTGGTAATCTAGGAACGTACACCTTTAATTCCAGGAGATATTGCCAAACCGAAGCTCCCTTTGGTACCCTAGTTTAAATATATTACTCTTTGCCTTCTTACCTGGATCTGAAAGTATGTCCAGGAGACATATGTAGCATGCCAGTTCAAGTAGCAGCAAACCAGCAATCACTCCAGGCACTGTACTAAGAATTTCATACATCGTAGTGATCCTACAGAATCCTGTAAGTTAGACATTATAACCACATTACAGATGAGGGATTTTAGGTTCACAGAAGTTAAGACAGTTCCCAAAATTCACATAACCATTAGGCAGTGGGTTCAGGATTTGAATCTAGGTCTCTCAGATTACAAAGTCCATGTCCTTAGTAATACTACGTGGATTTACCTCTGTTGAATTTCTAGGACTGTGGCTTTGCCTGGATCTCCCAAGAAAGAAATAATTTCAGTGCCCAATCCCCAGCCTTGAAACAAGACTTACGTTAGAATGATGGTTGACCCTCATGCTGCCAAGTGGCAGAGAGGTGTAGTGTGAGGGGTGCAGAGAGAGTCATCAGGTTATCTCAGCAGGTGGCGCACAGAACTTGCAACCCACCTTATCTATGCAGTGGCCTGCATAACAGCGAGAGCGCCCCTCTAACGGAATAGACAGAATGTGTTTTTGCTCATGTGAAAATCATCCACTGTTGGTGTCCACGGAAAATATAAAAAGTGGAACATTAGTCTACTAGATTGATTCTCTTGGACACCTGTCTGAGAATCTTGCCTCTAATTTGATGGATTGCTCCATTTTCTGAGCAGCCATTGACCCCCTCCAAGTCTGTTCAGTCCCAGTGTAGAAGAAGCCACTCATATTTGCACTTACACATGCCCGCCCGCCATGCTTGCAGCCCCAGCCCTATGCCCTGCTCTTGCTCAAGTTGCTCCCTGTGCTTGCAATGCCCATCACCACTTATCTCCACAAATGTCCACAAACAGACCAACTCAGATGTCAAATTATCCACCCAACATTCCCTGATTCCTCCTTCTGAGACTTATCTCTTCATCCTCTAAACTCTCACAGTTTCCCCATCTTCCCCTGATCTATCATTCCCTATAAGGTATCTCAGTTATCTTTGCTTGAAACAAGTCAGCATATGAGCTAAAACTGAGAAGGCGGGGAGGTTGGAGTCATGAGCTGCAAAACCTTAGGCAAGGTACTTAACCTCTCTGTGCTATAGTTTTCTCACTGAATCCTTTGTTTATCCTCAGTCAATATGAGTTCACCACATATTCATTGAGAGCCTGAACTGCACCAATCCCAGTGCTTATCCTTGGAGAAAGAAAGGTGAACAAAATGATAAGTTACTCTGTTTTCATGAAGCTTACATTTTAATCACGGGAAAGAGGCATCAATCAAAATACATCATAATAAATTTGTAGAGTTATTCCTGTGATGGGTACTTGAAAGAGAGATATATAGGGTATGCTATGGGAATTTGGTCTAAACAGGGTGTTCTGCCAGGGAAATTGAATTGAAATCTGAAATATAAGCAAGAGTTAAGTAGAGAAAAAGGAGAAAGAAGCCCAGTGATGGCACAGTGAAAGCATGTGCAAAGGCCCTGGGGGTGGCAGGCAGTATATTTATTAGAAAAAGCTCAAGGAAGGCCATTGTGGCTGCAGTGCAGAATTGAGAGAGGGTGCGCTCTAAGGTGAGGCAGAAGAGATAGTCAAACACATTCAGAGCTTCCTCCAGGAAGCTCTCCTGGATTGATACAATGAAAATAAGAGGAGTCCTTGAGTCTCTGCTTTGGGACAGGTATTTGGGTCTAACCCCTTTGTTTTACATGGGTTAGAAGAAACAATATGTCTGTGAATTCCTACGTGGTTAAAATCATGTTATTCTTATGCTTATCTCGGGATATCATGCTTATTAGACATTAAAACATACCTGCTGTTGGTTCACACCTCTCCCTCAGTCACCTAGAGTTTCATTTTGCTATTAGTTTGTGCATTTACTTTGATTTGTTCACAATGAAGGCTCATGAATTTGAATTCTACTCATTCAAGAATTTGTGATACTAAAAGAAAACTTGAGTTGACATTAGGAAGCACATAAGAAAGTTTCAAGCCACGTTAGAAGTATTCAATTAGATACAAACAATTACGAGGCTAATTATAAATCATTCCTACCTATTCATTAAAGCAGGTCCAAGATGGTAGTTAAAAGTAATAAAGCTGCATCTCTTTGCAAACAGTCCATAACTCAGGATGTTGCTAATTCAAATTAGCCACCCCCTCAATCAAGGAGATTACTGAAGTGTGTTGGCTTGCTCGTTTTAAAATTAAATGGAACATCTTTCTTTTCTTATTATATAAGCGCACCTACAATGTAATAAATTTAGAAAAGTCGGAACAGGACTGTGAGCATAGTGATGTGTTTTTTCATTCTCTTTAAATACAGCCTGATAAATTAATAGATGGGTGGAGACATAGATGGATGAATAGGTAGATTGTTGGATTGGTCATAAATAAATTTCTAAGTAGATATGCAGATTGATTTTCTAAAAATCGAGATCATAGCGTGTCAGAGATTGTCAATTTTAACCAACTACCCATGATTTCCTGTATTTCTCTGCCTTCTTTAAAGTTAATTGGGCTATAAGACTCGGTCTGGTCAAAGAGATGGGATAGAATTAATACACACCATTTCCAGTCCTGGCAACACAAGTCCCTCCAGGATGAACCGCACCCTACCTCTGCCCTTCTGTCTTATGTTAAAAGTCACTTTGAGATCATCATGGCGGATGGGAGGCAGGACTAGGTTGCAGCTCTAGACAGAGCAGCATGTGCGGGCTTGCATTGTAAATTTTAGCTCCAGATTGACTCCAAGGTCAAATCAGTAATTCCAAGAGGACCCATAGACCCTCTAACGGAAGCAGACTGCTCCTGCAGGACCTGGGAGACCCCTCAAAACCGTGAGTGTCCCAACCACGGAAGTGGGAAACGGAGGCCCTCCTCTCCCAAACACACACGCCCACTGGAGAAGCTGAAGGTCTGTTTGCGGGAGAAGTTTTTGACTTTACGGGGAGCTGAGTGAATTTGGAGAGCTGAGCAAAATACAGGGTTAGAGGAAGCAGCAGAAAAGCTCTGGGAGCTCGCTGGGTCCCCAAGCAGCCCATCCCTGCCTGGCACCACAGGGATTCAATGGAAGAGGAGCAGGGGGTGAAACTACCCAGGGAGAAGGAAATCTCTAGCTGAGCTTTATAACAGTTTGAACCAGGCAAGAAGCCTCCTGGCCAGAACTCAGGGGAGGGCGCGAATCCAGTGTGCACACTCCACCTGCAGGGAAAGAACCAAGCCTTTTTCTTTCACAGCTGGGAGGCGGGTAGCCTGGGGCAGGTTTTCAAACGCATATTGCTCTCCGCAGACTCAGGGCTATAGGGGTGGTACTGTGGGAGTGAGACTGGCCCTTCGGTTTGTGAGTGGGAGCTGGGCCAGGCCTTTGACGGCTCGCTTTCCCCCACTTCTCTGACAACCTGAATGACTCAGCAGAAGGAGCCATAATCCTCCTAAGTACACAACTCCAGTGACCTGGGAATCTCATCCCCATCCCCCACAATAGCCACAGCAAGACCTGCACAAGGAGAGTTTGAGCTCAGATATGCCCAGCCCCACCTCCACCTGAGGGTCCTTCCCTACCCACCCTGGTAGTCTAAGATAAAGGGCATATAATCTTGGGAGCTTTAGGGCCCCGCCCACCACTGACCCCTCTATACTACCACAGCTGATGCTCTCTGGAAAGTGCCACCTCCTGGCTGGAGGCCAACCAGCACAAAAGTAGAGCATTAAACCACCAAAGCTAAGAACTCTCTCACGGAGTCCATTGCACCCCAGCCCCCCCACTCGACCCCACCACCTCCACTGGAAAAGGCACTGGTCTCCACGGCTGGGAGTCCCATAGATGGTTCACATCACAGGACTCTGTGCAGACAACCCCCAGTATCAGCCCAGAACTGGGTAGACTCACCACATGGCTAGACCCAGAAGAGACAACAATCACTGCATTCAGACTCACAGGAAGCCGCATCCGTAGGAAAAGTGGGAGAGTACTTCATCAAAGGAATGACACGTAGGACAAAATCATCTGAACAACAGCCTTCAGCCCTAGACCTTCCCTCTGACAGAGTCTACCCAAATGAAAAGGAACCACAAAAGCAACTCTGGTAATACGAAAAAACAAGGCTCTTCAACACCCCCAGAAAATCACATTAGCTCATCAGCAATGGATCCAGACCAAGAAGAAATCCCTGATTTACCTGAAAAAGAACTCAGGAGGTTAGTTATTAAGCTAATCAAAGAGGGACCAGAGAAAGGCAAGTCTAATGCAAGGAAACCTCAAAAAATGATACAAGAAGTGAAGGGAGAAATATTCAAGGAAATAGATAGCTTAAAGAAAAAACAATAAAAAATTCAGGAAACATTGGACACACTTTTAGAAATGTGAAATGCTCTGGAAAGTCTCAGCAATAGAATTGAACAACAGAAGAAAGAAATTCAAGCTTGAAGACAAGGTCTTCAAATTAGCCCAATCCAACAAAGACAAAGAAAAAAGAATAAGAAAATATTAATAAAGCCTCCAAGAAGTCTGGGATTATGTTAAATAACCAAACTTAAGAATAATTGGTATTCCAGCTAGGTGCGGTGGCTCGTGCCTATAATCCCAGCACTTTGGGAGGCCAAGGCAGGTGAATCACCCGAGGTCAGAAGTTTGAGACCAGCCTGACCAACATGGAGAAACTCCATCTCTACTAAAAATACAAAATTAGCTGGATGTGGTGGCACATGCCTGTAATTCCAGCTACTTGAGAGACTGAGGCAGGAGAATCACTTGAACGTGGGAGGTGGAGGTTGCAGTGAGCTGAGATTGTGCCATTACACTTCAGCCTGGGTGACGAGGGAAGCTCCATCTCAAAAAGAAAAAAAAAAAAAAATTGGTGTTCCTGAAGAAGAAGAGAATTCTAAAAGCTTGGAAAACATATTTGGTGGAATAATCAAGGAAAACTTCCCCAACCTTGCTAGAGACCTAGACATCCAAATACAAGAAGTACAAAGAACATCTTGCAAAAAGAGCTTTGCCTGGCCACATTGTCATCAGGTTACCCAAAGTTAAGAGAAAGCAAAGAATCTTAAGAGCTGTGAGAAAAAGCACCTGGTAACCTATAAAGGAAGACCTCTCAGATTAACAGCAGATTTCTCAACAGAAACCCTGCACGTTAGAAGGGATTGGGGCCGTATCTTCAGTCTCCTCAGACAAAACAATTATCAGCCAAGAATTTTGTATCCAGTGAAACTAAGCATCTTATATGAAGAAAAGATACAGTCATTTTCAGACAAACAAATGCTATGAGAATTCTCCATTACCAAGCCATCACTACAAGAACTGCTAAATGGAGCTCTAAATCTTGAAAGAAATCCTGGAAACATGTCAAAACAGAACCTCTTTAAAGCATAAATCACACAGGACCTATAAAACAAAAATACAAGTTAAAAAACAAAAACAAAGAACAAAAAACCAAAGTACACAGGCAACAAAAAGCATGATGAATGTGGCAGTACCTCACATTTAAATACTAACATTAAGTGTAAATGGCCTAAATGTTCCACTTAAAAGATACGGAACTGCAGAATGGATAAGAACTCACCAACCAACCATCTGCTGCCTTCAGGAGACTCACCTAACATATAAGGACTCACATAAACTTAAAGTAAAGGGGTGGAAAAAAGGCATTTCATGCAAATGAACCCCAAAAGTGAACAGGGGTAGCTGTTCTTACATCAGACAAAACAACCTTTAAAGCAATAGCTGTTAAAAGAGATAAAGAGGGACATTATGTAATGGTAAAAGGCCTTGTTCAACAGGAAAATATCACAATCCTAAACGTATATGCACCTAACATTGGAGCTCCCAAATTTATAAAACGATTACTAACAGACCAAGCAATGAGATAGATAGCAGCACAATAATAGTGGGCAACTTCAATACTCCACTGACAGTACTAGACAGGTCATCAACACAGAAAGTCACAAAGAAACAGTGGAATTATACTATACCTGGGAACAAATGAACTTAACAGGTATATACAGAACATTTCATCCAACAACTGCAGAATACACATTCTATTCAACAACACCTGGAACTTTCTCCAAGATAGACCATATGATAGGCCATAAACTGAGCCTCAATAAATTTAGGAAAATTGAAATTATATCAAGCATTCTCTCAGATCACAGTGGAATAAAACTGGAAATCAACTTCAAAAGGAACCTTCAAAACGATGCAAATCAATGGAAATTAAATAACCTGCTCCTGAATGAGAATTGGGTCAAAAACACAATCAGGATGAGAATTTAAACATTTTTCAAACTGAATGACACAACCTAGCAAAACTTCTGGGATACAGCAAAGGCAGTGCTAAGAGGAAAGTTCATAGCCCTAAATGCCTACATCAAAAAGACTGAAAAGCACAAACTGACCCTCTAAGGTCACACCTCAAGGACCTAGAGAAACAAGAAAAAAATCAAGCCCAAACGCAGCAGAGGAAAGGAAATAACCAAGATCAGAGCAGAACTAAATGAAATGAAAACCAAAAACATACAAAAGAGAAACAAAATGAAAAGCTGATTATTTGAAAAGATAAAATCGATAGACCATTGGCAAGGTTAACCAAGAAAAGAAGAGAAAAATCCAAATAACCTCACTAAGAAATGAAACAGGAGATATTACGACTGACACCACTGAAATACAAAAGATTATTCAAGGCTACTATGAACACCTTTATGCACGTAAACTAGAAAACCTTGAAGAGATGAAGAGATGGATAAACTCCTGAAACAATACAACCCTCCTAGCTTAAATCAGGAAGAATAAAATACCCTGAACAGACCAATAATAAGCAGTAAGATTGAAAAGGTAATTTAAAATTACCAGCAAAAGGAAGTCCAGGACGAGACAGATTCACAACATAATTCTACCAGACATTCAAAGAAGAATTTGTACCAATCCTTCTGACACTATTCCACAAGATAGAGAAAGAAGGAACCCTCCCTAATTCATCCTATGAAGCCAGCATCACCCTAATACCAAAATCAGGAAAGAAACTACAGACCAAAAAGGAAAACTACAGACTGATATCCTTGATGAACGTAGATGCTAAAATCCTTAACAAAATACTAGCTAACTGAATCCAACAACATACCAAAAAGATAATCCACCATGATAAAGTGGGTTTCATACCAGGGATACAGGAATGGTTTAACATACAGAAGTCAATAAATGTAATACACAACATAAACAGAATTTTAAAAAAAATCACATGATCATCTCAATAGATGCAGAAAAAGCATTAGACAAAATTCAGTATCCCTTTATGATTAACATTCTCAGCAAAATCAGCATACAAGGGACATATCTTAATGTAATAAAAGCCATCTATGATAAACCCACAGCCCACGTAATACCGAATGGGGAAAAGTTGAAAGCATTCCCTTTGAGAACTGGAACAAGACAAGGATGCCAACTCCCACCACTCCTCTAGTACTGGAGGTCCTAGCCAGTGCAATCAGACAAGAGAAACAAATAAAAGGCATCCAAATCGGTAAAGAGGAAGTCAAACTGTCACTGTTTGCTTATGATATGATCGCTTACCTTGAAAACCCTAAGTACTCCTTCAGAAAGCTCCTAGAACTGATACACTTCTACACTGCTGGTAGGAATGTACACTACTACAGCTGCTATGGAGTTAAAACATACTACTTAATCACTTAACCACAAAAGAAGACAGTAAGAGAGAAAAAAAGAAGAAAGGATCTACAAAACAACCAGGAAACAAGTTACAAAATGACAGTAGCAAACCCCTACCTATCAATAATAACCTGGTTGTTTAAGAATTAAAGAAAGAGGAAAGAAATACAAAAGTTGTCTTGCCAGTTAAGACAGGTTTATTTTAGAGAAAACAAGCCTGATCGGGGCATTTTGCGAAGGTAGGTTAGAGGCACAATTTTTTTCTTAAAGACTAAGAGTTTTTAAGGATTTAGGGTGGGAGAGTTTATTAGAAACTTGGACTGCTTTTGTGTTTTTTTGTTATGCTTATTTGGGAGGGAGAGTTTTATGTTTGTTTTTATACATTTTTCTGCAGCTGCAGGCATACCCCCCAGTCCACTTTTAGTTTTCCTATTTTAGTGCACCTGAAGGGAAACAAATGTGCTTATTAAGGCCCACTGTCTTACTGGGTCCCATTGTATGAGGGTGAAGTTTGGCAGTTACTCAAGAGATGTTCCCTCAACCTCCCTCTATGCCTGAGCTGTTTTATCTGTGTTTCACTGCCTGCTTTTTCTGGCTGCTTGTGGTTAGAAAATAAGTGATTTTTTTTGAAATGCATGAGGCTAGAAAAGGAGTTGGAGCTTAAAGTGGCAGTGTTTGTCCAAGATGACAGTGCTCCTGCTCTGTCAGATATAAATGGATTACATTCACCAACTAAAAGGCACAGAGTGGCTAAGTGAATTAAAAAAAAACAAGATCCAACTGTATGCTGTCTAAAAGAAACTCACTTCATCTATAATAACACACACAGACTAAAAGTGAACAAATGGAAAAATATATTTCATGCAAGTGGAAACAAAAAAGAGCAGAAATAGCTATACTTATATCAGATTAAATAGATTTTAAGTGAAGAATGGTAAAAAAAAAAAAAAAAGACAAAGAATGTCATTATATAATGATAAAGGGGCCAATACAGCAAGAGAATATATCAATTGTAAATATATATGCACTAAACACCAGGAATCCAAATGTGTAAGGCAAATATTAATAGATCTAAAGGGAGATATTAACTGTATCTCCTACTATTACAATAACAGTAGGAAACTTCAGCATCCTACTTTCAACAATGAGCTGATCATCCAGACAGAAAATAAAACATCAGAGTTAAGCTGCACTGTAGCGAAAATGGACCTAACAAAAATTTATAGAACATTCCATCTAAAAGCTTCAGAATGCACATTATCTTAACAGCAATGGAACATTCTCCAGGATAAACCTACCATATGTTAGGTCATAAAACAAGCCTCAACAAGTTTTTAAAAATATAAATCATAAGTATATTTCCTCACTACAATGGAATAACCCAGAAATTAATAATAAGTAATGTTGGAAATTATTAATTCATGGAAATTAAACAAAAACAAATGGGCCAATGATGAAATTAAACACAAAATAAAAAATTCCTTGAGACAAATGAAAATAGAAATGTGACATACCAAACCTATGGGATACAATAAAAGCAGCTCTAAGAAGTAAGTTTATAGCAAAAATGTCTACATCAAAAAAGTAGAATGATCACAACAAGGAAACAACTTAATACCTCAAGGAACTAGAAAAGTAAGAACAAATCAAACCCCAAATTAGTAGAAGGAAAGCAATAACAAAGCAGAAATACACAAAATAAAGATTTTAAAAAATCAATGCAAAGGGTCAACAAAACAGAGTTGGGTTTTTAAAAAGATAAAATAGACAAACCTTTAGCTAGACTTATGAAGACAAAAGAGAGAAGACTCAAATAAATACAATCAAATATAAAAGGAGACATAAGAAATTCAAAGGATCACAAAAGAATATTTTAAACAACTATACACCACAAAATTAGAAAATCTAGAAGAAATGTATACATTTCTGGATATACACAACCTATTAATATTGAATCATGAAGAAATAGAAAACTGAATAGACCACTAATGAGTAATGAGGTGAAGCAGTAATAAAGGCTCTCCCATCAAAGGAGAGCCCAGGACTTGATGACTTCATGGATGCACCCTACTAAACATTTTTTTACAAAAACTTATATCAATTATTCTCTAACTCTTCCAAAAAACTGAAGAGAGAGGAATACTACCAAATTCATTTTATGAGTCCCACATTACCTTGATTCCAAAACCAGATGAAAACACAACAATAAAAGAAAACGACAGGCCAATATCCCCTAGGTGCAAAAATCCCCAACAAAATACTAGCACACTGAATTCAATAACACATTTACAAAATCATTCACCATAATCAAGTGGGATTCATCCCAGGTATGCAATGGTAGTTCAATATATGCAAATCAATAAATATGTACATCACATTAACAGAATCAAAGACAAAAACATATGATCATATCAACAGATTCAGAAAAAGCATTTGGTAAAATTCAATATCCCTTTATAATAAAAACAGGACACAAGTTGGGTGTAGAAGAAACGTATTTCAACACAATAAAGGCCAATATGACACACAGTTAACATAATACTGAATGGGGAAAGATAGAAAGCTTTTTCACTAAGATCTGGAACAAGACAAAGAGGGTCTACTTTTATCACTTTTAAAAAATGTAGTACTGAACATTCTAGCCAGAGTCATTAGGCAAGAGAAAGAAATAAAGGTCATTCAAATAACTGGAAAGAAAGAAATTAAGTTGTTGCTGTTTTCAAACAACATGATCATATACGTAGACCACCCTAAAGTCTCCACCAAAAAACTTTTAGAAGTAATAAATGAATTTAGCAAAGTTGCAGGATACCAAAATAACATACAACATCAGTAGTGTTTCCACTGATATATGCCAGTAGCAAACTACCTGAAAAAGGAATAAAGAAAGCAATTCCATTTACAGAAGCTACCAAAAAAATACCTGGGCATAAACTTAACCAAGGAGATGAAAGATCTCTACAATTAAAACTATAAAACACTGTAAAAGAAATTGAAGAAGACATATATAAATAAAAAGATATCCTGTATTCATAAATTGGCTTTTGTTAAAAGACCATATCACCCCAAATGATCAACAGATTCAATTACATCTATCAAAATACCAATGATGTTCTCCAAAGAAATAGAATAAACAATCTTAAAATGTATATGGAAATACAAAAGACCCTGGGTAGCCCAATTCATCTTGAGCAAAAAGAACAAAGCTAAGAGCATCATACTACCTAACTTCAAAATATACTACAAAGCTATACAAATCCAAACAGCATGGTACTCACATAAGAACAGAACCAAAGACCAATAGAATAGAATACAGAATGCAGAAATAAATCCATGCATTTACAGTAACTAATTTTCAATAAAGACTTCAAAACAGACATTGGAGAAAGGACAATCTCTTCAATAAATGATGCTGAGAAAACTGGATGTTTACATATGGAGGAATGAAACTAGATCTCTATCTCTCATCATATACAAAGCTCAACTTTAAATTGGCCAAAGACTTAAAGTAAGACCCCCAAACTATGAAACTAGTGGAAAAAAAAACACTGGGGAAATGACTCATGAAATTGGAACAGGCAAGGATTTTTTTAATAAGACCTCAAAAGCACAGGCAACAAAAGCAAAAATTGACAAATAGGATTACATCAAATCAAAAAGCTTCTGCAAAGCAAAGGAAGCAATCAACAGAGTGAAGAAACAACCTACAGAATGGGAGAAATTATTTCCAAATTATGCATCTGACAAGAGCTTAATGCCTGGACTATGTAAGGAACTCAAAAATCTCAATAATGAAAAACCACAAATAATCCAACTTAAAAATGGGCAAAAACCTGAATAGACAGTCCTCAAAAGAAGACATGCAAATGGCCAACAGATATATAAAAAAATGCTCACCATTACTAATTATCAGGGGAATCCAAATCAAAACTACAATGAGATATCATCTTATCCCTGAAAGTTCAAATGGCTATTACCAAACATGAAAATAACAAATGCTGGTAAGTATGTGGAGAAAAGGGAATTGCTACGTACCGCTGGTGCTAATGTAAATTAGTACAGTCCTTATGGAAAACAGTGTGGTGTTTCCTCAGAAAATTAAATGTAGAGTCACCATATGATCCAGCAATACCCACTGGGTATATATCCAAAAAAGCCATAGAAAAAAAATTAAAAGGAGCAAATAAAAATAAAGTTATGATAATTAAGACAATGTGAGATTAATAAAAACCAGTGAATCACAATAAATCAATGGGACAGGATATAGTATACAACTAAAGCCATTCATTTATGATCAGTTGATTTTCAAAAATGGTGTGCAAACAGTTCAATGAAACATGATAGCCTTTTCAATAAAAGTTTCTGAAACACCTGGATATCCAGATGCAAAAAAGTGAACCTTGACTCATATCCCATGCCACACAAAAATGAATCAAAATGGACTACAGACATAAATGCAAAATCTAAAACTGCAATGTTTTTAGAAAGTGACATAGGTGAAAATTGTTGCCTTCTTGCATTAGGGAAATATTGCTTAAAAATAACACCAAAAACTCAATTCATAAAAGAAAATTGACAAATTGGACTTCATCATAAAGTAAAACATTTGCTCTTCAAAAGATATTATTACAAAAATAAAGAGGCAATTCACAGACTGGTAGAAAATATTTATAAAACATATATCTATCAAATGGTTTATATCTTAAAAATGTAAGAAATTCTAACAACTCAATAACAAGAAGGCAGATGCCCTAAATTTAAAAAAAAAAAACAAAAGTTTTCAGCAGGCACTTTACACAAAAAGATAAATAGATGGCAAATAAGCACATTAAAAGTTACACAACATCATTAACCCTGGGAAAATTCAAATTCAAAGAATTACAAGATAATATCATGTACCCACCAGAATGCCTAAAGTTAAAGATAAGTCATGCCAAATATTGGTAACGATAGTAAACAGCTCTTACACACTGCTGGTGGAAATATAACATTGCATAACCTCTCTGGAAAACAATATGGCAGTTTCTTAAAAAGTTAATCATGTACATGTAATACCACATGGCCCAGCTATTCTTCTAGGTACTTATCCAAGAAAAATGAAAGCATATGACTGCACAATTACTTCTAAATAAAAGCATATAGAAACACTACTTATAATAGGCAAAGACTGGAAATAATGAAAATGTCCATCAACAGGAGAATGAATAAACTGTGGCATATCCACACAATGGTGTACTACTCAGCAACGAAAAGGAACAAAATATTGGTAACTATTGAGTCCAGAATTGGTTCCTTCTGGTGGGTTCTTGGTCTCTCTGACTTCAAGAATGAAGTCTCAGACCCTTGTGGTGAGTGTTAACAGTTCTTAAAGATGGTGTGTCTGGAGTTTGTTCCTTCAGATATTCAGATGTGTCCAGAGTTTCTTCCTTCCAGTGGGTTCATGGTCTCGCTTGACTTCAGGAGTGAAGCAGCAGACCTTCACAGGGAGTGTTACAGCTCTTAAAGGTGGCTTATCTGGAGTTGTTTGCTCCTCCTGGTGGGTTCGTGGTCTCACTGACTTCAGGAGTGAAGCCACAGACCTTCACAGTGAGTGTTACAGCTCATAAACATAGTGTGGACCCAAAGAGTGAGCAGCAGCAAGATTTATTGTGAAGAACCAAAGAACTAACCTTCCCCACCATGGAAGGGAACTCCAGCAGGTTGCCGCCCTTGGGCCAGGTGGCCAGCTTTTATTCCCTTATTTGGCCCCGCCCATGTCTTGCTGATCCGTCCATTTTACAGATCGCTGATTGGTCCATTTTACAGAGCGCTTAGAGTGGTCCGTTTTTACAGAGTGCTGATTGGTGCATTTACAGACCTTTAGCTAGACACAGAGCGCTGATTGGTACGTTTTTACAGAGTGCTGATTAGTGCATTTACAAACCTTTAGCTAGACAAAAAAGTTCTCCAAGTCCCCACCCCATCCAGAAGCCCAGTTGGCTTCACCTCTCACTATTAAGTATGAGTGAATCCCAAAATTATTCCGAGTGTAAGAAGCCAGACAAAAAGAGTACACAGGGTAAGATTCAATTCCTGAGAATTCTACAGAATGAAAATTTGTCTATAGGAACAGAAAGCAGACCAGTGGCTGCCTGAGGATAGGTTGGGAGAAGGGAATGATGAAGGATGTGGTGTAATTTGAACCCTCACACTTTGCAACTGCTTTGGAAAGGGGTTTGGTGGTTTCCTACAGAGTTAAATATACCCTTCCTATAGAATCTGGCAATTACATGACTAAAAGAGAAATAAAAATTATATGTTCATAAAAAGCCTTGTACACCAATATTTTATAGCAGCATTTCTCATAATAACCCAAAACTGGAAACAACCAAGTGTCTTACAAAAAGTAGAGGTGAGAAAAAGTGATATATTGGTGTAATGAGTACTTGATAGCAATTTAAAAGAACAAATTAGTGATACACACAATAATATGGATGAAACTTAAAAGCATTATGCTGAGCAAAAAAGTAAGATAAAAGGAAAGCAGGATCCCTGTAATCGAAGTTCCAAAATAGGCAAAACTATAGCGATAGATACCATATCAGCAACTGCTTGGATTATGCAGTCAGAGGCGATTTACTGCAAAAGGCTCTTGAGGAAACTCTCTGATGTGGGAGAAAAATTCTCTGTCTTTATTGGGAATGAGGCTTACGTGGGTCCATAAACTGGCCAAAATTCATAGAACTATACACCTAAAATATGTCCTTTTAATTGTATGTAAATTATGCTTCAGTGCTGTTGATTTTGAAGTGGAGAGAGTATGGAGAATTGGAAACAGAAGTGAAAGAGAACAAGTCCCCGAGGCCTTAGGATTTGTGTTTCCCCAGCCACTTTATAAGAAACAGCAGGTGGCTCTTGCCAAATTGAGTTTATTTTTAGGCAAAGAGTTCATTGGTACACCCTAGGGGGTTATTTTCTAGCACTGAGTATTTCCTTTTGCATTTTGTTCTCTGCAAATAAAACAAAAAAGTTGGAATGGTGCTTGGCTAAATAAAATTTGAGAGTGTTTTGTTCTTCCTGGGATACATAGTAGCGTATCCAAGCTTTTGCTTATGTGGTTTCACTCCTGCAGTTTCCATGACCAGTGGTCAACTGCATTCTGAAAATATTAGGATATTTTGAGAGGAGGTCAGAGGAGAGAGAGAAAGAGAGAGCACATGTATATAGCTTTTATTATGGTATTTTATTATAACTTTTATTTTATTATTAGTTATTGCTGGTGTTAATATCTTACTGTGCCTAATTTATAAATTAAAGTTTTATTTATGTATTTATTTTAGAGACAACATCTCACTATGTTGCCCAGGATGGCCTCAAACTCCTGGGCTCATGTGATCCTCCCACCTGCCCCTTGAGTAACTGGGACTACAGGTGCAAGCCCCCACATCCAACTTATAATAGGCATGTATGTAAAGGAAAAAAAGTAGCATACACAGGGTTAGGTACCATCTTTAGCTTCAGGCATCCACTGGGGTTCTGGGAACATATCCCCGGTGGATCAGGGGTGACTACTGCATCTGGAAATCAAAGTTTAATAGCATTTTCTCTAATTGTGATGGTTAATACTTTACACATGGCCTCTGGAATTATGAACACGAAAGGAAGAGCGATGGGTGGGGTATCAGAAGCCCCAAGGTGTTCACACAGTGCCAATGAGCATCTTTGTGACCTCAGGAATGCCGCCACCTGACACTCAGCCTTGATCTCTTCATCCGAAGAAAAAGGGTGAGTGAGCCTCCGTTGGACTAAGCAGTTAAGAAAGATTCAAACGTGATCGTGTCTGTGAATTCATTTTTGAAGTAAAACAGTGAAAAATAATATCTAAATATTAATTTCATTGATCACTTAACTTCAGAGAAACAAAGGATGTACTTTAGCCAGAATTACGCAGGCTGGGGGAGGGAGAGCACCCACATTTCGTGGTGACCGTCTTAAGACCTGAAATTGTAATGTGGAATGGGTGAAGCAAAGACCATAGAATCAGAAAATCTTGGTTGGTACTCCCAACAATTTAATATAGAAAAAATATAAACTGTTTAATAAGGGGCAAATTATTTAACCCCTTTGGACCTATGTTTTTCTAGCTATATAGATTTAATGATTATGTGGAGTTTTACAAGAATACATTGAAATAACTTCTGTGAAAACATATAATGCAGTGCCGGACCAATAACTTATTTTTAAATTAAACTTTGGTTATATATAATAAAATAATAAATGATAAAAATTTAATAAAATTTAACAATAAAAATAACAATAAATACATAATAAAAATTTTCTCTAAAGTGTAATGATTAGCCTTTTGAAAATAGTCCGTGTAATCATGGAAGGCAAAGTAATGCAACAGGCGGTGTTCTGGTGACGACAGCAATGAGGATAATAAAGATCATAATTATTATTATAAACATTTATTGAGAAGTTATTATATGCCAGACTCTGTACTAACTGTTTTTCCCACACATCTCACTCAATCTTTTTATTAACCTATAAGATAGGTACTAAATACAATTTATCCTCATCTTACAGATAAAAGGTGAAGGTCAGAGATGTTAAATCTCTTGCCTAGAGTTATACAGCTAGTGGTGCTAAGATGAGATTGACTGTTCAGCTTGTTCCAGGCACCAGTCTAAACATACCAACTGTGCCATTGAAAAGATTTCACTATTGCTGAAGTGTGCACTACATGCAGTTCAATGACAGTAAAATCATAGTGTGACAGATCCCACAGTACAGAGGTCCTGCTGTCTGTCTCTCAGAGTGAAATCATTATTGAGGCCTTCAGGCTTTTGTCATTACAAAACATTTGTGCATCTCCAGGCATACCTGCAACTAGATGCTCATTTGGTAAGATGCAATCAAAAGATTCCAGAGCAGGTGGCATTCACCCCCATTGATAAGCAAACATATCCATTGTACAGATGCACCTGCTGTTTGTAGGGATTCCTACACTTAATCCTTTTTAAAAAGAAAGAACATTTTGCAAGGTAGGAAATTCTTAGGACCTCATTTAGAGGTCTCACAAATTCACATTTTTCTAAATATGCTTTCTTACATGTGGAGGAAAGAAGGGCACAGGCTGGGAAACGTTAAAAGATGACCATAGGTGGACTGTTTCTATATTTTTATATATACCAGTCTTCTATTTAGATGACCAAATGGAAAATTGGTGTAAAAAAAGGTAAAAAATGGTTACTAAGCACTTGTTCTATGTCCAGCACCCTTTTAGATAGTTTTCACTTGAGCACTTACACTTGAGCCTCAAAACAACCACACTACGTTGCATATGGTATTATAGGATTGCCTAGGTTATGCAGCAGTAATTGAAGAACTCTGAAATTTCAGTGATTTCCCACAACAACAGTTTATGTCTCATACTAAGTGCCCAATTTGTATCAGTGAGGAGTTCTGCTCCACATAGCCATTCAGGGACTCATGTTGATGGATGCTCATCATGTGGCTGCCACAATTATTGTATTTTATTGTATTGAGAGAAACAAAAACTGAAGAGGCACACAATGGCTTTTAAATGTTTCAGCAGGAAGTGGCACATCACTTCTACTCACAGTGTATTGGGCTGAATTAGTTACATGGCTTTGCCTAACTGCAAGAAGGCTGCGAAGTGAGTGGTGAGTAGGAGAACATTGATATTTGGGAGTAGATGTTTCTAACACAAATGAGGGTTATTATCTCCCATTTGACAAAGAAACTAACTGGATAATGAGGTTATTTGACTTAAGGCACACAGTTTTAAAGCAGCAAAATGGTGTCACAAATCTATGTCTTCTAAAATTTGATTTCTGAATTACTACATTGTCAAATTCAAATGTTCAGCTTTTAACAACAACAAAATCACAAAACATATACAGAGCAGGCAAGCATTACCTATTTAAAGGAAAAAATGAAATCAATAGAAACTGTCTCTGAAAAACACCTGATGGCAGATCTACCAGACAAAGTAGATTTTAAAACAACTTTAAACTAACCATCTTAACAATGGTCAAAGAACTAAAAATAAATGTGGATAAAGTTACAAAAATGATGTATAAACAACATGAAAACATCAATAAAGAAACAGAAAACCTAAAAAGAAACAAAAAATACATTCTGGAGCTAAAAAGTACTACAACTAGATTGAAAAATTTACTAGTGGAATGTAAAGACATATTTGAGCAGGTGGAAGGAAAAACAGCAAACATGAAGATTGGCAACAGGAATTACCAAGCCTGGGGAACAGAAAGAAAAAAAGATTGAGGAAGAGTGAACAGAGTCTAAGAGACCTGTAGTACATAAACAGACCAACATACACATTATGGTAGTCCCAGAATAAGAAGAGAGGGAAAATAGGTGGAAAGAATATTTGAAGTAATAATAACTGAAAATTTCCCAAATTTGAGAAAAAACATTAGTATAACCATCCAAAAAGCTCAATGAACTTCAAAAGTAAGATAAACTCAAAAAAACCAGACTAAGACACATTTTAATTAAACTCTCAAAAGACAAAGAATAAAATAAATCCTAAAAGCAGCAAGAGAAAAGTGACTCATCTCAGACAAGGGATCCTTGATAAGATCTTCAGCAGATTTCTCATCAGAAACTTTGGAGGACAGAAGGTAATGGACTAACATATTCAAAGTCCTAAGAAAAAAAACACATAACTGTCAGCCAAGTATCTTTACATCTGGCAAAATTTTCCTTCAAATGTAAGGGAGAAATTAAGACATACTCAGAGAAAAAAAAAACGGAGGGAGTTTCTTACCACGAGACCTGCCCTGCAAGAAACGCTCAGTGGAGTCTTGCAAGGTGAAAGAGAAGTAGACTAGGCAGTAAACTGAAGCCACATGAAGAAACAAAGATCAAAAAAGCAGAGAATGGCAATTATAAAAGCTTCTGTTGTTGTAACGATAGTTTATAACCCTACTTTTTGTTTTCTAAATGGTTTAAGAGACTAATACATTTTAGAATTATTATTCTAAAAGCTACTATTATTGTAACTTTTTAACTCTACATTTTTTCTACATAATTTAGCATAATACTTCATTGAAAGAAATTGCTAATTTATGTTTTGAGGTAACCAAAATAGGTGGGGATGAAGCTGTTTACAAAGCAGAGTTTTTGTGTTATTGAAATTAAGCTGGTATAAATTCAAATCAAAGTGTCATAACTCTAGGATATCAAATGAAATCCTCATAGTAACAACAAAGAAAATAGCTAAAATATATGCAAAAAGAAATGAGACAGTTATTTAAGCATTTCACTACAAAAAATCAACTAAACACAGCAGGAGGTAGCAATGCCGAAAATGAGGAACAAAAAACTATAAGACACATAGAGAACAAACAGCAAAAAGACAGAAATAAATCCCTCCTTATCAGTAATTACTCAAGTACAAATGAACTAAAATCTCCAATCAAAAGACAGAGATTGGCAAAATGGGTTTTAAAAAGATAGTCCAACTATATGTTGTTTATAACAGATTCAGTTTAGATTCAAAGACGTACATAGATTGAAAGGGAATGAATACAAAAAGATATTTTATTCAAATAATAATCAAAAGAGAACATGGGTATCCACACTAATATCAGACTAAATAGACTTTGTCACAAAGCTTACAAAAGACAAAAAAATTATGTATTCGCAAAAGCTTCAATACAGCAAGAAGCTATAACAAAATAAACCTTTATGTACCTAATAATACATCTATAATATTTCCACAACAAACATAACACATCTGCATACAACATAAGAAATCTAAAACAAACATCTATAATATTTGCACATCTAATATTTATTTTTAATAACCACCAAAATGTATGAAGCAGAAGCTGACACAATTGAACAGAGAAACAGACATTTCTACAATAGTAATTGGAGACTTCAGTACTCCACTCAAATAGAACCAGACAAAAGATAAGTAAGGGAATTGACTTAAACAACACTATAATCCAACCGGATCTAACAAGTATTTACAGAACACTCCACCCAACAACAGCATGCATATTCTTCTCAAGTGTATATGGGATGTTTACTAGACTGGACCATATACTAGGTCACATGTTAAGTCTCAATAGATTTTAAAAGATAGATATCAACCAAAGTCTCTTTCTCAACTATAATGGGATAAAGTTAGAAATCAATAACATAAGTAAAACTGTAAGATTTATAAAATTGTAGAAATTAAACTACACCTTCTTAAATGATCAGTGAATGAAAGAAGAAATCAGAGGGGAAATTAGAAAATACTTAAAGATGAATAAAAATAAAAGTATAACATATCAAAACTTATGGAACACAGCAAAAGCAGTGCTAGAGAAAATTCATAGTCATAAATGCTTACAGTAAACAAACAAGAAAGATCTCAAAGCAACAACCCAACTTTACAACTTAAGTAACCAGAATAAGAACACACTGATGACAAAGCTAGCAGAAGAAGGAAAAAATAAAGATGAGATATCAACAAAGTAGAGAAAGAAAAACAGAAAATATCAATGAAACCAAAAGTTAGTTCTTTGAAAAGATCAATAAAATTGACAAAGCTAGCTAGATAGACTAAGAAAAAGAGAAAATACTCAAATTTCTAAAATCAGAAATGAAAGTGGGAACATACTCCTGATTCTCTAGAAATAAAAGTAATTTTATTTGAGGATTGTGAACAATTGTAAGCCAACAATTTTATTTGAGGATTGTGAACAATTGTAAGCCAACAAATTGAATGGCATAGATGAAATGAAAAAATTCCTAGAAACACAAAACCTACCAAGACTAAATCTGAATAGACCTATGATTAGTAAGGAGACTGAATAAGTAATTTTTTAAAATTCTAACAAAGAAAAGCCCAGGACATAATGGCTTCATTGGCAACATCTACCAAACATTTAAAGAAAAACTAATAGCAATTCTGTTCAAAGTTTTCCAAAACATTGAAGAGGAGGGAACACTTTCTAATTAATTCTATGAATTCAGTATTACCTTTATACCAAAGTCAGGCAAATAAGTTACAGAAAAAGAAAACTACAAACCAATATCCCTTATGAAAATGGATGCAAAAATCCTCAAGTAAATACCTGCAAACTGAATTCAGCAGCACATTAAGAGGATTATGTGCCATAACCTAGTGGGATTTATTCCTGAAATGCAATGATGGTTCAAAATATAAAAATCAACTAATGAAGGAAGTTTGAAAAAATCCACATGATCATAGCAATTGAGGCAAATAAAAAGCATGTGACAAAATTTAACACTCTTTTTAAATAAAAACTCATAACAAACTAGAAATAGAAAAAAGTGACTTCAACATAATTAAAGCCACATATGAAAAATCCACAGTGAATATTTTACTGCCTAGTGAAAGACTGAAAGCTTTTCCTCTGAGATCAGGAACAAGAAGAAGAGGCCTGCTTTCACTACCTCTATTAAACATTATATATTCTAGCCAGATAATAAGGCAAGAAAAAAATAAAAGGCATCTAAGATGCCTTTTATTGTAAAGAAGTAAAATTATTTCTGTTTATGGCTGATATAATCATATATTTAGAAAATTCTAAAGAATTCATACCAAAAACCTCTTAAAGCTAATAAATGAATTCACAGTAGCAGAATACAAAGTCAACACAGAAAAACCAGTTACATTTGTATACACTAACAATGAACAATCTAAAAATAAACTTATTAAAACAATTTCATTTTCACTAGCATCACAAGAATAAAATACTTACAAATTAACTTAACCAAGGAGGTTAAAAACATATACAATGAAAAATACAAAACATTGCTGAAATATTTTTTTTTAACTTTTATTTTAGATTTGGGGGTATAAGTGACGATTTCTTACACAGGTAAACTCACAGCACAGGGGTTTGCTGTACAGATTATTTCCTCACCCAGGAATTAAGCCCAGTACCCAATAGTTATCTTTTCTGCTCCTCTCCCTCCTCCCACTCTTCACCCTCAAGTACACCTGTGTCTGTTGTTTTCTTCTTTGTGTTCATAAGTTCTCAGAAATAAATTTTACAAGACAGAAATAAATGGAAACACATCCCATGTTCATGGATTGGAAAACAAATATTGTTAAGGTATCAATATTACCCAAAGCAATCTATTCAATGTAATCCCTCATCAAAATCCCAGTGATGATTTTATAGAAATAAAAAAACCCATCCTAAAATTTATATGGAATCTCAAGAGCCCCAAATAACCATAATAATATTGAAAGTAAAGGACAAAGATGGAGGACTCACATTTTCTGATTTCAAAACTTACTACGATGCTACAGTAATTAAAACAGTGAGCTCCTGGCATACAGATAGACATATAGACCAAAGGAATATAATAGAGGTTCAGAAATAATCTGTCACATATTTGGCAAATAAGTTTTGACAAGGATGCCAAGATCATTCAATGGAAAATAAAACAGTCTCTTCAACAAATGTGCTTAAAAATATGAATATCCACATGAAAAAGAATGAAATTGTACTCTTACCTAACACCACATGTAAAAATCAACTTAATATGAATTAAAGTTCTAAATGCAAAATTTAAAAGTATAAAGCTCTTAAGAAAAAATGTAGGGCCAAGGCTTTATGACGCTGGATTTAGCAATGATTTCTTGGATATGACACCAAAAGCCTGGATGACAACAATGATAAAAATACATAAATTAGGCTTTATTAAAATTTTAAAGTATTTGTGCCTCAAAATACAATATCAACAGAGTAAAAAGGTAACCAACCAATTGGAAGAATATATTTTCAAGTTATATGTCTGATAAGGTATTAATATCCAGAATATATAGAGAACTCCTAAAACTCAACCAAAAACCAAACTAACTGATTAAAAAATGGGCAAAAAACTTGAGTAGACATTTCTCCAAAGAAAGTATATAAATAGCTATTTTCTTTAAAAAACACAGAAAATAACGAGTGTTAGTAAGAATAAGAAATTAACTGGAACCCTTGTGCACTGTTGCTTGGAATATAAAGTGATTCAGCTACTGTGGAAAACACTGTCATAATTTATCAAAGCAAAAATAGAATTAGCATATTATCCAGCAATTCCACCTTGGGATATACACCCAGTGAATTGAAGGCAAGGCCTTAAACAGGTATTTATACACCCATGTTCAGAGCAGCATTATTCACAATAGCTAAGATGTGGAAGCAACACAAATGTTCATTGACAGAGGAATGGATAAGCAAACTGTGGAAAAGGGATGCAATGGAATATTATTCAGCTGTTATATAAGAAGGAAATTCTGACACATGCTGCAATATGGAGGAACCTTAAGGACATTATGCTAAATTTATAAGCCAGACATAAACGGCCAAATACTGTATGAATCCAATTACATGAGATACCTAAAGTAGTCAAAATCATAGAGAGAAAGTAGAATGGTGGTTGCCAGGGGCTTTGTATAGGGTAAGTGGAAATTTATTATTTAATACGTAACATTTTGGTTTTACAGAATGAAAACTATGACGATGAGTGGTGGTGATAGCTACACAACATTATGAATGTCTTTCATACCTTTGTGTGCTTAAAATGGTTAAAGTGGTAAATGTTATGTTATGTGTATTTTACCGTAATTTTAAAACTTGGGAAAACATCTGTCTTCTGAGCTTCAAACAGTGATCATTTAAAATCTCTGCAGCGCCTCCATGGAATACAAAATCAAGAATCCTTTTATATTCTGTGGACAGATCTTTGGATACCATTTAGTCAAGCAGTATGAAGGAAAAGTTGCATATCAGTTAAGTTTTAGCAGAAAAGTAGAAAACTAGAATAATTCAGAAATTTGGAAAAGCAGAACCAGTAAGAGATTGTGTGTGTGTGTGTGTGTGTGTGTGTGTGTGTGTGTGTAAGATATTTCTTAGATAACTGACACGCAATTGTGGAATCTGGTTAAGCAGTCTCTGTAAGTTTCTGTGTCTATGTCTGATACTAGATTCTAAAGTCTTTAGAGCAGGCAGTTAGGAATGGAAGATCATGAGCATGCTGGAACCTAAAAACATTAGCTGAAGCCCCACAAAGATGAATTGGAAACCACATCTATTCTTGTTCACTATGACCTTGGTAATAAGGGTATCCTGAAGAAGCCAGGACCCTTCATCATGGAGCTAAGCACATAGTTCTAGTCTTGGAGTCAGAGAAGCTAAAGAGGAAGGTAAAGCACTTAAAGGTCAATATGCTACTTCACACCAAGAAGGTGAATCAGCAGATCAGCAACAAAACGTGTGAGCTACAAAATTGCTGCTGCCTTTCTTCTGCCATCCAGATCCCCCCAAATCTTCTTTCTGCCCTACTCTAATACAAGAACATACAACAAAGTGAATTCTGGGGAGGATAGTTCATCCTAGCCAAGTTGACACATTACACAACCAAAACACACACTTTGCCAACTTATCTCTCATACACATCTACTTAAACCATACCTAATCTCCAGCTCATGACAATAACAGAGTTATACCTCTGATTCAAGTATCTTACATATAACAAAAACCATACTAACCCTTTGCCCAAAAGATGTTACAAAGTCCCTCTTTTTTTTTTTTTTTTTTTTTTGACCTTGAATGGTTTTTACTCTTCTCCTACCGAATTCACATTCCTCCTTGGATATCCTCTAATACAAACACTGAGATAAAAAGTTAATTATCATTAATGCATTTTACTTTAAAAGATAAAAGCAAAAGAGAGGAATTAAACACAAATATTTGATGAATATATAAGGTCATGATGTAACTTGGAATGATTTGTGACTCCCCATACGTACCAGAAATGTCTGGATTGACAGCCATGTGTAATTCCCTGCCCAGTTGCATGCCTCTGTCTGTTGACACACCTGACACTTGCCTTGGTCATGACAAGTGTGAAAATGTAGTAGTATAGAGCCTACAACAGGGATTCATCAGTTCACCAAGCTGCAGAGGACTGGGAATTACCCACATCAAAACCAAGGTCAGGACTACATCTGCTTCATAAGGCTGCCCATTTCAATATTTTGTTTGGTTTTTGTTGTTGTTGTTGTTGTTTGTTCTTTGTAGAGATGGGGTCTTGTTATGTTGCCCAGGCTATTCTCAAACACCTGGGCTCAACTAATCCTCCTGCTCCAGCCTCCCAAAGTGCTGGGATTACAGGCGAGAGCCTCCACACCCAGTCCATTCGAATGTTTTGATAATTAGTTGCTTCTGAATGTTATTGATCATAACAATCATAGAAACCATTTATTAAGTGCCTTCATCAGAGGCATTTGGGCCAGAGCAACTGTATCTTGAATTGAAACTGGGTAAAATAAGGCTGAGACCTACTGGGCTGCATTCCCAGACGATTAAGGCATTCTATGTCACAGGATGAGATAGGAGGTCGGCACAAGACCCAGGTCATAAAGACCTTGCTGATAGAAACAGTTTCCAGTAAGAAAGCTGGCGAAAACCCACCAAAACCAAGATGGCCAAGAGAGTGACCTCTAGTTGTCCCCCACTACACTCCCATCAGCACCATGACAATTTACAAATGCCATGGCAACATCAGGAAGTTACCCTATATGGTCTAAAAGGGGGAGGCATGAATAATCCACCCCTTGTTTAGCATATCATCAAGAAATAACCTTAAAAATGGGCAACCAGCAGCCTTCGGGGCTGCTCTAGGGAGTCGCCATTCTTTTGTTCCTTTGCTTTCCTAATCAACTTGCTTTCACTTTACTCTTCGGACTCACCCTGAATTCTTTCCTGCCCGCCATCCAAGAACCCTCTCCTGGGTCTGGATCGGGGCCGCTTTCCTATAACATCTTTGATGTGGCTTGGGTGACCTTCATGTGTATTGTTTATTCCCATTTTATATGTACAGAAACTGAGGCTCAAAGGAGGTCTGTTACCGGGAATGCCCAGTTTACACATGGTTAAGGTGAGAGCTCAACCCAGATTAGTTTGATGTTAAAGTCTCTGTGCTTAACCATCAAATTTTCCTTCCTTTCGAGACACTTGCCCATGTTTTTTTCTAAAACTAGTCAAAGAACGTATCTTACTCAGGCTTTTTCAAGGCAAGTCCATTTTCTAGAAGCTTTCTATCCCCACTTCTGGTGAATATCAGGCTGCCTTGTTTGCCCTCAGATCATTCATTCATTCAAAATGCATTTACTTATCAAATATTTATAAAGTTTATACCATATGTCAAGCACCGTTCCAGGCATTAAGGATACAGCAGTGAAAAAGACAACAAGACCCCTGCTCTTAAACAGGAGTAAGATGGAAAATATACAAGCAAATGAAGAAGCTAAACAAGAAAATCTGATGAGAAAGATTAGCTATAAAGGAAACAAATAGAATGATGTGACAGTTTATGTTTAGTTACTGATTTCAACATAATTCATATTTTCATTTGATCTATACACCTTATAATATAACCTAATGTTCTATTACATTAGGTTATGGCTTGGTGCCTGAATTCTGAATGCTCTCCTCACAGACAACTTTTGTGTGTTTTACCAGGGAAGAATTGGAGCACTGATAAATTTTAATTAGTTGAATTCACTTGTGGTCTGTTAAGTCTTAATGTCGTTCAAGAGGGAGAATTTCCCAGCACATGGATTGTTGCTAACACCTCTTGCAGTGTCACGACATTGAGCAAGTTTAATAGTTCTTGAGCTATGCAAGCTTTAATCCAGATTTCTTCAGTGAATATGTGATGCCATCTGAGTGGACTTCACAGATTGAGGACCTCTACCCAAGTCTTCATTAAAAATGGCTGAGATTGGCCGGGCATGGTGACTCATGACTGTAATCTCAGCACTTTGGGAGGCCGAGGCGGGTGGATCACCTGAGGTCAGGAGTTTGAGACCAGCCTGGCCAACATGGTGAAACACCATCTCTACAAAAATACAAAAATTATCCAGGCGTAGTGGCGGACGCCTGTAATCCCAGCTACTCGGGAGGTTAAGGCAAGAGAATTGCTTGAACCTGGGAGGTGGAGGTTTCAGTGAACTGAGACCAGGCCATTGCACTACAGCCTGGGCGACAAGAGTGAGAGTCCATCTCAAAAAAAAAAAAAAAGGCTGAGATTATGCTTAAATGGATATCGTGAAGTAGTGCAAATTGAAGTTCGTGTGAATGAAAGAAACACATTCTTATCTTCAATCAAACAATTTTTATCCAGTGTTAGGCTTAGGCAATAGTTTTCACCAGGGTGATTTCATCCCCCAGGGTACATTTGATAAAGTATAGAGACATTTCTGATGTTCACAACTTGCAGTGGGGGAGGGTGAGTACAGGGATCACCCAAGTGGACAGAAGCCAGGAATGCTTCTTAACATCTAGCAATGCACAGGACAGCTACCCACAACAAAGAATAATTAAAATTTCAATAGTGCTGAGGCTGAGACACACTGGGCTTCAGAATGTTTGACCTCTTTTGAGACCAAGAGTCTGGAAGACCCTCTTGCACATAAAAATCTAAAATTCTACATAGAACTGAGAGGACTCAGCTGCACATACACTGTCAGAAGGAAAAGAAGCCATGAACCCATAAAAGGCATTGACTAATCCTTAAGCAGATTGAAAATGATCCCTCCTAAATCACCAACAGACCTCAGAAGCTGACTAAAATCTATAGCGAGGGAATCATTGCATCCTGGAGAAATCTATGGTAACATGTTGAGGATGAAGCATTGCAAAAATCCAACCAGGAGCTACATGAAGCACAGGGCTGAATCTGCATAATTTTAACAAGTGCATTTAACAAATGGATTTCTACTCTTTCTCAACTTCCTCCCTTCTCTTCCTCCTCTCCAAATTCAGAGGGCTGGGGATGCTGGAAGATAATCAAGGTGGAAGGTAAGAGGGGGTAGATGAAAAGGAAAAGAAATCATGTTTGATTCTTATTCTCTAAACCCTGGATGGGAGGAAGGTGAGGAAAAAGAAGGGTCAGAGTTAGGGGCTGTGGAGGGGAGAATCCTAAGCCTATGGCCCCTTTTCTTCCTCCAAACCCTTCTCTGCATCCACCTCTGGCTTTTTCTTGTGAGATTCACAGAATAAAATATCAGAGGAGAGGGAAATTAGAGATTTTCTTACCTGTATTTCCCCAAATATGAAGCAAACTACTTGTGGCACAGAGATGAATGTAGATTATTTGCAGATGCGGCATAAAGTGCTATTCGAGAGAACTATTTGATGGCAATTATCAAGAATTTTTGACCTTATTTTTCCCTCTGCCTGAAATGCTCTTCCCCAGATCTTTGTATGTTCTGACTTCTCATCTTTCAGGTTTTAGCTCAAAAGCTTCCAAGAGATCTTTCCTGAGCACCTTAGCAAAAGCAGTGCAACACTTCCATACACATACACAACCCTCTGGATTTCATTACCTTAGTTTGCTTTCTTTGTAGCACTTCCCACTCTCTGAAATCTTGTTATTTATTTAGTTATTTTGTTGCCCATCTTCCTTTCCTCTGCCCTCTAAGAATCAAGTTCCATAAAGATAAGTACCATCTTTATCATGCTTAAAGTTGCACAGGCCCTAAGGACTCACAACTGAGTCTGGAACGTAGTAGGTTCTCAATATAAATCTGCTGAAATCAATTACCATTTATCCTCCCAATTAAGTTTGGTGCACTCCTTAAAGCTAAACAAATTCTCTCTTGAAGGGAGATGATGCTGCACACCTGCAAGGTCGCCATGCTCAGTTTCTGTATTCACAAAGCGCAGGGACTGGCAGGGGAGGTGAAGAGGGAAGAATAGGGAAAGAAAAATGCAGGAGCCATAAAGACAAGCAGAAGTCAGAGGTGTATGGAGTTCCAGACTTTAAGGAAACGCACCCAGCCTGCCCCAGGTGACAGGGATTTTGTAGTTGCAGTGAAAGACCTTGAGTCAGTGGGAGTCCTGGCAAGACAGTGGCTCACCCAGTGCCTTGAAAATCTGCCCAAGCCTAGAAGCATGGGTGCATCGAATATTTGCTAACTGATATTCAGTGTCTCATTGCCTCACTCTGGGATCCTGAGACCTGCAATTTCCACTTACTGTGAGGAAGCCCTCCAGAGCCCAGAGGGGATTTTCCAGCAGAGGCAGCCCTCAGACGAAGATGAAAATCTTTCTTCTTTGGAAAGGGCTATTTATTGATTCAGAAGACAGGACTAAGGCATGAGAAGCACCGAGCCTATTCCATTCTCTCCCATGCTACCCAGAGAAAACTATCAAGGGTTCTCCTAGAGTGCAATAAGGAGTTAAGCACAGCCACCATCGTAAACACCTGCTGTGGACCAGGTTGCGCATACATGCAACTACATGTACCTAAATAGATACGTGGTAAAACATGTGTGCGAACATATCTTTTTAATTATTCACAGTGTCTCTCCTCCATCTCATTCCAAAAGGGATTTGAGGTGTCTTATGCAAAAGTCACATATATTATGAGGAGTAAAATGAGAATAAGAGGAGGGCACAGTTCCGAGCAGCAGGAAAGTCTCTGGGCCAACCATGTGCCCTTTCTCCAAGACAACTGTGTCTTAGGAAACACAAGTGTTGTTTGAAGGAAGTGGCAGTGGGCAGTGTGAGGTCTGGATTCAGACAAATCTGGTTTAGCTACAAGCTGCACTACTCAGCCTTAGGTACCTTACTCCATGTCTTCTAATGCCCTTATCCCTTACATTAGGAATGACTTTACTCACCTCCTGGCACCGGGGATTTAAAGGAGTTAATGGAATGGACCAGGTAGGCATTCAATAACTGTAAGTTTTATTTTTTAATTCATGTTTTCCCGTCTATTTAAAGCTTTTTTACTTTTTTTTGGGGGGGGGGGCGGCCGGGGAGACGGAGTCTCATCTGTCACCCAGGCTGGAGTGCAGGGCATGATCTCTGCTCACTGTAATGTCCACCTCCCGGGTTCAAGCAATTCTCCTGCCTCAGCCTCCCGAGCAGCTGAGACTACAGGTGTGTGCCACCACGCTCAGCTAAATGTTGTATTTTTAGTAGAGATGGGGTTTCACCATGTCGGCCAGGCTGGTCTCGAACTCTTCACCTTGTGATCCACCCACCTCGGCCTCCCAAAGTGCTGGGATTACAGGTGTGATCCACCACGCCCAGCCAACTTTTTACTATGTTAAAGTATAATAAAACAGTTATTAAAGTACCATGCACAGTTTTCTTGACAAAGTCCCTGCTTATAAGGAAGCTGGCAAATCTCAATTAGTCTGCAGCTGTATGTTGGGATGTGCGTCCTCTGGAAAGAACCCAGGATAACTGTGGGTCAGGTACCCAGACCTTTACCATGCATCCCCTCAACACACAACACTGTGGGACCGTAGTGTCCACTGCACAGAAAGAAGACTGAGACTCAAATTGTGTGAAAGGTTTGCCTAGACTCTCACAGTTAGTATGCCGTAAGACAGGGACTTGAATGTACTGATTCTAAATCTCATGCTTCTACCTCCCTTCTCTTCTCTTGCAAGTCTATCTGAGCCAAAGGATCTGCCTTATATCGCAAATCAGGTCTAAAGTGGTGTTTGCTAAATCTTCATTCTCTGGAATGAGCCCAGACCTCAGTCCTGGGAGTAGCTGAGTCCTCAGTAACTACTTTTGGAAGCTGCAACAGCCTAATCTCTCACTCCTGACTTTTCCATAAAAACATCTATAGTTCCTCCACAGCTGCGAAGTTCTCATTGGGTGGTCTGTCTGTCACTCCATTATATGGCTCAATGAGCCCACTCGGGGCAACCATGGTTATCTCATAATGGAGCCTGAGTTTCAGAGGGAGCTAAATCTTTAGGTCAGAATTACCTCTCCCTACCACACTGCTCTCTCTTAGCTCAACTATAAGACAGAGTACGTTTTGTTTAGGCTTCACTCAGGGTAGCAAAGTATTTACACTCCGCGAAGCATGTAGCAGCTAAGATCAATTGAGAACCCCTGATTTGTATGTCCTACTTAACACTCACTCCAAGTGTATATGTTCCCTGAGCAAAGTGTCAGGGGAAACCATTAGAATTCTTTGACTCCGTTTTCCTCACTCTCTGAACTACATAGTTGAATCATCATAGCCTATATGCATTTCATTATGGGCAATGCCTAGCGATGGAGCCCTCATTTAGTGTTTGACTATCTCAATCCACTTTTGGGGCTTCTCTTCCACCTATACCCTTAAGTGTTCTCTGAGAATTTCTTGTTGTATTCTGTGCTCCTCCTTTGCTGAAGACTATCTGGAACCTCAGTCCTATCCCCAGTCTTGCCCCTTTTACGTTCTGATGACTTTCAGATCTGTGCTTCTGCCCAGAATTCTCAGCTGAGTTCAGGTGCCATATAGCTTGCTGCCTCTTGGGGTGTACCCCACAGAATTTAAACTCAGAGGCTCACCTTAGCAGTAATTACCCTCTGTGCAACCTGTCACCCCAAACGAAGGCTTCCTCCTTCATTCTAAGCGAACAAGCCAGAAAACGGGAACTACGCAACCTCTCTTGTCCACCCTTCCTTTACAGCCCATCCAAACTCCGGGTTCTGTAGATTTTGCCTCCTAAAATTCTTTGGGATTCATTCTGTCTTGGTTGCTGTGATAAAACAGAATTGTGATATAACAGCTTAAGAGCAGACGTGAGCTATTTTCATATGATTTTGGATTCTTGGTTCCTAGACATAAAAATCTGACTAATGGATAACGTGATCATTAAGAGAATGAACATGGGAGAGAAAATGGGCCTTGTTTTTAATGCGAGCTCTTCCACATAATGGTTGTGTGACTTTAGCCAATTTACTCAGCCACTCTGCGACTCAGTTTCCTTATCTACAAAATGGATAATATTACCTATCACCTTTAGAGCATATACTTTATGCCAGGCATATTCTAAATGCTGTATATGGATTAACTCATTTAACATTCCCCAAAGTGTCTGAGATAGCTATTATTATTACCCTCATTTTATAGATGAGTAAACTGAGGCAAAGAGAAGTTACACACCTGCCTGCCTCCATTCAGCTAGCAAGCAGTAGAGCTGGGTTCTGGCTCAGATGCTCTGGCTCCAGAGCCCTTGCTCTTTTTTCGTTTGTTTGTTTGTTTGTTTGTTTTGTGAGACAGAGTCTCGCTCTGTCGGCCAGACTGGAGTGCAGTGGCATGATCTCGGCTCACTGAAACCTCCACCTCCCCGGCTCAAGCAATTCTCCTGCCTCAGCCTCCAGGGTAGCTGGGATTATAGGCGTGCGCCACCTCACCCGGCTAATTTTTTTATTTTTAGTAGAGACAGGGTTTCACCATGTTGGCCAGGCTGGTCTCAAACTCCTGACCTCAGGTAAACCACCTGCCTCTGCCTCCCAAAGGGCTGGGATTACAGGTGTGAGCCACCACGCCTGGCCCAGAGCCCTTGCTCTTAACCACCAGGTAATAAGACTTATCTCAAGGGACTGTTAGGAGGATTCAGTTCATGCATGTAAAATGCTTAGCACAATACCTGGTACACAGTAAGTGCTTGACAATTAGTTACCATATATACCCAATAATGGGCTTCCAGTCTCACAAGGAACACAAGGGTTTTAGTGATATATTTTCCTAAAGATAGAGATTCTAGATGGCTTTGCTTATCAGTTTCATTCCTTGGGAACCTATGGCTGATTAATTGACACACATCTCAAACCAATCTTAAAAATTTGATTACTGCACCTGCTCTGCTGTCTCTTATGATGACCAAACCCTCTCTTCCCTTTTGGTAATTAACTACACCATATGGGTCTAGCTATCTGGACTCATTTCTCCCCCACTGAGTTCAGGGAGCCTATATCATTGGCATCCCTTGTTTTTTGAGGTTAGCCAATAAAATGTTAGGCATGAGTGTGTGTATTTTGTCAGTTCATTGCTTCATTTTTGTAGCCTTTCATTCACTCATTTATTTTTCTAATAATATTCATTGAATGCTGACTTTTAAAGATCCTGCTTTGAATTTACTTTGAAAGTTTTTAGCTCCTTCTCTTTCCTATTTTCCTTCACTCCCCTAGCAGAGTAAGGCAATTCCCCAGGGCCAGGGTAGCTTTTCTTGCCATTCCTCTGTCACCACCCCCTCCTTCTACAACTCAGAGTAGAGGCATACAATGCACTTTATGAAGGACACAGGATAATAACAAAATCGCTGATAATGCTAAAGATAGCTTTTAATGAATCTTGTTTCTGGGTATTACTGGAAGCATTTTTGCTGGCAAGAGAGACCTTTTCAAGCTCCAAGAGTTTCACATTTGGAGACTTTTACAGCATTGGGAGGGTTGTTTAGTATTGGCTGAAAAAACATTTCCTTTGACAAGAGCTAAATCTAATTTGTTAAACTGGTTGCTTTTGTTTTTCTGGTTCTATTATTTTTTTAAAAATCTGTATACTTTCCTGGATGCAAAAATAGCCAGGGTACATTTAATTTTTTGCTTTTTTTTTTTTTTTTTTTAACTCCCTTGACTGTTGACAGCCTGTGCTGTTGAGTGCAGAAATGAAGCCTCTTTTCTTATTAAAATGCACTGAGTTTCCAAGGTAGGCACTGGGGGTTTGCAGGTGCACTGTCTCATTTACAGGGGATTCTATTGGGATGGGGCCAGATTGCACAGCCCTCGGACCCCTTGCTGAGTCATCTCAATAGTGACCTTTCACTCATTCTTCCTGAATACCTTTTGGGTGCCAGCTGCTTTGACATTGTGACTTAGTGAAGGAATAAATGTCATTCTGCTACCTTTCGTACATGAAGTCACTGAATCTCACTCATTCTTTTATTCATTTATTCAATAAATATTGGTTGAAGACCCCCTATGCGCCGGACATCATTCTAGGTTCTGGCAATGTAGCAGTGAACAAATAAATGAAAAATCTTTGCCCATGATAAGCTTAAATTTTAGTAACAGGAGCCAGAAATCAAATAATAAATACAGATGAACTCTCATAGTGGCAAGAGCTATGGAAAAATAGCAGAGAAATTGACAGGGAAACTTGGGAGTTGCAATTATATGGAAAGGGGCTTCACTAAAATGATAGAATTAGAATAAAGACTTGAGGGACATGAAAGAGTTGGTGATATAGATATCTGGGGGTAGGGAAGGGGCATTTTTAGACAGAAAAAATGTAAGTGCAAAGGCACTGGGGCCAGAATGCTTAACATATAGGAAAGCAGCAAAGACCAGAGAGACGGGAGCGAAATGAGCAAGGCAGAAAGTACAAGGCAGTGGAGTCAGGGAGGTGATCCAGGTTCTGCAAGGGTGTCGAGGACACTGCAAAGATGTTGGCTTTGATGCTGAGAGTATGGGGGGCATCTGAGGGTTTTAACGGAGTGATATGACTTGACCTGCACAGTCTGCAGCTGGGACTCAGTCCTCTCCATCCAAAAGCTTGTGTGTTTTCCTGTACTCTGACACTACTTCCTCCTCTTAAATTTCAGTATAATTTTTTGCGTATGTACCTGTCTGTCCCATGAGACTGTGGCTCTTCCAGAGTATAGGCTGAAGCTTGATCTACTGAGCTTATTCTCTAGTCCTGACATGATGTAAGGACTCAGCAAAGACTTGTATGGAAAAGACCATTTCGATACCTAGGAAAAGAAAAGGGAAGGCTTGATTATTAAAAAAAAATAATAATAATAAAATAATGCCTTTTGCAGCAACATGGATGGATCTGGATATCTTAAGTGAAATGAGGCAGAAACAGAACAAGAAATATTACACATTGTCACACATAAACGGATGTTAAAACATGTACATGTCATAAAGAGCGGAATAACAGACAACAGAGACTCAGAAGGGTGAAGGGATGGGAGGGGGTGGAGGATAAGAAATTACTTAATGGGTAACATGTGTGTTATTCAGGAGATGGATACCCTAAAGGCCCTGGCTTGACCACTGTGCAATCTCCACGTGACACAACATTGCACTTGTACCCGCTACGTATATACAAATTTTAAAAAGCAGACTTCAAAATTGGTGTTTTAAAATGAGGAGAAAACAAGCAAAATATAACCATAAAATATATGCACATATTCTTTTCTTTCCATGTGTTTCAGTGTTTTTCACCTGTAGATAAAATTCAGACCACTAATAATCTCAGGGTAATCATTTTGTATTAGTCATTTTAAATTTAATATTGGGACCTAAGCATTTTCCAACATTTCTATAGATCTTTTGTACCAAGCTTTTAAACAACTGATCAATATAGCCTTATAATGCTGTGTCATAATTCACTACCAGTTCAATTTTTGGTCATTTAGAAGCCTTCCAGATAGGCGTATTTTGTTTCTTTTTGTTAATATAGATAATCCAGCAAAGAACATCTTCATGCATGTAGCTTTTTAATTTTGTTGTCTTCTTTTCTCAGGCTACATTCCTAGAAGTGAGATTCTCGGATCAAAGGGTATCAATACAGAGTACTTACTCTTTAGGACTTTCATTTCAATTTCCAATAATTACTGGAATAATTAGTGCAATTGTCATTACATGCATGGATCCCAGTATTGCCTTTCCAGTTCAAGCTGATGAAATTGCCTTGATTCTTTCTATATTCTAAGAGCGCTAAGGGTAAAGCATGCAGACATTATATGATAATAGTAAAATCTATCCTTTGCCCAACATCTATTCTGCATCATTTTTCATTTAATCTTTACAATAGCCCTCACTGGCATTGAACAAATGCTCTTGTTCATGTTGAACGAGGGAGGAAACCAAGCCACAAGAGATCCATAACTTGCCCACAATCCCAGATGCAGATGAGAGATTCAACCCAGCTCTCTCAGACTCTTTCCTTTATGTCACACGTCAGCCCATGAGTAAAGCAGTGTCTCTTCCATCTAGGTGTCCTCAACTTAGTGTGGGAGAGGCTGTGTTGGTGTATGATCACAATGAGTTACAGTGCGGATCTGCTAAAGGATCAGAGGTAGCACCCGATGTCACAATCATTAGATCTGTCACAGTGGGGCAGAAAAGACTTCATAAAAGAGGTGACAGTGGAGAATAGGAATTTTCCCAATACAGAAAATGTGAGAAGCCATTTCAGAAAAAAAGAATATTGTGTTAAAAAACTCAGAGGTAGGCCTGGTGCAGTGCTTCATGCCTGTAATCGCAGCACTTTGGGAGGTCAAGGTGGGTGAATCATTGGAGGTCAGGAGTTCGAGACCACCCTGGCCAACATGGTGAAACCCTGTCTCTACTAAAAATACAAAAAGTTAGCCGGGTGTGGTAGCTGGCACCTGTAATCTCAGCTACTCGGGAGGCTGAGGCAGGAGAATCACATGAACGCAGGAGGCAGAAGTTGCAGGTTGCAGTGAGCCAAGATCGTGCCATTGCACACTAGCCTGGGCAACAAGAGTGAAACTCCTTCCAAAAAGAAAAGGAACAATGTGACATATATGGAAACACCCAGAAATGTGATGAGAAGGGAATGGCACAAGCCATGGACAGAGGATTAGTCTGGAGCCTGGAGCTGGAGCAGAAAGTGGAGCTGATACCCTCCCATCCCCTTATACATGGTCTGGGCTTGATATTGTAAATCAGTTTTTCTCAGTTCTGGCTGCACCTCAGGATCATTGGGGCAGATTTTAGTTTCAGGTTATGTAAATTTTTTTAATATATGAATTCTAGACCAACTGGATTAGCATCTTTGCAGGTGGGACCCCGGGTGATTCCACTGTGCTGCCAAGATACAAATTTCCCAAAATAAGAGAAATTCATATACTGTCAAATACAGAATAAAGTTTATACCCTTATATAATCTAAGAGCAGAAAGGGAGCATCAGAATCAGCTCAGTGTTTGGAATACCCCTCCTGGAAGCTACCTGAGTGCACACTGTGTAGGAGATGTACGGTCAGGCATTACAGCATCTAATGAGATGATCTTGCCCTGGCTGTGATGTCAAAGAGGACGGGTGGTTTCCTGGAACTGAGCTTCCCAAAATGTGCTGCATAGTGGCATTACCTGGGGAGATTTGAGAAGTCCCCATGCCTAAGCATCACCAAAGTCAAAATCTTTGCTGATGGGACCAAGACATCAATTTCCGAGGTCCCTAGACGATCTCATTTTGTAGCCGAGTTTGAGAATCGGTGTCCTAGAACCCTGAAGACCAGCAGCATTCGTATATCCTGAGAGCTTGTTGGAAATGGAGCATTTCAGGCCCTATCCCCTACCTACTGAATCAGAATCTGCACTGTAACAAGATCTCTAGGGGATTTGTGTGCACATTAGAAATCAGGAAACAGTGTTCCTAGGCAGGTATCTTAAAAGGCAATATCAACATTAGGTAAAATAATTCTTACAAAAATTTCCATATTGTGGGGATATAATAATAAGTCAAATTCCCTTTAATTTGCAACTGTAGGATTTAGCTGGTCACCACGTGTCTACGTTGCTGGACTCTGTGTGTGTGAGTTGTGTATGACGAGTTCTGTATTTTTCTGGCCTTGGTTGGGATTTTATGATGATGTTTGGTGTATGTCCATCTATATGTTTAGATGATTATATGAAGTTGACCTGTCCTTTGTGTGTGTGTGTCTGAGTGTCTGAGGGAACCTAATTGTGTGTGTGTACCCTTGCTTGTTTTTGTGTTTTGCACTTCAGAGTTTCCGAGGGGGGCGCTATCGACATTTTGAATAGGCTGGTTTCAGAGTGGGTCTGTAGCAGGGGTCCTCAGTCCCCTGTTAGGTTCCTGTTAGTAACCAGGTCACGCAGCAGGGGGTGAGCAGCAGGCAAGGTGTATTGTATGCCGCTCCGCATCACTGGCATTATTGCCTGAGCTCCACCTCTTGTCAGACCAACAGCAGCATTAGATTCTCATAGGAGCGTGAACCCTACTGTGAATTGTACATGCAAGGGATCTACGTTGCAGGCTCCTTATGAGAATCTAATGCCTGATGATCTGTCACTTTTTCCCATCACCCCCAGATGGGACTGTTTAGTTTCAGGAAAACACGCTTGGAGGTCCCACTGATTCCACATTACAGTGAGTTATATACTTATTTCATTATATGTTACAATGTAATAACAGTAGAAATAAAGTACACAGTAAATGTCATGTGCTTGAATCATCCCCACATCATCTCCCTCCCTGGTCCATAGAAAAACTGTCTCCCACAGAATCAGTCTCTGCTGCCAAAAGGATATACGTTGTGAGAGACCTAATGTCCTTTGACCACACACACTAAATATTATAGCACACACAGGTCATGTGATAATCATGCTCCCACACATTTCCAAAAGCCCCCTAGGGGGTTGAGAGCGTTACACATGTAAGTTACAAGTAAGTTTGGACTTTTGTATCCAAATCTTCTGCAAGTTGCTTTGTAGCTGAGAAGATCTCTGTGTGAGATGTGGTTGGAGGTGGGAAATGGTAACAGTTTGTGTCTAAAGGGAGAATCCTTTGTGTGTCTAAGTGTGTGTGTGTGCCCCTGAGTGTGTGAGTGCAGCAATCACTGTGTGCCTGTGCCTGTAGGCCTGGCTTTTTCTCAGACTGTGGTTCATAGACAATATCATGGAGCCATTTGAAGCAACACACAGATGTGCATACAGTCAGTCACACAGTGGGATCACTCACACAAGGAATCTCACCTTGGAGACCAATAGCTGCATAAAGCCATACTCATATGGCCAATCACACACCTGACGGGTTGCACACAGTCATACGCACACAGAATCATCATCCTTTTTAATGCCCAGATTCTAAGCCAGACTCAGGCACCAGCACAAAGAGAAGTGCCAGCATTCAAATCACACACACACAGCCCCCAAGGCAGGCTCTGTGCAGGTCCCAACCCCCGGAGGAACAAGAACTACAAACAGATTCTACAGAACAACACTCAAAGGGAAGCTCGAGTCCTGTTGTGCTGTGGGTGACCTTGAAAATGTTGCTTCTAATCCTCTGTTTAGAAAACTGAAAGGGTTTACATTGAATGATGAGACAAAGGGAAAGACCGAACCGCAGAGACTGGGACTGCTTGCCACTTGGATTCGGAGAAAACTCCTGAATTCAGGTTCCTGATGAGAAAATATCCTCCATGAAGACGGTCTGCTCTCCTCCCTGTGCCCAGCCCTGCTTCCTCTACACCCTCCCAGGGTTTCAGTCTCACTTCGTGTCACTTCTAACGTCTAGCAGTGCATCTTGGGAAATCCAGAGGAATCTTGCCTTCTGCTTACAACTCTTTAACTGAACCAATACTTGTATGCTCTGAAGGTGGGGATGCTGGGAGTGCATTTCTGGATTTTCTTTCACAAGGGGCTAAAGTATCCAATTATCATTGCATTTTGATTATTCACAACCAGAAGAATAGATGTTTCAAACGAGAAATAATCTCCATATCGTTTATATTGAATTTCAAAATATCATGTCCCCAGTTGGATAGAAAGTTAAATAAACTTTTTTCACACACGAACACTCAGATTCATTCAAATGCTCGGACCAAGCAGCGCACATGGAGATACTCTCAGAAACTCATTCCCTGAGCCCCACCAATGATGTGGCACATAAGGGAGACCCCGGTGCCCAGATGCACATAGGAGCTCAGATGCCATACGCAGCAACAACTGCACGTATGGAAACACATACACCCGACGCAGGCACCCCCAGCTGTGGATGCATCCACTTCCCTGGCCAACGCAGGCCTCTGCTTGGAAAGGAAGGCTTTCGCTTTTACTTATTTATTTGTTTTGAGACGGAGTCTCGCTCTGTCGCCCAGTCTGGAGTGCAGTGGTGCAATCTCAGCTCACTGCAACCTTCGTCTAGCAATTCTCCTGCCTCAGCCTCCCAAGTAGCTGGGACTACAGTCGTGCACCATCATGCAAGGCTAAATTTTTGTATTTTTGGTAGAGACAGGATTTCACCATGTTAGCCAGGATGATATCGATCTCCTGACCTTGTGATCTGCCCATCTCGGCCTCCCAAAGTGTTGGAATTACAGGTATGAGCCACCGCACCCAGCCTAGCTTTTGCTTTTACGGGAAGTCTCATAAAATCAACAGAAAGGCCAGTGCATTGGTGGTGAGGGAGGAGGTGGGACTTGACTCCAGAGGTGGGGCTCAAACTCCTGACCAGATTGAAGACTAGCTGAAACAAAGAAGAGTCTAAAGCACCTCTCCATAAGATGCAACCACCAGTGCCATGTTAGTTTACAATTGCCGTGGCACCACTCAGAAGTTACTGCCCCTTTCTGTGGCAATGGCCAAAGTTACCACCCCTATTCTAGAAACTTCTGAATAACGCTTTCCTTAAGTTGCATGTAATTAAAAGTGGGTATCAATATGACTGCAGCCCTGCCTCTGAACTGCTACTCTGGGCACACTGCCTATGGGGTAGCCCCACACTGCAAGGAGCGATACCGCTGCTGCTGCTGTACACTGCTGCTTCTGTGAAAATTGCTAACACCAACGGCTCACCCTTGAATTCTTTTCTGGGCAAAGCAAAGCACCCTCCCTCGCTAAGCCCCAGTTTTGGGGCTCACCTGTCCTGCATCAGTGGGAGTTGATAGCAACCACCTCAAAATATCCTCTAAAATAAATGATAATTTGGAGACATCAGAAAGTTAAACCTCATTCACAGTAGCAAGGAATATCAGAAGACATTCTACAACAAAGAGAGTGAGAATTTGTAAAATGTTTTCCCCCTTCCCTTTCAGCAATTATTTGTGAGCCTATTTGACCAAAGGACTATGTTTTCTTCCGAAGTCTTTGCTGTTGTTAATTTGTGGACAAATTGTTGTTGTTAATTTGAGTTGTTAATTTGTTGTTGTGAATTTGTGGACACAATGAGAGAAGAGATACTCAGCAGTGGCTCCATGTGCCCAGATCTTGCTGGGAAAGCCTCTCAGAGTCATTTTTCCTGCTGAGAGCTGGGGCTGTGGTTAGCACCGGCCCCATTACACCTTCCCTCAATCACTTACCAGAGAGGAAAGGGCCTCACAGAACTGAACTGGGTACATGGGGAGGGAGGAGAGAGATGTATCTTGGTAGAGAGATGGAGAGAAAGAGAAGCACAGAGAGAAAAAACAAAAAGAAAAGAGGGTGGGGAAGAAATAATGTGAGAGATGGAAAGAGAGGCAGAAAGTGACAGAATAGAATCTACGCATGCCAATTACTCATGAGACAAAGACAACATGTTTATGACAAAAGATCACAGTATGAGAGAAAACCTGTGTGTGTGTGTGCGGGTGTGTGAGTGTGTGTGCATGTGTGTGTGCATGTCTGTGTGTGTGTGCGTGTCTGTGTGTGTGTGCGTGTCTGTGTGTGTGTGCATGCACACATACACATGCAAGTCTGTCTAGAAATGGACAAGATGACGGGAAAAGAAAGCCAGAGAGGGCATGCAGAAAAGCATGCACAAGTGAAGCGAGAAGGCTTTAGAAATTCCATATGTAAGCATGAGAGTGTCTGAGAGAGAGGCTGAAAAAGACTGACTCATAGAGAGAGAGAGATCATATCAAGGAAAGTACAATGTTCCCTGAAATTGGTTCAATGAAGGAGCAATTCTCCAAAATCCAATTCACTCAATGATTTATTCTGGAAAACTATACAATTCATCTAATTACCAAAAATCCATTTCTTTTAAGTATGTATACAATTTCTGACAATTTCTATTAAAACAACTTTTGAAGTCTGGTAAAGATTTTAGTTAATTCATTTTCATTTTGGGTTACCAATAATATTTAAGGGAGTATTTAAATTTTATTTTTGCCAGTCCTGGTCTCTTCCTAGAGAAGAAAAGATAAAATGAGACTCTGCTGGAAAAGGGAAAAGAGAAGAGAGAGGAAGAGGGAATGAAACAAAACAAACCAACACAAAAAAACAGAGAGTCAGAAAGAAACGAGCATGAGGGTCAGAGAGAAAGGATCTGAAACATCAGAAAAAGGGGAGACTGATAGGCAGAGAGAGAGAACACTCTGGGGTAAAGGAATAAAATAAAATTTTATTCCCCATAGACCATTCCAAAGTACCCTATACAGAGTCATACAAACTTTACACATTGTAAAAAGAAATACATTGGTGGTAAATTAATACATTCAGAGCACTTGAAAAATTCATCATTTAGGGAAATAGTTTCTTGAAGATTTTTGTTCTTTGTTTTTGTCAAAGGTTCATTCAACAAATAATTTCTGAGATCTTCTCTATGTCAGGCTTCTCAGTTACAGGATACAAAAAAAAAAAAAGTTGAAGCTGTTCCTGGCCCATTGATTGAAGGAGGCTGCCCTGAGTTCTATGATGGAGTCAAGCCCCAGGCAATACGAGAGCTCTGGGAGCCAGCCCTACTCATGGCTGCCTGGAGAGGTGTTGTCTCGGGGAGCTTCAAGGACTGAGCAGGCAGAATCCAAAGGAGTTTGGAGGTGATGATGATAGAGTCCAAGATGGAGACCGTGAGACCAGAGCTGGAGCATTTGCACTTGGATCTGGTTGGGAAAGAAAAGCCAGGAGTCCCTGGTGATGGCCAGATTCTGTCCTAGAAGACTCGTTGGACAGTGAGTTTTCCAGTGGCAGAATAAATGGAAAAAGGTAAGTTAGAGAGAGAAATAATGAGATCAGTTTTGTATATTTGAGCTCAGGCCCTGGTCAGTCACCCTGGTGGAAGTAACCAGTAGGCCTCTGGGCACAGGACTGAGGCCTGGGAAGAGGTCAGGCTGGAGTGGAAGTTAACATCTCAGTGCAGAAATGATAGTCCAGGAAGTGTGTGCAGAGAAGAGAAAAAGGTCAAGAATAGAACCCGAGGAACAGCAACATTTCTTGTTCTAGGCTGTCTTTCATACAACCTTGCAGTGGCACAATCCCAGCTCACTACAGCCTCTGCCTCCCAGGTTCAAGCGATTCTTGTGCCTCAGCTTCCCAAGTAGCTGGGATTTCAGGTGAGCACCACCGCACTCAGCTAATTTTGTCTTTTTAGTAGAGAGGGGTTTTGCCATGTTGGCCAGGCTAGTCTTGAACTCTTGACCTCATGTGATCTGCCTGCCTCAGCCTCCCAAAGTGCTGGAATTACAGGCATGAGCCACCATGCCCGGCCTATTTTGAATCTATTTTCTATTAATGATTTCAGTTTCAGGATCCACACGCCGTGTAGTATCATGGGAGCCATGGGTGCATACAGCTGCCTTGCAGATTTCAGGATAAATGTAGCTTCTTGTATCTCTTTTAATCACAGAGGTGTCCTCAAAAAACTTGGGACGGTGTATCGAATATTATCATATCCACCACCACCTATACTGGCGTAGACTTAATATTTTTCTAAAATGGTCTCACTCTTTTAAATGAAAGTATCTATATTATTCTATTACATCAATTCTATCTTTGATAACATAGGTGTGATGTGCTAGTTATATGCAAACAGCTGTGGATGGCTTCTGATTTTTGTTCCAGGTGCAGTCTCAGGGCAGATCACTTGAAGTCAGGAGTTCGAGACTGGCCAATATGGCAAAACCCCATCTCTAATAAAAATACAAAATGCAAAACCCCATCTCTAATAAAATACAAAATACAAAACCCCATATCTAATAAAAATACAAATAAAATACAAATACAAAATACAAAACCCCGTCTCTACTAAAAATACAAAAATTAGCTGGGTGTAGTGGTGCACACCTGTTATCCCAGCTATTTGGGAAGCTGAGGCACAATTAAAATTAATGTATATATCGGGATGTTCCTAAAGATGTCCATCTGTATTCTACATTGTATCGTGTCATCTCCTAATAGTGTTACACCTCTCAAATTTGGAAAGTGTAAACTCAGTGTGCTGTGCTTCACCAGCTATTCACACATTATTGTTTAAGACCCCTGGCATTTGGGTAGCACAGCAGAATTGAAATAGGACTAAGGAAATTTTCTATTTTAGGATACTATCATCATCATTATCATTACCACCACATCAGCATAATCATAATTTGTTGTCTATAAAGTATTTTATTAGTCACTTCTTATGTTCTGTCCTGACTCAGTTTTCGAAATAATCAGCACCTGATGCCCAGTGCCCCTTTCACTCCTAAGAGGGGACTTAGAGAAATGGTAGCTCCCCAGGTCCTGAAGCCCTGAGACTGCACCTGGAGCTCAGACTTACAAGCAACAATCAGAAGCCATCCAAAGCTCTTTGTTTCTCTTTCTCCATGTGCCAAATGGGCTGAGAATTGTATTTATTTCATATGGTCGATATGATGATTAATTGAGTTACTATTTGTAGAGTATATAGACAAAAGGCCTGTATCTGACATTGTTAAACAAATGAAATAAACACCATAAGTATAGAGGCCTTGCCAGAGATGCTAAAGGGAGGCTATGGGATCATCGTGTAGCTGCGAGGACCATAACCACGTGAAAATGCAGATGTGCTCTGCTCTGAGAAGTTCAGTGTATAGATTCATGTCCAGCTAACCAGACTAACCAGCTCTGGTATCAGTGATGGGTTTAGGAATGGACAATTGACCCAAGCAGGTCAAAGAAAACCTACCTGTGGATTTAATCTTTTGATTTTGTTAATATAAGTCTGTGGCTGCTAATGGCCATCTTTACAATTTCTTAGGGAAATAATATTTCAACACACAAAAATACAAAGATTAGAGATAGAGACAGAGATTGGAGATAGAATCAGAGATAGAGACAGAGATAGATGATGATGATGATGATGATGATGATGATGATGAAGATAGATAGATAGATAGATAGATAGATAGATAGTTAATATTTTGAGAACCTGCATCCAATCATTCCTGAATCTAATATATTCCTGATTTTGCCAACTAGATGAATCAACACATGTCTTTTGATTTTGGATGTGCCTTTTGTTGTTGTTTAAACTAGTTTGAACTGAGTTTTCTTTCACTTCCAGATAAAATGGTCCCACTTAATGTTTGTCATGTTCTTTCTTACAGCTGTACCTTGCACAAGTTGTTCTTTTACCTAGAACGTCTTTTCTGCCTTCTCTAACAGATGAACTCCTTTTCATCTTCTTTTCCTTCCTTGTTTTTGGAAATGGAGTCTCACACTGTTGCCTAGGCTGGAGTGCAGTGGCGTGATCTCAGCTCGCTGCAATCTCCGCCTCCCAGGTTCAAGGGATTCTCCTGGCAGGGACAACAGACACCCACCACCACACCTGGCTACTTTTTTTTGCATTTTTAGTAGAGACGGGGTTTCACTGTGTTGGCCAGGCAGGTCTCGAACTCCTGACCTCATGATCTGCCTGCCTCAGCTTCCCAAAGTGCTGGGATTACAGGCGTGAGCCACCGTGCCTGGCCCTTTTCATCTTTCAAGTGCCAGTTCAAATGCCACCTCTTTAGTTGAACTTCCCCAGGACCTCCTAGTAAGACAGGTCCTATTCTCTGTCCACCAGTATTTTGTGCAAATCACTTTGAAAGCATTGATCACATCGTAGCATATAAATAGTATCTATATCACCCACATTAGATTGGGCCCAAGTTAGTCTTATCTGCCTTTCTAACTTTATCAAGAGTGCAGTATCCATGGCATCATGAACACACATAGCCATTTCTCTTCTGAATGAATGAATGATTTTACCTAAAGCATGTACTCTAGCTAAAAGCCACCGGAGAAGAGGTGGTTTAAGAAAACGTTAACACTATCTGGATGTCACGGAGGATAACACGTTAGTCTAATTGGGGTGCCCCTTTACGTAAAGAAGCACACAAACTGGAAGTTATAGAACTCAGACATCAGGGACCCTGAGAGCACATGAGAAACAATGAGAGTCGGTGGGAAAATCTAACTTGAACTTTCATGAAGCCCCGACTGACAAACCTTAAACCCAACCCTGATCTTCCTAGGAGTTGAGACCTAAAAGCTGAGTCCTCTGGTTCCTGTGTCACTTTCTAGGGCAAGAGTCCTCAAAGAGGTCCCTTCAGGATCTCCCTCCCAAAACCTCTTGCTCCAATATTTCCAGTTATTTCCTTTAGGATTCAAATTCTGTCCTTCCCCGATTATGCTTTTTGGGACATGTAATGCATCAGGGACTTGGACTTAAACACCTCTTAGTCCCCTCGGTGGTTATTCTCCTTTTAGGACCTCTGGCTTGATCAATGACCAACTCGACTCCAGCTTCCCACATCCACACATTCTCAGGACATGAAGGAAGACAGAGAAGCTGCTGTTCTAGTGTCTATCTACCTGGTTCATATCCCTCTCTATAGAAGATCTGGAGACTGAGCTAAAAGGTTAATATGGAGTCTCAGGTCTCAGTGACCCCTAAGGACCACAGCAAGTTCAAGTGGAAAGAGACACTCACCATGGGAGTTAATAAATAAAGTAAACCAATTGGTATAGAGGAAAATAGCCACTGTAGGAGATGGAGCTAAGAGTTCCCTCTGTCCAGGCAGCTCTTAGTCTGCAAGGCCTGACTCTACGTTGATCCTACTAGGTCCCTATGAGCTCCCTGAGCAACCTTGCAGCAAAATGCAAGCCCCTGTGTATTAATAATATTGAATGTGTTTCTGTTTTTTAGAATACTAAATTAACCTGAGCTAAAACTGACAACTAAATGGGTTTTGTTCAGATCTCGCTCTTCTGTTGGGAAGATCACGGTGATCATGGCAACACAAGACAGGTGGGAACAGAGTGAGCCTGGAGCCTGGTAAAGATCTATACACTGGTGCGGAGTAGGATCTACAGGAGATGACCAACTTGCAAGGCCAACTTTGGATTTTCCTTCAGGTTGATGGCAGATCATGTCCCCAGAGTCCAAGGGTCTCTGTCATCATTCTGAATCGGTGACCAGGTGGACAGGACATGGTAGCAGAAGGGCTGAGATACAGCAGTCAGGAAAACAGTGGATCATAAAGCTTAGGAAATTCTCCCATGGGATTCTTCCAGGCCTGGAGGGGCTAACAAGTAAGAAACATTTTAGGGCAAGAGATAGCCAGTTATCATGATAGTAAAATTCACCATGAAGGGGGATTGGACAGTGAGGCCAGGGACTAAGGCAGAAAAATGAGTTCCACGGTCTAAGTCACAATGTTTGTGGTTAGGGAAAACATGTAGGAACAGCATGACTGTTTAGTTATTAGGAGGCAGCAGAATTTCTTTGGGTAATTTAAGAATATTAGGTGAAAGTTGGCCATGAAAGAGATTAGGGCAGCAGCACAAAAGATGGTTCCTTGGCCACCAACTTTTAGAGTCCAGTTGAGTTAACTTGACTCCAAGACTCATTTGTTCTGAGGCCTCTAGTTATAGTTTCAGAAGTGGGAAAGAATGAGTCTCGAGTGGAGAAGAAGGGAGGGTTGATGCACCTTCAGACATACCAGGCAGGTTTTGAAAATTCACTAACAGGAGAAATAAAGCTCTGTGCATCCCAACATGCATTGCCCTTTCTGGAAAATTCTAACAAATCCACAAGAGTCTCTGCTTTTTGTGAATAAAGAGCTATCTTTTAGAGTGAGAGTGCAGTCCACAATACCCATTTACCAGCAGGTCTTGCCCTTCTGCCGTCTGCAAAACAGCATTTCTGGGCTCAGAATGCAGTGGGATGGATTAGTTTAACTTACTAAAGCTTGGTTCATGAGATTGTGCATTTGAATGTTATAATATAGAAAATTAATTTCTTAAGTTATTAGGACAGAAATTCAATAAGATTAATTCTCCTGGTTCAAAAATAATCAGAGGTCACCATGGCAACGCACATCAATGGAGCAACACACAATGAATGAAACGTTTCCAATGTTTGGCTGTTTATCGGAAGCCTCTCTCTTCCCTGTCCCTGGAGGGATTTGTTAGGATTTCTGAGGCCCCTGGGGCTCTGTTCCTAAAATGCACAGGTCAAGGTGATTGTATCCAAGAACCACCAAGATTTACAAGATGAAGTCTAGCTTTGAAGCAGAGTTTCCTCTGGGTTAAGCCCTCATCCCCCAGGGAATGAAAGGATAAGGTTTGGAGACAATACCAGTCATTGCTCAAAATGCATGGGGTGGCTGTGGAAATGAACCCAGCAATGGCACGGACTCAGGTCGTTTACTGAGTGCCAAATGCACACTCCTTGGAAATTAGAGAAACACAGCCTCCGAACATACTAAGAGGGATTTTCAAGGTTGAACAGCTCTAGCTGACTAAAACAAGAAGACCAAGGAACACTGAATCCCTTTCCCATTGGATTTTGCCTGGATTCAGCTGAGACAGGAGAATATTTCTCTGGGTCCCAAATTCTATTTTCATGAAAGGCAGTCTATCGGAGCTATTGAAAGCTTCCCTCAGCAGGAGCCAGTCTGGGCCTGAATGCTGGTTCCACCACCTTTTAAGCTTGGAAAATTTATTTCTCTGTCTGGCTCCTGATCTAATCACCCATAAAATCAGGGGTGTGTGTGTGTGTGTATGTGTGTGTGTTTGTGTGTGTGTGATATCAGTTCAGTTGATAAGGATGCTGTGCAGATGCCATTAAATAATGAATGTAAAATACTTAATGTAGTTCCAGGTACATGGTAGGCACTTGATTCCTCTTCTTACAGAAATATAAACTCAAGGGCACATATATGGATTTCTCAAACTCTTGTTCTAAAGAACACAGACTATCCAGAAAAGGTGTCTTGAGGGCAGAAGGGTAGTTTATGCCTTTTACTCCAGATGTAATTTATATTTACATTAAAGAATACAGGCATGTAATTATAGTATTAGGAAACATGGGTTACAGTGTTATTCACATCTCTGGAAAACAAAAAGGGTTGGGCACAGTGGCTCAGGCTTGTAATCCCAGCACTTTGGGAGGCTGAGGCGGGCGGATTGCCTGAGCTCGGGAGTTTGAGACCAGCCTGAGCAAAACAGTGAAACCCTGTCTCTACTAAAATACAAAATATTAGCTGGGTGTGGCAGCGTGTACCTGTAATCCCAGCTACTCGGGAGGTTGAGGCAGGAGAATTGCTTGAGCCCAGGAGGCGGAGGTTGCAGTGAGCCAAGATCACGCCACTGCACTCCAGCCTGGGCGACAGAGCAAGACTCTGTCTCAAAACAAAAACAAAAAGACATGGAGTTTTTGGGGACCCCCAAATGCACTTAGAACCATCAGAGGGATATTTGACAAGGCCAGCTACTACAAACGTGGAAAAGCCAAGCTCAGAAAGAAGAAAGCAAATTTTCCACTGCTCTTACCTCCTGCCCCACCTGAACTGGAATCTGTATTCTCATCCCATGAACAGATTTTCCAGGAGCTTTTCGGATAATGTGGTGAGAAAGTGGTGAGGCACCCAGAAACTAATCAAATAAAGAGCAGTAGAAGGTACCAGAATTATAACAATCAATTCATCAGTCAATGGGCCTTGTTTGGCATTTTTTGATGGTTCAACTAATTGTCATAGAGAAAATGTCACAAACGATGGGAGGGGAGTCTTAGACATTTCTCCTCTCTGCAAGCTTACCTTGCATATCCCTACCCAAAGCAGCAGAGGTTGCTATTCGGATCAGTCCATGGTTGCCAGCGGGTGGGTTCATTGAGTTGTAACAGGTAGGTACTGCTTATGTATGGTGCTCCTTCTTTTTTTTCTCACTTTTTATGTCTAAATGCATAAGCTAAGTCAAGGACCCCCTTGAGATACTCTCGCTCTCTTTCTGACTCAGTATCAATGAATGGGTAAGTAAATTCAGGGTTGCTCTAGAGACTTAGCCAGCTTTTTCTTACATAGGCTATGTGTGTGACCTATCATGGACTTGATAGAAAATAGAATTCCATTCCCAATGGCTCAAACCTTTAATAAAGATATTATTTATGGAGGTGTGGGGAGGGTTAAGGAAACCCACAAAAGATAATGAGACACCAAGGGACCAGCAAAAATGAGACTCCAACACTACTTCCCAAAGCCGGAAAGTGCAAGGTAAGAAACTGGCATTTGAGAGCTCAATGAGATGTGGAGCCATGGAGAAGGGGGCTGCCCTAAAGGAGCCATAGACACACTGACCTTCTACAAATATGAAGGCACCAAAACAGGGGTGAGGCAGAGGAAAATATATCAGCTGCTTTTTCCTCCCACTCTCTGAGCTCCTGCAAGTGCTGTAGTTGCTTTAACTCAATAGGAAGAGAGTCAGTAAAGGGGTGCCGGTGATGTGGTATATATACATCCAGTCTCTTGGGGTACCAGGCCTGGCTTAGAAGGTTGAAAAATGGAAGGGGGGCAGCTACAGAATAACTAGCAGATAGGCTCACATGAGGCTGTTTTCCCAGTTTTATGTATGTATGTATTTTTAGCACAAGGTCTTGCTCTGTCACCCAGGCTGAAATGCACTGGCACGATCATAGTTCACTGCAGCCTTGACCTCCTGAGCTCAAGTCATCCTCCTGCCTCAGCCTCCCAAGCAACTGGGACTACAAGCAACTGAGAGGTGAAGCCAGCTGGACTTCCTGGGTCGAGTGAGGACTTGGGAAACTTTTCCGTCTAGCTAGAGGATTGTAAATGTACCAATCAGCACTTTGTAAAAATGCACCAATCAGCACTCTGTGTCTAGCTAAAGGATTGTAAACACACCAATCAGCACGCTGTAAAAACGCACCAATCAGCACTCTGTGTCTGGCTAAAGGATTTAAATGCACCAATCAGCACTCTGTAAAAATGCACCAATCAGCGTTCTGTGTCTAGCTAAAGGATTGTAAATGCACCAATCAGTACTCTGTAAATGGACCAATCAGTCTGTAAAATGGACCAATCAGCTCTCTATAAAATGGACCAATCAGCAGGATGTGGGCGGGGCCAAATAAGGGAATTAAAGCAGACCACTCCAGCCAGCAGTGGCAACCCGCTCTGATCCCTTTCCACGCTGTGGAAGCTTTGTTCTTTCATTCTTCACAATAAATCTTGCTGCTGCTCACTGTTTGGGTCCACACTACCTTTATGAGCTGTAACACTCACCGCGAGGGTCTGTGGCTTCATTCCTGAAGTCAGTGAGATCACAAACCCACCGGGGAGGAACAAACAACTCCGGACATGCTGATCTTGTACATGCTGATCTTGAACTCCTCGGCTTAAGTGATCCTCTTGCCTTAGCTTCGTAAAACGCTGGGATTACAGGTGTGAGCCTGTAAAATTAGTTAGGTGTGGTGGTGGTGGTGATGGTGGTGCAAGCCTGTAGTCCCAGCTACTCAGGAGGCTGAGGTGGGAGGATCGCTCAAGCCCAGGAGTTCAAGACCAGCCTGGGAAACATAGTGAGACCCTGTCTATACAAAAAAACTTTTTAAAATGCAAAAAACAGGGGGGCATCATGGCACATTCCTGTTGTCCCAGCTACTCAGGAAGTAGAGGCAGGAGGATAGCTGAAATTGAGGAGTTTGAGGCTGCCATGAGCTATTATCATGCCATCGTACTCCAGTCTGGGCAACAGAGGCTATGTAAAACTAGCTCTGGCTTTCCGCAAGGCTGTCTGTGATTGGAACAAACTTCAAATCCATTAACTCAACCAGGCTGTTGCAGATGCTGCAAACATGTTGGAAAACAAGACACATGAGGTTTCTGCTGCCACAGAGTTTGTCTTGTCTATGTAAAAGAAAATGAAAAAATAACGGGGGCTCCATGGACATCATTTGCCTTCCCACTTACCCAGGAAGCAGCCAGTCTAGCCACAGAGATGGGAAGGATGTTACTAGATTGACCCAGGTGATCAGTAGAAGTTGGGGGATGGGAGGGGAGGGGAATAACAAAGTCTGGATGGTTCCTTTTGCCTGAAAATACAAGGACCACAAACACATAGGCAGAAATTGGGCAAGCAACATGAGTCGCTACAGCGTAGTGGTGAAGAGCACAGATTCGGAGACTAGATGACTTGGGTTCAAATCCCTGCTCCATTACTCGCAAGCTGTTTCAGAAACTTCAGCAAGTTTCTTCACTACCTTATGCCTCAGTTTCCTCATCTGGAAGTGGGCATGATAATGTAATCCTTTAATAGGATTGATAAAATAATTATATGAGTTAATATTTGCAAAGCCCATGGGATAGTGCCTGTCACATAAGAAGTACTATGTCAGTGTTTGTCAAACAAATCCAAGCACAAAGTGCAAGGATGGGAGGGATAGCCTAGGGAGCCTGTGGCCAGTCCTTGGGGAGAGTAAGAGACAACAGCCCAGCTCCAGCCAGGTTTTGCCAGGGAGAGTGAAGGAACCGTGTTGCTAAATTTCTCGAGGTTTTAAAAGAAAGTGAAAATTCAGAGGTATTTTCATCCCCCGGGACTCAGTTGCTTCATCTGACAAATGGGTTTACTGACTCTTGTATCTCAGACTAGAGTGAAGTTCATGGCAGGTTTGCACAGTGCAGGGGACCAAGAGGATAGAGGAACAAGGGCACCCAAGGCATGTTTCTTGCTCTATGTGTGAGAGAAGAGTAGATTCTTTGGGAGCCCTGCAGACTTTCTTCCTATTCAAAGACCATGGAAAGGACTTTTTCCTCAGGGTACTGGGAGACAGGGTAATTGTCACTAGCTCCTCTAACAAACACCTCCCACCTGAAAGCTGAAAGATTTAACACAATAAGTTCTTTTATGTTGTTCACTCTCATCTCAGCCCAAAACAGGTCCGTGGCAGGGAGGGGTCCTTTGGGTACTACAGCTGATGGGGGCTCTTCCATCTTCAACTCGTGGCTCCTGAGGGCTTTACTGAGTGGCGGTACTCGACCAGCAGACAGGAGCCAATGGAGAACACTGAGGAACACGTCAGAGGCTTGTGTGGCCAGGCCTGGAGGTAGTGAACGTCACTTCCATCTGTATGATATAGGCCAGAGCTCAGCCAGGAGGCCCTCCCCCACCACAAAGGGGCTGGAAATGCGGTCCAGTAATGCACCCAGGAAAGCAGGGAGAAACTCAGATCTAGGCAAGCTCCAGCATTCACTGCCACAGGGCCTTTGCACTTACTGTCCTCTCCATCTTGAGCATTCTCCTCCTCATCCCTGTCCTCGCCATTCAGCTCAAAAATTCCCCAAACAGACCTTCCCTGACACGCCCATTTACAGTAGCTCCTCCCCTCCCACCCTCATATTCTTTACCACTTCAGCCCACTTCTTCATAGCATTTTGCCACTTTCTGAAGTCATCCAACGTATTTTTTTTTTTTTTTGTACATCCTATGGCTCTGCCTCCTTCTTTCAGTTGGAATAAAAACTCTGTGGCAGCAGAAACCTCGTGTGTCTTGTTTTCCAACCTATTTGCAGCATCTGCAACAGTCTGGTTGAGTTAATAGATTTGACGTTTGTTCCAATCACAGACAGCCTTGCGGAAAGCCAGAGCTACTCTGCTTCTACAGGGACCAAAGATGAAATCCTAACTCTGAAATCTCGTCTCTCTGTGGTCCAGCGTCCTGGGTGCAGCCCAGAAGTTGCCACGCAGAGGGCTAACAACAGCATCCAGTGGTGTCTGTGCTACCTGTTTCCTGAAGCCAGGCTTCTAGGATGGATTATTTCATCTATTTTACAGTATCCACTGCAGCACCCTCCTCTACTCACTCTGTTATTCTGGAATCTGTACAGAGGATTTTGAAATGTTTCTTCTATTTCAGGTCTACTTGTTAAGCACGAGAGAAAATGTCAGTGGAGAAGAATGTGTAAGGGATTTTGATGTGTGTGTGTGTGTTCACAATTGCATGCTGGAAAATGAATAGGGGGTGAGGGTGGTGATGAATGCAAAATAAATCAATACCTATGACTGCAAAAACAAAGCAGCAGCAAATCTCAATGACTTACAATGTCAAGAGTTTGTTTCTTGCTTATGCTATAAGTTGTTGGCTGTGGGTCAACCAGGCCCTGCTCCATGGATCTTCCCATTGCAGAACCCAGGCTGAAAGAGTATCTGGGACTTGTCTTTCTCAAGGAAGAAAAAAAAAATATGAGGCAGGCAGGCACACACAAGAAGTCTCAAAGCTCTTGCTCAGGCTGACATATGACCACTTCTTATTGGCTCAAGCAAATCATACAACCCAGCCTGATGTCCAGGGCATGGAGAAGTAACCTCTTTCCCCAATCACTGCTCAAAAAGTGAAGAGTGGCAAAATTACAGAGAGGAAAAGGGAATCATTGAAAACAACAGTGTAAATGTACCACAGTCCTCATTTTTATTGTTGCTGGTGTTGTTCTCGTTTTTGAGATGGAGTCTCCCACTGTCACCTGGGCTGGAGTGCAGTGGCGCGATCTCGGCTCACTGCAACCTCTGCCTCCTGGGTTCAAGTGATTCTCCTGCCTCAGCCTCCCATATAGCTGGGATACCAGGCGCCCACCACCATGCCCAGCTAGTTTCTGGATTTTTTTTAGTAGAGACGGAGTTTCACTACATTGGCTAGGCCGTTCTCAAACCCCTGACCTCGTGATACGCCCGTCTCGGCCTCTCAATCTATAGAGGATTTAAGGTGACTATATCAGCTGAAATTGTTTCAGTTGTATCAAACAGAAAATCAGCTGAAACAGGCTTAATTTGGAAAGAGAAAATATGTCTGGCTTTGGTCAAGGCTGAATGCAGGGTGATATGTGTTAAAGGCCATATTCAAGGTCTCTCTGTTTCTTGTGTCTATTTCTTTTTGTAGTATTAGTCTCAGGTAGACTGTGTCTATGCTATAGACTGTTGTCATTCTAGTCTTCCACCTTATAAAGGGATGACGGCCCTTCACCATAATTCCAGCCTATGTTCCAGAATTGGATCTCATTGGATCATCTTGAGTGACATGAACAGATATAAACTCAATACTATGGACAGGGAATAAAATGTGGGGACTGGCCATGCTGCATAGATTCCATAAGGACTCTTAGGAACTGGAAGTGGCAGGGGTTCTCTTCTCAACTAGAAAATCATAGACTGAGAATGAAGAACTAGTTGTTCCCCTAAACAAAGCTAAAATGGTTATAGTTGATGGCAGGTTGCCGGGGAGTTGTAAACAACAGAGTCTATTGTGGGTTTGTTGTTGTTGTTTTTGAGATAGAGTCTCGCTTTGTCACCTGGGCTGGAGTGCAATGGCATCATCCTGGCTCAGTGCAACCTCTGGCTCCCGGATTCAGGAGATTCTTGTGCCTCAGCTTCCTGAGTAGCTGGTATTACAGGTGCCCGCCACCATGCCCGGCTAATTTTTGTGTTTTTAGTAGAGACGGGGTTTCACCATGTTGGCCAGGCTGGTCTCGAACTCCTGACCTCAGGTGATCTACCCGCCTCAGCCTCCCAAAGTGCTGGGATTACAGTCATGAGCCACCACACCTGGCCAACAGATTCTATTAAAGTGACTTTTAACGAATTCACATATAAGCATGTCTCTGAACCAAGGAAAATGTAACTCAGAATAGTAAATCGAAACCAGGGATTAACAGAGAACACATAAGCAGCCCATGAGGGCTAATGAATGTGCTCTATTAGTGTTGAAAGTTCAACTCTGAACTTCCTGATCATCATGTTGACTTGACAAAAAAAAAAAAAAAAAAAATACACTGTCATCATCCACCTATTTCTGCTGCTAAAACCTTAGCATAAATTATCTAGATCAAGGACTTTCAAAATTCTTATGTTGTCACCCATAATACACTCACTCCCCCACCACCTAAATACAGTTATGCCTGTATGTATATGTTTATATTGTTATATATGCATATGTAGATATAATCTATATTTCTCAAGAAATAATATTAACCTGATATGCAAAGTACATTCTGACAATTTCTATCCTATCTTGTTCTAGTCTGGCTTAGCCTGGCATACCCCACCCTTTCCCATTCTATCCTATTTCATTGGGTTCTACAGCTTTTATGTATTCAATTTTATTTTTTGAGATAGGATCTCTCTCTGTCACCCAGGATACAGTGCAGTAGTGTGATCACAGCTCACTGCAGCCTCGACCTCCTGGGTTCAAGCCATCGTCTTGCCTTACCCTTCCAAGTAGCTAGGACTACAGGCCAGTGCCACCATGCTTGGTTAGTTTTTCTTATTTTTTGTAGAAACAGAGTCTCACTATGTTAACCAGGCTGGTCTCAAACTCCTTGCCTCAAGTGATCCTCCCACCTTGGCCTTTAAAAGCATTGGGTTTACGGACATGAGCTGCTGTGCCTGGCCTGCTTTTTATGTTCTTAATGCTACTTGCAATCGGCTATTGGATTGTAATCCACATTTTGAAAGATACGGAAGGCAAAGCATCTACAGTGCCTTATAAACATCTATTGAGTAACAGACGATGAATGAAAGAAATCCATTTAGTCTAGTCTGTAATTATTGTGTACTCTATTATTAGGTATAATTATGTGTGCCAGGTACTGGGGGTGCGGTTAGGAACAAAACTCTGTCCCTAGCCTTGATCTCACCTTTCAACAGGGGCGAGGAAGATCCTAACAGACAAGAACAATGGGGCGTATGGCTCTGTCATGGAGGCGAGTCAGGGGCCAGAGACGCACAGATGAAAAATCACACTGGTTCTCCCAGAATGCAAGGCGCGCAAGAGAAAAATGCACTGAGGAGGTATCAGAAGAGGGATGTGAAATTCACAGAGGGCTGCTATGCCACATGAGGTTGGAAAACCTTCAGACTGAAGCAAACCAGCATGGGAGACGGCAAGAAGGCCAAGGCTATGGAGGGGATATTTGGGAAGCTTGTGTAACTCAAGGCCTCTCTGGCTTCTGCTCAGATAGAGTTGTTCCACATTGATTTGGTTTGTTTTTGGTTTTTTTTATGTTACTTGGGGTTTATGTTGAGATTAGGCAAGTGCCGGTGTATGCCGACCAGCCTCGTTTCAGAGCAATCATGGGAAGCAGCAATGGGTGTCTCAGCTGGGTGAAGAATTCTTTCTTCAAACAGTCTCTTCTAGCCATAAATATAGAGAATGTTTCTTTCTTCCTTTTTTTAACCTTCTTTTCCTGTTTAAGGCCATCACTTTTCATTTTATTTACCTCCAGCTGTCTAGATGGTATTTCAACCTTTTTTTTATATTTTTCTAAGTCTTGTATTTAAAGTAGAATTTCTAGGGTAGAATGCCCTAGAAATTGCCATCTGATCTGAAAGAATCAGATCTTAACTTTCAGCACTGGGGATGTGGAAACACAAAGACAAGGAGGATTTTTGGAGCACGTGGATGGTTGATATATGGAATGAAGACGATTGTGTCTGATTGCATCTGTAATGAACCCTCATAATTTTAGATTACGGTTATGTGGATGTCCCAATTAATGGGCAATAGATTGTGTGGAGATAATTCTAGTTGATCATACTTTTTCTTCAATATCAATTACTTTGAATGCTTAAATGTCCAATTTCCTGAGATTTTTATTGTTCAATTTTCTTCTTAAGTGACCCTCCCTTCCCCCAAGTTAAAGTTACTAAAGCAATGAGGTATGAGTCCCGGCAGCCTAAAATGAGCAAAGCTGGCCGGCTCAGGTTCAACGAGGGAATGGTTTATGGTTCCGAATGCTTGGAATATTCCATAACAAATGCTGCCAGAGATTGGAGACTCAGATCTTTTCCCCAGCGCTCAGACAGAATTGAAAAAGGAGAAAATTAAAGACAGGTTTAATTAACCTGCCAAAAAGGAAAAAAAAAAAACCACAAAATGTCTGCGTGTGAGATTAAGAGCAAATCTAATGATCAAAAAGATTGGGAAGGGATGGTTTTAAAGGCACATTTCATATTCACTCAACTAATATCACTGAATCTCCTTAGAATCAAATCATCAAATTATTTCAGCCTTGGGTCTGTTGCAGCAGAGACAATTTTTGGAGGTAGAATTTGACTGACAGGAAGAGTCGGTCACCAGGCCTGGCCTGAAGTCTCCACTTCAGTGCCTAGTTTGTGGTGACTCTTGTCCTGACTGCTCTAAAACAAAAATTCCCTTTGTCATTAGGAAAAAGTATAGGCAGACATCAGGGCAAAGATGAAGAAAAAAAGTGAAGGCCAGGCAACAAGCAACAGAATTTCAGTAATGACCAGGTGAAATGGCAAGTATCAGTGCTGGGCAGTGGATGAGTGAGTGTGGGGTGAGTGTAACTTCTACATGGTAAGGGGTGTGAGTGTAGGTGAACACATGACTGTTGTTACTCACCAGTAGCCATGTAATATGTCATTTCCTTAACACACACAGAGACCATATTCCCCAGTCCTCCTTGGGTATGGGGAGGGCGGGGGGTGGGGGGATATGATATTTTATTTTGTTTTATATTTTGTTTTGTGAGAGAAGGTCTTGCTCTGTTGCCCAGGCTGGAGTGCAGTGGTGTCATCTCCTCACTATAACTGTGAACTTCTGAGCCTATGTGATCCTCCTGCCTCAGCCTCCTTTAGCGGTGGGACTACAGGCACGCACCACCACACATGGCTAATTTTCTTATTTTCTATTTTCTTGTAGAGATGGAGTCTCTCTATGTTGGCCAGGCTGATCTTGAACTCCTGGCCTCAGGCAGTCTTCCTGCCTTAGCTTTCCAAAGAACTGAGATTAGAGGCATAAATCACTAGGCTTTGGCCCAGCCACCACATGACTGATTTCATCAGTGGTCTGGGAGCAGGAGTGGGGTGCACCACCTTGGTCAAGCTGGTTAACATGTAGTGACCTTCCTCCACATCCCCTCCCTTTCCTCATCTAGCAGGTGGTACAAAGCAGGACGTGACTCTGGGAGAGGTTAGAGCCACATAATTAAAGGGGCCAGGTGTCTGAATGACTGCAGAAGAATCCACCCTGCCCACCCGTATAGGGCTTGAAATGAGCAAGAAACATCTTTCATGGTGTATGGATACTGACATTAGGGGACTGTTCGTACAGTCTAGCTTAACTAATACAACATCAATCTTGAGCAAATGACCAAACCTTTTTTTTTGTTTGTTTTTGAGACATCATTTCATTCTGTCATCCAAGCTGGAGTGCAGTGGGGTGATCTTGGCTCACTGCAGCCTCCACCTCCCGAATTCAATCTATTCTCCTGTCTCAGCCTCCTGAGTAGCTGAAATTATAGGCATGTGCCACCATGCCCAGCTAATTTTTGTATTTTTAGTAGAGACAGGATTCCACCATGTTGGCCAGGCTGGTCTCCAACTCCTGACCTCATTCATGTAATCCACCTGCCTCGGCCTCCCAAAGTGCTGGGATCACAGGCATGAGCCACTGTGTCTGGCCGACCTAACCTTTTTGAGCCTCATTTGTAAAATAGGGGTAATAAAAGCTTTGCCTTTATGGAATTGTTGTGAAGATTAAATGAGATATTGAAATTAAAGGGCTTAGCATAGTATTTGGCACATATAATCATCTGATAAATATCAGTTAACAGATATGTAGCAGGAGGCTGCTTTTCATGGAACTCTGGCTCATTTTATTGTTTAAACACTACAGTTATCATCATCATATTAGTAGCCACAGTAGCAGGAGCTATTGTGTTTTAATACACTTTCACTAATTACTGAATATTACTTAATCACCTACTATGTATCAGGCATGGTGAGAGAAATACTGAGAACAGAGGAGCAAATAAGACAAACTCTCACATGTCTCTAACCTCAATGGACTCTTAATTTCACCATGTTCTTCTAAGATGTGGAATTCATCTTTCCATTCGTATCCTGATTTTTCACTCTGCCCCAGAGACTAGAATCCCTGACCACAGCATCCTTCACTGAGGCCGGCTCCTTTCCCTTGGTGTTAGGAACCAAAAAGCTGTGTCCTAAATAAAGAGAATAATGTGTTTTTGCCTAACCCAAATTCACTGCCATTGCCCTCCAATTACCCCATGAGAAGCTGTCCCAACAGAACTTTACAACTGTGCCTTTTTCATGGAGCTGGTCCCATACAGGGTCTAGTTCTTGATGTGAACACATGACCTAAGCTGGCCAGCCAGGCCCCGCCATGATCCCTGAGAACAGTAATCAGGGAATAGACATGTGGCCCAAGCTGGGGTAATAAAAATTTCATGACTTCCACAGAAATACTGTCCTAGAGACGCTCCTTGATGGGAATATTTGGTGGGTAGGATATAAGCCCAAAGCTCTCGAGTTGCTTGTGGCCATCTCTGGGACCATATGGTAAGAACTCGCCTGAGAGAAAGGCAACATTAGGGAAACTGAGTCAAGAGACTAAAAGAACACAAGCTCCTAAGGGTATCATTTGAGCATCTGGACCCAACTATTCCTAAAATTCTACCCTTGACCTTTTCAGTTAATTTAGCCGAATAAATTCACTGCTTCAGGCAATTTGATTTGGTGCTTTATTGTTTGCATCCAAAATATTCCTGAGTAATATCAGGGATGAGCTTTGGAGATGCTGAATGGTCTAAATCACTATTCACCCACCTAAGAAGAGATAGTCCCTGTCTTTTAGACAGCTGGGTGGCATGCTTCCCACTGTGTCACCCTTGGGTGAGGTCACCTTCCAGGAGCACCTCCAAACTCTCAAGCTTATGTATGCTATTAAAGACCTTCTTGGGGGTTATCCCCATAGCTCAGCCAAATGTCCCAGTCCCCCTCCTGCCTGGTCCCAGCTCTTTCTTCCTATTTACCAGCCATGTTACTCATGTCCCACCATGCCTCTTAGGTGAGATCTCCCCAGTAAGGACAAAGTCACCGTTTTGGCATAGAAGATTATCTTTTTAAACTTTTTGCTTTGTAAGTTGATAGACTATAACCTCTGGGGAAATTTAAGAGGCCCACATCTCTTCTCTGGCATCCTACTCCCTGAACTGGCATAGAAATGCTATTTTCTCCCTAAGACAGAAATCACTTTGGCTTAGTTTTTTTTCATTAAAATTCAAATTAATTTAATAAAATGTGAGACTGTAAATTAATGAACCACTTGCAGAATCTACACAATATATGCCTCTCATGTAACTATGAAATTTTTTCTATTAACAATGTCTCGGGCTCCCCAGAGGGACTTAGTCAGCTACAATTACTCTTACCACATCAGCCCAGTTAATAGCAGGCCTCTTCACTCAAACACAGACTCATAAACATTTGCTGAGCACCTACTGTGTACTAAATCCTATGCATGGCATTCCACTGCATTATCTTCTAGAATCCTCATAGCCACTTGTGATAGACTGAATGGTTATGCTCCCTAACCGAATTCATTTGGTGAAGCTCAAACCACTGATAATGATGATATTTGGAGATGGAGCCTTTTGGGATATGATTTCATATAGATGAGGGCAACGGGTGGGACCTCTGTGATGGGGTTAGTGTCCTTATGAGAAGAAAAAGAGACAAGAACTTTTGCTGTCTTTATTTACCATGTGAGGACACAGTGAGAAGGCGGCTGTCTGCCAGTGAGCAAGAGAGCCCTCACCAAGAACCCGACCATACTGGCACCATGACCTTGGACTTCCCAGCCTCCAGAAATGTGAGAAATGAATGTCTTGCTACACAAACCCAGTCTCTGGCATTTTATTACAGCAGCCTAAGCACATTAAGTCACCACTCTAGATAGAAGTGGTATAAGAATAATCTACACAGCTATAGTCCCAACCCTTTTAGGAACTCAACTCACCTAGGAGAAAATACACAGACTCATGAAGAACCATGGTAACCATATCCTATATCCCTCACATCAGGAATACACTGCAATCCCTGGAAGGTAAGGAAGGGGTATATTCAAAAGCAATAATAGGCCAAGTGCTATGGCTCATGCCTGTAATCTTAGCACTTTGGAAGGTCAAGGTGGGTGGATCACCTGAGGTCAGGAGTTGGAGAGCAGCCTGACCAACAAGGTGAAACCCCATCTCTACTGAAAATACAAAAGTTAACCAGGAGTGTTGGTGTATGCCAGCTACTCAGGAGACTGAGGCAGGAGAATTGCTTGAACCTGGGAGGCAGAGGTTGCAGTGAGCCGAGATTGTGCCATTGCACTCCAGCCTGGGTAACAATAGTGAAAACTGTGTCTTCAAAAATAATAATAATAATAATAATAAAATTATGTGACTATGTTATACCTTCCACTCTCAATGTTTAATACTCCATTGTATGAAGTAGTTCGGTGGGAGGTAGTAATGCAGAAAGCAGCTACCTCTACCCGTAAGCTAATATGTAATATGTACAATTTAAGGTTATTGAAAGATAACTACAGCCAGGCATGGTTGTTATCAAATCACTGGGTAAGCACAACAAACATATCTATTGCAATTTGGTACTGGCATCCTTCATTTAAAGATTAAAAAAAAAAAAAAAAAAAAAAAAAAAACAGTTGCCTAAATTCACCCAGTTAATAAATGGAAAATCAGGAATTTAACCCAGACAGAAAATAATTGCTCCAGAGCACCAAAGCCTAACTACTATGCTCTTCATCCTTACATATGTTAAAGATATTAGTACATCAAGCAGGTAATAAGGAAGCTACACATTCAGATGACTTATGGTGATGGAGAGCTATGATAAATATTTTATGAAAATAGGGTGATATGTATTTATTTATTTGGTGCCTACATTGTGTCAGCAACTATGGTAGAAATTCTAGACCCAATGCTGAACAAGAAAAACAAACAAACAAACAAACAAAATGATCTGGACCCTGACTTTATGAACATGGTATGCAAAAGCCCTGTGGCATGTGAAGAAACCCAGAGAAGAGCAGTAAAAACCAGAACAAAAGAGTAAGAGCCAGTTGACAGCCAAGGCAGAGGTCAGCAGAAGCCAGGCATGCAAGGAATTGTAGCCCGTTCACCATTTTTGTTTTTATTCTGAAAGCAGTGGAATGTCAACAGAGTTTTAAGCAGGAGAATACCTTGAGGGCCATTATCTTTAGTAACCTAAGCAGTTTCAAGATTTCACAGTGCTGTGGTTTAGATATAGTTTGATTGGCCCGACCAAGTCTCATATTAAAATTTGAACCCCAGTATAGAAGGTGGAATCTGATAGGAGGTGTTTCGGTCATGGAGTGAATCTCTCATGAATGACTTGGTGCCATTCTCTACGGAGTGAGTTCTCACTCTTATTCTTTGTGAAAAGAATGAACCTCCTTCCTCCCCCTCTTGCTTCCTCTCTTACCATATGGTCTCTGCACACAGCAGCTCGCCCTCACCTTCTGCCATGACTGGAAGCAGCCTGAAGCTCTCGCCAGAAGCAGATACTGGTGCCTTGCTTCCTTTACAGCCTGCAGAGCCATGAGCCAAATACACATGCTCAATAAAATTATAAATTATCCAGGTTCAAGTATTCCTTTATAGCAACACAAACTGATTAAGACAGACAGTATAGCAAACCCATGAAAAACACAGATGGAATGACAATTCTAATGACCCACCTTCTCTGGGTGCATCAGCCTAAGATATAGTCTGGTGAGTTGTCATTCAATATGGGTAGTTCTATTGGGTAGAGTTGCCATCAAGGTCCTTAAGGTATATGATCTCCATTATTCTAATTCATCACTGATGGCCTTTGCTTTAGAAACCAGGACCTAAAACAATTTGCTGTAACCATCATAGAAGGGCTGTTTTAATTCTCGCACTTGGAAAAAATGCATGTGAGAATTAAACAGACAGACAAACTCTTTGTACTATGAAAAGCAATCTGAGGTTGCTTTCCTTAGAAGAAAGCTGTGGGCATGAAAGAAATATAGAGTTTCTTAGAATTTTCTCCAGATAAGGTATACTTCAAGGAAGAGGTATTGCTTGAGTGAAAATGTAAGAGATTGTTTTACTAATGGAGAAGATGAATCAAACAGGTTCATTACTCTGCCCTGAGCCATAAAATCCATAGGTAGCAGTGCTCGGATGAGCTCATATCCTTTCTTAAGTCTGACTCTCCTAGCTGTGCACTAATTCCTGCCATTGATCTTGGGGCTAAGCCTTCCAATGACATGTGGTGTTTCATTCCTTCCCACAACACCAAACTGAGCAGGAAGGTAAATTTCAAGTAAGCAGAAAAATCATCTCTGCTCTTATTTTCCCAAAACAGTGCTTAGCACATAATAGGTGCCCACTCAATACTTGTTGAATGAGTGGCCCTGTCACAACATCTCCGATGGCTGGCAAGCTTCTGCCTGTGAACATCAAAGGGCAAATATAACACAGCCTCCTGGATCAGGGTTAAATTATTTCTTATAATGCAGCAAAATATCTTTCTTCATAACTCATGTCCTCTGGAGCTTTCCCAAACCAGTGAAGTCTTCCTTTCTCATGATACTCATTGAGATTTCTGAAAAGAATTATTAAGACCTTCTTGGCACATCTTCCCCAGTGAAACAACTTTAGCTCCTTAAAATGTTCTTCATGTTGTGGTTTTGTGTGGTTTTAAATGTTCTTACTTTCCTTTGGGGAGAATATTCATGTTTCTTACTTCAACCAACCCCGAAAAGGTTAACCACTGAGGACATCTTTAGACGTTTATCAGCCTAGTGATAACATCAGAGGCTTAATAACCTTTAATCCTACATTAACAAACTTTATTAACTAACAGTTAATAAACAGTCAGTTATTTTTTCTCCCCCAAATTGCCACCCCTAGAATCTCAAAGTCCTTTTCTTGTCTGTCTTGTCACATCTCTAAAAATGTACTGTTCTTTATTGGATATGGCATTCCAGTTCATATTGGAACTCAAAGCTACCATTTTGAGAACTATGCATTCCTTATGCATAGTAGGGTATTACTTAGGGTATCTCCTATGTGTATATGAAATGCTCATGTTAATAGACTTCTGTTTTTCACTTGTTAATCTGTCTTTTGTGATAGGGGTCTCCTCCAACTAAGAACCTATAGGGATTATTCTTGCTGCATATATGTATTAAAACAAGGGAATAATTTAACTATTTTAACCAAAATGCTAGTAAACTTGCTATATTTTCATGGAGGAATTATTTCTGGAACTAACTCTTCAAACCTGTTTAACTCTTGGATCAATTTTCTGCATAGTATGCTTAAACTGCTTCCAATTATTTTCTATTTTCATTCTTCTGAAATTATTTATATATGGATCTATTTCACAGCAATTATTTCACTCTTATTATAGATGCAAGCAATGATTTTGATAAGAACAACATCAGAGCTGGCCAGACCAGTCTTATATCTACAAACAGGAGATCTGTCTTTATGCCAAAACACAACACCTCATATAAATAGTTCATTCTTTCTTATGCCCTCATCCTTTCTCCTTAAACTTCTTTATGCTTTTTTTTTCCTTGATCTTTTTGTTTTCTTCTCAGGTTTTCTATAAGTCAAATCTTTCTGTTTCCACGGAAATAATGCCAACTCAAAATCATACAGTAAATATTGGAATGTATTATTTTATAACTAGCTTCAAGTACAGGTAGATTCGGGGACTTAAATAATGTCACGGGCATCCAGGATTGCCTTCTATTTCTCTGAGACACGCTTTATTTTCTCTCAAGTAGTTACTTTACAGCCAGAGCCCTCTCCATGTGGTGGGCCATAGCAGCACATAGATGTATATTTTACCACCTAGCAACTGCAGAGAAAAAAAAAAGAAAGAAAGAAAAGAAAAGCAAGGAAAGAAAAGAAAAGAAAAGAAAAGGGAAAAACCATCTTCCTTTCAAACTTTCTGGTAAGCATTGCAGGACTGAGTCTATCTTTGGGTCATACACCCACACATAAGCCAATTATTTAGCCAAGGGGATGTAAGTCCCTGACTGGCTAGTTCATTCTTCAAGGCAGGGGGTACCGCCAAGCCCTCCTTGTCCCATATCATAGGAAGTGATTTTCCTATAAGAAAAATACAGCTATTAATAACAAAATAAGTGGAAACAGATGCTGGGCAGTGATGACTGCAGTTCCTGAGCCTATAACAGCTTTCTATCCACAGCTCCATGGTTTCCCTTCACAACTGTATTTCTTCAGTTACGGCTTACACTTGGCCTTTCAGTCATCTTGCTTCCTAGAGTTCTAGTTCACTCCTCATCTGGCCCGGCATTTCTCTGTTCTCCACCCTTAATAGGGGACCTCATTAATGGAGTCACCTGAGACCTAAAGTAAGATCCAGATTGAAAAAAAAAAAAATCTATAGATGGGGTTGATTGCCAGAACAGCTCTAAGTCCCTAGTTGGAGGGACAGTTTCTCTTTCTCCATCCCCTGCAGCCTCAAATTGCTGGACCAATGCTTAATTCAGAGGCTGGAATCCATTAAAACCCAAAACAAGAAACGGAGAAGAAATCCCCTTATTAAATCTGTGTTCAGTGGGGTATGTGCATAATTCATCCCAACACCATCAAATATAAATGTCCCAGTGTCAGGGAAAATGGAGCCGGCACCACAAAAGTCTGAACCCACTTAGAGGGAGATGTCAGAAAGAGACAAGCCTTGCAAGAACCTTCTCAGAGCAGTAATGAGATCTGGCACCAGAGTGTTTCCACCAAGGATCCTAGACGAGGACATGCTCAAAAGCGGTGCTTCTCTCAGCATCTCTGTGGGCATCTGCATGTTTATAAACTCAGCTCCACATTCCTTCTGAGCTGGTGATGGGCTGCCAGAGCTTCTGAAGTATATGGAATGAAAGTTTCCTGAGCTGTGGATTAGACTGGTAAATTGCATGCAGGGAGTGTCAGCTCCAGCAGTCCAGCTCTGCTCAACTGCAGCAAGCATCATCTACAACCTGTAGCTTCAACTCCAACTAGCTCCAGAGCCAGAACTAACCATAGTGGAAAGAGGTATTGGGAACCCCTTTGTTCCCAAGCCCATCAGGTAGAGATAAACAACTGATGACCTAAGGCAAAGTTTCCTACCAAGTGGAAGGCTTACCGTGCACCTTACCAAAATGACAGATGCGCTGGGCATGGTGGCTCATGCCTGTAATCCCAGCACTTCGGGAGGCTGAGGCGGGCAGACCACCTAAGGTCAGGAGTTCAAGACAAGCCTGGACAACATGACGAAACCCCGTGTCTACAAAAAATACAAAAATTAGTTGGGTGTGGTAGTGCAAGCCTGTAGTCTCAGCTACTCGGGGGGCTGAGGTGGGAGGATCACCTGAGCCCAGGAGGTCAAGGCTGCAGTGATTTGTGATCATGCCACCACACCCTAGCCTGAGTGACAGGGTGAGACCCTGTCTCAAAAAAAATTACAGATACATCTGTTCTGTACTCTGCTCTGAACAACAGCTCATATCACCTTGTGCTTGCTGATCTCTTTTCAGAGAGATTGCCTTTTACTCACTCTGGTCAGATCCTAATGATAACTTATAATTTCCTCCTCCTCCTTCTCCTTAGACTCCTCCCCCTCCTCTCCATTGTCATCATCACCATTACCATCATCATCACCATCATCATCACCATTACCATCACCACCATCATCACCAGCACCATCACCATCCTCATCACCATCACTATCACCATCACCATCAGCATCACTATCACCCCATCATCATCACCATTACCATCACCACCATCATCACCAGCACCATCACCATGCTCATCACCATCACTATCACCATCACCATCATCATCACTATCACCATCATCATCATCATCATGGCTATTATTCATTTACCATTTATCATGTACTTGGCACTATGTGAAATACTCTGCATTCATAATCTCATTTAATCTTCAAACATACAAAGTCTTCCATTTTCAAGACTATTGCAACAGCTTCCTAGAACACTCTTTAAAAAAACTGCCACCTAATTATTGTCCCTAGTCTCAAGCTAAATATCAATTCTCTTTGGAGAAGACTTTCCTGATGACCCCAGTTGTAGAGAGACATCATCTGGCCCAGGCACAATCACTTACATTTTTTTTAATTTTCTCTCACCATAGTTAACATTGTACAAACAGTCATGATTACTTATTTGTGTATTTGTTTATATCAGTCTCCTCCAGTAGAATTTAAACAGTTGGAGGTAGAAGGAAGGAAGATGTTTTCCTTCTCTGCTGTATTTTCACAGCCCATAAGAATATTTTGAACAACGTCGGTACTCAAAAGGTATCTGTGGAATGCAAGAACAACTCTATGTTGAAGGCAATATTACAATCCACATTTTTTTCTTAACAAAGCTGAAATGCAGACAGTATATATAATTAAATAGTTTTCCCAGGTTTCATGGAAGAAAGACCTTAGCACTAAGTTAGGGAGTGGGTATTACTATTCATTGCAAGTTTCCCTAGTAGTAGAGCCCAAAGCCATCATGCTGCCAAAACACTTCTTTCTACTCTTTTGGAGTATCTACTCTATCTTGGATCAGTGCTAAGTTCACCAAAAGCCAATGGACTGTGCCCTGGATAATAGTTCACTGGAGCTTAGCTCTCTCAGAAAAAATGTACCTTTCTATGTATTCTCATTCTAACCTAGGCTTGTATCACCAATTCTTTCATGTTTATATATTCGTTTAGAATATCTGAGAGCACTTGTGGTGTTAGAGGCACTAGCCAGGTACATACTCCTTTCTGGATATGTCAATGACACCTGACTTCCTGATAGAGAAAGATATGGCGTAGCCAATTCCTATAGTTTGAATGTTTGTGCCACTCAAAAGAGTTCATGTTGAAACTTAATCACCAATGCAACAATATTAAGGGATGGGGCTTCAGGAGATTATTAGGCCACAGAGGCTCTGCCCTCATGAGCAGAACTAATGCCCTCATAAAAGAAGCATATAAGAACTAGTGATGCCCTTCTGTTTTTAACATGTGAGGACACAGCAAGAGTCGCCATCTACGAAGCAGAGAGCAAGCCTTCACCAGACACCAAATCTGCTGGTGGTGCCTTTACCTTAGACTTCCCAGCCTATGGAACTGTAAGAAATAACTGTCTGGCCGGGCGCAGTGGCTCAAGCCTGTAATCCCAGCACTTTGGGAGGCCGAGACGGGCGGATCACGAGGTCAGGAGATCGAGACCATCCTGGCTAACACGGTGAAACCCCGTCTCTACTAAAAAATACAAAAATACAAAAAACTAGCCGGGCGAGGTGGCGGGCGCCTGTAGTCACAGCTACTCGCGAGGCTGAGGCAGGAGAATGGCATAAACCCAGGAGGCGGAGCTTGCAGTGAGCTGAGATCCAGCCACTGCACCCTAGCCTGGGCGACAGAGTGAGACTCCGTCTCAAAAAAAAAAAAAAGAAAAAAAAAAGAAATAAATGTCTGTTGTTATAAATTGCCCAGTCTAAGGTATTTTTGTTATAGCACCTGGAAGGGACTAAGATACCAGGCTTCTGGTTGACAATAGTAATAAAATATTTAATTGTGTTAGGAAGTAGGAACACTCTGTTTGAGTCTCTGTCATCCCTTCTTGTCCTGACCACTGGTTTGGTTCTCAAAAATATTGGGGAAGGTGAACTGAATTAAGCTTTACCTAAACTAATTCCAGCTGATTTCTGCCCTATCAGAGAGATTGAAGAGTTTTTGTGTTATAAGAGTTATGGTATTCACAGTGTTGTTGGAAATTGGAAGATCAGGGTAATGAACAGTAAATATTCTGCTTAGTATTTAATGTAGAGTGTAATTAGTCAATTCCCTTACAGGTTAAAGAAGCTCACGTGAGTCTAACTCCAATTTACAATGCTGTTATTTGAGAAAGCCCATTCTTATTTCAGAGAGCTAGCTTGCTGAGAAACCCAAGGGACTGTAATGATCCAGGAGCTCTGTCTCCTAGGATTTAAAGATGAGACATTCAGAGATCACTTAGCTTGTTTTAAATGGGTTTTAAGAATATATAGGATCACAAAATGCAAGAGGAATTCATCCATCACCAAGAAGTCACACAGTTCCCCAGCCTTCCTGGTTCTCGGCTGCATCTCAGGCTACCTAAGAAGCCAGGAAGATTGCCAAACCCTGCTGAGGATAATGACCTGCAGTTTGGAGACCCTGTTCCTTCCCCTGTGCCCTCTGCATTTATGCTTCACACAGGAAAAAGGGACTGGATGGGCTAGGTGTCATTCAATGGGAGGCATTGTCACTCGGGTGAGGCTGCTGAGCTCTGTCATATACCCTGCACACAAATGCATGGCATTAGGTAAGACACTGTACCTCTGCACCCCAGGCTTCACAAACGTAAAATGAGGATAATAATATCTTCTAGCTCATAGTGCTGTTGTGAGAGCAAAAAAAAAAAAAAAAAAATGCGTACGACAACCCCAGCACTGTACCTGTTGCATGACAAACATCCATTAAGTGGAGGCCATTGTTATACCATCTTTTCTCCTCTGTGGTTACAGTTTTCCTGCCTAAGAGGACACCCAACGTCATTGTGGGGATCAATGAGATTGCATCTGTGACTGTACTTGATTGTGCTCATGACAGCCATGTCTTGATTTTGCTAAGAGCATCCTTGGAGAAGATCTAGCCCCTGTCCCTCTCCTCACTTCACCTACCAGCACTCCTTCTTGCATTCTACAATCTATCCACATCTAAATTGTTCCATGTCATGGCCGGGAGCGGTGGCTCACGCTTGTAATCCCAGCACTTTGGGAGGCCGAGGCGGGTGGATCACCTGAGGTCAGAAGTTCGAGACCAGCCTGGGCAACATGGTGAAACCCCGTCTCTACTAAAAATACAAAAATTAGCTGGGTATGGTGGCACGTGCCTGTAATCCCAGCTACTCGGGAGGCTGAGGCAGGAGAATCACTTGAACCCAAAAGTCGGAGGTTGCAGTGAGCGGAGATTATGGCGTTGCACTCCAGCCTCGGTGATAGAGCAAGACTCCAACTCAAAAAAAAAAAAAAAAAAAAATTCCATGTCTTGAACATGCTGTCCTGTTTCTCATTTTCATATAACGGTGCATGATGTTCTTGCTGCCTTGATCACTACCTCCTCCTGCACAGTAGCCCATACCCACCCTCACCTCTCATTCAATAATTCTGTATTTTGGGGGTCTCTCCTTAACTGTCACACACTTCAGAGTCTTCTTCTCCAGCTTCCCTAAACCACTTAGGTATCCCTACTATGACTCCTTCAAGTCCCATGTGCAAGCTTAGTGCATTTCCAGCTGTTCATACTTCTTTCTTCCTGAAATTCCTCTACCTCAATTTGTCCAAAGATATTTTGAAATTAGGATTGCTAAGTTTACCAAATACAAATTTAAAATACCTAATTAAATTTGAATTTCAAATTCAAGTTGGTAAAGAATGAATAATTTTTTAGTATAAAATTACCAAGTGTTAAAAATAAATATTCGTTGTTTATCTTGAAATTTAAATTTAACTGGGCACTCTGTTTATTATCAGCAAGTCTATGTGAAATGCTTGTTTACCTTCAAAGGCACTGGATGTCTCACTGCTAGAAATGGGGCTCATCTGCCTTAGGAAGTCAGGCTGAAAGTCTTAGTGACAACTATAAAGCCTGATTCTTCCTGAATTTACCATCACACCATTGTTTTTTGGTTTTTTTATTGTTGTTGTTGAGACAGGCTCTTGCTGTGTTGCCCAGGCTGGAGTGAAGTGGAGTGATCATGCCTGACTGCAGCCTCAACTTCCCAGTCTCAAGTGATCCTCCCACCTCAGCCACCCGAGTGGCTGAAACTATAGCCACTCACCACCATGCCCAGCTAATGCTTTCTTTGTTTGTTTGTTTTGTTTATGTTTTGTAGAGATGGAGTAACACTATGTTGCCTAGGCTGGTGTTGAATTCCTAGGCTCAAGCAATCTTCCCATCTTGGCCTCCCAACATGTTGAGATTACAGACCTCCCACTGCGCCCAGCCATCACACCATTGTTGGGAACAAAACCAGAGGCTTGTTATTGTCAGCCATTGAAATAATTGTAATCCAACAAATAGAGCTGTGGTTCATCTGCAAGATCCAGCCACTTCAGTGGTGCATTCCCAGTGCCATCTTCCTTCAAGCTTTAAGCAAGACAAGCCTTCCCTGAGTGCTAATCTCCTGCATATGCTCTATGGCAAAACAGGACTAGACTGAGACAAATTGCTGTAGCTGGCACCTTAGGGACTCAAAACCACCATGTACTTTCAGACTAGACAACAGTTTTGTAACTTCCATCTCCAAGGTAATTTTATCTCAAGAGTACCATTACTTTTTCGGCTACCTGACCTTGGTAATGAACATCTTGACAGGTTTAATTAAATTTGAATTTCAAGAGAAATATTTGGGTGTTGCAAACCCATTTTTCACTAAAGGACAGGTTATTATTAAAATTTCCCACTTTCTCCCCAACATCCTGAAGCTCTTTATAATAGTTATTTTAAAGTTCTGTGTCAAAGGATCCCACTACAGATGTTTGCTAAATGAATAAATAGAATACAGAAAAACGCATGTATTCAACATCTACTATAAGGCAATGGGCCAAGTGCTTTGTATCTCATTTAAATTTCACAGGGAACACTGTTGGGTCAGAAGCAATTTTCACAGGCTTAGGGGAGAAAACTGAAGCAAAAAGAGGTTAAATAAATAGCCTGAGTTCATCTGGGTAGTGTAACACTTTGGACTTTTAAAGCATTGTGGGAGGAGTATATTTCCTCACCTCATTGATTTTGGACTCAGTTACGTGACTTACTTTGCCTGGAGATATTCATAGATGGGACACAAAAAGAGACCTTAAGTATGCTTGTGTGCTTTGGCTTGGCTCTGGTGCTCTGGAAATTTGCCATGCAAACAGGCCCCGCTAGCTGTTGAGACAGGAAGGTGAGACACAAATTACTGAGTAAACCCAAACTCTCACCAAAGCCAAGTCTAGCTCACTTGTGGCCTGGTGCAGAGTCAGCCAGCTGAACAAGTCTAGATCAGCTGAACTGCAGTTGCCTCACAGACCTGGAACCCATTGCGATTCCAAGGTTGTGTTTTCCAAAGAACAAAAGCCAGTTATTGCAGCTAGGAGATCACATTTCCCAGATCTCAACCCATAACACGTGAATCTGTGAGCTCATCCAGAACTCACCCCTGGAGCATGGCAAGCTCCATCTGTCAGAGAGAGAGTGCTAAACCCACAGGCTCCGGATTTCAGAGACACGGGAAACTTGCAGAGTGAGGGAGAGCCTCTAAGGAATTCTCCAGGCAGAGCTTTGGTGTAGGAAACAAGATCGTCAATATTTATTTCCCTGGAAAAATCAAAGGCCTTGACTCTGGCTTTGGAGAAATCAGGAGTAGCACGTTGTCACAGTCACAAAATGTATCCCTCACCTTTGCCTCCCTGAGTTCTAGCAGGAATTGTCAAGGATGCCTTCAGGACTGTTCTCATTGTAAAATGACACGAGTATGAACAGGAGGCTCCGGGGACCTACACTCTCCAGAAGCCTCCATAGGCATCTTGTGCCTCAAGGTGAGTCCTGGAATGTCACAACACTGCTGGATGTGGTTCAGCTATGAAAAGTATTACAAACAAATTGTTACCAGTGGTGAAAAGCACACAGTTTTTTGAAAAACAGACTGTACCACACAGTTTAACATGGATTCTCAGAGCAAAAACGTATCAGACCCTTGCCTCTCACCCAATTCTTAGTTGGGTTTCTACATCCAGAAGTAATCTGAGGTCATGCTTCTACCTATGAATGAATGAAAATTACCTCCAATGTGCCAACCTTGTCCTATGGGGGGTCAATAGACTCACCAAAATTTCTAAGAGTTAGTATTCTCAGAGGTGCTTGTGGCTTTGCCTTTTCATTGCTGTGGGTTTTTATATTTATAGTCATTTTCTAATTATGACCTAACTTAAATACAATCAATTTACTATTTTTAGTTGTATAGATCTGTATGTTTTGACAAACACTGTATGTGTATATATAGCATAACCATCACCATTATCAAGAGAGAAAAATGGCTCAAGCACCCCCTAAAAATTTCTTCTGATCCTTTCTAAAAACTGATCATCCCAACCCCAAACTATAGAAACTACTGATTTTGTTTGGCCTAATAATCTTGCTTTTTCCAGAACGTCATATAAGTTGAATGTAGCCTTTTGAGTCTGTCTTCCTTCACTTAGCATGATGCATTTGAGATTCATCTTGCTAATGTGTGTATCCATAACTTGTTCCTTTTTAATTGTTGAGAGTAATATTTAATTGTATGGAAATGTCACATGTTTATCCATTTACCAGTGCAAGGACATGTGGATGATTTCCAGGTTAAGGTGAATATGGATAGAGCCAACATAAATATTCGTGTACAGATTTGTTTCTGTAATTTAAATCTTTATTTCTCTTAGGAAAACATCTAGTAGAGGGATTGCTGGTTCCTAGAGTAAATGCATATTTGACTTCAAAAGAAACTGTAGTACATCTGCAAAATAGCAGAGTAAAGAACTCCAAATTCCACTCGTCTGGAAAAGCAACAAAACCCCTGAAAAAACCTATGAGAATCAGCTTTTTTTTCGGAACTCTGTAAAATAACCAAAGGCTTGCAGAAACCTGCAAAGTGCTTATTCAAAAAACAAGCAAACACACTAAAACCAAAGAACAATGCTCATGGTAAGTAAGAACAGTGAACTTAGTCTTGACAGTAGCTGTGAAAATAAGGCCACACTCCTGATACTAAAGAGAGATGAGACATCATTAGCAAAGAATTGTAATTCATTATTTGTTCTTACCTGTCTAGCAGCTCTCTGGGACCAATTCAAAACTCCTGTCTTTATAGAGCCAGCCTCCTGCTAAACCTGCTTTTGAGAGGGAAAGGGATTTGTCAGAAACATTTATAAACTAGTGTCTTATGTTAGGTTGCTGCTGCTTGAGGCAATAGATAACAGCGTGGCAAATAATAACACCAACTAAAAATCTTGAGAATAGAAGTAGCGAGATGAGATATTCTTAAGGACTTTGAAAAGTTCCAACATGTTTCTGGGAATCTGGAAGGCCACATATACACAGCTCAGGGCTGTGTGCCTACTCAGAAAAGATTTGAGAAGGCTCTAAACTCTCTTCTGGTGACCTTAAGGTTCTGTAGAAGCAATCAGTAAATGGTAAGGTAGAATTGTAAACTTCCTGACTGTCAAAGGTGTGCATCCCCCACCCCAAGAACCACATGGCAAAGACAAATAATTTTTAGTTCAGGCATTTAAGGAAAACTCTGTTCAACCATTAGCTGACCACTAACTCAGTGGAACAGAGACTTCAGGGGCCACACATAACAAAGAATATAAACTTTCCAGAAGTAATTCATTAAGCAGCATCAACAATAAGCAGCAATAACAACAAAGCCTGGGGAGGAGAGAGAATCTGATTTTCCCAGATGACACATTATAATATCCAAAATCCCAGTTTTCAACAATAAAAAAATTACAAGACATGCAGAAACAAGAAAGTATGGCTCATACACAGGGAAAAAACAAATCAATCGAAACTGTGCTTGAGGAGGCAGAAACATTCACCTCTCTAGACAACAGTTTGAAATCAGCTATTTTAAACATACCAGTGACCTGAAGAAAATGTGGCCTAAAGAAAAAAGGAAAGTATGAGAATGATGCTTTAACAACTTGAGATTATCAATAAATAAATTGAAATTATAAAAAAGAAACTAAAACTTTTAGAGTTGAAAAATACAATAATTAAAATGAAAATTCACTGAACAGGCAGAAGAAAGAATCAGCAAAATGAAGATAGGCCAATTGAAATTATCCAGTCTGAGGAAAAGAAAGAGAAAATAAAATGAAGAGAAGTGAAAAGAATTTCAGAGGCCTGTGGGACACCAAAGAGTATACTATCATATGCATAATGGAGTTCCAAAAGTAGAGAAAAGAGAGAATAAAGAAAAAAAATTAAATGATGGCTTGAAACCTCAAATTTCATGAAAAAGCATTAATTCACATACCCAAGAATCTCAATATACTCCAAGAAGGATAAACTCGAAGAGATCCACACCAATACACATAATAAGAAAACTGGTGAAAGCCAAGGATAAACCGAAATCTTGAAAGTAGCAAGACAGAAATGACTTACGATGTAGAAGGATCCACAATAAGATAAATCTCTGATTCTCATCGAAAACTATGGAGGCCAGAAGACAGTGAAATGGCATATTCAAAATGCTGAAAGAAAAAACTGTAAATCAAGAATCTCATATTCAGCAAAACTATTCCTTAAAAATGAACGAGAAATGAAGACATTCCTAGATAAAAACTGAAGTAATTCATTGCTGTTAGACCTCCCATACAAAAAAATGCCAAAAAGGAAAAACAAAAAAAAAGAAAAAACTCCTTCAGGCTGAAATGAAAAGACAGTAATTAACTAGATACTAGTTAGTACTCAACTCCACATAATGTAATAAAAAACACTGGGACTGGGCGTGGTGGCTCACGCCTGTAATCCCAACACTTTGGGAGGCCGAGGGGGGTGGATCACGAGGTCAGGAGATCAAGACCTTCTGGCCAACGTGGTGAAACCCTACCTCTACTAAAAATACAAAACTTAGCTGGGCGTGGTGGCGCATGCCTGTAATCCTAGCCATTCAAGAAGCTGAGGCAGGAGAATCGCTTGAACCAGGGAGGTAAAAGTTGTAGTGAGCCAAGATTGTGCCACCGCACTCCAGCCTGGTGACAGAGTGAGACTCCATCTCAAAAAGAAAAAAAAAAAAAAAAGAACTAAGAAAAGTAGCAACTTAGACAAATATGAAAGACGGTACAAATGAATTTTTGCTTGCAACTCCATTTTCCCTCCAATTTAAGGACTGTATAAGACAATACTTAAAGAGTATAAATCTAGGATTTGTATTATCACTTAATAATAGAATAGAATTAAAAATAAATGACAGAAAGAAAACTAAAAAATTTATAAATGTGCAGAAATTAAACAACATAACCTTAAACAACAAATATATCAAAGAAGAAATGACAAGGGAAATTGAAAATACTTTGACGAGTATAAAAATATAAACACAAAATAACGAAATCTGTGAAAGGCAGCAAAAGCAGTGTTCAGAGGGAAATCAACAGCTTTAAACACCTACCTCAAAAAAGAAGATCTCAAGTCAATAACCTAATCTGCCACCTTAAAAAACTAGAAAATAATGAGGGAAAGGCAAACTAAACTCCAAGCAAAAAGAGGTAAGGAAATAATATATATTAGAAGAAAAATACAGGAAAGAGAATGAAAAATATAAATACAGAAGATAGACAAAAACAAAGTTTGTCCTTTGAAAAAATAAACAAAATTGACAAACCTTTAGCTATACTGACCAAGAAAAAAAAAAAACACAAAAGGCTACTGATGTTACTAAAACCAAGAACAAAAGAGGAGACATTATTACTGACCTAACAGAAATAAGAAGGATTATAAAGGAGTACTATGAACAACTCTGGGCCCACAAACTTGAAGGCTTATATAAAATGGACTAATTCTTTGGAAGATGCAAATACTAAAATTCACACGAGGAGAAATAGATAATCTCAATAGGCCTATATCTTTAACAAAATTTAATAATAATCGATAATTGTTCCATAGAGGAAAGTTTAATTCAACCAGTCATTTAAGGAAGAAATGATAGCAATTCTCCACAATCTATTTTAAAAAAATAGCAGAAGCAACACTTCTTATCTCATACCCTAATACAAAAACCAGATAAATACAAGATGGAAAGACAATAGACCAACATCTCTCATGAACATAGATGCAGAAATCCTCAGCAGAATATTAGCAAATTGAATCTGACAATGTATAAAAAACTATTATACAGCACAGTCAAGTAGCATTTAGTCCAGGTATGCAAGACTAGTTCCACGTTCAAAAATCAATTAATGTAATCCACTACATCAGCAAGCTAAAGAAGAAAAATCACATGATCGTATCAATAGAAGCAGAAAACGCATTTGACAAAGTCCAAAACCCGTTCATGATAAAAACTCTCAGCACATTGAGAACTGAATGGTTAAATAAATGGGCAGCAGGTAATGGGAGCTGGATTTCTCACTGTTGGAGTGGAAATTCACACATCAGCAAGGGGAGGTGAGAGTTATCTGTGTGGTAATGGGTTAGAGTTAGAGACGTCAGTATGAATTTACATTGAGTTTAATGTGGATGCACATTACTTCACACAGACATAATTACAGATACATGTAAGTACTCAGGCTAATGTACACACATTTATTTCCTTGCTCCATTGTCTGAGAGAGCCTAAATATAACGATACTCCAGGGGCGACCACAATATGTAGCGCATCTAAAGGTAATGTAATATCCTACGTGGTACCCTGAAAGAGAAGATGGACCCTAAATAAAACCTAAGGGGATCTGAATCGTATTCAGTTTAGTTCATAATAATGTATGAATATTGGTATTGTAACAAATACACCATAATAATGTAAAACACTAATATTAAAGAGAGGAAATAGGGTATGGGGTATATAGAACTCTATTATCTTTACAGGTTTTCAGTAAACCTAAAACTCTAAATGAAGTCTATTTTTAAAACAGAAAGGCAAATATTCCTCATACAAATTTTAAAAGTAAAAACATTGTCTTTCACAGAACAAGAGGTTTTATTTTTTAATTTTAATAAAGTATATTTTATCAATTCTTATTCCTTTCATGAATTTTTTTGGACTGTTTATGTGGTGAGTTACACTGATTGATTTTCTAATTTCGAACCAGCCTTTTCTTCCTTGGATAAGCACTACTTGGTCATCATATACTATCCTTATTGCATATTGATGATTAGGTTTGCAAACTTTCATTTAAAATTTATTTGTGTTTATTAAGGATCTTGGTCTGTAGTTTGTTTTTCTTGTAGTGTTATTTCTAGTTTTGGCATTAGCGTAATGCTGAACCCATAAAAGGAGTTTAGAAGTGTTCCCTCTCCCTCAATTTTCTGGAAGACTTTGTGTAGAATTGGTATAATTTTTTTCCAAAACTATTTGGCATAATTTGCTAGTGAAACCATCTGAGACTGGAGACTTCTGTGTTGGAAGATTTTAAACTACAAATTCAATTTTTTAAAGGAAAGTAGAACTGTTGAGGTTATCTGTTTTGAGTGAGCTTTGGTAGTTTATGTCAAATACATTTTTTAAATTTTGTCTAAGTAATCAAATTTATTGGCATAGAATTTTTGTTTTATTTCAAATCATTCTTTATTTTTTTTGAGATGGAGTTTCGCTCTTGTTGCCCAGGCTGGAGTGCAATGGTGCAATCTTGGCTCACTGCAACCTCTGCCACCCAGGTTCAAGCAATTCTCCTGCCTCAGTCTCCCAAGTAGCTGGGATTGCAAGCATGTGCCACCACGCCTGGCTAACTTTTTGTATTTTTAGTACAGGCAGGGTTTCACCATGTTGGCCAGGCTGATCTTGAACTCCTGACCTCAGGTGATCCACCCGCCTCAGCCTCCCAAAGTGCTGGGATTGCAGGCATTAGCCACTGCGCCCAGCCTGTATCATTAATTTAATGTGTATAAGATCTGTCATGATCTTTATTTATTGCTGTTATTTGTAATTGATGACTTCTCTGTTTTATTCCTGGTCAGTCTTGGTAACAGTTTATCACTTACAATAGTCTTCCAAAAGAACCAGCTTTTGGCTTTATCCATTTCTTCTATGCTTTTCTGTTTTCTGTTTCAATGATTTCTTCTCTAATCGATAGTATTTCCTTTTATGTGCTTACTTAGTTTAATTAATTTGTCTTTTTAGCTTTTCTAAAGGTGAAAGCTAAAGCATTTATCTGAGACCCTTTTTCTTTTCTAATACAGGTGTATAGCATAATACATTTCTTTTTCTAATTTTTGCTTTATTTGTATCCCACAAATTTTGACATGTTTGGCTTTGTTTTCATACATATAAAATATTATCTAATTTTCTTTTTTAACCCATGGATAATTTTTTAAAAGTGTGTCATTCAGCTTCCATAATTTGGAGATTCCTGAAATATTTTTCTTTTATTGATTTCTAATTCAATTCTAGAGTGGTAAAAGACTGCATTTCACATAATTTGAATCCTTTTGTATTTATTGAGTGTCTTATTATATGTTCCAGAATACATATTTGGAAAATATTCTGTGTGGACTTGAAAATGTGTATTCTCATGCTCTTGGATGGAGTGTTGTGTAATTGACAATGAGGTCATTTTGGTTTCCTAACTGACTCTCACCCTAATCGTTAAATTGATTATTAAGAGAAGAGTGGGCCGGGTGCAGTGGCTCATGCCTGTAATCCCAGACAGCACTTTGGGAGGCCGAGGCAGGCGGATCACCTGAGTTCAGGAGTTCAAGATCAGCCTGGCCAACATGGTGAAACCCCATCTCTACTAAAAATACAAAAAAATTAGCTGGGCTTAGTGGTGGGTGCCTGTAATCCCAGCTACTCAGGAGGCTGAGGCGAGAGAATCGCTTGAACCTGGAAGGTGGAGGTTGCAGCCTGGGCAACAAGAGCAAAACTCCCTCTAAAAAACATAAAAAATAAATTAAGAAACGAGGGAAGAGTGGTGAAATCACTAGCAGAATTATACATTTAATATAATACGCTGTGGTCAAAAAAATCTATCATTTTTCAATTTTTATTCTAATTATCCCATCTGTTCATCATCCTTCTTTTCTCACTTTCTTCATTCTTTTACATTAATCAAAGATTTTATGTTCTGTTTGATCTCCTTCATCGAGTTATTCCCTCTCTCTTTCTCCCTCTCGCTAGCTTTGCATTTGCTTTAGAATTTATACTGTATATGTTTAACTTACCACCATCTGCCTTCAACTGGTAATGCAGTGCTGTACATATAGTACAAAAACTTGACTACTGAATATTTTCATTTTTCTCTCTCTGACTTCTAGGCTACTGTGCTATTGTTGCTGAGCATTTTATTTCTACATATGTTAAAAATCCCCCAGTAAATATTTTTTGACATCTATTTACATAATCTTGCATTTTTAGGCTATTAATAGAATGTATTATGTTACGTAATTTTTTTTTTTTTTTTGAGACAGAGTCTTCCTCTGTTGCCCAGGCTAGAGTGCAGTGACACAATCTCAGCTCACTGCAACCTCTACTTCCCGAGTTCAAGAGATTCTCCTGCCTCAGCCTCTTGAGTAGCTGGGATTCTAGGTGCCCGCCACTGCGCCTGGCTAATTTTTGTACTTTTTAGTAGAGACGGGGTTTCACCATCTTGGCCAGGCTGGTCTCAAACTCCTGACCTCATGATCCACCCACCTCGGCCTCCCAAAGTGCTGGGATTACAGGCGTGAGCCACCGAGCCCAGCCTATGTGATTTTTGTTTGTTTGTTTTTGTTTCGTTTTGTTTTTTGTTTTTAGGTGGAGTCTCACTCTGTTGCCCAGGCTGGAGTGCAGTGGCACCGTGTTGGCTCACTGCAACCTCTGTCTCCTGGGTTCAAGCAATTCTCCTGCCTCAGCCTCCTGAGTAGCTGGGACTACCGGCGCCCACCATCACGCTCCGCTAATTTTTGTATTCTTTACCAGAGAAGAGGTTTCACTATGTTGGCCAGGCTAGTCTCAAACTCCGGACCTCAGGTGACCCACCTGCCTCGGCCTCCCAAAGTACTAGAATTACAGGTGTGAGCCACCACGCCTGGCCCTGTGATTTTTAATTGAGAAAGAAATCTTGCCTTCCTAGGATAAGCTCCACTTTATCATATACTTTTCATTTTATATACTGCTGGATTCTGTTTCTTAAAATTTTGTTAAGGATTTTTGCATCCATGTTAATGACAAAAAAAATTGTTTTGTTTTCTTTTTTGTACATATTTTTACGTATTTTGCAAACTTTATTATACTTGTCTTATATACACTATGCACTAAAATGACCTTTAGCTTATGCAATCCATTATCTTTTACATGAATTAAAAATTTAAAAACACTGTATTTTATATTTCTCACTTTTTTTTTTGATCAGGTCAGTTTCTCCGTATGTTTTCCTGACTGGTCTTGAAGCCCAGGGCTCAAGCGATCTTACTGCCTTGGTCTCCCAAAGTGCTGGGATTACAGGCATGAGCCACCATGTCCAGCCTTTTACTAACATTTTTACCTTTTCCAGTGGTCTTCATTCCTTTATGAATAGGCAGTTTTCTATCTGGTATCATATTTCTCTTGTGGGAAGAATTTTATTTAATATTTCTTATAGTGGAAGTCTGATAAAAAGTCTAGTCTCTGATTTTGTGTGATAGAAAAACATTTATTTAGCCTGCAAACGTTTATTTATTTAGCCATTTATTTAAAGAAAAAAAAACTAATTAATACAGAGATTCCCCTTACATCTGGAGAACACCCAAGGATTCTAAGCTGTCGTGCCTTCCCTGACTTGATCCTTAAGAATTTTTAAAATACTTTGTTTTTTTTTAATTCGTATTATCTTTTATGGTGACCACCCCTTCCCAATGTTCTGCAAAAGATGTAATCGTTTGTATGTCCCATCTGTCCTCAAAGAGGCTTGTTTCCTTTTGGAATTCAGTAGCGTATATATATATATTGTGTGTGTGTGTGTGTGTATATATGTGTGTGTATGTACACACACATATATATGCTAAGTATGCTATATATGTATGTATGATATATATGTATATATACACACACATATATGCTATATATATGTATATATATACACACACACAATGCGTATATATGATTTTTTTTTTTTCGAGATGGAGTCTTGCTCTGTTGCCAAGGCTGGAGTGCAGTGGCCCAATCTAGGCTCACTGCAACCTCCTCCTCCTGGGTTCAAGCCATTCTTCTGCCTCAGCCTCCCAAGTAGCTGGGATTACAAGTGCACACTGCCGTGTCTGGCTAATTTTTGTATTTTTTTTAGTAGAGACGGGGTTTCACCACATTGGCCAGGCTGGTCTCAAACTCCTGACCTTGTGATCTGCCCGCCTCGGCCTCCCAAAGTGCTGGGATTACAGGCATGAGCCACTGCGCCCAGCCAGCCTATACATATGTATATTTTAAAAACCTAAACTCTCTGTTGGGCTTCAAAAAATGTTAATATACAGATGATATGGCTTTTTCCAATCATTAGCATAAGAGCAACATTCTCCTATCATTTTAACATCTAAGGAAACTGCAGAATCATTCTTGGTAGAGTCTCAAGCTCACACCAATACTATCTCAGCTCACCTGGGTGTCTCTTGTTCATTGACTCTTCGGTGGAACAACTTTTTTAGCCCTTGATTGGTCCCCAAACCATTAACCTAGTTATATGTGTGTAAAAGAATTTTCTGAAAGTTTGCGGAGCAGTAGGAGTTACATTTCAGAAAGACAAGTAACTGAAATGTTAACATCATCAAAAGTTGGCCTACAGTGTCACCCATTGACCCCACAATTGCCAGGATCTTACATCACTGCCTCTTTTTGAAATCAAATTCAGAATTCTGCCAGGTTTCCTCGGCACCCAGAGTTCACCCCACCTGCAGACTCTTCTCTCATTCCCTGTTTTCTCGTTTTCGGGGAAATTGTCCTCAGTTTAGGAATGGTGTCCTAGCAATCTTTCAATGCAAGCAAGGAGTAAGCACAATTCAATCTGCAATGCCTTCCCTGACTTGTCTCCAATAGAAATAGAAATTAACTTATTGGTGCTCTATGTGAGTACTCCGGAGGAATAGAACTGCGCATGGATCTGCATATGAAGGGTGGAACCGTGGGAGCCAAATTTTCTGTGTTAACAAGTGTCTTTCTAATGATCAAATCCGCTTCCTTCTCTATTATCGTCATTCTCAGAAGGGCATTCTCTAGGTGGAGGCAAAGATTAAAGTTAGACTCTCTTTAAAGCGAGAACCTCAGGGAGGGGGATAACTTCATTACCGATAGCTCCAGCAATGTCAAGGGTACAAACCCTACAGGCTCTGGTCTCAGTCATATGCCTATTCCCAGAGTCAGGGGAAAGGCTCGGCACTGCTAAAATCATAAGCGCAGAGAATAAAGAGGGCTAGTTTCCCAGAAAGTAAACATTTGAAACAGACAAAACAAGTTCCAGACATTGTTACAATCAACTTTTCATCTCTATGATGAAGCCAGTGTAAAGCAATCATTACTCTGGGTAGATCCCAGAGTTTATATTTCAAATGGGAATGTCATTCTGCGGGTGGGGCATAAGCCTGAGGCTATCAATGATGAGAACTGTGACCTTGGGGAAGAAGGTATTTGCTAGCTATAAGCTCCCTACCTGGCTGTCTAGTCTGCAATTCTGACTCTGCTTTCCTGGACCTTGGGCAGTGTCCATTCCATCATCACTTGCATGGGTGCACAATTTACTGCTGTCTTCCCTACACTCTGGGCCTTCTCCGAGATGACACTCTGGGGAGGAATTCTTTACAACTCCCAGCTCGAGACTAAAATCTGATTAGAAGCCAAGCGACCTCAATTTCTTAAGCTTTGAGTGGAATCATGCTAACACTCCTAATTCAGCACAAATAACTGCTCATAAATAAAGACTAGGTCAGGCTGGTACTGTGGTTTGAAAAGTGGGGGAGCATTAAGGGACCAATTTTTGTGGTCTTGGGAACTCAGTCCTAACAGGTTCACAAGTCAATATTGGTCTTTTGAAGACTTCAAAGAAGGCCAACCATTCATTGCACAATTCCTTGAGGTGAATGTGCCCCCATGCAATTGTGCAACATGGAGGCGCCGCATTGAAAGACACCCTGGTCTGTCCCAGTATTATAGTGGGAAGAAAGTGACTCACTAAAAACTTCCCCTAAGGAACATTCCAGAAATCAAGGTCAAGAACAGAGGTCCAATGTAAACAACCAAATGGGTGAGAACATTTGAAGTCAGAACCTAGAAGTTTTTAGAAAAGTTGCACATCTTTGCCCTGGAGAGGAGGGCCTTGGAACCAGTTCTGAGTTCAGAGAGAAGAAATATAAGTCCAGAAAAAAAGGTGTGATGTCTTCTGAGTGATTTCAGGGGCTGGAAACAGGAACCTGAGAGAAGGAGAAGCAAGGCTCAGATTTTGATTAAAAACTTAAAAGAAGGTTTTAATTCTGCAAGGTATCCACCCCTGCTTCAGGGCCTTTGAGGATGTGTGCATTGCCTGTTACATGGTTTCTCTGCCTTCTCATGTTTTGCAAAATATCTTCCCCTGAGTAGAAAATCCTTTTACTTTTGACCCACCTCCCTGTTTCAACCCTTTTTCTTGTTCTTACTTACTTTGAAAACTTGTTTTAGGAATCATTTCTCCTGGGAAACTCTCACTAAGTATCTTTCTCTGACTCTCAATTCTATGCTGTTTCCAGAATGTGCTGTGATTCCTTCTGTGTTCACCACCACCCTGATAACCACCACTACCACTACCACCATTACCACCATCATTACCATCATAACTGCCACCACACAACCACTACCACCACAACCATTACCATTTCCACCATTGTCACCACCACCATCATCATAACTACCACCACCACCATCACCATTTCTACCATAATCACCACCACCATCATCATCACTACAACCACCACCACCATCAATATCACCATTCTACCGTCATCATCACCACCATCACCATCATCTCCACTATCACCACCTTCACTATCACTACCAACACCATCAACACCACCATCATCATTACTACCACCACCACCACCATGACCACCATCTCTATCACCACCACCACCATTATCATTACCATCTCTGCCATCACCAACACCACCATCATATGTCCACCATCACCATCATGTTCAGCATCACTGCCTCCACTATCACTACCGACATCAACACCATCATCATCATCACTACCATCACCACACAACCACTACCCACTACTATCATCACCACTACCACCATCACCATTTTCACCATCATCATCACCATGACCACTGTATTATTCAGGGTTCTCTAGAGGGACAGAACTAATAGGATATAGACACACACACACACACACACACACACACACACACACACACACACACACACACATATATATATATATATATAGAGAGAGAGAGAGAGAGAGAAAGTATTAACTCACATTATCACAAGGTCCCTCAATAGGCCATCTGCAAACTGAGGAGCAAGGAGAGCCAGTCTGAGTCCCAAAACTGAAGAACTTGGAGTCCAATGTTTGAAGGCAGGAAGCATTCAGTATGGGAGAAAGATGTAGGCTGGGAGCTGGGCCAGTCTAGTCTTTTCACGTTTTTCTGCCTGCTTTGTATTCTAGCCATGCTGGCAGCTGATTAGATGGTGCCCACCCAGGGCGGGTCTGCCCTTCCCAGCCCACTGACTCAAATGTGAATCTCCTTTGGCAACACCCTCACAGAAACACCCAGGATCAAAACTTGCATCCTTCAATCCAATCAAGTTGACACTCAATATCAACCATCACAACCACAGTCTCCATCATCACTACCACCATCGTCATTACCATCTCCATCATCATCACCACCATCACCACCTCCACTATCACCACCTCCACTATCACTACCAACACAATCAACACCACTGCCATCATCATCATCTTCACAATTTATTAATATTACTATTGGGCCCTTTTTATGTGTCTGTCACTGAGATGAATACTTTTATATGCATTATCTCACAACTACCTTACAAGGTAAGTACTGTCTCATGCTCTGTCTTCCCTACTCCTCCCAGGATGAAGCAACTGAGACTTAGATAAACAGATTAAGTTCCTTAAGGGATGTGTTGCGAGTAAGTGAAGGAGCTCAAATTTGAACTCAGGTCTATCTAACACCTTACCATGTGGCTTTGTGATTGCCTCTTCTTACTTGGTCCTTTCCAACTCTGCTAAGAACAACTAAGTGGAGACTGGGGCACAAAGGAGGAACTCTACAAACCTACAAACCCCAAAAATATTTTACCGCTGATTGAATCTGGTGAATGTTTGAGAAAGAGGTGTCATCTGTCCATGGTGTTAGGGAAGGAAGCGTTGAGAAGAGGGAAGAGTGCGATGACCCCTAAACTGAAAGGACTCAAGCCCTAGTGAGCTTCCAATGACCAGGCCAGAGAACAAACCAGTGACAAGATAGCAAAGGGCATAGGCAATGGCCTAAACCACCAGGAGTTTCTGGAAACAGCCACTTCCCCAACCTTGTCACTCTGTCATTTCTAGCTTGTTCCTTCACAGGAATAAGAGGCACTTTAGCAGTGGAATTGAGGAGAAGTCTCAGACCATGTCCTTCAGGTTGGAAAAGTGTGGTCTAAGAACAGAGAAGATGACACCAGAGCAGAGATAATGCTCATTGGAGTTGAGGAGTTGGCAGAAAGGGTCAGGAGAGGCACGGGAGCCCCAACCCTAGGGCAGGGGTCTGTTTAGGTTCAGATGACAGTAACACAGAGTACAGACTTAGGAGTCTTAGGGGTCGGAGTTTAAACCAGGCTCTGCCACATACAACATGCCATCGTTTCTACTTCTCTGAATTTCAGCCCCTCACCTTTAACACAGACTTATGGTACCTCTATTTCACAGAATGTCAAAAGGGGGAGGGTTAAATGAGTTAGTGTATGTAAATCCCTTTGCTCAGTACATGGCAGATGGTTATCTCTTACTTCTATCATAATTGCTCTTTTCATAATAAGACTCAGAGTCTGTGACGTCTGTTTAGAATGCCTAGCAGGAAAAAGGGTACCCATACAGGCAATCAAGGGAGTTCAGGGCAGGTAAGCTACAGACAAATTCTCCCAGTCCTAAGGGGTATGGATGGAGGTATAATAAGTGTAAGCAGGTGGATTTGGTATCCAAGGGGTCAGATAGGAGGAACTGTGAGAATAGCCATCACCTTGAGTTGAATGATGACCAGGGTTACATGCAGGTGGGCCAGACAAGTTCTGAACAGAAGCCAAAAACCAGGTTGGAATTCCCGTGGTCTGAACCAGAAGTCAAAGACAGACACTGGAGAGACATTACCAAGTATCTAGCATCTGAACTGGGCAGGAGGAAGAAAAAGCCAGAAAAGGTGTTGAGGGTATGAGTAACAGACCTACGCTCTTTGAAAATGGAAAGGAAGATGGTGAAAGATTGTGGATGGTGGAAGAAAGGGCAAAGTGTCCATTCTTTTGGCTAAAAGACAGTACAGAACATTGATAAACCATGTGGAATCCTAACCACACCCACTTGCTAGCTTTATGAGCTTTGGCAAGATGTTAAACCTTTCTAGGCTTTAGAGTCACCGTCTATTACCTGAGGATGAAAGTAATGATATTACCTAACATTTAGGGTTGTGTGAAGATTCAAGGAGGAAACACACATTTCAAAGTGCCTGGAACATAATCAGAGTCCAAATAAGTATTAGCTGTTGCTATTATTTGATGAACTCCAGCTCTAGGAATTTTAGAACAGGGTTGAAGGGAGCACTTGAAGTTTCCAATTTGTTCATCACAACTCATTGGGGTAAGAAAGCAGAGGGAATGGAGTGTAGGGATCCCAGCTGAGAACCAGGAGGATGCTAAAGACAAAGAGTACCTGGAATGGATTGTTAATGAAGAAAGGTAATGGGAAGGAGATAAGAAGCTAGGCCCAGCAGAAGGCAGGGGTTTCCACAACTAACCACACATTTTTCTCTTTGCCTAAGGAGAATATTTGGGTGGGAGACGGGGCAGCCATGGGGGAGCCAAGCTTTGTTCCGTGAGCCCTTGCTGATGCCTTTTACCTCCCTCTCTGAAAGTGCAATATTGAAAATCAATGGAGAGAAAGTGTCAGAAAGGGGAACTAAATCAAATATCCCAATATGGAGGAGTTAATCATCCAAAATTAACCTTATAACATCTAGTATCAAACTGATCTATAAAGAAAATCAATGAGAACAAATAAAACCCCAAAGCCTTTTGCCTCCTCCCTGGATGCTACTGTTACAGGAGAGTGGTGATTGTGCACTATTACCTGGAAACAATCTCTCAGCAGTTGATATATTTAGCCACAGGCTTTCAATGGATAGTTTTCATATACATTTCTCCTCCTGCATTTGCCTAAACTGCCATTCTTAGAGCCTTAAATAAGATGCACTTAGCTGAAAATTGTCCTTCGCTGAGGAGACACGCTGTTCCTACTGAGGGAGATAATCCAGCATTGTATATTTTTGTGCACGGAGGAAAGCAAGATACTCATCAGAGACTCAGCTATTCCTCCATTCCGAAGCAGCCCAGAGGAATTTCTGAGGTCAGGAGGGAATCCTGAGAGACAGAGTGAGCAGAACGGAAGAAGACTTCTGGGGACAGATTCAGGAAGGTAATTTGGTCAAGCTATTAGGTTGATGCAAAAGTAGTTGCAGTTTTTGCCATTTAAAAATAATTCCAAAAGTAGCAATTACTTTTACACCAACCTAATAGGTATAAAAAAAACGCTGGGGCCATTGGCTTCATGGTTTGGCAGAATGAAAGAAAATGCCAGGAGTATCCAGGGCAGGGGCTGGGCACTTAAATCCTCTTCTCTCCAGGCTTTTTTTTTTTAATTTAAATAGGAGTAATTTTCTTTCAGATAAAAATATTGTTAGGGGGTTGCTCATTGTTGTTCCTTCTCATGAGATGTAAGCTCTGTGAGAATGGAGGCCTTGTGTACTGTGTTCACTACTAGAGAAAACATCATTCTAGGGTCCAGAATAATGCCCAGCATTTAGCAGAAATTCTCTACATACTGACGAATAAATGGGAACAGTTCAGCAAAGTTCAGTACCTGATTTCTAGTAAAAGTTCTTATATAATAAATAGTAGTGAGATGTTATTGGCGATAATATTAATGATAATGACACAAATAAGGAGCCTACTGTATACACTGTACTCATTGCCTGTCTTGTATTTTTGTTAGATCTTTATGAAACTGTCTTATGGTAAAATTATTATCATCCTCACCGTATAGATCAGAACGTAAGGACAGGCTTCGTGGTGGGCCCAACTTTACAGAGCTTGTGGTGGAGAAAATCTAGATAAAGAAACTGAGTTCTTAGCCTCTATGCTATACAAATAATGACAATGATGATGATGATGTTGATGATGATAAGAATGATGGTGATGGTGATGATAATGATGATGATAATTATGATGGTGATGAAGTTGTTGGTGATGATGGTGATTTTATTGGTGAGTATGGTGATAATGATGATGATGTTGGTGGTGAATATGGTGATAATGTCAGTGATGGTGGTCATGATAGTGATGATGGTGACGATGACCACAAAGATCCCAAAGTTGAAAAAGAAGCAAAAAGAAGCAGCCATGAACTTACTCCTAAGGCTGGTTCTATCAAAGCAGTTGGGAAACATATAGTTTTTAAACTCCAGTTTGATTTCTGGCCATAGTTGCCCTCTGGCAAGGAGCACATGCAGACAAATTATAGCTAAAGGAACTCAAGAAGGAATCAGGCTGTTCCACTTGGTCACCCCTGCTGGTGTTGCAAGATTCCAGATAGTGGTGAGGCTTCAGGACTCAGAAGCCAGCTCACCAAGGAAAGAGCGTGGCAAGATCTGAGCAGAGTATCACAACCCTAACCAAGTCAACCTCAGCTTAGGGACAGGGCCACATACTCACCGGAAATGGTGAGCCAAGTAGAGAAGCCAAGGCAGCTATCCAAGTATAGGTCCTGGTTCAATGGATGGAAGAGTTTGGCAGTGTCAAAACTGAATAGAACTGTGGATGCCCATGGCTGCTCCTCTCACACACACAGATTTATTCATCCCCAAATATTTATAACACATCTACTGTATGCTAATACTGGGACACAACAAAAATGAAACCACCTAGCTCACACTCTCATGCATTTCAAATTCTAGTTGACCCAATACATACCATCCCAATAAGTCAACAAGGTAGTGCTGGATTGTGCTAAGAGTTATAAAGTAAACAGACATGGTCATGTGGAAGAATGAGTGGGAATAGTACTTTAGGTAGAGTCATTTGAATACAACTCCTCAAGGAGGTAAGAATTTGATCTGCAACTTAGTGCCCTGGATAGCAACTCCAGAGCGTTAGAACTAATTCCAGGTGCTTCTGACTGGTAGTCTGAAGCTGTTACATGGCCCTATAGCTCAACCTAGGACAGCCTTCAAAAGATCAGGGATTTTAATGGCCTCCGAAGGTAGAAACTGAGGAAGCAAGAGAATGAGGCACACTAGACCTACACTGCACACTTTAGATTTGTTATTTATCCAAGCTCTTTTACAATCCTATGAGGTGGGCATTAATTGCTGTTTTACAGATGAGGATACTGAGATGCAGAGAGGTCACCTATTTTGCATAACTATTAAATAGCACAGCTTAGATGTGAATCTAAATTCAAATGATTCCAATGATAATTCATTCTATTTCTCCTATACCGTGGGAAATAGAATTCCCCTAGCTAAGTGAAGGGGACACTTATTCTCAGGTTTTAATGCTGAGAGGAGCTCTTTCTGTATCCTCACGGAAGAGGGAATTGGAGACCCTCACATTCAAGGAAAAGGTAATGCTAGAAGTATGAACCCAAAGGGACTGTTCCAACTGTCTCAGAGAGGGAGTGAGGCTTCTCCTGCATAATAGCTGAGAAATCTGGAAGATTCTGGAAACTTTGTCCAGGCCCTGTATCTGCACATTTCTTTCTCCTTCATGGCATAATACCTGGTGATCTGCAGTAAAATCATGTTGGAGAAAGGGCCAGTGAGAGATTTCTTGGAGAGGCGCATGGGGTTAAAATACAGTGAGAAATTGAGAAATGATTGAGACTGGACCGTGTTGTACATCAGGGTGAGAAAGGGTCCTAACGGAGGTGAAGACCCCCCAGGCATGCTCAGGGCCTGTGTTATGAAGAAGTTCGGTAGCTTCAAATTATCTAAAAGGGATAAAATGAGGAGGGAAGGCATGTTACGGAAAAGAGTAAAAAAACTAAAGGAGTTAATTCATGTAAACCACTTGATGTGTCCTGTTGAGAGTTGAAAACCCTGAGCTCGGACACTCTACATTCATTAACTTGTTTCACTTTCATGATAACCACATTGAGTACATTTTTTTCTATTTTATGTAGGAGGAAACTGAATCCCAGAGTGGTAAAATTAACGGCTGCTGACTAGTGGTAAAAAATGTGTTCAAAGTTTCAGAACTAGGATGTGTTGAAACTGCAATTCAGACCCTGGTCTGTCTGCCTCCAAAACCTTAGTCCTTTCACCCATACCAAGTCACTCTCCTAGAAAAGAAACAGAGTCAGTCTTCTGTGATGCCTCATGGTAATCATTGCTTTCTTTTCTGAGTGTTCATATCCTTTTATAACCTAATCGAGGAGCACACCTCTGAATTCTATCAGAATTTCCAAGTCTCTGGCTTGCAAAATGCACTTTGTCTCCTTTTCTTTTTTGGTCTATCTTAAATCCACTGGCATCTCACTGAGTTCTCATAAGACAAATAGTAGCAGTGAATAATTATTTGAACAACTATAATAACGACAGAGACATCAAAGTCTTTCTCAATTCCCCCTGACCTCCATCCTTTTGTCCTGAGGATCCTATCTCTTAAATCCCTCATCCAGTTTTTCTCTTCTTCCTTTTCTGCTCTTCTCATCTCTCACCTGTAGGTCAACTGGCTTCACTCCCTCCAGCTGATTTCTCTACTCAACACCCGCATAAGGGCCCATCTTTCCAAGCTGGAGTCATGAATAGTCCCTCCCCTGCTTAACACCATTTTTGGCCTTGCCATCACCTCTGACTACCAGATTCCTTCATTGTCAGTCCTGGAAGGCATGACATTGGGATCTTGCCTTTGTCCTTCCTTCCAAGAACATTTCTTCTCATCCTGGCAGAGGTGCTCAAAAGACTGGCTACCAGAATGGGCCCTGTGACCTCTCACTCCCACACATTTAAGTGAACAACTCCTTCCGCCTTGAACACACAATCCTCTACCTTCACCCAACTCACTTCTTGAGAGCTGAAGGTTTGCCTCCTTCAGATGTCTTCCCTGATTACACTGTTTTAGGCACTCTGCCTTTGTGCCTGCTTAGTGCTCTGCGCTACACCTATCCCTTTGCTGATTCCTCCCGTGATTGCTGGAAATATTGTTCAGCAAATATCCACTTGCTTGCCCTCCCACTGTTGGGGGGTAGGGTATGGGTTCCTGCCCCACTGAGGCTGGGCTTGGCCATGCAATGTACTTTGGCCAATAAAATGTTAGCAGGGATGATAGAAGCAGAGGCTTAAATGTGCTTGCCCAGTTGGGCTTGCACTCCTGTGCTCCTATGATCCATTATGAGAAGAGAATGCCCTGAGTAGCTGCTGACCCTTTAGCATGGCTGCATAATGAACCCACAGGGAATAGACCTGAACCAAGCTCTCAGCCTGGAGCCAAACCCAGCTGACTGGCCAGGTACAGCAGGGGTGACTAGCTGAGCTCAGCGCTGGAGTATTCCTGCCCTATAATATTCCAAGCTGGAATATTCTCGCAGACCTGCAAACATGAGAACACATAGTTGTTAAAAGCCAATGGTTTACTGCATAGGATAAGTTTCAATTGACAATAAATATTTGTTTTGTACTTGCTTTTCCCCTCTCTGAAGCTATGAACAACTGAAAACTGAAGGGCAAAGACTGTCTCTTACATATTAAACTGCATCTCCCACCTCCAACATGTGATTTGGCATCTAGGAAGTATCTTATGTGTGTGTGAAGAAAGAAGGAAGAGAGAAGGAAAGAAAAGAAGGAGAGTAGAAAAGACGGTAAGGGGAAGGGAGGGAGAAAGAAAAGGAAGAAATAAAGAATGATGATATTCTCAGTAAAGTGCAAAAGACTTTGTTAAAACAGCCTTTATTGGCGCTTGAATTTAATGATTGAGCCCCACGCTGACGAAACTGTCAGGGAAAATACAGGAAGGAAGAAATAAAATGAAAAGTTAACAAAATGACCATCTATCAACCTAAATTCATTCCCGAAAGACTGAAATTAGACTACTTTGCCATCTTCAAGGCTACGTCCTACAAAAATGAAATTACTTATAGCAGTGATTGGACATTGATTGACACAAGGACATCTCCTGAAGAAGATGAAGTGGGTTATCAGAGAAAAGAGTCCAAGATCCACGAAGCAGAAATTATTCTCGGGCCACAGAAGTGACCATCATGGACATGACCTCCTGCTTCCTTTACCGACTCTGCCTAGTTGGGGATGATTGCGACATTGAGTACCACATGTAAAAATTGAGTGGGCATCAGTGAGAGGGAATTTGTGGCAGACAGGTGGGTGTGTTAGAAGTCAGGATTTTATACCTGCTGATGATTTGGCATAAACTATATTCCTTAAGCATTCCCATTTGGAGAAATAATTTTTACTTTTATTTTCATCTTTCCTGACACCTCAGAGAGCACCAAAAGAAGTTCAGATTTCTGATCCAAAGGTTTTTCAGTTCCCAGGGTTGTACTTTATCCAGACCAGGAAGATAAAAAATAATTTAAACCTTCCTTAGAGGTTCCCCAACTAATACGAAGAATCCAATGACAATTAGGCCGCCTTGAGCACTTGGGTCAGGCACTTTACCTCAATTATCTCCTTTAATCCTCACAAGAATGGGATGGGTGGAAAGGGAGGAGAAGAGGAGGAGGAATAAGTATTGCTTTTTCACACAGGAGGAAATTGGGGCTCAGAAAGCTACATAACCTCTTCTTGGTCATATGGTTAGGTAGCAAGCGGCAGAACTGAAACTCAAAGGCAGCACTGTTGGAAGCAGGCTCAAGCTCACTCCATCAGACAACACCTTCTCTTACTTTTGGCTTCAGTTCTTCCCTACCAAGGGATGCCTTTGCCAGTACAAAGACGATGTGCTCTGGCTGACAGGGAAGGCTGAAGCAAGCAGAGTGAGAAGTTTAGAACGTTCCATCACTTAGAAAAATTAGCATGTCAAAAAAATCTTTCCTTGCTCATGATAGCTCTAGTCTCCAGGGAAACAGGGTTACAATGCAATGCCAGAGGCAGCAGACAAAACCTGCATGCAGGTAGATTGCCAAACGCTCAAGCTGGGTGTGCCGGCAAGCACTGCCCTAGGAATGAGAATCCAGGATTTACAGCCGTAGCTCCACTGTCTTCTAACCATGAGCAAGTTGCTTAGCCTTTTCCAGTTTCACTCTGTTTCCTCCTTTGAAAAATAGAAATGAGAGTGTTTGCTCTGCATATTCTATATTCTATAGCAGTGAAAGAATTGGAAACAGCATAAATCTCTAACAATGGGAGATTGATTAAATTATGTCATGCCTATGCAATGACATATCACGGTCATTGAGATATATTTAATAATGTGGTAGAATACAAATCCATTTAATGTTTAACTCTATTCTGAGCACCATGTATTACATGTATCAGCTCAATTAATTTTCCCCCAAATTTACAAGGTAGATATTATTAAACCCATTTTAGCTTGCCCAAAATCATAGCTAATATGGGGAGAAGTCAGAATTTAAATTGAGGCAGTCTGATCCAGTACTGACCCCTAACCACAACACAATTACAAAGAAATAGGTCTACTTTTAAGCTTAAAAATGCAAATTATAACATTGTATACGTTATCTGTTACTATGTAATGAATCACCCCAAAAGGCTGTGGCTTAATAATCATGTTTATTACAATTTTTAACACTGTTGCAATTCACCAATCCAGGATGGGTTTTGCTGAGTGGCTATTTTGCCAATGTTGCTGGGGGTCTTTCTCGTGGGTTCTTCCAGCAAGAAAGTTGGGTGGAGGCTGGGCTGAGCTGGAAGGCAGGACTATCTGGGCCTCTTTTTCCGTAAAGTACAGGGTCTCTTCTTCCTTGTGAGGTTTCTTCAGCAACACAGGCATACTTCTTGTATGGCTGCTCAGAACTCTCAGGAAAGCTAGAACAAAAACTGCTAGATTTTCTAAGGCTTAAACCTGGAATTGGTGCAGCCTCATTTGGCTTCATTCTTTTCTCATTCTGTTGGTTAAAACAAGACACAGGACGAACCCAGACGTAAGGAGAGAAAACTACACAATCCTGTAAATTCTGAGAACATGATACGTTGGAGGTCATCAATGTAATATACCACCACAGCATGTGGTAATGGAATCCTCATTATGAGAAAGTATATTTACAGATGTACCTAAACAATTATTCTTTTAAAAATTAACAGTGCTTATTTAAGCACAGGGACAGAGTATAGGTAGGAATTTTTCTTATCATAGCTGTCTATCTTTATTTTCCAAATTGTGTAAAGTGAACATGGGCTTATTTTATGTAAGTAAAATAATAAAGGTTACCTTTTGTTTTCAAGAATAAGCAAATAATTTCTGGTCATATTTAACAAAAAAAATTAGTCAAAACTTATCTAGCATTCACTATGTGCTTACACATATGGACCCTTAATTTCCCCAATACCCTGTGAGGCAGGTTCCATTAGTATCCCTGTTTTACAAATGCATGAGCTGAGGCACAATGAGGTCAGATAACTTCCTAAGGGCATAGGGCTGGGAACAGCCACAGCCGAGGATCAAGACCAGGCACTCTGGCCCTAGAGTGAACCTCAGTGCTTGGGTTTCCTTGGGCCCTCTGAATGCAGATATCAACATGGGGGACATCCTGTCCTGTTGTGATTCTTTCTTTTTGTGTGAACAATGTGGCTTCTAGGAAACTAAAAGGAACTAAACTTCACTCAGGGAAGTCCCATAACTTCAACTGCTCTGCTTGAGTCCAGGGAAACTTGTGTATAAGGGTGGACCTCAAGTTACAAGTCGCTGAACCCTGTCTGCTCATTTTATGCCATTTTTTATAAACCATATTAGCCAACACACAAACTATACCCCTCATTGCAGCATACATGTAGGTGTGGGCATACACATGTGGATAGATATGTATGTTTCCATATTTGTGCATATATGTGGCCTGAGATAGTTCAGGCATGTATAGGTCCCCACAGGAAGGCATGGACCTATTTAAATGTATACACCCACAGACATACACATATTCCCAAGCACACACATATCAAACTGAACCCAGGTTCAGCTGCTCACTGCTTGAAAGCCAGACGCAAGAGATGAGGGTTGGTGGGAAGAAAGGCAGGTTTATTCAGAAAGTCAGCAAAACCAAGAAGATGGTGAATTATGGTCACAAAGACCATTTTAAGTCAGTGCAAATTTTAATCTCTTTTCATATTCAGGGCAGGGGGACAGGAGAGAGTTGAGATCAAGAGGTAACCAACAATTGCCGGTGTCTGGTGGCAGGCAGGGTCTGAAGAGGTTAGAAATTTCTTTGTCCTTGGTCAGGTCACAATACTCCTATACATCTTTAACAAAACATAATTAGTTGTTTACATACTTTCCCTTTAGCCTCAGACTAGTTTTAAAAACTATATGATTGCTGTTTTTGCATATTATCTCAGTGCTTAAAATTATCCTAGCCTACATGCAGAAACGGGTAAAGGCCTCTTAAACAAAAATAAAGTGAGTTATATTAGTTCTTTTGCTGTTTCACTGTTATACATACAACTATCTGTAGGAACACAAGTGGATATATGTATACATCCATGTACTCCCACTCTGCATTTATACGCACTGATGCATTCACATGCTGTGATCTCCTATATGTATGCAAATATGTAATTTGTGCATGCTTATAGACCCGTGGACACAGCCATGCAAATTTCTATCCTGCTCACCCTTTAGACCAGATGAACCCTAGAGAATTTCAAGGACAAGCAGACTCTGAGATATTCCTAACCTTCAGGGAAACTGGGAGAAGTTCACATCTGTGCCTCCAGAGATTATTTTTACAGATTCATTCATTCATTCATTTAACAAATGTTGACCGAGTGTTCACTATGTGTTAGGCATAGCTCTGGGTGCTGGGATTTAATAGTAAATAAAACATACAAAGAAGTTCATCCCTCATGGAGTTTACAGTCTGGATTCCCAGACAGATACCTATAGAACCAAAAAGATTCACTTTAGCTTTCAGAACACAGTGCCATGAGAATTGCCCATGGAAATTCTACCCTCCCAAGATTAGGAACAACTCACCGGGCAGTGTCAGTGCTAAACAATGGCGCCAGAGACCATGAGAAGCCTAGGTCCATCTCCCATAGCCCTGACATCATCGGTGGACAAAACCCAGTCTGCAGAAGGTTTATCCACCATGCCTCTAAGTGTAGCCTAGGAAGGCTGACAATGCTGGATATACCTGAGCACAGGCAGAGGCCCAGGGCCCAGGTGGAGAGTAAGAAGCAGGTAAACGGATGAAGGGAAGGGAGAGGCAATGTCAAAACTGCGGAGATGGGCAGCACTGAAAACAGGAGTCTGTAGCTGGAATCGTGAAAGCAAGAAAGAGGCATTCCCCTTCTCTTCTTCCTCCTACTGTATCCCATATACCGGGACCCACAGGAGCAAATGGAGAGAAAACAAGGAGAGCGATGATCGGGCCAGCAATGAGAGCTATGGGTGGGGCTGCTACGATTGACTTCCTGAGACACATTGTACATTTATGCTTGTCTAGAGGCCTCACACCAAACTGACTTCACTTTCTTTGAAAGTACCCTTTCAGATCAGCAGCAGACTCCAATAAACCCTGCTTCAAAGAGTCTAGTAGATGCCAAGCATCAGCAAAGATTGTTTAATGAATGAATGGATAAATAAAATGAATGAACAATTTAATAACACTGAGCCCTTATTTTGCACCAGGCACTGTTAAATGCTTTACATTAACATTATATTGTTTTACTTAATCTTCACATCTGCCCTTTGAAGGTGAAGAAACTAAGACACATGAACTTTAAATAACGTTCCCATTTCTACTGAATAGTTAGATAGGTAAATGGATGGATAGATGAAGAAACAGTACAGAAAAAGTGACAGAAATGAAAACTCTTAAGTTGCATCTAGTTAAGATTGCACAATCCTGCCTGTTCCAGAAATACTGCACTCCCTAGTTCTGAAACACTATTTATTTTAAGATTTGCTATGGATTTATATATAGCTTTTCAGGGGAAAACAAGCAACAGATCAACACATACGCAAATCTAATCACATCACATACATACATCAGTTGTTAGATAAGTCCTAATGCAGACACTTTAACATGTGGGGATATGTGTGTCTTTGAATCAAGGAGTTGGGATATTGACAGTGGAAGCCTAGTACTCAAACAGCATTGGCAGGTGCTGAACTGAGTGCACACCTGTGTCCCTGCCTCTGTATTCTGCCTGGGACTTGATGGTTCATCCTATTTTCTTTGTTTGCAGCTAATTGCCATAGAATACCCTGTTGATAACAAGGCTCCAGATCTTTGCACTGGTTGCAACCCCTAGAAGATCAGGGTGCAGACGGAAAATGGGACAGAAAAATCACTTATTCGTCTGGTGATTGCAACCTCTGAAAGTCAAGATTTGTGCTTGGATCTCCCAGCACACCGGGTCCCAGCCAATTCATTTGTCATGTGAGTCAAGAAATGTCAACAGGATAAGCACGTCTCCATTCCTGATCCCAAAATAATTATGAGAACCTTCTCCAAAGCTTTAGTCCAGAAACGGGAGCAGAAAAGGGATGCTCTGATACTGAGATTTATAAGATACGGAAGAACTTTAGGTTAAGGAAACATGTCTCCTAAATTTCTAAAAACCAGTCCAACCTTGGCTTACTGCAAAGAACTCCAAAGGACAACCTTAATTGAAAAAGAGGTACTGGTCCCTGTGACGTGCTTGATACTTCCTGCATATACAGCTTCAGTTCTTCGTAGCAGCCCAAGAGGACCCTGTTTTCTGACATATAAATTAGAGCATGTATAATGCCACCATGATTTTTTTTTCTGATGTGTAAATAGAAATATATAATCTTTTGTTAACAATAGTTAGAATTTAAATCATCTTTGTATTCCTGCTCTTTTTAACCTTCAAATAAGATTTTATGATGAAATGGTTTCTAGCTAACATCAAATAATTATTGGCATAACAGCCCCTGAGAGCTGTTCCAATGTCAGCCTGTATCCACTTGGCATTGTAATCGCAGTTTCGTGGTCTTTATAGGCAAGATTCTGGTGAATATCACAACCCTAGGTGTCTAACAACTGAGTCAGGCTGGAGAGAGGAGTGACAAGACTCAAAAGATGAAGAAAGAACCACCTGTATAGTCAGCCATTTAGAAGAGCACAGTGTTAAAATTGCAGGCAGGGTCAAGGATTTACAAAGGGTCACCATGGCCTCAGATTCCTTCCAAGAATTCCCAAGAAGGTCTTGCTGATACCATGGATATAAGTTGTCTTTGCTTGGCTAGCATTCAGGCCAGTGGGGAGCTGTACCCCCACTTTTTTAGGGAACTACCCTTCAAATACACTACATCTAGCAGTACTATGCTAGACTATAGGGTGACTATACTTCTTCCTCCTGGGATCCAGAAAAATCCATGTGACTCAGACCTAGTTCAGTCAGCCTATTCCCCTTCCACCCCACCTTGAGGCTGAGTCCATCCAATGAGAGTCAACCTTTGGTGGAAACAAGAAGAGACACTCCATAGAATTGCTACACTGGCTTGTTTAATGTAAGCCTGAAGCTACCAGGGGACACTGCATGATACAAACTAAGAATGAAGCCAATGAGAGGAGAATGAGCCCAGAAATGGAGATACAGAAAGACCAAGCCTACATTGCATGGAAACTTGTCTGAAGTCCGTATAACTGTCTATACTCAATTGTGCACCTATTTGTGTGATGTTCATCTTCTCCACCAGTCTAGGGTCTCTCGGATGTTCCAGGCTCTGATAAGTGTGTTATCTCCAGGGCCTATCACCTGCAAGTTCTTTATAGATATTTGTTGACTGAATGAATCAATGAAAATGAAGAAACTGTTTAAGGCTATCCTGGGAAATCTGGTTGAAAGCATGCCAGATCAATGCACCATTCACACTTTAGACAACTCTGTAACCATCCACCAAGATCAATTTATTGGGTACTACCAAGTGTGAATGGGAGAGATGGTCAAGCCAGTTAGGCTTGGGAGCCAGAGAGCCTTTTGCTCTAATGGTGTATGTCACTGTGTATGTATGTGTACGTCACTGTGTGATCAATTTTTTTTCTTCCAGAAAACAAAGAAGCCTGGAGCCACACAGCACCCTCTGCAATCCATGTAGCTCATTCTCCAGGAGTTATTATTTAATCTCTCATGGGTGACATACTGCCTCAATCCTGTGAAAACACACTTTCCTGCAAACATGATTAAGTAGAAATGCTAATGGTAGATTTTCAAGCAACATGGCCCATGAGGGCTTTCAGTAGCCCACAGATGACTTCATAAAAGCAACTGTTCAGTCTGCCTCTGCATAAAGCATCCTTATTGTCAGTGTGTGGACATCTCATTTTCCAAGTCCCTCTCCCAGGTCTTCTCCAGCAGTAAGTCACCATCTTCCCCAAGTGAGATTAGGTGGAGGTGCTGCCCTACCCTTCCATTCCAGCTGCAACAGCTGAGGCTCTACAGGTCCCTGAGGATCAGCCCACTCCAATGCTAGGTTTTCTGCTAGGAGGAATCACTTGTGCTAATCAGTTAGGACCACACAAGGGGAGCCATTTGTTGCAGCCTGTTCACTGTGAATACCCACTCTTTGTCTAACCTCTTTGCTCTCATAGCTTTTGGTGAATCTTTTCCACTACAGCAAACATTGAATTTTAATGATAGCTATAATAATAATAGTAGCTCAGACTGATTGAGTATTTATATTTTGTTGGGAACTCTTCTAAGTGCTTTATTACATTAATTTATTTTCTCCTTACATCTGTTCTGTGAGACAGAGACAATTATTACCGTCACCTCCAAAGTACAGAAGATAAACTGAGTTATAGAAAGTATCAGCATTTGGCACATGATCACTCTGCCAGTGTTTGGAGGAACTGAAGTATAAAACTATATTTAGAGCCTTCTTTTTTTCTTTCTCTCTCTCTCTTTCTTTCTTTCTTTCTTTCTTTCTTTCTTTCTTTCTTTCTTTCTTTCTTTCTCTTTCTTTCTTTTCTTTCTTTCTTCTCTTTCTTTCTTTCTTGGCTCTCTGTTGAGCCAATCCACAAGAATTAATTTAACCCCCTTCCTCATGCATGATGAAGAGAGAAAGAATGGCATAGTAAAAATAAGATGGATTTAGAATGAGACAAATATAGCTCCAGCCACAACTCTACTGCCTCCTACTTTAACCTCTCTGAGCTTTAGTTCCCTCATCTGTGAAGTGGGGATAGTAAGAGTATCTACCTTACAAGTCTGTTGTGAGGATTAAATGACAGCATGCATATCTTTCGGGATTGTGTCTATCTGAATGCTACAGTGGCTTAACCACAAGAGGGGAATTTTTCTAATAAAACAAGAAATGCAAAGGTAGGCATTACTTGATGCCATCACCATCAAAACCCAGATTATTTTCTTTTCCTGTGCTGCCATGCTGAGCATAAGTTTCTTTTCCTCTTAGTCACAACATGGCTGCTGCACCCTTATCATTGTATCAACATTCCAGGCAGAGAAAGAGGGAAAGTGAAGGCAAAGATCAGCTTTCCCAGAAGCATCATCGAATCAACCTCTACCTGCATCTCATTGGCCAGAACCGTACCACATGGCCACCTTCAGCCACAGGCCATCCTAGGAATTTTTCTGAGCTTTTTTGCCATTCTGAAAAAACCACAGATCTGTTAATAAAGCAGAAGGGTAGATGAATATAAGTATGCAATTAGCAGTATCTGCTATAGCAGCAAAAGCACTTTACACAGCTTCTGACACGTAGTAAATGTCCAATAAGGGTTAGCTATCATGATGATGAAAATAATTTATGATTTTTATATAATCCTCGCTCCTGTTGGGACTGAAATCTAACCCTGAAGCCACATTCATCCCATCTATATCCAGGGTCTGTCACTTTACTGAGCTCTTGCCAACATCATCCAAGGCTTTTTTCTTTGTCCAAGTCACTGCTCAAAATCAGCCTTCTGTGGTTTTCAGGGTCTCTAAGAACCACTACACAGCCCCTCCTGGCCTCATCATTTGTTGCCATGCTCTGCCTCCCTGAGTAATGAGCCCAGATTGTATCCTGCATTATCCAATGACTAGCCAGGTACATACGTTCTCCTGGGAAGTTGCTAATAGAGCCTAGATGAGGAACAGGGACTCCTTCCAGTGTTACTTGTCCTTCACATCCCTGGAGTCCCATAGACGCTGGCAGGTCTCTTCTTACAGACCCCCTCAAGTCTCTGTCCCAGACACATGATTCCCTTCAGTAGGAAATCCTCTTAAGAAACACTACTGAGAGAGGGTGGGTCTGTGCTCAATTTCAGATGCTAAGGGAGTCACTTCTTCCACTAAAGCAACCCCCAGACAAACACAGCTGCAACAAACTTTCACATCCAAGTTTTCTTGTGCAAATGTATGAGACTTTCTTTAAAAAATAAACCTAGAAATGAAATTGCATGGCCATTGATTATGCCTATTTTTAACTTCACTATATATTTCCAAATTGCCTACTGAAGCCGTTGTTCAAATTTATACTTCCACCAACTGTGGATAAGATTTTCAGTTTCTCAGTATCCTGACCAACACTTAATACTGTTGGACTTTTTTAATGTTTTGCAATTAAAGGAGTATAAAATGCCATTTGGTTGATGTTGTACTTTGCATTTTTATGATTGCTGAGGAGATGGGCATTTTCTTACATTTTTCTTAGCTCTTCATAACCCAGAGAATCTTAAAGGAACTGCTCATGTATAACTGTGTTTTCTAATGTATAACTACGAGTTTGATCTATAGAAAAGTCCATTCATTGGGTACAGTAAAAACAATTTGCAAGAAAGAGCCTGTGGACCTTCACTAGGGTCTTCTGAGTCAGAAATCAGGGATCAAGGTCCATGGAAAGAGAGCCAGGTGTAAGCCGGGTGGAGAGATAACAAATAGACCCACATTCAAAGCCAGGAGTCACCAGCAGAGCAGGACCCACGTTATTCATATTGGACTCCAGTCAGGGTTCAAACAGGATTCTAGGGGTCCCAAACTGAAATTGAAAGAAAAAGTGATTTACGAGAACTAAACACACACACACAAAAATGATTATTTCAATATATGCAGAAAAGGCTTTATTTATTTATTGGAGTCTCCATCTCTGATAAATAAATAAATAGATGGATAAATAAATAAATAAAATTCATATGGAACCACAATAGAGCCCGAATAGCCAAGACAATCCTGAACAAAAAAGAATAAAGCAGGAGGCATTATGCTACCTAACTTCAAACTATAGTATCGGGCTACAGTAACCAAAACAGCATGTTACTGGTACAAAACCAGACACGTAGATCAATGGAACAGAACAGAGGATCCAGAGATAGAGCCACACACCTACAACCATCTGATCTTCGACAAAGTTGACAAAAGCAAGCAATGGGGAAAGGACTCCCTATTCCATAAATGGTACAGGAATAACTGGCTAGGCATATGCAGAAGATTGAAATTGGACCCTCTCCTTACACCATATACAAAAATCAACTCAAGATGGACCAAATACTTAAATGTAAAACTCAAAACTATAAAAACTCTGGAAGACAACCTAGGCAATATCATTCTGGACATAGGAAAGGGCAAAGATTTCCTGACAAAAACACTAAAAGAAATTGCAACAAAAGCAAAAATTGGCAAATGGGATCCAATTAAACTAAAGAGCTTCTGCACAGCAAAAGAAACTATCAGTAGAGTAAACAGACAACCTACAGACTGGAAAAAGAAAATTTGCAAACTTTGCATCTGATAAAGGTCTAATATCCAGCATTGATAAGAAACTTAAATTTATAAGAGAAACTCTAACAACCCCATTTTAAAGTGGGCAAAGGACATGAACAGACACTTTTCAAAAGAAGACATACATGTGGCCAAGAAGCATATGAAAAAAAGCTCAATATCACTGATCATTAGAGAAATACAAATCAAAACCACCATGAGATACTATTTCACACCAGTCAGAATGGCTATTATTAAAAAGTAAAAAACTAATAGATGCTGGCAAGGTTGCAGAGAAAAGGGAATGTTTACACACTGTTGGTGGGAGTGTAAACTAGTTCAGCTATTGTGGAAAGCAGTGTGGTGGTTTCTCAAAGAGCTAAAAACAGAACTAACATTTGATTCAGCAATCCCATTACTGGGTATATGCCTGAAGGAATATAAATTGTTCTATCATAAAGACACATGCACATGTATGTTCACTGCAGCACTGTTCACAATAGCAAAGACATGGAATCAACCTAAATGCCCATCAACAGCAAATCTGATAAAGAAAATGTGGTACATATACACCATGGAATACTATGCAGCCATAGAAAGAATGAGATCATGTTCTTTGCAAGAACATCATGGAGCTACAGGCCATTATTCTTAGTAAACTAATGTAGGAACAGAAAACCCAATACCGCATGTTCTCACTTATAAGTGGGAGCTTAATGATGAGAACACATGGGCACATTGAGGGGAACAACAGACACTAAGGCCTCCTTGAGGGTGAAGGATGGGAGGAGGGAGAGGATCAGAAAAAATAACTATTGGGTACTGGGCTTAGTACTTGGATGATGAAATAATCTGTACAGCAAACCCTAAGACACAAGTTTACCTATATCACAAGTTTTTAAAAATATCACAAGTTTAAAAAAAATAAAAATAAAAGGTAGATTGAAAATTAGGGTTCTGACAAAGGAGAAACTTGGAGAACTGGAGGCTAGGTTGCCAGCAGCAGAAGACTCTGCCCAAGTTTCACCCAGGATTTCTGAAGCGCAGAGTAAGAGCTCACAACGGAAACTGGAAGTGAGAAGAAGGATTGTTGGAGCAGGAGAATGGCACGGGTCTTACAGGCTGTGCATAGCATGGAGGAGCAGGGATATGAAAAGACCAGGATGACAAGGATGTCTTAGTTAGACAAGGGGGGGGCAGTGTGGCAGAGACTGCTGTTTACCTGCTCAATATTAATTCTCTCCTCTTCCTTTAAAAGTACACTCCTATTTCATTTGAGGTCTTCATGTGCCCAGTGAAAACACTATTTCTTCAAGTCTCTCTGTTTAGCTGGGCTTTGCCGATGATTTGCTAGAAGTCATTGAGTAGAGCTTCTGGAAAATCTCTTTAAAGAAGAATGATTGAGGAGGAAGAGACTCATTCCTTGCTCTTTCTCTTCTTCTTGCTTGGTGACATGAAGGCTGGCACCCTAGCATCCATTGTATGACTTTGAGGATAACGGAACAGAAAATAGAGGAGCGTGGATCTCTGATGACTCTGGGAACCATCAAACCAGCTCTGAATTACTTAAGTCTGGATTTTCTTTATGTGATCGAATATGCCCCTACTTTGTTGAAAGCACCGCAACGGGATTCTGTTACTACTAAAAGCAGAGTGAAGTATTTAGAGATCTACTGGGATCCCAGAACACAGGCATATATGAAAAGAGGAGGTGTTAATAAGAGTCACAGCAGTACAGAGTTTCATTAAACATCTGAAAGATGCATGTGTAAAGCCTGCAATTCCTGTCTGGGCTTTGCATCTTTAAATGTGACATCACACTGAATCTGTTCAGTGGCAGTCATGGATCTCTAAAGAGACATAATCACTGGCTTTAGAAGTAATTCCAAATTTCTAATTCAATTTCCAGTTTCCATTTAGAAATATTCTAAGCTGGGCACAGTGGCTCACACCTGTAATCCCAGCACTTTGGGAAGCTGAGAGAGATGGATCACCTGAGGTCAGGAGTTTGAGACCAGCCTGGCCTACATGGTGAAACCCCATCTCTACTAAATACAAAAAATTAGCCAGAGGTGGTGGCACATGCTTATAGTCCCAGTACTTGGGTGGCTGAGGGAGGAGAATCACTTGAATCTGGGAGGCAGAGGTTACAGTGAGCTGAGATTGTGCCATTGCATTCCAGCATGAGCAACAAGAGCGAAACTCCATCTCAAAAAAAAAAAAAAAAATTCCAACCTTCCCATTTTACAGATGGGAAAACTGGGTTACAGAAACAGGACATTATTTGTCCAAGGTCATACAGCAGCATCCCAAACCAGGTTACCTGACTCTTTCCAATGTCCATGCTCTCACCCTCTTTTGTCCTTCAGACTCCCTACCTGTAAAATAAGAAGATTGGGGAGGAATGCCACGCAAATGCTAGGACTTTATTATCCTAAGAAATCCACCTTCTGGGTATCAGACAAGTCATACATATCTAGCACTGTTTCCATAGATATTGCTCTCCCATTGACATAGAAATTTTGGCGTGCCTTCAAGTTCATTAAAATGGGATTTTTGCTGCATTTACCTTTGTTCCTGAGCAATAACCGTTTTCTCTCTGGGTCATTTATTCTCAAGGAATTTCCATAATCTATTTTCCGTTGGATATAATGAGCTACCCCTGAATGCAGTGCCAAAAGTTTGCTTATGTGTGAAATAAAAAAAAGATTAAAGCATTTGCCTTGAACTTCTTTGGCCTTTACCCATGCTCTTCTGTCATGGTGAGCAGTAATACTCTGTCCTGCTCCTGACCCACCCTCAACCCTGAAATTGTTCGGGTCACCCTGGAGTACGTCCTTCCATGGCCAACTTGAGGGCAAAGTTCACTGCGACTGGTCAGGACAGACGGCAAGGATGGTGTTAGATAGGACTATGCTGGGTTGGACAGGCACCCACAGCAGACACCTGTGTGGTCTGAGAACTGAGTCCAGAGGGAAAAAGACAATCCCAGTGTTTGTTTTATAGGTCATTATCAAGATCTCTAATCAGGCAGGGGCTACCATATCAGGGCCTCTGCTGTAGGCGAAGCTTTCACCCTGAGAGGCAGTGTGGATAGCTCTGGGAGATCTGCTTTTCAACAGTGACTTGAAAGAATCAGAGACAAGGTCAAGAGTGAAGGACGAGGTGCTGTGAGATCTCTGGGAGCAGCACTGACTTGTTCCTGTTCAGCCTTTATTGATCATCAGCTGCAAGAAGGCTGGAGGAGTAAAGATGGAAAGGAAGTGGGACTAAACTATACAGGAACATACAATGGACTAGGAATGAAGCCAAACAGACTGAGACCTATATGGATATCCAGGATCAGGCACGGTGGCCTGAATTCCAAGTAGAACAGCCTATTAGGACCACTCATTGAAGGAGATGGGTGAGGGTGGGTCCCGTCCTATCACAGATCCCAACTCAGATGCCTGGAGCGTGCGGGAAGGAAACAGAAATGATTGGGGAATAGCTATAAGATGATGGAGACTGCAGTGAACTGGAGAATATGTGCCTTGTCCAAACATGGTCAAATTAGCTGTTTACCAAACATCAGTCTGGCTAGATAAAAGGCAGCTGCAGGCGATGTTTGGCATGCAGGCTAACAAATTGTAACCTCTGATGCGGTGCGTAGTTTGAGACAGGCAGGCAAACTTGCAACTTGGAGGCCACTTCAGTCTCCAAACTTTGCATTTGGATTCAGCCTCTGATGGGCATTAAGAGGTCCAAAGGGCAAGATATGTCCAGCTCCGAATACTCATTAATTTAGCCAACACGTATTGATCAGCTACTTTATGCTCGGCTACCTGCCTGGCACTGGGGACCCAGAGATGAACAAAGGTCTCAGTTATAGCAGGGACAATGAATGTGGGTTCGGGGGAGAAGGGATGACTTCATTCCAAGCACCTTTGGGTAAAAACCAAGACTATTGGTTAGTATTGGCTCAGGAATGGGAAGAGCAGATAAATGCACCATTGAGTCTGCCTCAGGGAGCTGAGAAAGGCTGAAGCAGGAGCCCCAGCCTGGATACAAAGCCAGAACAGGGCTGTGCTGCCGTGATTAGACAAGTGAGGGAGGCGGGTCCAATTAAAGTGGCCACTGCAGGAATTTAATAAGCACGGGAACGTTTACAGAGACAGCTCCCGATTGGAGAACATGGCCTCATTTCTGAGCACCGAAATGTTTGATGTTGGACATTTGGCTCTCTTCCAAGTTCCCAGCCAGTTCTGCAGAGGGCCCACGTCCCAGGGAGCAGCCTTTGAAGGAGCCAGGGCTGTCAATGGAGTTATACTAATTAAGCAACAGGAGTGGCCTCAAATGCCTGTCCTCATTTGCAATTCAGTGTGTCTTTAATTTGCCAGAAATACACATATATATATCCTCTCTGGATATAAAAAAATATATCCAGGTTGGTGAGAGAGTCTAACTTGACTACCATTTACAAAGTACTTAAAGTACCAGGCAGTTGCTAAATATCTACATACATAAGGTAGGTAGGCCCTGTGTTTTTCATCCCCATTTGACAGGTAAGGAAACTGAGGCTCAAGGAAAGGAAGCACTCCCCTAATGGTCACAAAGCTGGTAAGGGGCAAAGTCTGGGTTTCTATCATTGTGTTTATAGCAACGGTTCTTACCCAGGGCCACTTGGTCCCTCAGGGGACATTGGGCAATGTGTAGAGACATTTTTGGTTGCCACAACTTGAGGGGAGTGGGAGAGGAGCTCGGAATAGAGACCAGAGATGCCAACGAACATCCTTCTCTGCAAAGGACAGCTTCTCAAAACACAGAATTATTTGGCCCAAAATGTCAACAGTGTGGAACTGAGCTTAAGAAATCCCGACATATAGAGAAAATTAGTCCTAAATAGGAGGTTTTAAGTCTGTGAGCCTGTCATCAACTGTGTGATTTGGGAAAGTCACTTAACTTCTCTGTGCCTCATTTATCATCATCTTTAAAATAGAAAGTGTGAAGACTACGGAAGATAACATATGTGAAAGTAACTGCCTCATGCTCTCTGCCTTTCTATCTGTCTCAGTCTCTGTCTCTCTGTGTTTGTCTCTGTCTCTGTCTCTCTTTCTCTCTCTCTACATATATATATACACACACACACACATACACACATATACAGTGAAGTGATACTAAACTATACAGGAGCATACAAAGGACTAGGACTGAAGCCAAATAGGCTGAGACCTATATGGATATCTAGGATCAGGCATGGGGGCCTGAATTCCAAGTGTGTGTGTGTGTATATATATATACACATATATATGTGTATATATGTGTGTGTGTATATATATAGAGAGACAAACATATATATGTGTGTGTGTATATATACACATACACAGTTAGCCCTCTCATCCAGGGGTTCCAGCAACTGTCGGGTCCACAGCCATGGACCAAAAATATTTGGAGGCCAGGCATGCCGGCTCATGCCTCTAGTCCCAGCACTTTGGGAAGCCAAGGCAGAAGGATCACTTGAGCCTGGGAGTTTGAGACTAGCCTGGGCAACATAGTGAGACTTAGTCTCTACAATAAAAAATAAAAAAATAAGCATTAGCCAGGCTTGGTGGTACACGCCTGTAGTCCCAGCAACTTCTGAGGCTGAGGCCGGAGGATTGATTGAACCCAGGAGGCAGAGGTTGCAGTGAGCCAAGATCATGCCTCTGCTCTCCAGCCTAGGTGACAGAGCAAGATTCTGTCTCAAAAAAAAAAAAAAAAAAAAGAAAAGAAAATTCTCACAAAATCTCATATGGGGAAAAATAAAAAAAAAAGTGGCAATTAAAAATTGCCACTTAATAAAACATGCAGTGTTTACATAACATTTACATTGTATTAGGTATTATAAGTAATCTAGAGATGACAAAGTATATGGGAGGACATGCATGGTTATATGCAAATACTGTGCTATTTTATATCAGGGACTTGAGCATTGGGAGACTTGGTATCTGCGGGGGTGTGAGGGGGGCGGTTCTTGGAATGCATCTTCCATAGATACCAAGGGATGACTGTATAATCTTTCTCTCTCTCTGAAACCAATGAGGCACACTACCAGAAATTAAAGACTTGGGAAAGTTAATTATTAATTGGTCACTTCTGCTAATCACAGACATGACACCCGCTGGCTTGCACCAAGAATTCCTTCAGCATCAGGACCAAAATCATGCAATCTTAGTGTTAAAAAGAGGGTATCTTGGAGTTCAGCATTCAACCCAAATCACAGGTGGAAACCCTGAGGCACAGAATGTATGTCACAGACAGCTATGGATGCCTTTCCAGCATGCAGTGCCTCTTCTTCTGGTGTCAGTGCCTTAACTTCCCCTGGGAGGGTATCTTCCCTGAGTTATGGCAATGTGATTTGGGTGGAAGTGACTCCACCCCTGATTCCAGGAGTAGATACCTGACACTGGTCTGGCCAAGCATCATACTCCATCTCCCTGGCTTTGTCAGTTGGCTCAGCAACGTGCACATGAGCCACTTTTAGCCAATGAGGTAAGCATTCGCCTCTTTCGTGGGAACAAAAAGATGAGCTCTCATTCTGCCGGACACGTCAGCAGTGAGGACGTTAAGAGTGACACCCAGTGGAGAAAGTCGGCCTGGAGTCAAGGCAGCTCAGAGGAAAGCAGTGGCAAGAAGCAGAGAAAGAGAATACCAGAGATCCCACCCGGGCACATTTTTGGAATGTCTGGATCCAGCCATGCCTGAGGACTGATCTTTTCATTCATATGAGAGTCCAAGAAATTTTTTTTTTTTTTTTTGCTTAAACCAGTTGGAATTTCACTTTTGTTTCTTGGAAATAAATTAGCTCTGAGAAACACAGGTAACACAAAGCCCAAGTTATTTGTCTAAGTCAGGGACTAGGCTATGTAAGCTATACAGGAACCAAGCATCCAGATCTTAGGCTAGTACATTTTTTCTCTTTTTAATGAAGTGTAACACATATGCACATCTCTCTCTCTATAGATAGATAGATAGATAGATTTATATGACTTATCTATTGAAAGTGCACAAACCATCAACATACAGCTCAATAAATTTCTACAAGTTGAACATACCTATATAACCAGCATCCGGATAAAAGCACAGAATATTACCACCATCTCTCCCCCAACCCACCAGAGCTTCCTTTATCTTTGATTCCTCCTCCAAGGGTAACCACTATCCTCATTTCTAACATCACAGGTTAGTTTTGCCTGTGGTTTGTTTACTGGTTGGCTGGTTTTATTTTATTTTGTTCACTAATCTGCAGTTTGGGCAGGTGGGAGGACCACTTGAGGCCAGGAGTTTGAGACCAGCCTGGAAACATAGCAAGACCCCATCTAAAAAAATTTAGCTGGCCAGGTGAGGTGGCTCATGTTTGTAATCCTAGCACTTTGGGAGGCTGAGGCAGGTGAATTGCCTGAGCTCAGGGAATTCTTTCTTCACTTGTATCTCCTTTTGTATTTTTAAAATTTGGAAACATGTATCTCACTGAAATACACATATATATACAAAAATAGCAGGGCCAGTCAACTATGGTTTCAGCTTTTTCTGGGGCAAAGCCCCCTGCTATTTATGATTGCAACTTAAACTTTCACCATAGGGTCTGGCATGAAGCAGGCAGCACTGTGTAGTGGTTAGGAATGCAGCTTCAGAATCAGACAAACCTGGATTAAAATCCTGTTGCTACCAGTTACTACCTGTGTGAACACAAGCATATTTCTTTATTTCTCTAAACCTCAGTTTGTTCATTTATAATGTATCATAATATTATGACCTATGTCATAGAATTGTTGGAAAGATGATGGCTTCGTCCATTTTGTGATGCTATAACAGAATAGCACATTATTAATAAGGTAATGAATAATGAACCGAAATTTATTGGCTCATGGCTCTGGAGGCTGAGAAGTCTAAGGTTGAGGGGCCAGCATCTGGTGAGGGCCTTCTTGCTGCATCACAATATGCTGGGAAGGGTAAAGAGAGGGTGAGAGAGAGAGACAGCAAGAGTAGGTAAATCTGTTCCCACAATAATGGCATTAGTCCATTCATGAGGGTGGAGCCCTCATGACCTAAACACCTTTCCAAGGTCCCACCTCCCAGTGGCAATTAAATTGCAACGTAAGTTTTGGAGGGGACAACTATTCAAACCATAACATGACTCCTGGCTTCTCCAAAATCATGTCCTTCTCACATACAAAATACCTTCATTGCAGTCCAATAGCCCCAGTCTTAACTCCAGCATCGACTCAAAGGTCTACAGTCCAGAGTCTCAGCTAAATCAGATGGTGAGATTCAAAGCATGATTCATCCTAAGGCAAAGTTTTCTCCAGCACTAAGCCTGTGAAATAAAAAAATTATCTTTTCCTAAAATACGATGGCAGAATAGGCATGGGATAGACCATTCCAGAAAGGGAAAAATAGGCAGAAGGAAAGGTACCTGGTTCTACATAAGACCAAAACCCGGCAGGGCAAACAATATTAAATCTTAACCCCCAGAATAATCTCCTTTGACTTCATGTCCTGCCTTCCAGGTACACTAGGGTAGGAGTTGGGCCATCAAAGCCTCTATGGTGTTGTTGGGCTCAGTCCACCCAGTAGCTCTCATGGGTTGGGGTCTCCTGTCTGCAGCTGCCCCAGGCTGGTGCTACACGTTGATAGCTCTGAAGTTCTGGGGTCTTGGTGGTGGCTTCATCCCCACAGTCCCACTGGGCCTAGTAAGGACTCTCTGTGGCAGGTCTGACCTTGCAGTTATGCCCAGATATTGCCCTCCTGGGGACTGTCTGAGGTAGTCCTGCCCCTTTGACGAGTCTCTATCTGGGCCCCCAGGCTGTATGCGACATCCTTTGAAATCCAGCTGGAGGCTGTCACGGCCCCCACAGCTTTATTCTATGCACCTGCAGAATTAGCGCCACATGGATGCCACCACGGTTTACTGCATGCACTCTTCTGAGCAGTGACCCAGGGTGCATCCACGGTCATTTAAGCCACAGCTGGGGCAGCCAAGGAACGCTATGCTGGAATGTGAGGAACAGAGTGCAGAGGTGGCCCTGCACAGGGAGCCCACTGGCTGGTGTCCCGGGCTCACCCCCTGAAACCATTCTACTCTCCTAGAGCCCTGGGCTTGTGATGGAAGGGGCAGCCCCATTTTGGAGGAGACAAACGTTCAAACTATAGCAGACCATATGAGACACTGGGTGCCAGCACAGTGCATGATGTGGAGTAACTGCTCAACAAACGTTAGCTATCCTAATTAGACATTGAGTAAATGTTTTTTGAATTCCTGTTGAACTGAACAGCCAGATCCTGTTCAAAATTAAACAAACAAACAAAAAATAACCCAAACATCCACGCATCCTGAATTAGTGCCGTCTAGGTTAGTTTGTCTGAATTTATCTAGACTGTAATACAATCAAACAGCCACAAAACAGTGCTGCAGAGGTCTCTCCTCTACTCTGTCCTTTCCATCTTATTTGATGGTTATTGATAGCCATTTAGAAAGAATGTTTATTTCCTACACAATAATATTTTCAGAATGAGTGAACAAGGAAGGAAAGTGGATCATAATGAGGAAATTTTATTAAGAAATTATTTAAGATAATTGATGCTTTGCACCAAGAGTCAAGGAAATGCACCTATTGATAGACGTCCACATTCATGCTTAATCTACTTTTAGTCCTTTGCTGGGATATTTTATATGTATTTATTTATTTATTCATAGGAGGGCAGGATCTTGCTCTGTCACGCAGGTTGGAGAGTAGTGGCACAGTCATAGCTCACTGCAGCCTTGACCACCTGTGCTCAAGTGATCCTTCTGCCTCAGCCTCTCGAGTAGCTAGGACTATGGGTGCATGCCATCATGCCTGGCTATTTTTTAATGCTTTGTGGAGACAAGGTCTCCCTCTGTTGCACAGGTGGATCTCACACTTCTGTCCTCAAATGATCCTCTTGCCTAGGTCTCCAGAAGTGCTGGGGTTACAGATGTGAGCCACTGCGTCTGGCCTGCTGGGGTATTTAATTAGCTTGTGATTTGGAAAATTGCATGGTATACACATGGCAATGAATATTCTAGAACTAAAAGCAGAGTGATTATTTTGCTGCCAGCATCTTATGAAGAGGAATGACTGGAAAATGTAGCGACATGTAGAAAGCTTGAAACAGGCAAGATAAAGGTGAAGAAACTCTAAAGGGAAAGCTTATTTGGGGCTTCATATTTACTCAAATGTATGTTTGTGTCATCTAAATCTTGCTTCCTCTCTATGAGGTTGCTTGATTTTTTTATTTGGTAGATAAGGAAAAAAATCTTGGCTTAAGTATTTAAGTAGTTTGCTCTGAATTTTGCTATTGGTAAGGGTATTACCGAATTTTGCTATTGGTAAGGGTCAGTTCCTTCTACTTTGGAATGTCAAGGTTATTAACTTTGAGATCTGGAAAAGGTTCTCTGACCTTCTATTTTACCCATCATTGTCTCAGGGAATGGCAGGGAGCAGAAATGCTAAAATATTTATTTTTGAGGGCTGGGAAAAGTGACAGGTGGAACAACAGCCTCTCAACTTGAAACCTCTGCATATATTATGTTACGTGGTAAAGGGAGATTAAGATTGAAGATGGAATTAAGGTTACTAATCAGCTGACTTTGAAATACTGTCCTGGATTATCTTGATGGGCCCAATGTAATCACAAAAGTCCTTGTAAGTAGGAGAGGGAGGCAGGAGAGAGAGCCAGGCTGATGGAAACGTGACATGGAGTTAGCCTGATGTTGCTGACTTTGAAAATGGAGAAAGGGGCCAAGAGCTGAGAAATACGGGTGTTCTCTAGAAGCTGGAAAAGGCCTCTAGAAGGCATGCAGCTCTGCTGACACTTTGATTTCAGTCCAGCGAGGCCCATGTGGGACTCCTGACCTTCTGAATTGACATAAATTTGTGTTGTTTCAAGCCACTAAGTTTTGGTAATTTGTTACAGCAGGGATGGCATACTCATACATGCAACATCATTTATGGTGGGACTCTACTTGTCCTTGCATTTGGATTGCTCTTCACACAGTCCTGCCCATCTCTCAGAAAATGAAATGTCTACTCTGATCAGGTCCTAGTCTAGGGCAGTGGTTGAGTCATGTTTATTAGTGAGTGGGATAAAAGGAAACGAATGCAGGTCTCTGTTGCTTGTTTCAGCCTTCTATTTCTCACAGAATATAAGTCTTAAGGATGTAAACCAGAAACAAAATTCCAAGCCTTTGGACATTTGAATGGACCCCTCTTCTCAGCAACGGCATTCCAAAGCTAATCTGAAAGACTAGTTCAGGCCATGATGGGAAGAGGGAGCTGGACATGCCTCCTTTTTGGAATTACTGACAGAAAAGGCTCGTTAAGTCTGAAACAAAACATTTACAATCTATTCTCTCTGCAGCCTGCTACCTGGAGGCTTCATCTGCGTGATAAAACGTGGTCTCCACAATGCCTCGTCATAACCCAGACATTCCTTCCTATTGATAACTCTTTTAACCAATTCCCAGTCGGAACATTTTTGAATCCATCTGTGACCTGGAAGCCCCCACTTCCTGCTGTCCTGCCTTTCCAGACCAAACCAATGTACACATTACATGTATTGATTGATGCCTTATGTCTCCCTAAAATGTATAAAACCAAGGTGCTGGGTGCCGTGGCTCATGCCTGTAATCCCAGCACTCTGCGAGGCCAAGAGGGGGTGGATCACATGAGGTCAGGAGTTTGAGACCAGCCTGGTCAACATGGTGAAACCCCATCTCTCCTAAAAATACAAAATTAGCCAGGTGTGGTGGTGCATGCCCGTAATCCCAGCTACTTGAGAGGCTGAGGCAGAGGAATCACTTGAACTCGGGAGGCGAAGGTTGCAGTGAGCTGAGTTAGCCCCACTGCACTCCAGCCTGGGCAACAAGAGTGAGACTCCATTGCAAAAAATAAAAATAAAGGTGTGATCTGACCATCTTGGGCACATGTCATCAGGACCTTTGAGGTGGGTCATAGGTGCATCCTTAACCTTGGCAAAACAAACTTTCTAAATAGATTGACACTTGCCTCAGATACTTTGGTTTACAAAACGTAGTCCTACTTGGGAGAAGTTATGTCCAGTGTCCACGTGCTCTCTCTCTCTCTCTCTGTCTCTCACTCTCTCTCTATCTTTCTGCTTATGTTTACTTTTACCCTTTAAATCTACCATCCTAGATGTTGACAAGCTGATGGCATTATTTGAACTTAGGTTGAAGGAAGATGGCAAGCTTAAACTACGTGCTCCAGCTAGTTTATTCACATGATCTGCTCTGGCATTTCAAGTTCATGTCCTATTCATACTGAAGTGTGCCCTGATTCCAATTTTTCTTTATCCTTCATGTTTCCGGTTTTCTTGGGGCTCTCATGGGAGAAGAGTTTGTGGTTTGGGACAGTACCCAAACTACCTCAATGCTGTCTTAATTATCTTTATCTTAATGCTAACTGTCTCAATGCTATCTTAATTTCACTGAGATCCCACCTTAACCCTGAGACACACTCATTCCTTTTTCCCATTTCCTTCCCTGTTGAACAGCTAATGAAGGAGGCTGCCTTCGTGGCAAAGGGCCTAGAGTGTGGCTTTATTATGAGAAATTAACTTACATGATTACAGAGGCTGGGAAGTCCCACAATCTGCAGCCTGCAAACTGGAGACCCAAGAAATACAGTGGTGTCATTCCAGTCTGAGTCTGAAGGCCTGAAAACCAGGAGCCGAGCCAATGGGATGGTGTAAATCCCAGTCCAGGGGTGGAAGATTGATGTCCCAGCTCAGAAAAAAGACAGAAAGCAGAAGAGGCAGATTCCTCCTTCCTCCACTTTTTGTTCTATTCAGACCCTGAATGGATTGAAGGATTCCCACCACAACTGGGGAGGGAGCAATCTACTTTACTGAGCCCGCCAGTTCAAATGCTAATCTACTCCTTAAACACCTTCAGACACAGTGCTTTATGTGGGCACCCCAAGGCACAGCTATGACACATAAAATTAATCTAGCAGCCAGGTCCTTGGAGGGTGTTCAAAGTGACAGGGACATTTCCCATGATATTCTCATACCTTACGAGATGGTATTGTAACTTTCATCACCCACCTGTTTATATCCAATCTGTCCTTCCAGACCAAACTCAACTGTCACCTCCTCCAGGAAACTCTCCTTAATCCTCTGATCAGACATGTGCTCTCTCCCCTGCAAACCACTCTCCACCCCTAGCCCTTTTTGCTTCCTTTGAAACAACACTAATCAATGAGAAATGGTATTGCCTAAATGGTTAGAAACAAACACAATAAAATAAAAATCAGGCTTTGCAGTCCCCTTGCCTGGGGCTGACTTCAGGCTTCGTCCCTCATCAGTTTTGTGTTCTTGGGAACATTACTTACTATCTCTAAGCGGTGGTTTTCTCATCTGCAAAAGGAGGTTATGGATATTGTGAGAACAAAGTGATATGACACATAATAAGTTGAGTGCTGCAGGAGACTCTTAGTCATTGTCAGCCATTAGAACAAGCATGATTATGGAAGGAATTTGAAAACAGAGTCGAGGCTGAGCACGGTGGCTCATGCCTGTAATTCCAGCACTTTGGGAGTCCTAGGCAGGTGGATCACTTGAGGTCAGGAGTTCGAGACCAGCCTGGGCAACATGGTGAAACACTGTCTCTACTAAAATTACAAAAATTAGCCAGGCATGATGTGAGGCACCTGTAATCCCAGCTACTCAGGAGGCTGAGGCAGGAGAATTGCTTGAACCCGGGAGGCAGAGGTTGCAGTGAGCTGAGATCTCACCATTGCACGTCAGCCTGGGTGACAAAGTGAGACTCCATCTTAAAAAAACAAACAGCAACAACAAAACAGAGTCTAAATCTTACTATGTTTCTTCTCTACCAAACAAACTATGTTTAAGTGAATGAATGCTTGTGATCACTGTGATTTTCATGTGCTACATCTGGGGTCTACCAGGGTGCCTCAGCTTGCCTGCTGAGTACTTGCATGGGGATGGGGGGCCCCTCCTGTCTTCCTAGGCTCCCTGGCATGACCCTTCATCCCTGAGCATCTTTCCTGCTGTTTTCCAGGTGCCCCTCCTCACTGCCTGTGGGGCTGTAAGAGCTCCAGTGCAATCGGCTCCGTCACTGTGGCGAATTACCTTGTTCCCATGCTGTTCGTCAGCCAGAAGGATTTATGGTGGGGATAGAGCTCTTCTTGCAGACTTTCATCTTCCCTTTGCTCACAGGCTCTCCACCACCCCTCCTCCCAGTTTCCATCCATCAGTGGCCCTGCGTGTATACATATATTTTCCTACCTGCTTCCTCTGTTACCTTTTCTTCCTGGCTTGCTTTCTTTGAGCCAAACACAGGTAAGGGGTGGCAGAGAAGATGCACAGCCTAGTTTGCTTTGGCAGGAGAAATCTCCGAGACTCTTTAGGAATGAGCGTTCTCCTCATTCACGGTTCTTTGGGGCTGAAATACGGTTGCGGGGAGCTTGAGAAACAGGCCCCATCCTCTTCTCCCAGTAGAATTGAGTCATCTTTTTCCTAGTTGCTGCCTGCCACCTGTGCTGAAAGGTTAATCTGTTCCTCTTCTCAACTAGTCCATTTATCATAGGGAAGTGGTCTGTTGCGGAAAATATTGATCAAAGGCCTGCCAGGTCCTCTGCTGGGTTGAAATTGAGTGTTGCAGTCAATCAATGGCTTGGCATTTGGTGGAGTGGAGAGAAGGCAGTGGCCTCCGCATGTGGCAAGGCTGATGGACGGAAGGAGGTCACTGGAGCGGGAGGCGGTCTTTCTTCCAACTGCCCCACCTGGTTTGTGTAAAGGGCAGGTGCAACCACTGTAGCTGGTTAGGATTGGGAATCGCTGGCAGGTGGTCTTGGGATCCTCAATGTCCTCTCAGATGGGGACAGGCTCTGTGTGTTGGAAAACTGTCTCAACAGAGTCTATGGAAATAACCTCTTGATGTATATGTGATGCTCAGAAAATTGAATTAATTTGAGATGGCAGGAGTGGGTTACACTCTCTACAAGTAAATTTTTGTTTGCAGAAACCCTGACAAACTCCTTGCACAAATTATGCTGTAATTTAGTATTAATTCTTGCCTTCCAACCCATCAGTAATTTCGATCCCTTCCTTCCTTCCTTCCTTCCTTCCTTCCTTCCTTCCTTCCTTCCTTCCTTCCTTCCTTCCCTCCTTCCTTCCTTCCTTCCTTCCCTCCTTCCTTCCTTCCCTCCTTCCTTCCTTCCCTCCTTCCTTCCTTCCCTCCTTCCTTCCTTCCTTCTTCTCCTCATTCCTGCCTGCCTCCCTCAGTACTTGCCACCAAGTAGCTGCTATGTGCCAGGTACGTTGCTATACTCTAGGAACAGACAGAAGACTGGAGGCCTTGCTTCTCCTCAAGTTTCTCCCATCCTTGGGTGGAGAAAGACTCGAATAGGGTAGTGTCTTATAATTCACTAAGCTGTCTGGTTGAAGGATGACCAACGTGAGGCAACTGAGATGAGAAGGCATACCCTGCTAAAGGGAGTAGCATAGCCGAGAGGGCTTCAGAAAGGAGGTGGCTTTGGATCAGTGCCTGAGAAAAGGTCAAACAATGCATCAAAGAAGTAATATAGGGTGGAGATGGGAGTGTGCAGATAGAAGGAACCACCTACGTGAAAAAGCCAAAATATACATTTGGTGTGGCAGGCATAAAGACCATTGGGCCATAGAGGCAAAGAGAGCCACTTTATGAAGGTCTGTGTGACAAACTAAGAGATCATGTAAGTGCAGGGCTTAGCACAACGCTGAAATAAAGGAGGTACTTCAACTACATTTCCTGTAATAATTGGGATTATTGGTATTAAGTGACAGAAAACTATCTGTATCAGTCAGGAGCTCAGCAGAAAGTAGATGGAACACTCAATTTGGATATAGAGTTTAATAAAGTATCTATTTACAAAAGTGTGAAATAACTGTAAAAAACCAGCACAGGGATAGTGCAGCACCCCAGAGAACAGTAACAATGGGGCACCATTACTACACCGAGCTTGAAGTAGCACGAGAAAGAGCTGTTACTAGATCCATCCTAAAGAGAGAGAAGGGAAAGAGATAGAGAAAGAGGAAGGGGGGTAGAAGTGAGAAACGGGCTGTCTGTGACCTTTGGTTGAGGTCATCTAGCTTACCCTCAGTGATGTCATGGGAATCAAGGAATAAATGGCCTCACTCTCCTCCCTCCCTCCAGTCTCCGCCCAGTGCTCCCTGTTGGCCAATCCTGCTGGAAGCTCAACACTTTGGGGGCCGCTGGTGAAGTCATAGCTCAGCTTCCTGGGTAGTGATTCAGTTGAAAAAGTAGGGAAGTATATAAATCCACAAGGCAAACAAGAGATAGGCAGCCCACCAGCTCAAACTGAATTAAGTCAAAGAGTAATTCAGCAGGTTATGGGTGTAGAGCTGCCTCAAGCATTGCTTGCTCCAAGTCACCTTGTAGTCCTGCTTTTTTTGGTGCTGGCAGAACTTTCAGACCATATAAGAGGGCCCAATACCTTGGACCTAACCTATATCCCAGCTTAGCAACCCAAATAGACAGAGGTCGTATCTTTCCTAGAAATTCCAGGACTAGTTTAGGTCCAAATTGGGTCCTACTTCCATTGGTGAAATGACTGTCACTTAAATATTCTGAGCCTCAGTTTTCTCATCCTTAGAAAGAAACAATACTATCTTCATCTAGTGGTAGAAAGAAAGTAGAGAATCATGGTTAAAATTATGGACTTCAGAGCCATACTGCCTATATTCAAATCCCAGATCATCCACCTACAGGCTAGTGGCCTTGGCTGTGTCTTCATTTTTGTAAACCTATACTTTCTTCATCCATAAGGTAGGGATGATAATAGTAGCTACTTCATTAAGTTGTTCAACAGCAGATTAGGTAAGACAATGCATTAGAACTCTTAATAGAATGTCAGATATCTAGTAAGAGCTTGATAAATGTTGGTTGATGTTTTTGTTCCTATTATTATTATCCACACAAAGATTCCATTCCAGTGAGAAAAACCCTTTTCTTTTGAGTTTTCAGAAGGAGGATCCTTCCAGCTATCCTGCAACAGACTCTCCTCTGCTGTGCTGAGAATAATACTCAGGTATAAATTTCTTTTTTTGAGATGGAGTCTCACTCTGTCGCCCAGGTTGGAGTACAGTGGCACAGTCTCAACTCACTGCAGCCTGTGCCTCCCAGGTTCAAGCGATTCTTCTGCCTCAGCCTCCTGATTAGCTGGGACTACAGGCGCCTGCCACCACACCTGGCTAAATTTGTATTTTTAGTAGAGACGGAGTTTCACCATGTTGGCCAGGCTGGTCTCGAACTCCTGACCTCAAGTGATCTGCCCGCCTCGGTCTCCCAAAGTGCTGAGATTACAGGCGTAAGCCACCGCGCCCAGCCTCAGGTATAAATTTCTAAACTCTAGTCATGGGAGGAAACAATCATGTTGATTTGTTTTGCCTCTCTCATCCCACTGCTACTGTCTTCTGTGAACTTATTTCCTGTTGATTCTAACTCTCCCATGTCATTGAAAAAAATCTTCTCAACCATAATAGTTGGTTCCTCTTACCCTGTGTAGGCCAGTGTTTTAGTCTTTTTTGTGTTGCTGTCAAGGAATACCTGAGGCTGGGTAATTTATAAAGGAAAGAGGTTTGTTTTGGTTCATGGTTCTGCAGGCTATACAAGAAGCATGGTGCTGGCATCTGCTCCTGGTGAGGCTTCAGGAAGCTTCCAATCATGGCAGAAGGCAAAGGGGTAGCTGGCATACCACATGGTGAGGGGGAGAGTAAGAGAGAGAAGATGAAGTGTCAGCCCCTTTTGAACAACCAGCTTTTGCATGAACTCATTGCCACAGGGAGGGCACCAAGCCATTCTTGATGGATCTGCCCCCATAACCCAAATCCCTTATATCAGGCCCCACCTTCAAATTAGAGGTCACATTTCAGCATAAGATTTGAAAGCGACAAGCCCTTAAAGCGTATCAGGCAGGTAGCAGTGACCTGCTGGTCTACCCATGGAGCCCAAATTTTCAGTGTTCCCTGTTGGAGTTGCATTCTTGATAGCATCTGGTGAGAGCCGAGGTGTTTGTGACATTCATAGTAGTATCATTAGGGAGAGTGGAGAAGGGCTCCCGGGTTGGGCTCCCGCTCCATAATGGACTTTCTTTCTCTGGGAAATGTCCGTGCTGGAAAGAAGGGGAAATGGTTTTTTATTTTGTTTTGCTTTGTGAAAGAACCAATTGTTCATGACATCAAATAAAGGTGAAATACATATTAAAATACTGTGGGTCTGGTAAAATCAGTTCGATGAAAAAAATAAAAGCTCCAAAATAATGCCAGTCCATGCCTCTGAGATTTATAATCATATTACATTGCTTGTAGTTTGGTAACAACAACAACAAAAATATAAGTGTGTAAGTTTAAAATATGATTCTAGGCAGTAATGTGTATTGTAATAAATAAATAAATAAATAAACAAATAAACAACAAAGAAACCTCTCAAGCAGAAATCATGGGATCAGATTCCATTTTGCATCCATCTAACTCCATGCCGAGACATTATAGTCCCCTTAAGACTCAGTTCTTCCAACCATAAGATTTGGGGGTGAGGCTTGGCACAGTCTAGAGACCACCCCAGCATCTACATTGCTTCCTCTATTATGGTTTGATTGCAGAGAATGTTCAATAGGATTTTTTAACTTGAAGAGTAAAGTGATGGACGAAGCCAGCTGAAACTTTTGCAAACCCACCTTGCTTCGGTAACTTTTTTAAGCTCTAATGCCTACTAGTTGCCAAAAGGTGGCTGCTCACCATTGTTCTAGAAAGGGGAATATATTGAGCTGGGCTTGCTGTTCCCACACAGATGTAGGTAGGGTGGAAGGTGCTTTTAAGTCTCTGCCTCATCAGGAGCCCAAGCCCAGTCTTCAGCTCACTCTCAGAGATGGAGTGTATGAGCTGCCTAGGTTACAGAAAGGTGACCCACACAGAGCCCAGCTAGGTGTAGATTGAATCATGGAGTAGATGGGTGTCAATGCTGTTAGAAGGTCGGTTGGTCATTGGATGCTGCTGAGAGTGAAACGTCCTACCCAATGCCAGTGCTCCCAGAAAGACCCCCAGCAATGAAGTCTGGATAGCCGGGGGCAGTGACTCAGCCCTACTTAGCCCTTGGACAGCCCTCCCTGGAGAGATGGTTGGGTGGCATGGGCTGAAGCCTTTTTCCTCTCCGTGGAAACATTCCATGTCTTGCTTGTTTTCCCTTCTGAGCTCTACTTACCTCTGCCTCTGAATTAGTTTCCTATTGTTGCTATTATACATTAGCTCAAACTTACTGGCTTAAAACAACACAAATGTATTGCCTTGTAGTTCTGGAGGTCAGAAGTCCAAAATGGCTCTCAGTGGGCTACATTGCATTCCTTCTGACAATTTTAGGGGAGAATCTGTTTCCTTGCCTTTTCTAGCTTCTGGAGGCGACCTGTTTCCTTGGCTCATGGCCCCTTCCTCCATTTAAAAGCCAGCAGTGGCATCATTTTGACTTCCGCTTCCATCAACAGCCTCTGACCCCTCTGTCTTCCTCTTATAATAAAGATCCTGGTGATTACATGGGACCCACTCAGATAATCCAGGGTAATCTCCCCATCTCAACACCTTTGACTTAATCACATTTGCGAAGTCCTATTTCCATGTAAGGTAACGTATTTACAGATTGCAGGGATTCAAAGATGGACATCTTCGGGGGATCATTATTCTGCCAACTACTCCCCTCATCCCAGTCTTTTCTGTTTGTCTCCTGTCCCCAGTCCTGGAAACTTCTATTATTCTTGGAGCAAAAAGAGATTTTATAGATATTTTAGTCTTCCAAAAGCTTCAGGCTGGTTTTTTATCTAAAAGCATTTTTCTCTGCTTTTTTCTGCTCTAAAACCCTTCCCTGAGGCTACTGATGTCTCATAGTCTACGTTTTAAAACAATGACAGGCATGGAGCAAACAAATAATTACCGGGAACAGAAAGGGTGTGAATAAATGCATTACCATATTATCCCAACAAGAAAAAACTCCATCAGTCGGTGACTCATTCTGCCTACTTTTCATTTGCTTCTCTGCTGGAAAGAAGAGTCCCTAGTTCTTGCAGCCGTCCAGGATCTTAAGTCACAACTACTACACAATGCTGCCTGCTTCACGCCAGACCCGGTGGTGAAAGTTTAAGATGCAATCATAAGTAGTAGGGGGCTTTGCCTCAGAAAAAGCTGAAACCATAGTGGGCTGGCACTGATATTTGTGTATATATATGTATATCTGTATATTTTAATGAGATACAGGTTTCCAAATTTTACAAATACAAAAAGAAATGCAAGTGAAGAAAGAATAAGTCTTCCTTTCATTCTTATCTTCCAGTCCTAGTTAATTACTTTCCCATTAAATACAATACCTTTTTGCCCGTTCTAAAATAATAAACACTTTCAAAGCAAATGGAACAGGTAAACAAGATTAAAAGGAGGCGTTTAATGGTCTGTCTTCATTATGCTCTATTTTATCAATGCTGAGCAGAGAATGACCAAGCTGAAAGCCAGCTGCTATACTACTTGGTCAAGCCAAAGAAAAGCACAGGTAAAGCATCAAATTCAAGCCCAAAGGAATAAAAGATGAGGTCTATTAATCAAGATATACTAACTGCTGTAACAAGTAATTCTGAAATCTTAGTTGCTAAACAAAGTAAGTTTACTTTTCACAGCACACATTCATCAGCAGAAAGATCTGCTCCACACAGTCATTCAGAAACTCAGGTGTCTTCCACATTGTAGCTTTTTCTTCCTCTAGGTCCTTTGGAATCTGCCTACTTTGGCAGCAGGTTTCCCCAGAGTATGTGGATGTCTACGTGGAAGGATTCTATGGGGAGGTCAAAACATAGTATGCATCATTTCTGCCCACATTCTCTGGAACATATTTTAGTCTCAGGAACCTAGCTAACTGTAAGAAAGGCTGAAAAGTGGAATCTAGCTGTGTGTCCAGAAAGAAAAGGCAAGAGGATGAGCACAGAACTTCATGGATCCTGTAGAGGACCAAATCCTGTGAGAGCAAATAGCAGGTGAAAAGTTTAAATGGAGTCTATTGCTGAGGCTGCAGCTACAGGGAACAGAAGCAAATTCTACACATGCTTTGCAATTTCCATTCTAGGTCCCACAGAGTCAATTCTTCACACAGCGATATGTTAGAAAAGTGAATTTGACCATGTTTTTCTCCCAGGTTAGTACCCAACTCACTACTCTCTTATGCTTATATATTGTGGGTGTTCAATGGTGTAACCACTTTGGAAAACAGTTTGGCAATTACTTATTAGTTAAATCTACACTTAACCATATTGCACAGCAATTCCACTCCTAGATATTTACCCAAAATAAACGAAAACATACGTTCGTAAAAAGACCTATATGTGAAGGTTCTTAGCAGCAATATTCATAAAAGCCCAAATCTCAAATTCCTGTCAACAAATACACAGAACAACAATTTTTGGAATATCTATGGCATAACATACTCCTTAGAATAAAAAAGAACACAAACTGATAAACACAACATGATGTATGTCAAAAACATTATGTTGAGTAAAAGAAGCCAATACCAACAGGGTATATACTGTATTGTTTATCGGAATATCTAGAAAATGCAAACTAAACTATGGGGACAGAAAGCAGGTCTGTGGTTGCCTAGGTGGAATGGAATTGATTGCAAAATGGTTAGGACTTTCTGGAGTGATGGAAATATTCTGTATCTTGAGTGGTAGTTATGGAGGTGTGGTCATTTGCCAAAATTCATTAAACTATATGCTTAAAAGGGGAGCATTTTATTGTATGCAAATTATGCCTCAATAAAGTTGACTTTAAAAGATTTTTTTAAATCTCCTCATCTACAAGGCTACAGTAACCAAAACAGCATGGTACTGGTACCAAAACAGAGATATAGACCAATGGAACAGAACAGAGTCCTCAGAAATAATACCACACATCTACAGCCATCTGATCTTTGACAAACCTGAGAGAAACAAGAAATGGGGAAAGGATTCCCTATTTAATAAATGGTGCTGGGAAAATTGGCTAGCCATAAGTAGAAAGCTGAAACTGGATCCTTTCCTTACTCCTTATACGAAAATTAATTCAAGATGGATTAGAGACTTAAATGTTAGACCTAATACCATAAAAATCCTAGAGGAAAACCTAGGTAGTACCATTCAGGACATAGGCATGGGCAAAGACTTCATGTCTAAAACACCAAAAGCAACAGCAGCAAAAGCCAAAATTGACAAATGGGATCTAATTAATCTAAAGAGCTTCTGCACAGCAAAAGAAACTACCATCAGAGTGAACAGGCAACCTACAGAATGGGAGAAAATTTTTGCAATCTACTCATCTGACAAAGGGCTAATATCCAGAACCTACAAAGAACTCAAACAAATTTACAAGAAAAAAACAAACAACCCCATCAAAAAGTGGGCAAAGGATATGAACAGACATTTCTCAAAAGAAGACATTCATACAGCCAACAGACACATGAAAAAATGCTCATCATCACTGGCCATCAGAGAAATGCAAATCAAAACCACAATGAGATACCATCTCACACCAGTTAGAATGGCGATCATTAAAAAGTCAGGAAACAACAGGTGCTGGAGAGGATGTGGAGAAATAGGAACACTTTTACACTGTTGGTGGGATTGTAAACTAGTTCAACCATTATGGAAAACAGTATGGCGATTCCTCAAGGATCTAGAACTAGATGTACCATATGACCCAGCCATCCCATTACTGGGTATATACCCAAAGGATTATAAATTATGCTGCTATAAAGACACATGCACACGTATGTTTATTGCAGCACTATTCACAATAGCAAAGACTTGGAATCAACCCAAATGTCCATCAGTGACAGATTGGATTAAGAAAATGTGGCACATATACACCATGGAATACTATGCAGCCATCAAAAAGGATGAGTTTGTGTCCTTTGTAGGGACATGGATGCAGCTGGAAACCATCATTCTTAGCAAACTATCACAAGAACAGAAAACCAAACACCGCATGTTCTCACTCATAGGTGGGAACTGAACAATGAGATCACTTGGACTCAGGAAGGGGAACATCACACACCGGGGCCTATCATGGGGAGGGGGGAGCGGGGAGGGATTGCATTGGGAGTTATACCTGATGTAAATGATGAGTTGATGGGTTCAGCACAGCAACATGGCACAAGTATACATATGTAACAAACCTGCATGTTATGCATATGTACCCTACAACTTAAAGTATAATAATAATAAATAAATTTAAAAAAAAATCTCATTCAGAATAAATTCCAAAGTCATCACCACAGCTCCACAAATCCCTTTCCTCTCTTGCCCTTCTTCCCCTTGCTCCCTGTGCCCAGACACACTGGCCTGCTCTTCCTCACACACGCCATGCCTTCTCCCACATGAATGCATTGACACTTCCAGTTCCTTCCACGTGGACACCTAATTTCCTGGATGTCTTCCTGGCTCCTGTCCTTGCTGCACCCAGGTCTCCGCTCAAATGTGGCCTCCTCCGAGAACCTCCCCTGATCTCCCCTTTCCATCACTCACAGTATCTTCATTTTAATTTTCCTTCATGCAGCTGATCATTACCTGAAATTATGGCCTAAGTCATTTATTGCTGGAAAGGAAGTTTAGAGGGCAGGAATTTTGCTCAGCCATCTCCATAGAGTCAATGCCTATTATAGTGCCTAGTATGCAATAGCTTCTTAGCAAACATGTATTTAATTTATAAGAATATATTTGTGTGTCTGTGTGTGTGTGTGTATATACATATATACACATATACACACGTATTAATATACACACACATACATGCACAGGTACATATTACATAAAGCACTAAGGGCTACAAAGAAAAATAACGCAGGGTATGAACATAGGGAGTGATGTGTGTGTGTAACAGTGGATATTTTGGATGGTGTAGTCAATGAAAATATCTCCAAGAAAGTGAGTTTTGAACAAATACATAAATAAAATGCGGGAGCAAATTATGCAGATATCTGAGTGAGAGCATTCTGGCAGAGGGAACAGCAGGTGCAAAGGCCCTGAGGTTGCCACTTGCTTGAGGTGTTCAGTAACAACAGTGAGACCAGTGTGGCTGGAAAATACAAGATGCAACCCCCCCACCCCCACCATCCACAGTAATATTTTCTACCACTGCATCCGATTCCTTTCCACTGTCACACTTTTGACCATTTGAAATTATATACTTATTTAATGTTATGGATCGCTTGTTTCTTCCCCAGGACTATAAGATCCATGAAGGAAAGCCCATGTCCATTTTATTCAACAGAATATACCTGCACTGAACATTAAAAAGCTCCTTTTAATCTTGTTTACCTGTTTCATTTGTTTTGAAAGTATTTATTATTTTAGAAAGGACAAAACGGTATTGTATTTAATGTGAAAGTAACTAGGACTGGAAGATAAGAATGAAAGGAAGGCTTATTCTTTCTTCACTTATATATCCTTTCGTATTTGTAAAATTTTGAAACAGGTATTTCTTTAAAATATACATATATACAGCTCCTGGAGCAGGGTAGGTGCAAACTGAAGCATGTGTGGAAGGCATTAATTATGTAATGAATGAATGAGAGGCAGAGAAGAAGAGAAAAGCACCAAGTTGGCCCTGGGCAAGGAACTCTTAGTTTCAAGGTTCCAAATGAGAATACTGGTGTCATGCTGGAGGTGGGGTCACTTGGAAATCTTGTGACAGAGTGGGCAGTAGGAATCAGGCAACCTCCTGGTCTTGAGTCAGACAGTTTGGGTAGATGGCAAACAAAGCCAGTTCCCTCTCATCTCAGAAGCGTGGCTTCTGTGGACACCACAGGTTCTGCTGTTCACCTGATCTTATTTGGTTACATGGGGGACAGCTGAGAAGATTTTTAAAGTAATTTATGAATCTTTGATGCATTTTTTAGAGAGACAAAGATACCATCCTCCCTCTGACGCCTGTATTCCTAGCACTAGAACTTTCTTACCTGAAGAATTATTTTCCTGATGGCCAAAAAGTAACAGTGTGTTACTATAAAACATACAGACACAGATAGACAGACAGACAGACACACATATCACCCATAATTCACCAAACATACATATCACCCATAATTCACCAGTTGAAAGACAACCATCATTTATATTTTGTTGTATTCTAGTCCAGTCTTTTGGTATATTGAAAATGCATAATTTTTTAGTAATGTAAACATCATACTAGAAATGCTATTTTGTAACAAGCTTAAATACAGCAACTCATTTTAATGATATCTCTTGTCATTGAATAGTCCATTAAAACTCAAATTTTGAGGCTACTTTGAAAGGAGGCATTGTAATTTTATCTCACCCTGGTATTGAGCATTAAGATTTTTTATGGTTGTTGTTGTGCTTATATAGAGCTACAAGGGAAGTCTATGCGCATATCTTTTTTGTCACCATCTGTGAATTTCTTACCTGGGGGTATGTTCTGAGAGGTTTGCAGGATGAAAGGAGGAAAGGAATCGTATGTGACGTGGATGTGCTGCCATTTTATCCTCCAGAAATGCTGGACCCCCCTTCCACCAAGTGTGCCTAAGTTTCTCCTATGTCCAAATCTTTCTCAAATGTATTACCTTTTTAAGGCCGGGCGCGGTGGCTCAAGCCTGTAATCCCAGCACTTTGGGAGGCCGAGGCGGGCGGATCACAAGGTCAGGAGATCGAGACCACAGTGAAACCCCGTCTCTACTAAAAATACAAAAAATTAGCCGGGCGCGGTGGCGGGCGCCTGTAGTCCCAGCTACTCAGGAGGCTGAGGCAGGAGAATGGCGGGAACCCGGGAGGCGGAGCTTGCAGTGAGCCGAGATCGCGCCACTGCACTCCAGCCTGGGCGACAGAGCGAGACTCCGTCTCAAAAAAAAAAAAAAAAAAAAAAAAAAAGTATTACCTTTTTATTTCATAATTACTTACACCAGGACTAGTCATTGAATGATTTATTTGTTAACCAACCTTGTCATTTTTATCAACACGATGCATGAATGAGAAGACAGAGAAGAGCCAATGACAAAAAAGCAAACGTCTCCCACCCTACTCTTCTGCATCCTAAGTTCAATGACCCATGGATGCCTCTTAAATCACCAAGATTTTATTTCTTCTGATGATTACTTCCACACGATGGTATGCTATACAGGCACTTCTATTTATTAGAAAATAGTTATCCTCTCCTTGATACTAAATAGTACAGCTTATATCACTTACGATACATCATCTTCTTCTCCTCCGGTTTTTCCTATATTTCATAGTTATATATTCCTTCTTATTCTTGTGTTGGCCACATTTTTGAACTTTTTGCTGTGAAATAATCCCAAATTTACAGAAAATTATAGACATACTAAAGGAATGTCTGTATATTCTTCACCCAGATTCCCCAAACAACATTCTCATTTTTTCTAACTATATAAATTTAAGCATGCATATAGATACAGATGAGGATATATATACACTAACAAATAATAGTTATATATACACTAATAATTTAAAGTAATATATATGTAAAGTTATATATAAATGTAATTTAAAGTTATATATGTACTAATAAATAATAGTTACATATATATATAAACTACTATTCTGAAGTGTTTGAATTGAGTTGCAAATAAGATGCTCCATTACTTCTAAACACGTCTGTGTGTACTTCCTGAGAATCAGGACATGCTCTTATACAACCACAGTACAATGATGAAAATCAAGAAATTACATTGACACAACACTCTTATCTAATCTACAGCCCTTATTCAAATCTTTCCAATTGCCCACTACTGTCTAAAAAAATAATTGGCTGCCTTTTAAACTTTGAATGTTAAATATAGATCACCATCTCCAGTTTCATTTGCTTTATTCATGTCATCTTTTATATCCCTTAATAAATGTAGTACATTTCTTATTGTAGGTCTCGTACAATGCTGGTTAAGTGTATTCCTAGACATTTTAATTTGTTTTTGCTGATATTATTGTAAATGGTATCTATTAATTTTTCATAATGTACCTTACTGAACTCTTAATATTAGTTCAAAACCTGGTTTACCCAATTTTCTAAGTAGACAGCCATATTATCTGCAAATAATAATTATTGCATTGCTTCCTGTCTAAAAATTTAACTTATTTCTTTATCTTGTCCTTCTGCACTGGCCTTAATGTCCAGACTATAAATTGTTCTTATTTATTTTCTCAATTTTTAAATTTAGAATGACTACAGATTCACAGGAAATTACAAAGAACTGTACAAGGAGGCCTTGTGCATATTTGACCTCGCCCCGTCCACATTGCCATCTTCCCTAACTGTAGGACAATAACAAAATCAGGAAATCAGCATTGGCATAATCCATAGAGTTAGGCATATTTTACGATTAACACATGCACTCACACACACATGTGAGTATGTGTGTGTGTGGCTCTGTGCATTTTTTTTTTTTTTTTTTTTAGACGGAGTCTTACTCTGTCGACCAGGCTGGAGTACAACGACGTGATCTCAGCTCACTGCAACCTCTGCCTCCCCAGTTCAAGCGATTCTCCTACCTCAGCCTCCCGAGTAGCTGGATTACAGGCGCCTGCCACCATGCCCAGCTAATTTTTGTATTTTTAGTATTGGTCAGGCTGGTCTCAAACTCCTGACCTCAGGTGATCCACCCACCTCAGCCTCCCAAAGTGCTGGGATTACAGGTGTGAGCCACTGCGCCCGGCAGGTTCTATGCAATTTTATGTGTGTAGCTTCATATGGCTAATCCTGTAATCCATTTTCTTTTTTAAATAAAGAAAAGGAAAACAGAAATTAAGCCAGAGACCCTTCCAAAGGTATATCAAAACATCTTATGAGGTGTTCAACCAGCCCCAGACATTTAGAAAATCTTGAGTCAAATACATGAAGTTTTTTGACAAGTAAATTTTTTCCTAAATTAATGCAAACTTATGAATAGACTCATCCAGCCACAGTCTAAGACATAAAAACAAAGTAATGCCATCTTATCAACAATGCAAATTAACACGTAGAATTGGGTCAATTTTATTGAGCAATTTCCAAGGAAAGAAATGCAAGAAGTAAAGGGCATTTGGGAGAGCTTCCTCTGAACTAAGGGAGATGAATTGTTATTTCCACTTCTGCCATGGGCTTCTCACTCTGACTCATCAGTCTTGTCTCTCGTTCTCCCAGCTTTTTCATCCGAATCTTCCAATCCTGTGAGACAGTATGTAAAGGACGCAGAGTCATCTATGAAATATTCTGGGCAAAAAATGTGTAAGTTTTTTTATTTTAACTTTCAGTTTCTAAGAAATACAAAGAATAGAGGAACAAGTTAAAGACTCCCACAAGGAAATAAGTAGAGAAATCCAAAATGTGGGTTACACTATAAGATAAGAGGGGGAGATGCTGTTCCAGATTAAAAGGAAAATAAAAACCAAATGGGAACTGTCACAGCCAAGAGGAGTCTAAGGGGACATGATGACTAAATGTAATGTAAGATCCGGGGTAAGACCATAGGACGGAAAAAGGACATTAGGTAAAAACCAACAAAACCTAAATGAAAAATTGACTTTAGCCAATAATAATGCATGAATGCATCAGTACTGGTTCAGTAACTGTGACAAAAGTTCCATACTAATGCAGGATGTTAATAATAGGGGATGCCGGGCGTGATGGCTCACGACTGTAATCCCAGTGCTTTGGGAGGCCGAGGCGGGTGGATCACCTGAGGTCAAGAGTTCAAGACCAGCCTGGCCAACATGGTGAAACCCTGTCTCTACTAAAATACAAAAATTAGCTGGATGTGGTGGTGTGCGCCTATAATCCCAGCTATTCAGGAGGCTGAGGCATGAGAATCGCTTGAACCTGGAAGACGGAGGTTGCCATGAGCCAAGATCGCACCACTCACTCCAGCCTGGGTGATAAGAGTGAGACTCTGTCTCAAATAATAATCATAATCATAATAATCATAGGGGAAACTGGGTATGGGATATATGAGACCTCTTATACTATCAATTATTTCTGTAACTCTAAAACTATTCTAAAATAAAAAGGTTATTCAAGAACATGTACAGACATTTGGGAGATTTTCTTAACATGAACTGGATGTTAAATAACATTAGAGTATAGGTATTATTTTATTAGATGGGATAAAGATGTTGAGTTATAAGGATAGTGTCCTTACTATTTGGCAATTTGTGCTGTAAGTATTTAAGGATAAAGTGGCTTGGTATATGAACTTACTTTGAAATGATTCAGCCCAACTCCTAGGTAATGACCGTCAGTGTAAACCTATTAGGTGAAAAGCTGTCAGGGTCTTTACAACAGGTAGATTAAATGGCACAACACCAGAACCTGCTTAACATCACAAAAAGAGACAACCAGACATTAAGAGCCTCCTGATGGAACCACACGGACGCTGCTTATAAAAATACTCTGGCCCAAAATCAGACGTGAATCTGATCAAGGCTCAATAGCTAAATCCCAGTTTACAGGAGATAAAAGGAAAGGCAGAACATGTTAAATAGCACCAGAAGGCTGACTCTGCAAAATTTCAAAGGTGGGGAAATTGTACAGGAGAAACAATGCAGATTTTTCAACAAATACATTGCACTAGGGGAACCAGAATAATAACAAACAGAGAGACAAGAGGAGAAAACCCAGGGACTTAAACAATTATCAACCAAATTCACTGTGGAGATTTTTGTTTTAATCTCAATTAAAAGAGAGCAACTGTAAAAACACAGGACAGAGAGAGAGAGAGGAAGAGCAGGAATCAAGAAATTTGCACACTGACTAGGTATTTGGTGATATGCAGAAAGTGTTCATCATTTCAGATATGAAAGTGAAATTATGATTTTATATATATATATATATATATATATTTTTTTTTTTTTTTTTTTGAGATGGAGTCTTGCTCTGTCGCCCAGGCCGGAGTGCAGTGGCACGATCTCAGCTCAATGCAATCTCTGCTTCCTGGATTCACGCCATTCTCCTGCCTCAGCCTCCCAAGTAGCTGGGATTACAGGCGCCCACCACCACGCCTGGCTAGTTTTTTGTATTTTTTAGTAGCGACAGGGTTTCACCGTGTTAGCCAGGATGGACTCGATCTCCTGACCTCGTGATCCACCCGCCTCGGCCTCCCAGAGTGCTGGAATTACGGGTGTGATCCACCACGCCCAGCCATGATTATATTTTTGAAAGAGTCTTTATCGTTCAGAGAGACAGGCTGAAATATTTACAGATAAATGTCTGGAGCTGGGGAAGAACAGGCATGGAATGATTGAGAGAACAAATGAAATGAGATTGTCCACACATGGAAGATATTGAAGCTGGAATGGATCCACTTTACCAGTCTCTCTGCTTTCATATACAGGGGATATTTTACAAAATAAAATGCTTAAACAATGGCTAAGCAAATAAAAATACAGAGCAAATAAAAGCTAAACATTAAAAACTTGTTGAATGTAGTTGTTCAATTATAGGTATATCATAGTCAATAGTACTATCCTTTCTAATTTTCTGCATGTTTGATCATTTTCATAAAAGATTAAAATGAATGACTGCATGACTGAATAAATAAAATAATGCAAAATTCAGGAAAGCAGCACCCTGCAGAGAGAAGGGGCAAGATGGAATTAGAGAGAAACACACAAAGCTACTAAGCTATGGCTAAAATCATAGTTCTTAAAAACGATGGTGAACTCACAGATGTTCATCTTATTAATGGTTCATAAACTATGAATGTATGCTTTATTCACCTTTATGTATGACACAAAAAGAAATTACAAGAGTACTTTTTTTTTTAAGGTTAAAGATGGTTTGAGATCTTCCCCGCAAAATCTTTGCCTTGGCACTTGGCTCCCAGGGAATCTCATTTATGTGTCCCACCATAAATCTTGGCAAGCTTAGAGACTAGAAGTGGGAACTGACCAGACCTCTACCTGCTTTCCTGGAAGAAGATGAAACAGAGTTATCAGCAGTGGGAGTCAAAGAGAACTAATAAAGAAAGGAATAAACATCACAGACATGTCACTCTCCAGTTTGTGATTCCTCCTTCCTTCTTTTCTTTCTTCCTTCCTCCCCTCTCCCTCTTTTTCTCTTTCTCTCCTCTTTCTTTTAAGATGAAGTTAAATTTTAAAAGTCTCCACTAGCTTTCATCCTCCTAAAAAGTTCAAACCTTATTCATTTTGAGGTATTTGACAAGAGCAAGGCTTTCATATAAACTGTTAAAATAACCTGTGAGCAGGGTAGCCCCTCTAGGGGTGCTTAAGTAGACACGATCTGACCCAGAGAATGTGACCCAACAGGAGGCTGAAGTAGGTCAGCCATAGAGGAGACAGCAAGGGACAGAGGGACACAGCATGTCAGAGAGCCAGATAGCTCTGTCTCACAATATAAATGAGTGCCCGACAGAACGGCGTTTCCTTAGGCTTGCTGTGTGACTTCTGACCAGTAACTACTCCTCTCTAAGCAGCAACTTTCACTCCAGTAAAATGGACTTAGTCAGTTGCTGCCAACTGCAGGGACCAGGTAGAGGAAGTAAAGGAGCAAAGCGAGCTAGGGCTGAGGGCGAGAAGGGGTCTGAACTAGAGAACAATATGTGTACCTAATCGAACTGAAAGTCAAGACTCAGCTCCAGGTGGGAATGAAGGCCCCTTTCAGTCAGAACACCCATTTCTTTCTGAACAACACAAAAGTCTGATATTTGAAAGTGCCATCTCACTCTTTTCAAAAGCTGACAATAAATTCAATCTAAAAAGGAAAGAGAAGCAACAATCAAAGAAAAAGCAACCATAAACCCATTGGACAGCTCCTAACTAAAGTTATCTGGGAGTTGAAGGTGGGATTCAGCTTGCAAACCACCATTTCCCACTCTCTGTATTAGGTAATATCTGAAGAACCTCTGAAGTTCTAACAGTCTATGTTAAAAGTCTGACTTAGGGGTCAGGAAGATATACTTCGGATTTGGAAAGGACTGTGTTCAAACCCATTTCAGGCTCTTTCTCTTCCTACATGTGTGATATTGGACAAGTTTCTTAACCTCTCTGAATTTCAACATCTTCCCCTGATGTTGTGCATCTGCAAGGATAGAACGAGAAAGCATGCACAAAATGTTAACCCCAGTGCCTAGCACAGTGCTCAATAAATGACAATTATTATAATTCTCTACCTTCACCAGTATATGATAGCTGCATACTTTTACATCCAGATGACTCTAAGCAAATAAATAGTTGGATGAACTTCTGGTTGCATGGGTTCCCCAGGAACACAGCAGGAAATTCCACTGGGGGAGCACCAACCAAGACACAGATGACACAGAAAGGCTTCATTTCGGCCACTGCAGGTGACAGGCTGCTCTTGAGTTCATCTCCTGGATCACTAAGTCTGGGGACCTTGTGGGTAAAAAATGAAATTGATGTCTACAACTAAACTGAGATTAAATCAAAAGCAATTCAATATTTTATTTTAAAAGCTGTGTTTTAAGTATTTCTCTCTCGTGTAGTAATTTCAGATTTATCAAAGGGCGTTAAAGATAGTACAGGAGGTTCCCATATACCCTCGCCAAGTTTCCCCAGTTAAAAGAAAATTTTTACTTGAGATGGGATCTCACTATGTTGCCTAGGCTGGTCTTGAACTCCTGGGCTCAAGCATTCCTCCCACCTCGGCCACCCAAACTGCTGGGATCTGTGAACGCAAACTAAATATGGACTGAAAAGGACTCTGTACTTCTACATCTGGGTCCTTGTGGACAAACTGCAACCTAACTTAATAGGTAGACAAAATTGAAAACCTAGCATAGGAGTATGCAGCTGTAACAACTGCTGAGTCTTGGCCAATCCCAGCAGCTGTAATTCAGTCGCTCATACACTGCTGAGTGTTAGAGCTGTGTTCAAATGAGGTAAACGCCAACCTGTAACCAATCCAGCTGTTCTGTACCTCACTTCTGATTTGTATACATCATTTCCTTTTTTTTTTTTGAGACAGAATCTCACTCTGTTGCCCAGGCTGGAAAGCAGTTGTGCGATCTCCACTCACTGCAAGCTCCACCTCCCGGGTTCACGCCATTCCCTGCCTCAGCCTCCCGAGTAGCTGAGACTACAGGCACGCGCCACCACACCTGGCTAATTTTTTGTAATTTTAGTAGATACGGAGTTTCACCATGTTAGCTGGGATAGTCTCGATCTCCTGACCTTGTGATCCACCTGCCTTGGCCTCCCAAAGTGCTGGGATTAGAGGCGTGAACCACCGCACCCGGCCCCTTTTTTTGTCTATAAATCTTCTTCCACTACCTTGTTGTGCTGGAGTCTCTTTGAATCAGCTGTGATTCTGGGAGATGCCTGATCCCTGAATCGTTCATTGCTCAATTAAACTCCTTTACATTCAATTTGGCTGGAGTTTTACTTTTTCTTTTTTCTTTTTCTTTTTTTTTTTTTTTAAGATGGAGTCTCGCGCTGTCGCCCGGGCTAGAGTGCAATGGCATGATCTCAGTTCACTGCAACCTCTGCCTCCCAGTTCAAGTGATTCTCCTGCCTCAGCCTCCTGAGTAGCTGGGATTACAGGTACCTGCCACCATGCCTGGCTAATTTTTTGTATTTTTAGTAGACAGGATTTCACCACGCTGGCCAAGCTGGAGTGCAATGGTCAGGTCTCAAACTCCTGACCTCAGGTGATCTGCCCACCTTGGCCTCCCAAAGTGCTGGGATTACAGGCATGAGCCACTGCTCTTGGTTGAAGTTTTTCCTTTATCAGATGACAGGCATGAGCCAGTAGTTTTGGCCAGCCATTTCCTCCTCTTGTTAACATCTTACATAACCTGAGTAAATTTGTCACAACTGAAAAACCAACACTGGTTCATGATTATTAACTAAATTCTGGACTTCATTACAATTTCACCTGTCTCTACATGTATGTCCTCTTTCTGTTCCAGCATCCGATCCATGGTATCACACTGTGTTCAGTTGTAGCATCTTCTCAGTCTCCTCTGATGTGTCCATTCTCAGTCTTTCCTTGGTTTTCATGACCTTGGCAGTCCTAGGGGGGATACTGGCCAGGTGTTTTGCAGAACATCCTCCACTCTGGGTTTCTCTGGTGGATTTCTCATGAGTAGACTGGAGTTTGGGTTTGGGGAAAGAACAACACAAAACGGAAGCGTCTTCCTCCTCATATCTTATCCAAGGTTGCGTGACAGCCACCTGGCTTCCTCAGTGAGGCTGGCATTCATCACTTGGGTAGCATCTGCCAGGTTTCGCCACTTTCTTTTTTTTTTTTTTGAGAGGGAGTCTCCCTCTGTCACCCAGTTTGGAGTGCAGTGGTGCTATCTCGGCTCACTGCAACCTCCACCTCCCAGGTTCAAGCAATTCTCCTGCCTCAGCCTCCTGAGTAGCTGGGATTACAGGCACGTGCAACCACACCTGGCTAATTTTCATATTTTTAATAGAGACGGGGTTTCACCATGTTCATCAGGATGGTCTCGAACTCCTGACCTCGTGATCCTCCTGCCTTGGCCTCCCAAAGTGTTGGGATTACAGGCGTGAGCCACCGTGCCCAGCCTCCACTTTCTAATTGGTGTATTTTCCCTTCTCGTACTTTATTCTTTGGAAGCAAACCACTAAGTCAAGCCCACTTTCTGTGGGACGTGGGAGGTGATGAGGAAGATTAAGTAGCTCCTCCCGGAGTGGGAGTGCCTACACATATTAAATGTAAGCAATAATTGGCCCCGGGTGCTGGGGCTCATGCTTGCAATCCCAGCACTTTGGGAGGCTTTTGGAAGGACTGCTCGAGGCCAGGAGTTCGAGACCAGTCTGAGCAACATAATGAGACCCCCATCTCTACTAAAAATTTGAAAATTATCTGGGCATGGTGACATGTGACTGTCATCCCAGCTACTCAGGAGGCTGAGGCAGGAGGATCGCTTGAGCTCAGGAGTTGGACGCTGCAGTGAGCCATGATCGTGCCACTGCACTCTAGGCTGGGAGACACTACAAGACCCTGCCTCTCGGGAAAAAAAAGAAATTTATATATGTATATATAATTTTGTATATAATTATACCCATACACATATATGTGTATATATATACATATATATGTATATGTATAATGTCATGATCTTTCATTCTTATGTGGTACTGTACCCCTACTTTATAAAAGTGGAAATGGAGGCCCAGAAAGGTTAAATGACTTGCCCACAGTGGCTACATTTATAGATAACAAAGCTTAGGTTCAAACCTCCATCTCTCTGCCTGCAAAGCCCATTTTCCTACCCCTGCATGGGATGCCAGACTCCACCAGCACTGGCTCTAGTTATCTTCACAGTCTCCTCTGGCTCTAGTTATCTCCACAGGAAACCGTGAGGCTGATGATCTCATCTTTGCCATCTCCTTCAGGTCTACAGTGATTTGTTTCTACCATCTATGGAGTGGGTTAAATCACTGATGTAGGAGAACAACCTGGCCCAGTCTTTCTCAGAATTGCTGTGCCCTCGTGGTCACCAAAACTGAGTCAGGAGTGAGTCACACTTATTTCCAGGTACTGGTGATATCTTGTGGGGGCAACTGTCATCACAGCCTCTTAACAGCTCAGCAAGGTGCAAACTTACTTACGCAAGCCCCTGGCACTCTAGAAAGTAAAATGCACAAGAAAGGATAGAAACACTTGTTTTGGTTACTACCTGGAATTCGGGGAAACAGCCATGTTTTACTAGACTCTTGACTTTCCAACGGGGGCACATTTATAATGCATTACTTTTCACAATACTCTACATGGAAAATACACCTACTGATCAGGACTCTATGACAACGTGGGGTTAAAAATCCAACCTAAGTTGACTGTAGCAAAAAATAGAAGATAACATTCAGTCCATTTAAGTGAAGAGTCTGGTTTAGTTGTTACAGGCATGGTTTGACCCTGGAACTCAAGAAACATTGTTAGAATTCTTCCTTCTTATTTTAAAATTTATATTCTTCTGTGTTGGTGTCATTCTCAGACACCCGTTCTCCAAGTTGACATGTCATCTTCCAGCTGCTCTAGGCTCAGAGCTTTTCAGCACAAAAGTATCGGTAGAAAAATAAATGTCTCTGTGCTAATTGTTCTAGCAAAAGTTTCAGTTCTAACTCTGATTGGCCGAAAGTGTGGTCATGAGCTATATCAATGATCTACTGCCACAGAAAGAGTGAGCAGCAAAGCCTCGGTGGTATACAAAAATAAACGTTCCTCATGCAGCTGGGGTCATTGGGGGCCCACTGGTGGCTTTGCTGATCTTCGATGGTCTTGCTCGCATACCTGGGCGTTGGTTGGCTACCGCTTGAGAAGACTGGAGTGAGTTGGCTCTGCGCCACACGTTTTTCCTTCTCTACCCCAGACACGTTCCCATGGTGAATGCGTAACTGTAATAGACGCATTGCCAGAGGTGCGCTGCAAGTCGACACCCCAAGACACCAGGTTGCAGCAGAGAAAGAGGTTTAATCATAGGCTACCAAATAACAAGATAGGAGGAAACCTCAAGTCCATTTCTGAGGGGTTTGGAGTAGGCTAAAATGTGGAGCTCACTGATTGGTGAAAGAGTACAGGGCGAAGTCATTGGACAGGGGGATGAAAGAAGCTGTATTCATGTGTCGATCTGGTTCCTCCCTGGGAATCTTCAAACTGGTGGGTTTCAGCTATTCCACTGGAATTCAGGACCTGAAAAACATCTAAAGTGACCCTTAACAAAAACCTTATGATTCTAATGCCAGAGCTCCTGTCTATAGGAACAATGGGTATGTAAATCAATTCTTAAACAGCCTGTGACTCTCATGTCAGAGATCCTGTCTATAGGAAGGATAGGGACGCAGTGGTCTGTATCTAGTGCTGTGTGACTTTAATAACAAGGAAATGGGTAAGAGTGCAGCCTAATGAGTGCTGGATTATATTTCTCTCCAGAGCCCAGCATGCAATTCTTGTCACCCCTATGGGGATGATAGGGATGGTGTCAACAGCACAAGCACAACAGCAGCCAGTGGACGCTCACTAGGCAGGTGTCAGCACCACACTGACTCACCCTCACTTCCACTGCATCTGATTGGCAACTCCAATGTCAAGGATGGAGAAATGGGCTTCCTCCTTTTTAGTGAGAGGAATGCAACAGCATGCATGTGGGGGACGGGGGTAAAGAATTAATGTCACAGATGCAATCCATCTCACCCACTAGCCCTTACGGGATGGAGGTGAGGCAGACATGGGCTATGTGTCCTTCTGAGTTGGGATATGAGAAGTATTTTTTTTTTTTTTTGAGATGAAGTCTTGCTCTTTTGTCCAGGCTGGAGTGCAGTGGCATGATCTCGGCTCACTGCAACCTCCGCCTCCTGGGTTGAAGCCATTCTCCTGTCTCAGCCTCCTGAGTAGCTTGGATTACAGGTGCATGCCACCACACCTGGCTAATTTTTAGTAGAGGTGGGGTTTCACCATGTTGATCAGGCTGGTCTTGAACTCCTGACCTCGTGATCTGCCTGCCTCAGCCTCTCAAAGTGCTGAGATTACAGGCGTGAACTACCATGCCTGGCCAAGAAGTGACTTCTTCTGGGAGGATGAGTGGAGTAGGGTCGTTTCCCCAGAGGAATACTGTGGGGGAAAAACCAGCAGAAGCACACTGCTGTATCCCTAAACTGAAGTTCAGATGTGGAAAGAGACTCAACCAAGACCCGTGATTTGGCGGAGGGGTCACAATCAGAAGTTGTCCAGGTTGTGGGCCGGGTGCAGTGGCTCACACCTATAATCCCAGCACTTTGGGAGACCCAGGTGAGTGGATCACCTGAGGTCAGGAGTTCAAGACCAGGCTGACCAACATGGTGAAACCCCATCTCTACTAAAAACACAAAAATTAGCTGGGTATGGTGGCGCACCCCTGTAATCCCAGGTACTCAGGAGCCTGAGGCGGGAGAATTGCTTGAACCTGGGAAGCGGAGAGATTGCAGTGAGCTGAGATTGCACCATTGCACTCCAGTCTGAGCAACAAGAGCAAACTCCATCTCAAAAAATAAATAAATAAAAAAGCTATCCAGGTTGTTTTTGCAGCCTAGACCTGTCTTCTACCAAAGCCAATTCGTTTGATGTCTCATCTTACTTTCTCTCGAGAATCTTTCACTCCTACAAACACTTTGACTTTGACATTTTTTTTACTCCACTTGGGCACCCTATTAAAGTGAAGCTGTCTTACTTGCCTTTTATGTATGATTTTATTTTGTCACTAAAAAAAAAAAAAAAAAAAAAAAAAACTTTTTACTAAAGCTGATGCATCCATTATAAATTATTTCCTATTATTTTTAAAAGACACTCTTTAGCTTAATGTATCTCACCATGTGAATGCTTTATAAAACTGAATTGATTTTAAATGGGAACTAGGAAGCCTTGTTGTCGGGAAGTTGCAAAGACTCAGACCTCCAACCTGTAGACCAAGGGGACAGCACCATCTTCCCCTTGGTGAATTTTGTTCCCAGGCTATTTGAGACACTTGGCAAAGATGTGCCAAGACACTTGGCAAAGATGTGCCTTGTTACTGAATGTCCGGGCTTCCTTGCCGTATTCCTGTGAATCAATCCCCCATGACAGGTAGTGGCTTCCTGAAGCCTGCAAAAGCCTTCTAAACAGACAACTTGAATTCATTCCTATCTCTGAGCCTGTGTTTAGATGGGAGCTGATATCGAAGGGTTTGGCAGCATCTAATCTCTACAATAAATTCTCCTAAGAGCTGAAATCTCTCCTCTTGCAGGGAGCAGTGGCTTCTTGAATGACCTATCATGTGGCTGCTGAAAGGAGAATGAGGAAAGATATAGCGGATGAGATATGAGGACCCCTCTCCCAGGTCCGGAGAATCAGAGCTAGAACCTAAATCCATCAGAAGAGATTGCAAGAGAAGCAGTTATGCCCTGGCAATATTTTAACCCAAAAGCAGTTCCACGAGTGGCCCAAAGAGGGTAAGGACACATCCATTCATATCCACGGGCAGATATGAGCTCAGGCTTCTGCTTTCCATGGATCGCACGACTGATTTTTAAAAATTCACTCATCAAATGTTTGTTGAGCACCTACTAAGCGCCAGGCACTAGAACACCACGATAGGCAAGACACAGAAGATCTCTGCTCTCATGGAGCTGGAGACTATGTCATCCCCACAAGGAAGAAAGCATGGAGTATGTCTGGACGGTCCTGACTAGGGAAGGAAAAGCAAATTGTGGAAGCTTCAGGGAACCTGGAGGTCGCTGGAAAGGTCTGCAGAAAGACAAAGGAATCACAAGTAATGGTCAAGCTGATAAAAGTCAGGAACTGTTGAAAAAGGTTGGTGGAGCCTGGAAATCGCTGGATGGGGTCCAGAGCAAGAGTAATTTTTATTTTTATGTTTTCATTGTTGCTGCTTCTGTTTTAGAGACAAGGTCTGGCTCTGTCATCCAGGCTAGAGTGTAGTGGTGCAGTGCGATCATTGTTCACTGCAGCCTCAAACTCCTGGGCTCAAGCGATCCTCCTGCCTCAGCTTCTCGAGTAACTGGGACTACAAGTGCATACCACCATGCCCAGCTAATCTTTTTCTTAAGGTTTTTGTGCAGACAGGGTCTCACTATGTTGTCCAGGCTAGTCTCAAACTCCTGACCTCAAATGATCCTCCTGCCTCAGCCTCCCAAAATGTTGGGATTAAAGGCATGAGCCACTGACACCAGCTCCCATTTATATGTTCAGCAAATACCTTCTGAGCATCTTTTCTTTGCAAAGCATCACTAAGCGTTGAGAATACAGCAGGGACCCAGATGGGCATGGTCACTGCCCTCAGAGAGATTAGTTAAGTGAGGGCCACGGAGAAGAAAACAAGCAATTCTAACATAGGCAGGACCCATGCAGTGACTGAGAAAGCAACAGGGATCTGGGAAAAGGGGAGGGGCAGGCTCCGAATGTGGAAGAAGAGGTGGGGGAAGTTAGTGGGTGAAGACAAGCTGAGGTGAGTAAGGTGCAGGGAGCGAGGGTGAAGGGTTTCCCGGCTCAGGCTCACCCTAAGCAGAGCAACCACGGCACATCAAAGGTCCAGCTCCCAGTTCCATCCAGCTGGACATAGAACTTATCGTCGAGAGATGAAACTGAAGAGTCAAGCAGCAGCCCAGAGAAGACGGGTCTTTTACACTTTACCAAGGGGTTTGAACTTTATCCTCAGGTCACTGAGAAATAACAGGAAAGGGAGATTTTATTTATTTTTTTAACTTTATTTTGAAATGTTTTATTTTAATTTGTGTAAGTACATAATTGGTGTACATATTTATGGGGTACACGATGTATTTGAATACAGCTATGCAATGCATAAAAATCACATCATGGAAAATATGGTATTCATCCCCTCTAACGTTTATCCTTTTTGTTACAAACAACCCAATTAATCTCTTTTACTTATTTTCAAATGTACAATTCTATTATTGTTGACTATAGTCACCATGTTGTGCTATCAAATACTAGGTCTTATTCATCCTTTCTAACTGTGTTTTTTGCACCTATTAACCATCCCCACCTCCCGCACACCCTCCCACTATGGAAAGGAGGGTTATTTGTTTATTTTTGAGACAGAGGCTTACTCTGTCACCCAGGCTGGAGTGCAGTGGCATGATCTCAGCTCACTGCAACCTCCACCTCCTGGGTTCAAGCAATTCTCCTGTCTCAGCCTCCTAAGTAGCTGGGATTACAGGTGCCCACCACCATGCCTGGCTAATTTTTGTATTTTTAGTAGAGATGGGGTTTCACCATGTTGGCCAAGCTGGTCTCGAACTCCTGACCTCAGGTGACCCGCCTGCCTGGGCCTCCTAAGGTGCTGGGATTACAGGCATGAGTCACTGTGCCCGGCCAGGAAGGAAGATTTTAAATAGGCATGTGACACAGCCTGATTTGTAGTTTAGAAGGACCCTCATGGCTTTAGTGTGATAAGCAGATGAGAGCTGGGCAAGACTAGAGATTGAGAGCCAGGTGAGGAGAAGCTACTTAGCTGGGCAGGAGGCCCTGCCCTGGGAAGCTGCATGATGCTGGGGCCATGGAGAAGCAGGAAGCCTAGAACCTACAACGTCGTGGTTTTAAATGGTACAATGCAGAGATCCACAAGAGATGCCACAAAGGGCCTCCCTGGAGGGACAGATAGGTTAGGAATTAGGATGGTGGAGGGTGAGGGTGTGATATGGTTTGCCTGTGTCCCCACCCAAATATCCACTATTTGAATTGTAGCTTGTTACTTGAATTGTAGCTCCCACAATTCCCACGTGTAATGGGAGGGACCCAGTGGGAAGTAATTGAATCATGGGGGTGGGTCTTTCCTGTGCTGTTCTCATGATAGTGAATAAGTCTCATGAGATCTGATGGTTTTATAAAGGGCAGTTCCCCTGCACACGCTCTTTTGCCCACCGCCATGTAAGACATGCCTTTGCTCCTCCTTTGCCTTCCACCATGATTGTGAGGCCTCCCCAGGCATGTGGAACTGTGAGTTCATTAAACCTCTTTCCCTTATAAATTACCCAGTCTCAGGTATTTCTTTATTAGCAGTTGAGAACAGACTCATACAGGATGGGACTTGGCACTAAGCAGGACAGCACTATTAGCTCACCAGCATCCCTGCAACGTGAAGGGCTTGACTTTCATCTATCTTACGTAAAATTTGGTTGGGAGAAAAGATTCAACTACTAAAAATGCTGTAGGACAGAATGAATAAAAGGCTACATTGGGAGACTCTTAAGGGTACTTCCACCTCGCTCCTGGCTTCTGTGAATCAGAATCTCTGTGGGGGGGTCGGCCTGGGCTCCTAGAACTTGTGCAGGGGGTAGCTGGGGCCTGTGGAGCAATCAAGATACCTAAGTAAATGAAAGAGGCTCTGAAAAATGCTGTCAGGGCTCCATCTAAAAGATGATTTAAAAATTCACAGGAAAGAGAAAGGACACTTCAAGCAATTGCTTAACAGGCAAAGCCTCCCAAAGCAATAATACTTGTTAACAGCCCAGCATCTGGTGATGATGTGAAAATGCCTGTATTAGAAAACTGGAAAATGGGACCACTGGAGTTTCCAAGAAGTGGTTGCATAAGCTCAAGGATTTCTTTGGAGCTGTTCTGAGTAAAGATGAAAGTGGCAAGAGGCACAGGAGGAAGAAAGTCACTCACTGCTTGAGGCTGCCAGGTTCAGCTGACATTTTCTGTCTCATCGCGTCTACCTAGAAATACCGGGAAGGACGTTGTTTTAGGGAAAAGCTATCTCTAGACCCCTGGATATTGGAAGGACATCCCCACTCCACTATGCAGAGCATTACGGCATGACATTTAAGAGCCCCAACACTAGAGCCAGACGGCCTGGGTTGAAGTTCCATCTTTGCTGCTTTTGTTGGCAAAGTAGCCTAATCTTCCGTGCCTCAGTTTCTTCAGCTACAAAATGGATTTGTAATAATAAAATCTACCTTTTAGGATTGGTAAAGAATTAAATTGGTTAATTTGATGTACAATGCTTAGAATAAAGCCCAGCACTTGGGGCTAGTAATTGGTAGTTACTATTGAACCAAAGGCTAAAGCCAGTACATATTTAGAACAGGGAATATGATAAATACTGTGTTTTATGGTTTGCGGTGGGGGAGGGGGGGCATCTCAGCACTGGATAGGAAAAGAGGCACATCCTTCTCTCTCCAAACAAAAGGGAGATTGGGCCAAAGAGTCTAGCACGAACCAGGGTTTTCAAATAGCTTCATATGGCTGTGTGGCAAAGCCAGGCTGATTCCCCAAGCACAATATGCCTGCAATTATGTTACTTTACATACCTAATAAACGGGCATGTGTTTGTTTTCCTCTGTCAGCAGAAAGAAGACTCTCATTGTCTGAAGGAAAAAAAAATAACATTCCAGGCTTACTGACAGAAGCTTTTACAGGAAACAAAACCCACAACAACTTCTCTCATCAAGGGCTCTTCAGACTGTTTCTAAACACTCACAGGAAGGCCAGGCTGACATTTTACACATGATTGACTGAGAGAGCTATGCTTGCTTCTGGATATGTGCATGCTTGTATACATGTGCAACTGTGTGTGCGCACGCATATATGCCTGCACGCAAGCACACGGGTGCTTACCTGGTCCCGTAGCTCAGCCTAAACAAAGATTCAGACTTGCTTAGGCATAAATAACGAGTTGGTGGGGCCAGAAGCTGCCTAGGGTCTATTCATATAGATTGATTTGCATGTGCCAAGGGGAATTGGGAAGATAGAGTGGAGGAGACAGCCTGGTGATTGGTTCAGGGGCTAGGATAGCAGCTGAACCCATGCAATCCTCCCTGAGACTTTAGTGAGTCTGCAAGGAACGAGCCCTCTTTGTTTGCAAGACCTCCAAGGCCAGCAGGATAAAAGCTTGGCAACCATGAAGTGAGAGTCATCCTTAGAATGAAGTCAGCACAGAGGAGAAGGATGGAGAGCGAGATCAGTCCTGATGCCCTCGTGTGGTGGCTTGGCTGGCACATGCTGTGCCTATCTTCCCACTAGGAGCCTTAGTCTCATGCCCAGTTGATCCCTCCACTGGTGTCAAGTGAGCTTGAGTTGGATTATCTGCTACTTGCTGATGCTCCACTCACAGTCTCCCTGGATTATCGCAGCACCTGAGCCATTTCTGATTAGACTGGTGTTCATGGGGGTGTGAAAGTCACATTCTCAGAGAAAGAAAGTGACGAATGACCTGTACTGCAGAGCCCACCAGTAACAACCCCACCCTACACCCTAGCCCAGGTTCCTTAGCTGTCTGTCAAATCCAGGAGCCAAGACGCCCGGTGGAGTCCTGCAACCTTTTGCAGTCTCTGTGTCAGAGGCGTTGGAACTAGAATGACTCCATCTTGAAAAAGGGCTGGGTAAAATGAGGCTGAGACTTACTGGGCTGCATTCCCAGGAGGTTAAGGCATTCTTAGTCACAGAATGAGATAGATGGTTGGCACAAGATACAGATCATAAAGACCTTACTGACAAAAAAGGTTGCAGTTAAGAAGCCGGCCAAAACCCACCAAAACCCACCAAAACCAAGACTGAGCTCTGGTTGTCCTCACAGCTCATTATAAGCTAGTTACAATACTTCAGCATGCTAAAAGATACCCCCACCAGTGCCATGACAGTTTACAGATGCCATGGCAATGGCAGGAAATTACCCTATGTGGTCTAAAAAGGCTAAGAAGCCTCAGTTCTGGGAACTGTCCACTCCTTACTCTGAAAACTCATGAATAATCAACCTCTTGTTTAGCACACAGTCTAGAAATAACCATAAAAATGGGCAACCAGCAGCTCTTGAGAATACTCTGCTGAGAGAGTAGCCATTCTGTTATTCCCTTACTGTCTTAATAAACTGGCTTTCACTGTATGAACTCGCCTTGAATTCTTTCTTGTGAGAGATCCAAGAACCCTCTCTTGGGGGTCTGGATTGGGACCCCTTTCCTGTAACCTGGGCATGATCCTTATACCTACTGGGTTGGTCTAGGCCATGGGACAAAGCTTTTGCCAAGTTTTTCCTTTCCTTGTTGCAACTAGCTCCCATGCCTGCATGCCTGTGATAATACTCTTCGTTCCTGGTTCCTGGCATAAAACTCTTAAAACCCTTGGAACTTCCTAAATGATAGGGTGAATGGAGCATCTTTTGTTATTTCTTCTAGGGCCATTTCCATCATAAGAGCTGAGTTGATGCTAAAGAAGCCACTTGGTGGGCACCAAGATAACTTCAGGAATCGGTTGACAGAAGAATCATCAATGTGATCAAAAGGGCTGGAACTTTCAGCCCCACCCCTCAATTTCCTGGGTACAGGGAGGGGCTGGAGATTGAGTCCAATCACCAATGGCCAATGATTTAATGAACCACGGCTACATAATACAGCCTCCATTCAAACCCCTAAATGACAGGGTTTGGAGAACTTTTGAGTGGGCTGAACACATTGAGATTCTGGTAGGTGGAGGGTGATGTGCGGTGGGGAGCGCAGGGGAGCGTCACACACCCCTCGTCCCTTACCTTGCCCCGTACATCTCTTCCATCTGGCTCATCCTAGTTGCACCCAGTATAATAAACCAGGAATTGTAGGCAAAGCATTTTCTTAAGTTCTGTGAGCTGTTCTAGCAAATTATCAAACATTTGGAAGGGATCACGGGAACCCCCAATTTATAGCAGGTGGGTCAGAAATACAGGTGGCGACGGGGACTTGAGACTGGGATCCGAAGTGGGGGCAGTCTTGTGGGACTGAGCCCTTAGCCTGCAGGGTCTGCACTAACTCTGGGTAGGTAGTGTCAGAATTCAATTGATTTGTAGGACACCCAGGTGGAATCCAGTGAGTGGAAGGACTGGTTGTGGGTGTGGAAAACACCCACACGTTTAGAGCAAGAAGTGTTGTGTGTGAAAACAGTGCAGGCTGCCCCAGTATTCCAAGTTGCCGCAGCTCAGATGAAAGTCTCCCTCAGTTTCCTGCCTGGGGCTTCACTGCCTGCCCCAGGTGTCCAAACCCTGAACCCAGGAACTGGGCCCTGTCGTTGTACACTTAATTAACTGCTGATTTCAATATCTTTGCTGGATAGAGCTAAAACTAGGAGGAAGTGAAAGGAAGGAACGAGCAAGAGAAGAAAGAAAGAAGCTATCACTCATTGAGTTCCTATATCATGTTATTTAATGCCTCACTACAGTGCTGTGAAAACAGCATCATGGTTTCATTTTACAGATGGACATACTGAGGCTCCACGAGATTCATCTCTTTCCCAAGGTCGTACTGCTAATGGAGAGGGACCCCAATCCAGACCCCAAGAGAGAGATTTTGGATCTCGCACAGCAAAGAATTCAGTATGAGTCCACAGAGGAAAGTGAAAGCAAGTTTATTAAGAAAGTAGAGGAATAAAAGAATGGCTACTCCTTAGACAGAGCAGCCCCGAGGGCCGCTGGTTGCATAGTTTTATGGTTATTTCTTGATTAGATGCTTTAAAAGGGTGAATTTTTCATACCTCCCCCTTTCAGACTGGATTGGGTAACTTCCTGATGTTGCCATGGCATTTGTAAACTGTCATGGCGCTGTTGGGAGTGTAACAGTGAGGATGACCAGAGGTCACTCTCATGGCCGTCCTGGTTTTGGTGGATTCTAGATGGCTTCTTTACTGCAACCTGTTTTATCAGCAAGGTCTTTATGACCTGTATCTTGTGCCATCCTCCTATCTCATCCTGTGACTTAGAATGCTTTAACCATCTGGGCATGCAACCCAGTAAGACTCGGCCTCATTTTAGCCAGTCCTTATTCAAGATGGAGTTGCTCTGGTTCAAATGCCTCTGACAATATCCTCTACTTGGTGGTGGAGTCAGGGTGTGAACCCATGTTGGGTAACCAAACAACCAGAAAGGGCTTCATTATGACCCAGTGCTCTCCCAAGGAAGCCTGACTGCTTGATTTCTGGACTCCCCACTTAGGGGTACCACATCCTGGCCGGCTGTCCCCAAACTGAGCACCCACCACTGCGACCACAGCTGGCCCCTGGCATCTCTCTTCAGGTCCAATCCCTGAAACCCCCTTGGCCTTGAGAGTAGTGCTCTGACCACCGCCAAAGTCTTTCTCTTATCAAAGAATCCAGCCAAGGATTCAGCCTGCCTGATCCTCACATCTCCTACCCTGAAGGCAAAACAAAGATGAGGTTTATATTTTCCTAATGCCCCTTCTAAACCCTTGCACCTCGAAGATAGGTCTGAGGACCTGTCTCAAGGTGAATGCCAATTTCTTCTTCATTTCAGCACTTTCCAGAATGTTTTTTTCTTTCTCTAAAATCCATTTGAATCTCCCGCTCAATGCAGAACACCTTAGAAGTATAACAAACGGGCCTCAGACTCTTTATCTATATCATGCGGTCTCACCAGAAGGTAGAAAAGACGCAGGGGAGTGGAACACGGATGCAGGGGAGTGGAGCCCAGGCCATTATTTGTTATTATTATTTTTTTTAATGAACTAGCTTGTTGTCAAAAGAAGACAAGATATGAAGATTTTGGATATGTGGGTTTCACTCATTCATTGCAATTAGCTTTTATTTATTTATTTATTTGAAACATGGTCCTACTCTGTCACCTAGGCTGGCATCCAATGGTATAGTCATATCTCACTGCAGCCTCGAATTCCTGGGTTCAAGTGATCCCCCAACCTCAGCATCCCAAGTAGCTGGAAAGACAGGTGCTTGCCACCACAGCTGGCTAATTAAAAAAATTTTTTTTGTAGATGTGGGGCCTCACTATGCTGCCCAGGCTGACCTTGAACTCCTGGCCTCAAGCAGTCCTTCTGCCTCAGCCTTCCAAAGTGCTGGGATTACAGGCATGAGCCACCGCACCTGGCCAACAACCTCTCTTAACTTATCTTTCTTCATGGAATTGGGATAATTAAAATAATTAGACAAATTATACAGGTGGCACTCCATCCTGGGGCCACCAGCAACATCAGACTAATAATAGCTTCAAGAAGTCAATGCATCAAATTCGCTTGGAAAGAAGGATGCCCATGTTCTTGACATCTGCATGACTTCTTCGTGGTTGCTGCTTTTGAGCCATCTGAGAAGGGATCCTTGCCTAGGTGCTTAATCAGGGCACCCCCAAAACTGAAAACCATTGAGTTATGACAGCCGCTGCTCATTTCAGCTTTTCCTATGATGCCCTGCCTCAGGGTTTCTCAGACACAACACTGTTAGCATCTGGGGCTGGGTTATGTTTTGTTACAGCAAGCTGTCCTGTGAATTGCAGGATGCTTAGCAGCTTCCCTGGCCGCTACCCATTAGATGCCAGTAACAACACCTACCACCCAATTGTGACAACTAATCTCTCCCAACATTGCCAACTCTTTCCTCTGGAGGGCAGAATTGCCTCCTGTTGAGAACCCCTGTTCTGACCAGAAATGGGCAAGCATGGTTCTCTCCCTCACCAGGATTGCCCCCTATCCCAGAACCTCTATATCTCAAAGAGACCCCCAGTTCTCAGTCATGCCCCTCATCTCCTTGGGGCTCAGCCCACAGTGGCCAACAAATACCACGTGCTATCTCCATATCCACCTCTTACTCTCCGAGAGCCCGCCTCCCAAATCCCTCCTGTGCATTGCCTTCATTCAAACACCCCAGCCCACCTTTCCATCAGGGAGCTCAAGAGTCTGAAATCCAGCGGATGCCATCTGGGACACTCATTGCTCACACATAGCCACTTCTCTTGCTCTCTGATCCCTTAGCAACCAATGGCCACATGGATTCACATGCCTTTGATTTGTGATTTCAAAAGCATCCACTCTTCAAAAGCCTCTGGTGAATAACATTTGTTATATATAACAAAGCATATATAAACAATAACAATAACTACATATATTTATGTAGTTATTATTGTTACATAAATATATGCAATATATATGTGTGTATTTATAATATGTATCATATAAAACTATATTATATATAATATAGCTATATATTTATATTATATAAAAAAACTATATTATGTATGTGTTATATATTTATATTATATATTATATAGTTATATATTTATGTAGTTATTGTTATAAATATATAACATATAAATATATGTTATATATTTGTTTATATTTAAATATTTTTATTACATATAAACATATATTTATGTAGTTATTATTACATAAATATATGCAATACATATTTATGTATATTTATAATATATATCATATAAATCTATATTATATATAATATAGTTGTATATTTATATTATGTATTATATAGTTGTATATTTATATTATATAAAAACTATATTATATATAATATAGTTATATATTTATGTAGTTATTGTTATAAATATATAACATATAAATTATGTTATATATTTATAACATAAATATATAAACATATATATGTTATATATTTATGTTTATATTTAAATATTTTTATTACATATAAACATATATTTATGTTTATATTTAACATAATTATATTATTATAATATAAACATAAATATATGTAGTTATTATTATAAATATATAAATGTAATAAATGTAAATAACATTTCTTGTGCCTTTTTGTTGAACACCTACTATGTGCCCAACATTTTAGATACCTAATGTCATTTAAGCTTTGAGCAAACTTACAAAGACAGACCCATGGAGCACTTCCTAGCGTTTCATTATACCATGTAGGTTCACCGGCATATATTTTTCAGATCTCATTTCAGCAAAATGTAAGATTCTAGGGGGAAAACAGTGCAAAGTGGTTCCCCACCACATTGTGAAGCTCAGGGCTAAACTTACCTTTTCCTTTGTTTAAAACACATTTTTTTTTTTTTTTGAGGTGGGTCTCACTCTGTCACAGAGGCTGGAGTACAGTGGCACGATCTCAGCTCACTGCAACCTCCTCCTCCTTGGTCCAAGCGATTCTCCTGCCTCAGCCTCCCAAGTAACTGGGACTACAGGTGCATGCCACCACACCCAGCTAACTTTTAGTATTTTTAGTAGAGACGGGATTTCACCATGTTGGCTAGGCTCGTAAAACACTTCTTTATTCTGAGCTCTCCATTTGTGTAACTTTTTTCCTACTTTCTATGCCTCATCTTCAAGATAGCTTCCTCAAGAAGGCCTCCCTTACTCTCCAAACTAGGCCAGCATATACTTTGGGATAATTTGGCTGCAAATAACAGAACTCTAATTCACTAAGTGATAAAGAAAAGAAATTTGTAAATTACGTTATTTTAAAAGCCCAGAGGTATGGTCAGCTTCAGGTAAAGTTTGATCTAGCAGGTAAACAATATAACTGAGACATAGCTCTTTCCCTCTGTTTCCCAGGCTTGCTTCACATCTATCCGTTCCATTTACAACAGCCTTTCCCTTCGGGTTGGAAGATGACAGTTAAGAGCTCCCTTGCCTAACTTCTTCCAGATGTAAGTCCAATAAAGTAGGCAATTTCCACCTTTTCAGTAATTCAAATATCCTCAAAGTAAATCTGGTTGGCCTCTATGACCAGACTTGCATAATGTGTTAATCTCCAAACAAATCACTATGGTTATAACCAAGAAGAGCTTACCTGGGGGGTTGAAAAGGAGGATCAACACCCTCAAAACCACGAGACTGGGAAATTTGGGGTGCTGCTAATAAACGGGGAGATGAAATAAATTCTGAACAGGTGACAAGTATCCATTAGAATCTCATTTTTTTTTTTTTTTTTTGAGACAGGATCTCACTCTATCACCTAGGTCGGAGTGCAGGTGTGCAAACACAGCTCACTGCAGCCTTAATCTTCTGGGCTCAAGCGATCCTCCCACCTCAGCCTCCCAAGTAGCTAGGACAACAGGCGTGCACCACCACACCTGGCTAATTTTTGTATTTTTTTGTAGAGACAATGTTTTGCCATATTGCCCAGGCTGGTCTTGAACTCCTGGGTTCAAACAATCATCCTGCCTTGGCGTCCCAAAATCCTGGGATTATAGGCATGAGTAATTACTGGTCCAGAGGCTCACTTCTTGATTTTAACTTTCTAAATACTGACTGACCCTCCTCTGTGATTCCTTGATCCATGCAGGAGTCCTCCACCAGAATGTAATACCCATGAAGTTGAGGATTGAATCCCTCTCCTGTGCCGTATACCATCCCTTATACCTAACGCAGCGCCTGGCACATACTGAGTGCTCAATAACCACCTGTCAAATGAATTCATGAAAAGGCAGGTGAGTAAAATGAATGAATCTGCTGACTGAATGTGATCTATGATGTCTCAGGGCCTGTTGCAGGGGGTAAGAAAGAGGTGAAGCTGGTAGATTCAGGAGTCTGCAAATCCCTGCTTAAACCAGATCGACACATCGTATACCTGTTTTGCATTTTGGAGGGCTCTTCTTAAGATTTCATTTGCTAAAAGGGTTTCACTGCTTTGAAAAAAGATATCTTTGAAAATCACTGCTGTAATGGGGAAAAGCAAGGCTTTGAAATCTGAAAACCTTGGGTGAACTCTCACATTTTACTGAGTTTTATGTCAAAAAAAAAAAATTGCAAACTCACTACCGTGGTCTACAAGGCCTTGTGTGCTGGCCACTACCTACCTCCGGCCATTCCCACGGCCACAGTGAAATAACCACAGGACTTCCTTTCATGTCCTTGGTTTTCTCAAGGCCCTTCCCCTCTCACATCCTGTGCACACGCTGTGCACACTGCCAGGAGCGTTCTCCTCCACCCCTGCTCCCAGTGATTTATACGACTGGCTCCCTCTCCATTTCTATTCATCTGCCCAATAGCTGCTCAGAGAAGCTATCTAGAACATTCTGTCTGATGTAAATATGCACCTATTTTCTACCTTTTCAGCCCCGTGATGTTTGCTTCACAACTTTATTTTCATTAGTTTTTTCATTGCATTTTTAGCTCCCCAAGTACGATATGTCACCCCACAAGGGCAAAGGTAGTGTCTGTCTTGGTTGCCACTGTGTCTCCAATGCCTAGAATGCTTTCAGGCATAATTTTTTTTATCAGTACTTGCTGAATGAATGGGAATAGTTACATGACATCAATAGGAACCTACCTGAACCTCCGTTTTCTCGTCTCTAAATTGGGGATGATACAAATGACCTCTCAGAAAGTGGTAATTATGAATTAAGTGGGACCCTGTCTGCAATGCCCCTGGCACTGGAGGGCCACGTTAGCATTCGCTGCCTGACTTTCTGCCTGCCTGCCAACTCTAGGCTCAGCAGCTTCAGGCTGGGGAGCCTCACTTGGAACTAAATTACATCTAAACCCAGAGCCATCCTTTAGCTGTGAAACTGACAGGGGCTTGCAATCCTGCCTGTCAGCCTTAAGCTGCCACACATCTGAACACACAAACTGAAAAATTAATGTCCCTGGAAGGCACTGTCTCCCTTCCCATAGACACCACTGACCTTCTTGCCTCTCTGCACAGAAGCAGAAGCCAGAGCTCCTGCTTTCACTGTTTGGGTGAAAGCCTCAGCACTGCAGGGCTGGCCGGAAACAGGGAAGAGGATAGCATTCTTCTTGCATCTGAGGGCAATGGCAGGACCTAGTGTCTGGGCTGAGAACTCATTAACTCAGTATGGGAACTGGCAGGCACATCTGAGGTGAGAGCAAAGGCTCAGGTGACCTCCACATTCATTGTTAGAGTTTGTAGCCCATCTCTCTGGGCCATCAGCAGGCCAGATCCAGACAGGGCCAGGTGGGAGTCATAGGCTGGGAAGAAAGGGGCTCAAGGAGTGCACCAGAGTGAGGAAGAGAACACCATTAGACCGTGATTGTAATCTTGTAGATGCTTAAGAGCAACAGGGTCTTTCACGGCCTTGCAGGCAGACCAACAGACAACCCACTGCAGTCCTTCCAGCATGATGGCAGAGGTAAGCTCAGCATTTTATGATAGACCTTGGTTTCGGCTTGGACCATTCCTAGACACCTAGACTTATCATCTGCTTCTTCCTTCTCTTGTCGTCTGAGACCAGTGTTCTAAACCTGGCCACCCAGAATGTGGTCTGCAGATGAGCAGGAGTGACAGAATCTTTGGATGTTTGTTAAAATGCAGAGTCTCAGGCTGCACCCCAGACCTGCCACTCAGAATTGCATTTCAACAGGGGACTTGCATGTGCGTTGAAGTTTAAGGACCCTGTTGTGAGCTGCAGTGATAGTTAATTTTATGTGTCAACTTGACTGGGCAATGGAGTGCCCAGATAGCTGCTTGCACATTATTTCTGGGTGCATCTGTGAGGGAGTTTCCAGAAGAAATTAGTGTTTGAATCAGTGGACTGAGTAAAGCAGATCCCAATGTGCATAAGCGTCATCTGATCCATGGAGGACCTGAATAAAACAAAAAGGTGTAGGAAAGCTGGGGTTGCTCTTGGCCTGGCATCTTGAGCTGGAACATCAATCTTCTGCCCTGAGTGCTTCTGGTTTTCAGGCCTTTGGACTTTGAAATCTGCAACACTGGTCCTCTGGCTCCCACTGCCAGGCCTCCTTCAAACCACAGCACCAGCTCTTCTGGGTCTCCAGCTTGCAGATGGCAGGTTGTGGGACTTCTTGGCTTTTATAATTGCTTGAACCAGGCCAGGCACAGTGGTTCATGCCTGTAATCCCAACACTTTGGGAGGCCGATGCAGGTGCATCATCTGAGGTCAGGAGTTTGACACCAGCCTGGCCAACGTGGTGAAACCCCGTCTCTACTAAAAATACAAAAATTGGCTCAGTGTGGTGGTGGGTGCCTGGAATCCCAGCTACTTGGGAGGCTGAGGCAAGAGAATGACTTGAACCTGGGAGGTGGAGGTTGCAGTGAGTCGAGATTGCAACACTGCACTCTAGCCTGAGCAACGATATAATATGTAATATATTAATATTTAAAAAATCATAAAATACAAAATAAAATAATTGTTTGAACCAATACCTTATAATTTACAGACATATACCTTCTATTGGCTCTGTTCCTCTGGAGAACCACAGCTGTGGCTTTACAACCCAGTGGTGTCCATTGTGACATGTGTTTTGTAGTAGTCCGTTCTTGCATTGCTATAAAGAACTGCCTCAGACTGGGTGACTAATAAAGAAAAGAGACTTAATTGACTCACAGTTCCACAGATTTTACAGAAGCCATGTCTGGGGAAGCCTCAGGAAATTTACCATGGTGGAAGGGTGCAGGGGAAGCAAGCACACTTCACATGCCGGCAGGAGAAAGAAAGCAAAGAGGGAAGTGCTACACACTTTTAAACAACCATATCTTGTGAGAACTCACTGTCATGAGAACAGCAAGGGGGAAATCCATCCCCATGATCCAGTCACTGCCTACCAGGTCCCTCCTCCAACATGTGAGGATTACAATTAAACATGTGATTTGGGTGGGAACCCAGAGCCAAACCATATCATGGTGTGAGGGTGTGTGCAGTGTAATGGTTATAAGCTTGGGATTTAGGGTGGAAAAATGAGCACTTGTATCCCAGCTCTACCACGCTGGGGGACTCTGACCTCTTTCCAAACCTTAGCTTTCCTGAAAACATGAAAGACAAGAGGACTCCTGGCCAGGCGCAGTGGCTCACGCCTGTAATCTCAGCACTTTGGGAGGCTGAGGCGGGCGGATCATGAGGTCAGGAGTTCGAGACTAGCCTGACCGACATAGTGAAACCTCGTCTCTCCTAAAAATACAAAAATTAGCCAGATGAGTGGTGCTCATCTGTAATCCCAGCTACTCAGGAGGCTGAGGCAGGAGAATCGCTTGAACCCGGGAGGGGGAGGTTGCAGTAAGCCGAGATCACACCACTGCACTTCAGTCTGGGCGACAGAGTGAGATTCTATCTCAAAAACAAACAAACATACAAGAGGACTCCTTTCTGGGACTGTTGGAAGGATGAAACCAGCCAATAGAAGGAATGAATCATTCACCGCAGCACCTGCCACATACTGCGTGCCTTGTGCCTGTTATTATTATTATTATTATTAATTTTTTTATTTCCAAAGGTTATTAGGAAACAGGTGGATTTGGTTACATGAGTAAGTTCTTCAGTGATGATTTGTGAGATTTTGGTGCCCCCATCACCCAAGCAGTATACACTGCACCCAATTTGTGGTCTTTTATCCCTCACCCCCTTCCCACCCTTTCCCTCTGAGTCCCCAAAGTTCATTGTGTCTTTCTTATACCTTTGCATCCTCATAACTTAACTCACATATGTGAGTGAGAACATACGATGTTTGTTTTTCCATTCCTCAGTTACTTCACTTAGAATAACACTCTCCAGTCTCATCCAGGTCACTGCAAATGCCATTAATTCATTCCTTTTTATGGCTGAGTAGTATTCCGTCATGTATATATACCACAGTTTCTTTATCCACTCATTGATTGATGGGCATTTGGGTTGTTTCCACATTTTTGCAATTGCAAATTGTACTGTTACAAACTTGCCTGTGCAAGTACCTTTTTTGTGTAATGACTTCTTTCTTTCTGGAAAGATACCCAGTAGTGGGATCGCTGGATCAAATGGTAGTTCTACTTTTAGTTCTTTAAGGAATCTCCACACTGTTTTCCACAATGGTTGTACTAGTTTACTTTCCTACCAGCAGTGTAGAAATGTTCCCTGTTCACCAAAACCGTGCCCACATCTATTATTTTTTGAGATTTTCTTATAGCCCTACTTGCAGGAATAAGGTGGTATTGCATTGTGGTTTTGATTTGCATTTCCCTGATCATTAGTGATGTTGAGCATTTTTTCATACATTTATTGGCCATTTGTATATCTTCTGTTGAGAATTGTCTATTCATGTCCTTAGCCCACTTTTTGATAGGATTGCTTGTTTCTTTCTTGCTAATTTGTTTGAGTTATTGTAGATTCTGGATATTAGTCCTTTGTCAGATGTATAGATTGTGAAGATTTTCTCCCACTCTGCGGATTGTCTGTTTACTTTGCTGACTGTTTCTTTTGCCATTCAAAAGCTCTTTAGTTTAATTAAGTCACAGGTATTTATCTTTGTTTTTATTGCATTCACTTTTGGGTTATTGGTTATGAAATCATTACCTAAGCCAATGTCTAGAAGGGCTTTTCCAATGTTATCTTCTAGAATTTTTAAATTTTTAGGTCTTAGATTTAAGTACTTGATCCATCTAGAGTTGATTTTTGTATATGGTGAGAGAAGAGGATCCAGTTTTATTCTCCTACCTGTGGCTTGCCAATTATCCCGGCACCATTTGTTGAATAGGTTGTCTTTTTCCCATTTTATGTTTTTGTTTGCTTTGTCGAAGATCAGTTGGCTGTTTTTGGGTTTATTTCTGGGTTCTCTATTCTGTTCCACTGATCTAGTGCCTGTTCTTATGCCAGCACCATGTTGTTTTGGTGCCTTATAATATAGTTTGAAATCAGGTAATGTGATGCCTCCTGATTTATCCTTGCTTAGTCTTGCTTTAGCTATGTGGGCTCTTTTATGATTCCATATGAATTTTAGGATTGTTTTTTCTAATTCTGTGAAGAATGATGGTGTTATTTTGCTGGAATTGCATTGAATTTGTAGATTGCTTTTGGTAGTATGGGCATTTTTACAATATAATTCTACCTATCCATGAGCATGGGATGTGTTTCTATTTGTTTGTATCATCTATCATCTCTTTTAGCAGTGTTTTGTAGTTTTCCTTTTAGGGATCTTTCACCTCCTTGGTTAGGTATATTCCTAAGTATCATTTTTGTCAGCTATTGTAAAAGGGGTTGAGTTCTTGATTTGATTCTCAGCTTGGTCACTGTTGGTATATAGAAGACTACTAATTTGTGTACATTAATTTTGTATCTGAGAACTTTGCTAAATTCTTTTATGAGCTCTAGGAGCTTTATGGAGGAGTTTTTAGGTTTCCTAGGTAAACAATCACATCGTCAGCAAATAGTGACAGTTTGACTTCCTCTTTACTGATTTGGATGCCTTTTATTCCCTCCTCTTGTCTGAGTGCTTTGACTAGGACTTCCAGGGCTGTGTTGAAGAGGAGTGGTGAGAGTAGGCATCCTTGTCTTGTTCCCGTTCTCAGAGAGAATGCTTTCAACTTTCCCCCATTCCGTATTATGTTGGCTGTGGCTTTGTCATAGATGGCTTTTATTACATTAAGGCATGTCCCTTGTGTGCCAATTTTGCTGAGAGTTTTAATCATAGAGAGATGCTGGATTTTGTCTAATGATTCTTCTGCATCTATTGAGATGATCATGTGATTTTTGTTTTTGATTCTGTTTATGTGGTGTATCACATTTATTGACTTGCATTTGTTATACCATCCCTATATCCCCGGTATAAAACCCACTTGATCATGGTGGATTATCTTTTAGATATGTTGTTGGATTTGGTTAGCTAGTATTTTGTTAAGGATTTTAGCATATATGTTCATCAGGATCATTGGTCTGTAGTTTTCTTTTTTGCTTATATCCTTTACTGGTTTTGGTATTAGGGTGATACTGGCCCTATAGAATTATTTAGGGAAGATTTTCTCCTTCTCTATCTTGTGGAATAGTGTCAATAGAATTGGTACCAATTCTTCTTTGAATGTCTGGTAGAATTCTGCTGTGAATCTCTCTGGTCCTGGACTTTATTTGTTGGTAATTTTTTATTACCATTTCAATCTTGCTACTTGTTATTGGTCTGTTCAGAGTATTTAATTCTTCCTGATTTAAGCTAGAGAAGTTGTACCTTTCCAGGAATTTATCCATCTCTTCTAGGTTTTCTAGTTTATGTGCATAAAGGTGTTCATAGTAGCCTTGAATGATCTTTTGTATTTCTGTGGTATCAGTTGTAATATCTCCCATTTCATTTTGAATTGAGATTATTTGGATTTTCTGCCTTCTTTTCTTAGTTAACCTTGCTAATGGTATGTCAATTTTAATTATCCTTTCAAAGAATCAGCTTTTTGTTTCATTTATCTTTTGCTTTTTTTTGTTTGTTTGTTTCAATTTCATTTAGTTCTGCTCTGATCTTGGTTATTGCCTTTCCTCCACTGGGTTTGGGTTTGGTTTGTTCTTGTTTCCCTAGTTCCTTGAGTGTGACCTTAAATTATCTATTTGTGCTCTTTCGGACTCTTTGATGTAGACTTTTAGGGCTATGAAATTTCCTCTTAGCACCTCACTTGCTATATCTCAAAGGTTTTGATAGGTTGTGTAACTATTGTCATTCAGTTCAAATAATTTTTAAATTTCCAACTTGATTTCATTTTTGACTCAATTACCATTCAGGAGTAGGTTATTTAATTTCCACATATTTGCCTGCTTTTGAAGGTTCCTTTTGGAGTTGATTTCCAGTTTTATTCCACTGTGGTCTGAGAGAGTGCTTGATATAATTTCAATTTTCTTGAATTTATTGAGCCTAGTTTTGTGGCCTGTCATATGGTCTATCTTGGAGAAAGTTCCATGCACTGTTGAATAGAATGTATAGTCTGTGATTGTTGGGTAGAATGTTCCGTAAATATCTGTTAAATTCATTTGTTCAGGGGTATAGTTTAAATCTATTGTTTCTTTGTTGACTTTCTCTCTTGATGACCTGTTTAGTGCTGTCAGTGGAGTATTGAAGTCCCCCATTATTATTGTGCTGCTGTCTATCTCATTTCTTAGGTCTATTAGTAATTGTTTTATAAATTTGGATGCTCCAGTGTTAGGTAAATATATATTTAGGATTTTGACATTTTCCTGTTGGCCTTGTGCCTATTATTAATTATTGTTAAGGCTACTAAATTGCTTCTAGTAACAAGGTATCCATGCTTGTGAATTATTTACTCCCTCTTTTCTTTATTGAAAACTTTGAGCAGATTCAAGTTAATCTTATACTAGGTGCACTCCCACCTGAATTAGGAACACTGTGGGAGGAAAGTGTAGACACAGAGAGAGGCACCGGGAGCTGCAGCTCTCTCCACCCTCCCTGAGCTGCCACTGCTGATGATCTGGGAGAAACTCAGCCCTTTCATAGAATAACAGAGCTGTGTTTTTTTCTAACTACAAATGGGGTCACGATGTTTTCACAGTCTGAATCCCACCATGGTAGAGTCTGGACAACTGAAAGTCCTCTGTTGTGTGTGTTACAGAAAAAACACAGCAGAAATCATTGATTTAGCCCAAAGCTGAGCAGCCCTGAGAGTGGAGAGGATCTGAGCGGATGGTCATTCTGGATCTGCGTGAGGGCAGGAAAAGGTGACAGAGAAGAAGGAAAGAGGGACAGGACACAGGACAGAAGCCAGAGGGCACCACAGATGGGATGTGGACAGTTCTGGGGCTCAGGTTAGAACTGGGATTGACGTCAGGCACGGTGGCTCATGCCTGTAATCCCAGCACTTTGGGAGGCTGAGGCAGGCAGATCACCTGAGGTCAGGAGTTTGAGACCAGCCTGACCAACATGGTGAAACCTCGTCTCTACTAAAAATACAAAAACTGGCCAGACGTGGTGGTGTGTGCCTATATTCCCAGCTACCTGGGAAGCTGAGGCAGTAGAATTGCTTGAACCTGAGAGGCAGAGGTTGCAGTGAGCCAGGATCATGCCATTGCACTCCAGCCTGGACAACAAGAGTGTAACTCTGTCAAAAAAAAAAAAAAAAGAACTAAAGACCTGGGATTGGGCTGGGGTTAGAGCCAGGGTTAGGGTGTGTGTTCATTTTAAAGCCATGGTTCTCAGCTTGGGTTACATTACAGTCACCTGGGGGACGTATTAAATTCCTGGGATCCACCCCTTGGAGACTGTGATTCAAGTGGTGAAGTCTGGGCATGAGTATTTGTTAAAAGCCTGCAGGGTTGAGAACTCATGAGGATGTGAAGAGATCCACGCAAGAAGCAAGCGACAGGGACCACATTCAGAATGAAGAGTCCTCCACCCTTCCATTCAGGTCCTGTCCTGAGCTTTTAGCCCCGAATATCAGAAGACCCAAGCCAATTCCAGAATAATGCAGTAGTAAGTGCTCAAACCAGGGAACTTAAGTCCCGTTTGATTTATTTAATTAAGTCAAGAAAAAAAGGCAGGGTTGGGCCCAGGTCTTAGGTGGAACACGCTTCCAGGTCGCACTCATTCGGAGAAGGATGCAGCTTAGACACAGACCTGGTTGGTGTCAGGCCTGGATACAGAATTGATTTATGTCTTTGTGCCTCTTTCTCTCATGGCAGGGCTATTGTTAGGACAGGCTGGCACCCGTAGAAAGCACCCGTGGGCTTGTGTAGATGGCTTCCCTCCACTTCCAGTGGGAAATCGACCTTTGGAAAGACAAAGTTTCACTCTTGAAAAAGATTTTTAGCTCCCCAATGAAAATTCTCAATACTATATAAAGAGACAAATATTTATATATGTGTATGCACGTACATATATATTAACTTTCAATCACGCTTAACATTGATGGAAATCCTTAGCAATCAGTGTCTAAGAAAACATCCTCTGTTAAGGCTGTAACTGACTGTGTTAGTTGCCCTGCTCGTCTACCCACATAAATAGCTCCAACCAATGAAACAAAAAATCTAAAATTAAACATAAAAGTGCAACATCAACTGCCAATGTTTCCTGGAAAGTCAATAGATACATATGGTCCCATTTTGCAGATGAGGACGTTTAGCTGCCATAGGTTCATTGAGTCATTTACAAGGTTGAACTGATCTCAAAGTGTATACAGCCTCTACCTCTGCCTTCTGGCAAATGTCTGTTTCAATTTTAGGAAGAAGGTCAACTTTCAGGGTACCATGAAAGGAAAAAAAAAAAAAACAGAGAAAACATGGTTGCTCCCAGTCTCCTGTGTCAGTTTAGCTCCTGGTGGGCACCAGGCTGCAATGAAGTTGGCACAAGATCAGTATTACAGAAGCCGAAGCATGAATTGCCCACCTTATTCCTCCCATGAGCCCATGATGCAAGCAGGGTCTGCACCCAAGTCCCAGCCCCATTTCCACCTGTGCCAGCCTGGAGGTGTCTGGCAACAAGGCATCACATGTTGATTTCTCTTAGCTGATACTAATGAATGAGAGGGTACTCCCTATATGGAGGGGCCACAGGCATTCTTTCATTAATTTATTTATTCAATTATTCAATAAATATTTACTGAGCAGCTACTACTTTCCAGGCATCGTTCTGGGAACTTTTTGTGCATGACTTAATGGAATTCTCATTTAGAAAAAGAAAACTCTGGCCAGGAAGTGTGGCTCACACCTATAATCCCAACAATTTGGGAGGCCAAGGTGGGAAGATCACTTGAGCCAGGAGTTCAAGACCAGTCTGCACAACATAGCAAGACCCCGTCTCCACAAGAAATTAAAAAATTAGCGAGGAGTAGTCATCTGTCATCATCTGTCTCAGCCGATGTCATCATCTGTCTTAGAGGATCCTCCTGCTTCAGCCTCCTGAGTAGCTGGGACTACAGGTGTGCACCACCATGCCTGGCTAATTTTTAATTTTTTTGTAGACATGGGGATCTCATTATGTTGCCCAGGCTGGTCTCCAACTATTTTGACCTCTTATTGCTAGACACTGCACTAAATATTTTGCATCATTTCATCCTCCCCTCAATGCTATGAGGTTGCACAAATGATATCCCCATTCTTCAGGTGGGAAAACTGAGGCTCAAGCGTTTGTAATCTCAGCTACTTGGGAGACTGAGGTGAAAGGATCACATGAGCCCAGGAGTTTGAGGCCGCAGTGAGCTATGATCATACCACAGCACCCCAGCCTGGGCAACAGAGCAAGACCCTTTCTGTAAAAACAAAACCACACAAAACAAACACAAAAACCTGATATAGGGATTGCTATCAGGTTCACCTCACAGGTAAGGAGATGAATGCTTATGCAGATTGTGACTTGCATGAAACAGCACCAGAAAGCACCAGTGTCACACTCAGATCCACCTTTATCCTAAGTCCCCAGACCTAACCAATGCCGTCTCAGTATCACCCAAAGCCCAGGTCTTCCCTTATTCCATGGGGTAGCTGCGCACAAAACCAGGATCTTCCAGCTGCAGATAGAGCAGCTCAGTAACTCCCAGCCTTAGTTACAGGAAGGGCAGGGAGGAGAAGACCTAATTATAATTGTCTAATGAGAAACCACTACATCCTTTGGAGACAGACGATGACAGAGACAGGGGGACAACAAGGAGTGAAGGAAAAGACAAAAATAGAGGCAAGAGGCAAGGAGGAGAGAGATGAAGAATGAAAGAGAAAGAAGAGGGGAGAAGGGATGGAAGATACGAGCAAGCAGAGAGAGAGAGAGAGAGTGGGAGAGGAGGGAGCAGCAGCAAGAAACACAGGGGAGGCGGAGAGAGAAAAACCAAGAAGACAGAAAAAGTGGGGAAACAGACCCAGAAAATCCGAGGGGAGGAGGCAAGAGGCAGGCACAAGGGAAAACACAGGAGGCAGACAGCAAGAGAGGAGAGGGCGAGGGAGAATCGGAGCCCCCGCCTGCTGTCACACACACGCACACACACACACACTCTCTCTCTCTCCTGTGATTGGTTGTGTTTTGTGCATGTTCCTCTGAAGAGACCCAGGGAGCAGTCGTCCCTGCAGCACCGCCCTCGTGCTCAGCCAGGGCAAAGGAGATGCCTATCAGACAGGTGCTCTGTAAAGGAGCTAGCTCCCAAGGTAAAATTGATTTTATATGTTTGTTTGTTCTGACCTTGACTGTTCCCCATTGAGACGCCTCAGAAGCAGCATTGAATATACGAGGAGATATGAATGTGTCCATGCCAGGGCAGCTCCATGCGGGGAATGCCACAAGCCCTGAGCCAGCAGGTGGACCCGTGAGCCTCGCCATCCAAGGGGCAGGGTTGGCTCAAAGGACCACAGGCTGTGATGCACCTGGGGCTAACAGAGTCATGAGGCATGTTTGAGGCCAAGAATGTCGACCCAAGGAGAAGGGAATGCGCATCAGAAAAGATGCAAGAGAAATGGAAAAACCTACATGGCTAAGAGGCTGATTCCAGAGGTGCAATGACCTAGGGAATCTGGCTAACAGTGCTTCCTCCTCCTCCTCCTCATCCTCATCATCATCTCTTTACTTTAACCTCCTTTTTCTTTTGTTTTGGTGGAGTCTTGCTCTGTTGCCCAGGCTGTAGTGCGGTGGTATGATCTCAGCTCACTGCAACCTCTGCCTCCCAAGTTCAAGCAATTCTCCTGCCTCAGCCTCCCAAGTAGCTGGGATTACAGGTGTGCACCACCACTCCCAGCTATTTTTTATATTTTTAGTAGAGACAGGTTTCCACTATGTTGGCTGGTCTCGAACTCCTGACCTCAAATGATCCACCCACCTTGGCTTTCCAGGGTGCTGGAATTACAGGTGTGAGCCACCATGCCTGGCCTATTTTAAACCCTTAAAAAATTAATGTAACTTTTTTTATAGAAAGGGTCTCACTCTGTTGCCCAGGCTAAAGTGCATGATCTCACTCTGTTGCCCAAGCTAAAGCACATGATCTCACTCTGTTGCCCAGGCTAAAGGCGTGATCATAGCTCACTGAAGCCCCAAACTCCTAGGCTCGAGTAATCCTCCAACTTCAGCCTCCTGAGTAGCTGAGAAAACAGGTGCCCACCATCATGCCTGGCTAATTTTTAAATTTTTTGTAGAGACAGCGGCCTCACTAAGTTGCCCAGGTTGGTCTCCAACTATTTTGCCTCTTAATGCTAGACACCGTACTAAATATTTTACATCATTTAACCCATACATCAATGGTATGAGGTTGCACATACGCTATCCCCATTTTCCAGGTGAGAAAACTGAGCCTCGGGAAGCTTTCTCCCAAAGCCCCCAAACTAGTAAATAATACCATTGCTCTTGAACTCAAATCTTCCTGACGCCTATGCCTATCCTCGCAACAGCTCTCCCTTGGCTCTCTCAGGTTCCCAAACACCCAGTCAGGGGCAGCAAAGTTCCATCCAGGCAGCAGAATTTGGGTCAGATGTCACGGGCATCCAAGGCTGCCTGGGTAGGGGTGGTGAGGCCAGGCTGAAAAAGATTCTCAAATCCCCTCGGCAGGGCAGAGAGAATGTAGTTCGGGTGGTCTGTTTATTCTCAGAGGACTCTAGTCTGTGGATTTTGAATAGTACTAGTGGCAGGGCTGAAGTCTGTGGGAAGGAGATGGCTCCTTTCAGGCAGATGTCAGGGCACAGACAAGGAGAGCCAGGAGGGAAAGAGAGACACACATTTAACTGCACAGAAGCGGCGGAGAGGCAGACAGAGGCCATGCCTAAGGGTACTCAGAGGCTATTAGGCTCACATGCAGGCAGTTCTGTGGCAGCAAGACTTCATCGAGCAGCCTGTCTCCAAATGGGATCCACCTGCCTGGTAAGATGGGCTCAGGAGCTGGGCAGGGCCAGGCCTGCAGAAGATCTTGGGGACTGAGGCTGGCAGAGGCCGGGGAAGGGCAAAGCAAAGAGACCAGAGTCAGTCAACTCATATGGGAAATGGCTCCTCTTTGCCCAAAATTAAAACCTTTAAGGACATAACTTCTCTGTACAGTAGCAATCATATTTAAATAAGTCATAATCTAACACATTAAGAACCACAAGAGATGGCCTTGCTGAGAGCTGAGGAGACTCAGGGGAAGGAACTCAGGCCTGAGGACCTGAAAGAAGTCTTTCCCTAGCTGACTAGAGAAGAAGGAAGGTACCAAGACAGGGAGCTCACGGAGGCCTAAATGGATGTTGTATATTCAGGGAAGTTGGGTGTAGCTACACCTTAGGGAGAATGAAGGGTTAGAGGAGGAAGTAAGGAAGGAGAAAACCAGAAATGTGGGTTGGGCATAGATTGTGAAGATCCACTTATACTGCGAGTGGTGTCGTCAGGGCCTGTGTGAAATGCACAGTGCTCACACAAAGGCGAACACACAAAGCACTTGGCATGCAGCATTCCACAATCTAGGTAGCATTCTTACCCTCTGTTGACCAAGGGAATTGCCATGATATTCACTCAAGGAGATAATTGACAACATTTAAAGAATAGGGATTTATCTGTCCCCTAAATTCATCCCTTTGTTTTATAATCTCTAGGTCACATGCTCCATGTGAGAACTAAAAATACAATTCTAAGCCCCCCAACCAACTGAACAGAAACCCTCTTGGCCAATGAGATACCAGCAAAGCCTTAAAAACTGAGTTCCAGGGCCAAGTGTGGTGTCTCATGCCTGTAATTCTAGCACTTTGGGAGGCCGAGGCAGGAGGAGTACTTAAGGCTAGGAGTTTGAGAACAGCCTGGGCAACATAGCAAGACCCCATCTCTACAAAAAAATAAAATACATTAACCAGGCTCGTAGCGTGCTCTTATAGTCCCAGCTACTGGAGAGGCCTAAGTGGAAGGGTCACTTGAGCCCAGGAGTTGGAAGCTGCAATGATCCATGATTGCATCACTGCACTCCAGCTGGGCACACAGGAAGACACTGTCTCTGAAAAGGAAAAGAAAAATGGATTTTCTGTCCACAATGAGATGAGAAGTTGGAGTTGGACACACCTCAATGTATCCCCTCCCTCCCTAACTGCCATTAGGGTTTCTTTCCTAAGAGTTAAACAAAAACCAGCCCTTTTGAAAGACTTGCTCCACTGCTGATTTACACAGCAACTGACCAGCCTTCCTTCCTGAGAAGAGACCACCATGGGCTGGTTCTAATTTACAGAGCCTGCACACAGGATACCGCTGTGTCCTCTGTTTCACCTTTTGACACATGAAGCCTAAGCTTAATGTATCTAATGTTAAATCTCCACCTCAAAGTGAACACGGGACTGATGTGATGGGTTTGTTTGCTTACTATGGATTGGTGCACACACCCTCATCACCAATGTTCGTAACCTCTCCAATAACCTCTTAAATATATACGCTTAGCCAACCCATTTGGCATAAATTTCTGTTCCACTCTTTTCTCCTTCATAGTGCTGGCCTTGGTTTCTACCAGAGGTGATGCTTCCCAGTGTGTGGAATGGCCACTCTGCAGGCTGTAACCCTTTATCAGAAATAAAACCCTCCTCCCGAAATTTATGAATCTCATGGTTCTTCAGCTGACACAGGTCGATTTATAATTTGGGTTACCCCTGTACCTAAGGTTCCTTAAACATTCCACCTTTATCCCATTTATAGGTCCAAATGGAAGCAGGATTTAGATGCAATATACTAGGAATAGCACGTGTAATCTTGAAGCTTAGAGATACGTTTAAAAGGATTTTTGAAACCTTTCTCCTTCATGCACCAATGTATCCATGGAGCCAGAGATGAGATATTTAGGACTCTGGAGGGCAAGAGAGGAAAGGACATCACCTTTCACATCAGGGAAATAGCCAGACTCCTACCGGGATTAGGTATCCCAGATATGACAGGAGGCCTTTGAAAGATTTCAGGGTGTTCTCTGAGTACACAAGGACGAGAAGCAGATGTTCAGAGAATTCTCAGTCTTGTTGATGCAAACTTTATTTCATTGATGACCTCAAGAACATTGGAAATTGTATGGGAGGAACAAAGGAAGCCATTAGAGACGTTTCTCACCACATGATCTCTCGGGGAACATGAATTTGAGGCAGCAGATCTGATCTGAAGAAATGCACAGACTAGATAGAGATAAATAGCAAGTCTGGATGGCATCGCCCAAGTGTTTTGAAAGAACTCAAGGATAAAATTGGGGATGTATTGGCCAAAATGTGGAATGGATCTTAATAAATGGCTGCTCTGTTGAGAAGTGGAGCAGGCACTGGCCTGAGCTGCCCGAGACGACACCTGGGAGCCCTAGGTCAGTGAAAGAAGTCTTGTTTCCCCTGCAGTTCATATCAGCACTCTAGGGCAGAGAGAGAAATCAATGAAACAGTTCTGTCATTATAAACTGCATCATTATAGGATTATACCCTTCTGATTCCTCCAAGGGCATTCTAGCCTGGTTCATTCAATCACGTGAAGTGAGTTGTTCAAAGGACAGTTGGCTTAACTCGCTCACCAAAGACTCTTAGGTCAAGAGAAACGAGTTTGGGGATTGAAGGGAAAGGTTTAACCAGGCCTTCAGATGGGCTACAGATTTTTTTAAGTCCGTGTACTTTCATTTCTAAAAATGGGAAGGTTGCTTTTAAATTAATTGTAAACTTGGGAATCCCTGCAGTCAACTTGCAGACTATATGACAGTTTGGCCTTTGCTTCCTTTTCGTCACCTTCCCCCAAGCTTTGGGACCCTCTTGTAGGCACCTCACTACCCCAGATCTGGACATTTTAACACGAGTCCTTCATCCATGGGTTGTTCAAAGCACCGACTAAAAGAAGCCCTCCTGCAGTGGCGTTCATTTCAAGGATTTCTCAGAATTTCTTTATTTGATCCCAATCTTCTTCCTATTAATATTTATTTCTCTTCTACCACTCCTTCTCAATGAGGAACTCTCAGTCAACTATCTACTCACTTGCATCAGGCCACTGCTGAAATACGTATGTTTGGATGCACATTCTAACATGGAGCCTTGACAAAACTGGATCTTCCAAAAGGGGACAACAAAGGTGGAGAAGCATTGAAAGCCATGGGAATTTGAGGGAATCAGAAATGTTTGGCAGAAGTAAAAGAGAATGAGATCTCTCTTTGCAGAAGAGACAGTTTGAAAATGGGGCAAATGAGAGGAGCCTAAATTTATCATTCATTCATTCAAAGTTTTATTGAACACCTACTATGAGGAGACATCCTTCAAGGTATTAGAGAGAAAACAGTGAATGAGACAAAAAGGACCTTAGTCTCAACGACATTGCATTCTAGTGAAGAAAAAATGAGAAAAATTAAAAAATGAAAATTAAAAATATGTGTATAAAATTAATGAAGTAAAATAGAGCAATGTGGTCAAAAGTGCAAGGTGGGAAGTAATTTAGGTTGGCTGATTAATGAAGACTTCTGCAAGGAAACGTCACTTTATGAAGAACCAAACTCTTCAGTGAATTAATTGTAGACAGGAGTAGATTCCTGAGACTTCAGATGCATGAAATATTTAAAAGTAGGAGTTTGGCCAAAAAGATGTCCTGAAGTTTAGTGCATTAGTGAATGACTTAAGCATCAGCACATCTAAGAGAGGCCTAGAAGGAAATGCAGTCTTCATCCAGTTACAAAACCATGGTCAGTGAAAAACTAGAGAGATGTAGTCATGGTATCTTTTGGGAATATATCCCATGTCAGCTTAGAAGTTAAGAACAGCACCATTTAACAATTTTCTTCTTTGTAGGAAATAATTGGTATTAACAATTGAGATCATTACTTCTTGTTCTTAAGCAATCTATGCTGATATCTCTGTTTCACTTCCAAATATAAGCTGCTTATCTAACAAAGAAAAGAAAATTAAATAATCTTTCTACTTCCTATTGAGTTCTTTTGTTCTATGTGGTTCAACCAGACTTTCCAAACTGTTCTATGAAAGAATAGTTACAAACAAACCCTATGTATTTGAAATAAATAAAGACGTAATTGAATGCCAGCATGATCCCATAATTTCTGCCCTGAGCAAAGCAAATAAAGGGTATCTACTCACTCTTTTGGTATGGTCAAAACTGCTTAGTCAATCAGGCTCAGCTGGGGGTCTTGGGTTATTCTGCCAACATTTGCTCCATCAAGTAAATAAGTAACAGAGTCTAGGACTGGTCATATAGTTAAAGAACCTACCCTCAAGCAGTAGTAGTGCTAGAAATTGCTTGATAGTTGTATTAGTCTGTTTTCACGCTGTAATAAAGATATACCTGAGACTGGGTAATTTATAAAGAAAAAGAAGTTTAATTGACTCACAGTTCCACATTGCTGGGGATGCCTCAAAATCATGGTGGAAGGCAAAAGGCACATCTTACATGGTGGCAGACAAGAGAGAATCAGGACCAAGCAAAAAGAGTTTCCCCTTAAAAAGCCATCAGATCTTGTGTGACTTATTCACTACCACGAGAACAGTATGGGGGAAATTGCCCCCGTGATTTAATTATTTCTTACCAACTCCCTCCCACAACATGTGGGAATAATGGGAGCTACAATTCAAGACAAAATTTGGATGGAGACACAGTCAACCATATCATTCTGCCCCTGACCCCTCCCAAATCTCATGTCTTCACATTTGAAACCAATAATGCCTTCCCAACAGTCCCCCAAAGTCTTAGCTCATTTCAGCATTAGCTCAAAGTCCATAGTCCAAAGTCTCATCTGAGACAAGGCAAGTCCTTTCTGCCTATGAGCCTGTAAAATCAAAAGCAAGTTAGTTACTTCCTAGATACAATGCAGGTACAGGTGTTGGATAAATACAGCTGTTCCAAATGGGAGAAAGTGGCCAAAAGAAAGAGGCAATAGGCTCCATGCAAGTCTGAAATCCAATAGGGCAGTCATTAAACTTTGAAGTTCCGAAATGATCTCCTTTGACTCCATGTCTCATATCCAGGGCATGCTGATGCAACAGGTGGGTTCCCATGGCCTCGGGCAGCTCTGCCCCTATGGCTTTGCAGGGTACAGCCCTACTCCTGTCTGCTTTCATGGGCTACTGTTGAGTGTCTGTGACTTTTCCAGATGCACAGTGCAAGCTGTCAGTGGATCTACTGTTCTGGGGTCTAGAAGGCCGTGGCCCTCTTTTCACAGCTCCATTAGGCAGTGCCCCAGTGGGAACTCTGTGTGGGAACTGATACCCTACATCTCCCTTCTGCACTGTCCTAGCAGAGGTTCTCCAATAAGGCCCCACCCCTGCAGCAAACCTGCCTGGACATCCAGGTATTTTTATACATCCTCTGAAATCTAGGCAGAGGGTCCCAAACCTCAATTCTTGACTTCTGTGCCCCTGCAGGCTCAACATCACATGGAAGCTGCCAAGGCTTGAGGCTTGCACCCTCTGAAGTCATGGCCAAAGCTGAACCTTGGCCCCTTTTAGCCATGGCTAGAGAGATGGACACAGGGCACCAAGTCCCTAGGCCGCACACAGCAGGGGATTCCTGGGCCCAGCCCATTAAGCCATTTTTTCCTCCTAAGCCTCTGGGCCTGTGATGGGAGGGGCTGCTGCAAAGGTCTCTGACATGCCTTGGAGACATTTTCCCCGTTGTCTTGGTGATTAACATTTGGTTCCTCATTAAGTTTGCAAATTTTTGCAGCAGACTTGAATTTCTCATCAGAAGATTGGGTTTTTCTTTTCTACAGCAAGAGTCACCTTTTACTCAAGTTCTCAACAAGTTCCTCATCTCCATCTGAGACCATCTCAGACTGGATTTCATTGTCCATATCATTATCAGCATTTTGGTTAAAGTCATTCAACAACTCTCTAGGAAGTTTTAAACTTTCCCACATCTTCCTGTCTTCTGAGCCCTCCAAGTCTCTAGGAAGTTCCAAACTTTCCCACATTTCCCTATCTTCTTCTGAACCTTCCAAACTGTTCCAACATTTGCCTGTTATCCAGCTCCAAAGTCATTTTCACATTTACAGATATCTTTACAGCAGTGCCCCACTCTCTCAATACCAATTTACTGCATTAGTCCGTTTTCATGCTGTTGAAAAAGATATACCTGAGACTGAGTCATTTATAAATAAAAATAAGTTTAATTGACTCACAGTTCCACGTGGCTGAGGAGGCCTCATAATCATGGTAGAAGGCAAAAGTATGTCTTACGTGGCGGCAGACAAGAAAGAATCAGGACCAAGCGAAAGGGGTTTCCCCTTACAAAACTATCAGATCTCGTGAGACCCAATTAATACCATAAGAACAGTATGAGGAAAACTGCCCCCATGATTTAATTATCTCCTACTGGGTGCCTCCCACAACATGTTGGAATTATGGGAGCTACGATTCAAGATGAGGTTTGGGTGGGGACACAGCCTCCCATATTAACAGTGCATATGATAAAGAAAAAAGGTAGAATTAAACCCTTTGATGAGTCCCTGTCTCTTAATGACCTGTAATTTCCGTTTTACCATCACCCAAAATAATACAACTATGGTCTGGTACAGATGAGTGAGAAACCTCAACTTTGATAGACTCTAAAGTAAGACCAGAGACAGGCTCAGTGACAATTTTACCAATGAACCACCCAAAGTGAGATGAACTTTTAAAAATTCTCCCATTGTCCTTAACACCACATGAGGCAAAAATTTACAAATGGAATGTAATTAAAACTGTTTCTTCTTTGACCAATTTCAAGAAAATATTCTCCAAGGTGTGCTGGAATTATGGAACATTGAGCAAGACTGTCTGGGTGCCAGAAGCTGTTATTGGAAATATAGAATAAACTTGAGGGTAACAGGCAGTTGCAGGAACCCCCAAACATTAATTTTAGTCACAGTTGGCTGCATCGTATCAACCTATAAACACCTCTCCACTTTCAATTAACATTTCTCTGTCTCCTGTCTCGCTGAATATTATATTTAACTAATTTAAGAGGATTGGTAAAGAGAGTTTTCACACTTCACAGGAAAACATAATGAAATAATTATACCTCTACCTACAAAAGGCATGAGAATATTACATAAGCAGCTTCAAGGCTTTCCAACTACAACCTCTTTCCTGTGTCTTCTGTTTGAGATTTGGTATCTGAGCTTTCACTTAGATATACTCCATTTTTACATCCTTGTGCATGCATATTGCGAAACGTTTGATTACTTCTGGGAATTGCACTTCTGGCATCTTCTTTGGTTATGCAGTATATTCGCCATGATACATGATGTGGGGTTATATACATGGCAGGCTGGGACCCCAGCCACATGTGTTGGTGGAGAAGAATGAAATCTGGGATTTGGGACTGGGAAAAGAAATTCATAAGACTGTTCTCAACATAGGTGTGGCCTGTGGGACAAGGTGTAATGTTAGCATCCTTGTCTAGTGTATCGGTCAGCTATTGACACAACAATGCTGCGTAACCAACCATCTTAAAACTTGTGTGTTACAAACACAGCATTAATTCTCATGCTTGTGGGCTTTACAGACCAATCATGGCTCAAAGGAATCTTTCAAGCTGCAGGTTGCCTGAGCCTGCATCCAAGCCATCAACTGGGTTCAGGTCTGATCCATGTTCTCAGGCTGGGCTGAAAGGGCAATGACTGCTCAGTAGATGGGTATCAAAAAAACTGCAGAGCCAAGCCAAACCATGCCAACATATTTAAGGCCTCTACTTACATTGTGTCTGTCAATATTCCTTCAGCCAAAGAAGTCACATGGCCAGGCCAAAAATCTAGGGACGGAGGAGCGTATATCATTCTCAGTGGGAGCTATACGGTAGTACATATTTGCAGAATAATCAATAATCTTATCCATCAGAGTCATGAAAGGGCAATCCAATGGGGAGGGTGAACAGTGAGTAAAGAGATAAAGAGTATTCAAAATCAAGCCAAGCTCCAGGGAGAAAGGTCATGTATCACCAAAATAGAGTGCCATGGCCCCAGCCATCCAGAGGGGAGTTCAACATGACTTGGGAGATGGAACATCAGGAAAACAGGAAGAAACCCAGACTTCAAGGTGAAACATAATGAGCAGAAAGCCAAGCTCATGACAAAATTAATGTACAACCCATGTTGGGTTCAGCTGAGCTGATGAGATGTTCCCTGACCTGGCAGCACTACCTCAGGCTCTAGGCTGGGGGATTCTGCAGAGGAGGCCTCACTGGTACCACCTGAATGGAGTTTGGGAAGCTGGGAGATATTTAGTACAACATACTCCATATCTATGGCACCCTCGGAGAGCCTACATGGGATTCAGCAAGATGTTAAGATGGGATTGTATTGTTTTGTTTTGTTTTGTTTTGCTTCGTGTTTGAACTGGGTTCCTAAAGCATTTCAATCATTGTTCAGAATGTAGAAATCACAAAAAGCTAAAAGAGTAACATGAGCAGCCAGAGAAGAGTTCAGATCCCATTCAAGGCGGGTTATGGAAAGCTAAAAGTTTCTAGTTAAAAAATGTTAAAAACCTAACCTGCATTACCATTGCTGAGGGTAACGCAACAGGCATAATGGCTGCTTACCATTGCAGCAGGCATAATGACTCCCCCCAAGCAAGTGAGGGACTCTTCTCGCCTCTATGTTGCACAAAAGATAATGTGGCCAGCGATTCTGATTCTGTAAATCAGTGCTCGGGGTAAGAGGTATCAAAGAATAAAATAGAGCTGAACAATGATTTAAAAACATCCAAGAAAGTTTTGAGACAATTGCAGTTAACATAGAGAGATAAGGCTATGAAATCAAAGTGTTTAGAATCAAGTATTATGTAAATAGTAGGGCAAAAATAATTCAATGTTAAGAAAATTGATGTTTCTTCAGTAGAGAAGCCAATAAACACAAAAAGAAAAAGAAACACAAATATATTAGAAGAAAAAGGTCTGAGTCTATTTTGTGTTGCTATAAAGGAATACCTGAGTCTAGGTAATTTATAAAGAAAAGATGTTATTTTGGCTCACAGTTCCGTAGGCTGTACAAGAAGCATGGTGCCTGCATTTGCTTGGCCTCTGGTGAGGACCTCAGGCTGCTTCCACTCATGGTAGAAGCTGGCAGGGAGCTGCCATATGTGGAAATCACATGTCAAGAGAGGAAGCAAGAGAGAAGAAAGCAAGGTACCAGGCTTTTTAAAACAATCAGCTGTCTTGGGAACAGAGTGAGAACTCACTCACCCCTGAGGAATGGAATTAATCTCTTCATGAGAGACCCACCCTCATGACTCAAACACCTCCTATTAGGCCTCACTTCCAACACTGGGGATTAAATTTCAACATGAGATTTGGAAGAGATGAGCATGCAAACCATAGCAAAGAATTTCCCAAAATCAGAATTAAAAAAAAAAAAATCTATAGGATGAAAGTACATATTATCTTCCAGGAAGAGTTAGTACAGAGCAGAAAAGGTACAGTATGGTAAAGGCACTTGAAAAATACAGAAAAATTTTACCTCATAGGCAACAGAAAGCAAGTCATGTATAAAAAGAAAAGTCAAGGTGGCTTCAGACTTTTCTGTCACAGCATTAAACATCCATAAGAAAATGAGGCAATAGTCACACAAATCTGAGGTGAAGGAAATACAATTCTAGAACATTCTATCATGCCATTCAACATAAAAACAACAGGGCAAACATCCTCAAAGATGAAATATATCAGAGCTAATAGCACACCTGAGCTCATCTAGAGCAATTATATAATAATGTGTCTTGCCTGTTACAAGAACGATAAAAAAGAACTGAGGAAATGAAGAACTTTGGCAAACAGCCTTAAAGTACTGAGTCCATTTAATTATAGATTCTGGATTCAATAACTAGGGTTTCAGTGTTCCAAGAACAACGCATAAGTTACTAAATGGTGATGAAATAAAAGTAAAGATATAATCCACACATCAAGAGGGTTGGGGATATTAGGTTGGCTTTGGGAGCGTGAGTATCTTTTCATCCTTCATATCATGCATCATTCATACTGTCCAAAATTAAAATATGAAGTTAAAAAAATTAACTTTTACCTCTGTCAATTTTTTTTTCTTAACCTTAGAGGGTTCTTATAATGACTAATACACTTTGTAGTAAAGAATTACTTTTTAGCAAGTTCTTCTGTTTTACTTCAATTGCTTTTTCTTCCATTTAGTTCAGGAAAATTTAGTTTAATAACTTTTATTGAAACAGGAAATACATTATAATTATATTTGTTACAACACCCTCCCTGTCTGTCTTTCTGTGTATATACTAAAAAGCTGTTTGGAATAATATACACTCCATGTTGGCAATGGCTATTTTTAGGTTATAAGATTTTCAAGGTGATTTATTTTACTTCTTCCTACTTGAGTACCGTTTGAATTTCTTATAATGCGCAGGTATCATTTTAAAAATACAGTCATTATTTTAAAAATCAAAGAATCCAAACCAACATCTTTATATAAAGATGCTTTTTTTGGGGAAAACAGAGAAAGCAAAACTAGGTAAGCAGAATTATTTATCTAATGTCAACACTCCAAGACTGATTTCTGCCCAGATGTGTTTTGTGTTTTAGGACGGCAGGGCAGGGAGCTCTGGAGAGAAAAATGAGAGCTCTGAGCCTCCTAGAAAAGAAAAGTCCTTCACAAGGAAATGAGGAAGAAATTAAAAGCAATAAAATGCTAAAATATATTGAGTATTTCTATGAACCAGATACTGTGCTAAGAACTATACATTGATTTTCTAAGTTAATTATAACCATAATCCTGCTAAATAGGCACTGTTATTACTCATAATATTCTGCAGAAGGAGATTGAGACTATGCATTAGGAGACTGCCCAAGGCCACCCCACAGGGGGCAGAGCTGATACTCTGACTTCAAATCCAAGTTTTTAACCATTCTAAAAACTCAATTTCTAAAACTCAATTTCTAAAAGAAGGCACAGAATCTAGGACTTGAGCTGCCTGAGCTTTCTGAAGGCTGTTAGTCTCATACAAATGGTCACAGAACTTACCTTACATTGAACCAAGGTCATGTCTGCTCATAAATATGTTTCCCAATGGGGAGATTTCCAGACACAGCCATCAAAAGTTGGCCAATGCTCAGACAACTTCAACTTTAGAGTACATGATTATCTCAGAAAAAAAAAAAAAAAAAAAAAATAGCCACCACTCCTGATCACTGTGTGCTGCTATGGTGCTTTCATTGTCAGGAGGCCTTGCTTTAGGTTCTAAGGTTCTCTGTGTGTAGAAGTCTGGAGTTAGGTTGTCTCCTCATCCCCAGAAGTGGCTATGCAAAGCCTATGCAAAGCTTCCATGAGTAAGCAGCAACCTGCCGTCCCAGAAATCTGGGGTGCAGTCTTTCCAGTAGCAGCATGGACCAACGGAAGTGCCCACCAAGTCCAGATAATCAGGCCTTCTGGGAAGTTCTCTGTAGTGGGTTAAATGATAACCACACCCCCAACTGCAACAAAAGAAAGATCTGTCCACCTGGAGCTGTGAAATATGATCTTATTTGGGAAAAGAGTCTTTGCAGATGTAATTAAGCTAAGGATGTCAACGTGAGATCATCCTGGATTATGGTGAGCTCTAAATCGAATGGCAAGTGGCCTTAGAAGAGAATGGATGAAGGCACACAGAGGAGAAAGTCATGGGAAGACTGAGGCAGAAATTGGTGGGATGAGTCTGCACACCAAGGAATGCCAAAGATCGCCAGCAGCCACCTGAGGCTAGAAGAGAGAGGCAGGGGAAAGATTCTACCTCAGAGCCTCCAGAAGAAACCAACCCTGCCATCATCTGGATTCTGGACTTCTGACTTCCTGAACTATGAGGGCATACATTTCTGTTGATTTAAACTGCCAAGTTTGCGGTTAAAATTTGTTACGGCAGCCACAGGAATCACATACATTCTCATGCTATCTAAACTCCACATATCCACTCCTCCATGCCCAACATCATTCCTGCATGAATTATGTTAATCCATGAATTCACACCTCGGTTCAGTCTGTGCCAACAGTGAGGCTCAGAACTCTACCTAGCTGATTTTGGTGTGGAATGTAAACTCCTGGACACGGTGTGCACTGCACAGAGTGGGTGCTCAGTGAACATTTGTGACATGAATGATTTGGCAGGGGGGGTGAGATAATAGCCATTTAAGACTTACTCTGTAGGATATGATAAATAGGCATGAGTTGAGAGACTATAAATGGCATCTTAGTGTCAGCTTCATTTCTTGCTTTGCTGAATGATCTTAGGAAAGTCACCGATAGGTTCGGAGCTTCTGATTCCTCATCTATGGGATAGATTTACTAAAACCTGCTCTACTTATTTCAGGGACTGTTGTGAAGATTAAATTGGAGACTAGATATCAAAGTTTCAAACTGTTAAGACGCATAAGTCTGTGTTTTTAGTGTTACTTCTAGAACAAAGAATCCCAGATTTTTTGTTAAAAAAGAATGTTTACAGCTACTGAAATAATGTGTTTGTTTAGGAGTCTAAGACAAGAACCATAAGGTCTGATATAAAGAGAAGGGCCAGAATGCTGCCTGGGCCTTGTCTTCCTGGAACTCAGGATTCACTGTGGAATTAGTACACAAGCCTGGGGCTCCATGCAGTGTGGAGATCTGTCTTCATCAGGGGTAGAAAGGAGACTCTGAAAGCTGCTATTTTCTATCTGCACTTAGAAGTGAACTTTCTCTTCCTACTGATCTTTTTCAACATTTATTGGGAGGTTATTATGTGTCACGCATCCAAAAGCATTTTACAGGCATAAGCTCCTTTCATCATCCCCATTTTACAGATGAGCAAAGTCAGAGGCAGACACATAAATGGTGGAGCTCAGATTTTAGTGGTGCGTCCAGAGCCTGAACTCCTAACCTCTGTGCATTGCTGCTCTCTCAGCCATCTACGGAGCACCTTTTCTTGGGATGCCTCGGGAAGGGCTTAGAAAGCAAAAGCTGTCTCTCCTTCACGAAAGTCACAGATTGATGGGGAAGGCAGACATGTGAACAATTTACCCTATAATGTGTTGTTATCTAACAGCAAATACTTGTGCCTAGTCCTTCAAGGAAGTGGGAATTATGGTCTGAAAGAGTCACAAAGAAAGTGACTTTGAGCTGGGTCTTGTAGTGTGAATAGCAGTTCTCCATCTTACCTGGAGGAAAAATAAGTCCAGAAAGAGGACTTCTTTTCAACCTCTTTCAACTATGAAAGAGGTTGATGGACCTGAGAAACAGCAGTTTGCTGTAGCTGAAACATGGATGTGCGTTTGGAGAGATGGGCGGCAGAGGCAGATGAAGTTGGGAGGATACGTTTGTGCAGATGATGACATATTAGAAGTGCTTTGGTCAAGAGATGAGATTTTATCCTCTACACCAGAACTTGCAAGCTGGTGGTCCCAGAGGCCCAGATTTGGCCCACAGACATGTTTTGTTTGGCCCATTTGTGTTTAAAATTATTTTAATTGGTCTAAGTTAAGATATCAGGACTGTATCATGATGTTAACAAAATTTTGTTCCAACTCAGTCTGGTTTCCTCTGATTGAAGTCTAGTGACAATTTGTAGCAATTTGTCATCCCTCAGTCATTAGAAAAGGGAAAGAACAAAACATAAAAAAGGTGGGGAGGGAGGTGAAGATGTAAAAGAAAATAAAGACAGGATATATTCCTCTCCCTCCCCATCTACCTACCCATGAAAAATTATTTTAATTGACTGCCAATATGTGTAAGTGACAAGAACCTTACATAACCATCTGAATGTCAGTTCTCATTTGAAAAATTCATAATCTGGCAACACCGAGTCCTTATTTCTTCACTGCTACTGACTGGGGCTGGGGAACACATGTCCTTTTAGACCCATCTTGTGTTCTTCTCTTGACACAGCCCCCACTCTGCCCACTGCACCCACTTTTCACTCCTGGCCTGGCACCTGTGGACATCTGAGTTTTTATCCCCAATGGTTGGGTCCATCTTGGGTGTTAGACAGGTGAGTAATGTACTCAGGTTTGAATGGGTCCGGGCTATCCTGGCTGGAGTGCAAAGGACAGAACAAAAGGAGAAGAACTAGACACAGAGACGTCAGTTTCAAGACTGTCCAGGTGAAGTGACTAGAGATGCAAGAGTAATGAATGTGGGTATGGGCATCTTCACAAGGTTTGTTTCCTTGATGTTGCAATCTCTCCTTCTTAGTAGAGCTTTCTTTACTGCCCTATTTAAAGTTACACCCCCATCCTCCATCTCCCTCCCCTGGCTCATTCTTCTGCATTATACGAATCCTTCCCCAATATTCTGGATGCTTTACATATTCATCTTTTCATTATCTGTCTCCTCCAACTAGAGTGGAAGCTCCAGGTGGCCAGGAATGTTGTTTTTTGATGCCCTGCTATATTCCCAGTGCCCAGCACAGAATGTTTTTAACAAAGAAATGTTTGTTTTAGATTTAAAAATGATGTTTTAGGTTATTTTTAAATATATATCATCTCAATGCAGGAGGAAGATGGGCTATGTTTTTCTAGCCTGCCAGCACAGCCCAGAGGACCTCCAGAACTGTTCGGATCCCAGTCTAAGAAGTTCGTCTCTGCCAATTGCAGTGGCTCACACCTGTCATCCCAGCACTTTGAGAGGCCGAGGCGGGAGGATTGCTTGAGCCCAGGAGTTCAAAACCAGCCTGGGCAACATAATGAGACTTCTTCTCTACAAAAACATAAAAATAAAAATAAATTAACCAGGCATAGTGGTGCACACCTGTAGCCCCAGCTACTCAGTAGGTTGAGGTGGGTGGATCGCTTGAGCCTGAGAGATTGAAGATGCAGTGAGCTATGATTACACTGCTGCACTGCAGCCTGGGCAACCAAGCAAGACCTTGTCTCTAAAACAAACAAAAAAAGGAAGTTCATGTCCACACTAGCCATGCAGTGGCAGGGGTAGACATGCCATCTCTGGGAAGCCAAGTTCCCCAAGGCTGGGGTATGTCCAGGACTTGCTCACACCTCCACATCCACAGCTATCTGGACATGGACACTAGACCATCCAGAGCCCCAGCCCCCTGGGACCCACACAGCTTTTGAAATGAGAACTCAGATTAAGTGTCCTTTATCTCCATTGTGATTTCTCCCCTGTTTTTCTCTGAACAAGTGCCAGGGCTATCAGGGCCTCCCTTTGATGCTTAATTGCTTAATTATCAGTTTACTCCACGAACTCTAAAAAAGGGAATTGAACCACTATGAAAAGGGAGGTGGGGTTGGAGGCTGCCCAGGGAGTAAGGCTCCCCTCTGTGTCTGCAGCAGTTAACTCCAGAGAGGGTAGGAGAGCGTCTTACAACTGGGTTCAAGGGCCTGTCCCCTCCTGCCACCACTATCGTCTCCCTTTCTGTCCCTCTTTGTCAAGATTAATCCTTGGAGATGAGTGTGAGGCTATCTGAGCCCCTGGGGCCACTATCCAGCTTACCATTTTATTTATTTATTTATTTATTTATTTATTTACTTACTTATTTATTTATTTATTTTGAGACAGTCTCTCTCTCTCTCTCTCTCTCTCTCTCTCTCTCTCTCTCTCTGCCACCCAGGCTGGAGTGCAGCGGCACAATCTTGGCTCACTGCAGCCTCGACCTCCCCAGGCTCAGGTGATCCTCCCACCTCAGCCTCCCCAGTAGCTGGGACTGCAGGCACACACCACCACACCTGACTAATACAGTTTTTGTAGAGACAGGATCTCACCATGTTGTCCGGGCTGGTCTCAAACTGGTCTCAAGCGATCTGCTCACGTTGACCTCCCAAAGTGCTTTTTCCTCTGAAAGCATCTAAATCTTTTCAAATTTCAATTATTTTTATGCTGCTGACATTTGTTCCTCCATTCTATCTTCCTTTCGTTTATTCATTGACACAGTTTATATGTCAGGGTCAAATGAGGCACTCAGGACCAAAGAATAAAAAGATATGGATCTGAAAACAGCTGCCATCCAAAGGCCCTGATAGTCTGGGCAGGATATGGGGAGGGGTTAGTACTACTGAGTTGAGAGTAGGGATCTGTGTATGTGGGGATCAAAACGACCTTCAGGAGGAGGTGACATTTCGGAGGTCCAAGAAGCATAGCTGGGTGCTCAAGATGTCAGCAGCTTTCACCTTCTCTTCTCTTTCATCTCTTCCCTGCTCCTCTTCTCTTTCCTTCTCATCCTCGTCCTCCTCTTCGTCCCTCCACCCTCTACTGCTCTTTCCCTCTCTTAGACACACATACACACACACATACACATCTTCCTCAATTTGTGAATAAAATAGTTTCATGAACACACAGACGGTCTCACCATACCCACCTCTGCTGTCTCCGGTTGGTGTCTCAGAAGCAGACTCTGCGTCAGGTTCTTGAGTGCAGGCAGTTTATTTGGGCGATGATCCCAGGAAGCCTGATGAGGGTGTGGAGAAGTGAGTCAGGGAAGAGAAGAAACCAACAGAGTGTGTGCTAATAAGTGTGCTGTTGCTGTGGGCATCTGAAGCTGACTGCTGCTGGGATCCTCTGAGACGGTGTGAGACGTGCTTCAGAATTGTCCCAAGGAGGCAGAAGAAAGCTGCAGCATTTATGCACCAGTTCCAGGGTGGAGGATCTCTCCTGTGGGCTTACCCTGTTGGTGCTTCTGGTCTGATGGTACATATGCATGAAAACCTAAGGGTGCATATGCATGATGGCTAAGGGAGAGATACGCTGGGCACCAGGGGCTGCTACAGGGAGGAACTCTGTGCAGGTTACAGTCTGGGGTGGGCTGAAGGGCTATGCTGGGAGAACTAGCAATATCTGCTTCATGTACATTCCATATTCTTCTCCCTTCCTCCCTCCCTCTCCCTTTCTCTCTCTCTCTCTCTTGCTGTCATACGCACTTAGACACATGCACACAAACACACACTAAGGTGACCAGTCACAGATATATAATAACAACACAAGCTCCCAGAGAAGATGGGTGGTCGCATCTCAGGGACCTTTGTCTTATACCAGCTTACTTGACTGTAATTCCTCCCATCTTTAGGATATTGGTATAGTTTCTCAGCACACAAATGTGCTCATACACATTCTACGTTGACCTAGTTCAACATGGCTTTGTTTTTGTTTTTATTAGAAAGAATTACCCCTGAGATGAGGTCTAGAAGGGAGCTACATCCTACACAGAAGCAGATGAGGTCGACGAGAATTTCCCTCACAGGGCAGCAGAGTCGAGGCTCAGATGGGTTCCTCTCACTCCCATCCCCCTTAAGCTACAGGGAACAAGTCCTGTACACAGAACATAGTGTGCAGGCCTCTCTATAACACCAGGATTTTTCTTTCTTTCTTAGATCCCACAAGATCAACAAAATCTAAAAAGATCCAAGAAACAAATACTTTCAATAGTATTATTATTATTATTATTATTTATTTTTTTGAGACTGAGTCTCACTCTATTGGCCAGGCTGGAGTACGGTGGCATGATCTCGGCTCACTGCAACCTCCATTTCCCAAGCTCAAGCAATTCTCCTGCCTCAGCCTCCCAAGTAGCTGGGATTACAGGCACGCACCACCACACCTAGCTAATTTTTGTATTTTTAGTAGAGACAGGGTTTTACCATGTTGGCCAGGCTTGTCTTGAACTCCTGACCTCAGGTAATCTGCCTGCCTCGGCCTCCCAAAGTGCTGGGATTACAGGCGTGAGCCATCACGCCTGGTCTAATGGCATTATTTTTAATGGCAAAAAACCACAATTACTTTTGCACCAACCTCATAAATGTTTCTACCAGTCATCCTACCAGAGCATTCACTGCAGTATCTTGAACCACTTGGTAGGGCTCCCACTGAGAGTGACTTGACTGGCCACTACCATGCTGTCGTGGGTAGTTTGTTACAGTAAGGGCCCCAATGCATCATGCATCCGTTACCCTGTGTGTGCCTCTCCTCACTAACTCTGGGCTTGGCATTGCAACTTGCTTTGGCCAATGGTACATGTACAAACCCAATGCCAGCAGAAGTGTAATGAGTACTTGTGCACTGAGGCTTCCTCTCTGAGCCACTGATGAGGGAGCTGGTCTAGAGTAGACTAGACCACATGAGAGGCCACGTGCAGAACCAAGATGCCTCAGCCAACGGCTGACGCCAGCTGCCAGACATGTGACTGGCAAATTCAAAGCCTTTGAGTTCATGAAAGAGGAAGATTTTTCTGGTACAGTCCTAAGAGGTAGGGAAAGTGCCCAGCAGATAGCTCCTTCGACAGGGAAAACAGGTAGCCCTGGCCACATGCAGCTAGAGGGAGGAGGTTCAGACAGAGCTAGGAGTGGCCAGAAGCCAGGAAAAGTTGAGTCTGGCAAATCTCTCAGCCACCTTGACTAGAGTTCCGGAGTTCATACGGAAACATGGACATTTTATAGGTTCATGGATTGTCCTTGTTTATTTACCCGGTTTCTCACACCTTTTCAGCCATGGTCTTTGTGGAAATGTCAGCCTCTCAGCTCTGCTCAAGAAAACCCAAGAACAGAGAGCGACAGCTGACTCAGATCTGGGCCAAATGTTCGAGAGGCAGCAGCGCCCCCAAGGGGCCAGCAAGGTGGGGCCGCGGCAGGAGTGCTGAGCTCCGGAGGGGAGCTCTCCTTCCTGCAACAGGCATTGATTGAGCACCTGCTGTATGTGGTCCAGGTGAGCAGCGGGAGAAGGGGAGACTGGAAAGCCAGACAAGGCCGTATCATGAGAGACTTAGGACTTCTGGAATTTTAACGAGCTGGTTTGCCCCTTTATTTCCTTTCAGACTTCCTGTTGACTCAAGTCATCAAAATGAGAGAATGCCAGCGTCCAAACACACATCTGGAAACAGAGCAATAAGGTTTTTAATATTTTGTTTCCTAATACAGAAACTCCTTTGAGATGCTATCAAATGAGGTGGGCATAGCACATTCATCTGATTTCTTTTCCCTGCAAACGGGATCATTAAGGCATCCAAATTAACTGGGTGTAATCATGAATTAAATCGAGCTCGTTTATAAGGGAAACATAGAGCCATCTTTCATCATAATATCCTGACAGGATTCTCCTGACTTGAAGGTGTGATTAGGAGAAAGGTGCCCCCCCTCAAAAAAAAAAAAAAAAAAAAAAAAAAAAGAGGAAAATAAAATAAAATAAAATAAAGAAGAAAAAACTCTCTGTAGCTCAACCCTGAGTGGAATTGGTAATAAAACACTAGTTCCCCAGTGAACTCACTGCCTTTCCACTCCTCCTTAGCTGAGTTCATTATTTTATTTCACTACTTGATAGGTTGAAAAATTGCCTGCAAACTGGTTAATTAGGACTAACAGTGCTTAGTAACTGGGGAGACAATTGCAGTTCGAGAAATTAATGCTCGTGATTCATCTATTAAAGTGCATCCAGACACGGGGTTCGCCTCATGGTAGTGTCAATCCAGCCATCTGTGCCGGTGGCCAGGGTGACTGAGCACTTCTCAGCCTGAGTTTTCGGTGTGGTGGTGGTAAGAAACAGAACCCACCTTGAAAATAAAGGGGGAGTTTCTCACAAGGACACAAAGGTAATTCCATTTGGGACTCTGGGGATGGGAATATGCTGTGGACTGAATGTTTGTGACTGCCCCGCGACCCCTCCGGCCCCCCACCAAGTTCATGTGTTCAAGCCTAGCCTCTAATGTGATGGTATTAGGATGGTGCAAAATAGTGATTTTTGCCATTACCTTTAATGGCAAAAACTCCAATTACATTTGAACCAATCTAATATTAGGAGGTGGGGCCTTTGGGATGTAATTAGGGTTAAATGCCGCCATGAAGATGGAACCCCCATGAAGGGGAGCAGTGACCCTTATAGAAGAGAATCCAGCAACCCCCACCCATCCTTGCTTTGTCCCCCATGTGAGGACACAACAACAACAACAACAACAACAACAACAGCCAAATGTGAACCGGGAAGCAGGCCATCACCAGACACCAAACCTGTCAACGCTTTGATCTTGGACTTCCTAGCCTCCAGGACTGTGAGAAATACATTTCTGTTGTTTGTAAGCCAACCAGTCTATGGGATTTCATTACAGCAGTTCAAACAGACTAAGACGGTGTAAAACTAAGAAAGGGAGATGCTATGGGAGTTTCTTCATCACTCCTTTCCTGCCTCCCCTCCCTCCTTCTCTAGCCTCCCTATATGACCATGGTTTTCTCATTTCTGTTTTGCCCTGGGTACCAGCTCCATTTCCTTCTCTGCATAAAACCGTCCTCCACTTAGTAATGGTGATGTGGACTACTCACCACACATTCATTCTTCTTCCAGATGTTTGGGGATCCTCTCCTTCCCTTTTGTCAGTTCATGTGATTTGGTTAAAGTCCCATTGACATCAGAGTTAATAAGATGCTTTTGCTGGAGTATTTTGGAAACAGACTGCCTCTCTTTATGACGGAGATTCTAAGATAGGGGAGGTAGGTCTGGGGGCTGCTGGGGTCATCTTCCAATGACCAAGACAAATCCTGTTTGAGAATAAAGCCAACACGTGGAGTAGGACAGGGAAATAGATTGCGTGACATCATTTGAGCCCCTGTATCAAGTGACACCTGATGCTTACATTAGCCTGGATTTTACAGTTGCCTCAGCCAGTAAATCCCCTTTTTTGTGTATAAGCTAATTTGTTTTTAATTTTCTGTCGCTTATGGTAGAAAGAATTCCTACTGAAATCCATGACTTCCTTTTGAATTGCAAAGTCCCCAGGTCTGAACTGACTCCATATGGCCTTCCAGTCCAAGCACCACCACTTGATTACAGTTTCTGTATATATTACTTCATAGTCTCCAGAGGGACCCTCGTTCAATCATCCCAGTCAAGGATTAAATCTCCTGATTCACCACTGCTCTAATCAGCTACAGCCAGGAGGATGAGGTGACAGAGTACAAACACAGTCGTGGTCCAGCAGGAACTGCGGGAGAAGGACGATACAAAACAAGAGTCCAAATTGTGACCATTAAATCCTTACTGAGTTCACTCAGCCCACTGAACAGGCACACGGAAATCCCTCTGAAATTCACAGTATCCAGGTATCTCAGCTGCTATCGCCCATCGGCCCATCAGATTGCGTTAGCAACACTTAATGCTTGCCAAGCCTTGAGTTGGTGCCATGGAGCTCCCACTATGCAAAAAGGAGGCATCTTTGATTATTTTTGCTTAGAGACTTTCATGTATCTGAAGAAACTATCACCCACTAGTATCTTCCTGCCTGATGCTGAAAAATGTCAAGGCTAGGAAATGGCTGGCTAGCACACAAATTCTAGTCATTGCCCATGAAACCCTGGCTAGGGATTAGCAAGAAGAACATCCTAAAGTTCCCATTCACGTCTGTGCATGGAGACAAGCGAGTACTGGTTCATTAATATGTGTACTTAGCAAATGTTTTCTGGGTCCTGGTCTCTAAGAAATGACTTTTAAAAAAACCTGGGAGGTTTTTAAGTGTCTTGCTTTAGCAGGACCTGGGTGTTCAAAGGCAAGTGACATAAGATCTCTGAGTTTTAGCTCTTCATCTTGAAAAGGGGAGGTGGTAATCCCTCCTTTATCTGCCTCAAAACGATGCTCACGCTCGTCTCCAGGAAGACTGTGCTGCCGCAGCTCTCTTTGTTATCAGAAGATGGGTTCTGATGACTGTGCATCTAGCATCATCAACAGAAGCACACAGATCCCATGCCAATGTGAACTGCAGTGGGTTTATGGACCCCACCCAGAGGAGGTGCTATCTATGCCCCTCCTTGTGTGCCATCTGCCTTCTGGGGTCCCCAGCTGTTAAGCAGGCCAACAACTGCCCACTCAGTCTCCAGTAGAAGATGTGAAGGCTCCCCTCCCCTCTGGTAGTGTCAATCTAGCCATAAGCATTTAGGCTTATGCTTTATGCCATATTAGGCTTATGCCTAGCCTTCTCCTGCACCATCCACCACAGGACTTGCTATAGCACAAACAGGAGGTGTAAACAATAGAAGTGGTTGAAGGGAGTCATTAGACAGTGGCCCAGCCTTCTCAAGCCCCAGTGGTGTGATGCTAAGGTGGTTCTTCAGAGAGACACCAGCAGGATTGAACCCCAAGTGCTTACAGCAGTGACTTGCTCATGAATGGCAACTCTTATTAGATTTCCTTCCTTCCCTGTCTCACCTTCACCATTCCCTAACTTGGGCTCCCTGGGATCACCTTGTAGATAAACTACCTACATCCAAGTCCTGGTCTCAGGGTGTATGCTAGAGGAACCCAAACCAAACCACCAGCCCAGCCCTGACTCCTTTCACAAGCATCTTGTCTCCAGTCCAGACTCATTTTTTGGAGTGTAATCTATTCCTGGAATTAAACAAGTGTGATCTGAAGTTTTGGGTATCCTTCCAGGGATATTTTATGCATTTACAAGCAAATGTGGACATAAAATTCATACACAAGCAAGATTCTGTCTTTTATACCAAGACTTTGGAGTTCTTCCTCTGTTCTTCCATGCTTCTCCTCCATTCCCAAAATCTAACTTTCTATCAGGTCTTACCTAACTGCAGTGAAAAGATGCTATGAAGCAGGAGATGCCAGGTGCAACACGTAACAAGGGCAATTAACCCGCACAGTGGAAAGGAGAAGTCAGAGAAGGCTTTGTAGAGGATGTGCTATTTGTGTTGAAACCTGAGGATTAAGTGGAAGCTAATCAGGTAAGCCATACAGTATATGCAATGGCCTGGAAGCCTATAAAAGATTGGCTTGTTCAAAGAATTGCAAGTGATCTGTTCAAAAGCAGCCAGGGGCCGGGCACGGTGGCTCGTGCTTGTAATCCCAGCACTTTGGGAGGCTGAGGCGGGCAGATCACAAGGTCAAGACATCGAGACCATCCTGGCCAACATGGTGAAACCCCATCTCTACTAAAAATACAAAAAAAACAAAAATTAGCCGGGCCTGGTGGCGTGTGCCTGTAGTCCCAGCTACTCGGGAGGCTGAGGCAGGAGAATAGCTTGAACTCGGGAAGCAGAGATTGCAGTGAGCCAAGACCACACCACTGCACTCCAGCCTGGCGACAGAGCAAGACTTTGCCTCAAAAAAAAAAAAAAAAAAATTAGGCGGGCGTAGTGGCACACACCTGTAGTCCCAGCTACTTGGGAAGTTGAGGCAGGAGAATTGCTTGAACCTGGGAGGCAAAGGTTGCAGTGAGCCCAGATCATGCCACTGCACTCCAGCTGCAGGCAACAGAGCAAGACTCCGTCTCAAAAAAAAAAAAAAAAAAAAAAAAAAAAAAAAAAAAGCAGCCTGGAATGTAAGGATAGGAATGGGAACAGCCAAGACTGAGAGATGGCCCAAACCTTTTCATCCTTTCCCACTCTGGCCTGTTTTTCTCTCCAAACACATCATCTACTCCAGGACATGGACATGTGTTGGAATGCATTGTTTGTCTATTTGTTTGTTTGTTTTGAGACAGAGTCTTACTCCGTTGCCCAGGTTGGAGTGCAGTGGTGTGATCTTGGCTCACCACAACTTCTGCCTCCTGGGTTCAAGCAATTCTCCTGTCTCAGCCTCCTGAGCAGCTGGGACTACAGGAGCCAGCCACCACAATCGACTAACTTTTACTAGAGACAGAGTTTCACCATGGTGGTCAGGCTGGTCTCAAACTCCTGATCTCAGGTGATCCACCTGCCTTGTCCTCCCAAAGTGCTGATATTACAGGTGTGAGGCACTGCACCCAGCCCCTTCTTACATGTTGATCCCCATTTCTCCTAAAACCCAACCAGGTTTACTTGGGAAATCCTTCCAAGTCTGGCAAAATGGTGCCCACCATGAGAATCGTTCTGGTCCTCAAAGCAGTTGTGGTTTGAATGCATCCTCCATCCCTGCATCAATCAGCTTAGGTGTGTCACCCTGTCAGAGCTCCTTAAGAGCCAAGGGCACATAGTAGATACTGAATAAAAATGTTGAGTTATACATCACAAGTATCTATACTACCTAACATTCTGTTGGTTGGATTTTTTTACTTAAAAATAAATGACAAATTCACAGGAAGTTGCAAAAGTCATATAGAAAGTCCCTGTGTACCATTTACCCATTTCTCCCCAGTGGCTATGTTGCTGAAATACCGAGGGTTTGGTCCAGGTCCTGCTGCTCACCGCACAGAAAGCCAATCACTGAGACAACGAGTATTGCCAGGGAAGAAGACTTGATTCAGGTGATGCTGCTGAGGAGATGGGAGATCAGTCTCAAATCTGTTTCTTCAAGCAACTAAAATTAGGGGTTTATATAGCAGAGAAGAAATGTAATTATTGGTGAGAAAATGAAAATTAGAGAGGGGTAAGGAAGAGGGGTTGGTCAACAGGAGGCAGGTAGTTGGTTAGGCAACCATGATGAGTGAGAGGTCTGATGTCTCATTGTCTAGATGTGGTGATCTGGTGAGTTTCAGTTCCTTAGTACTATTTGGGGTGCCTGATGGTTGGTTTCTTGAGAGTGGAATCAGGTAAGACAAATGTAATTTTAAGACTGGGAGGGTCAGTTTCTACATTAATTCAAAAGAAACCATAAACATCACTTCTATGGGACAATTTGGCTGCTTTCAGTTACGTCTTCCATACTTATCATACCATTTCAAAGCTAGCAACTTGACATTGGTACAATCTGTGTGTGTAGGTTTATGTTGTTTTATCATCAGCATATATTCCTGCAACCACCACAGTCAACATAGAGAATAAGTCCATCACCACAAAGGCCTATCTCCTACCACTCCTTTAGAGTCATATCCCCCACCACCCCCTCCACCTCCACCTCCACTTCTGCAGTCGCCCTAATGCTGGGGGCACTAATCTGTTAATCTGTTTTCCAACTTGAAATGTTGTCCTTTCAATAATGCTATACAGTGGAATCACACAGTATGTGATCTTTTGAGATTGGCTTTACTCACACAGCATAATGCCTTTGAGATTCCCCTAAATTATCGAGTCTATCAATAATTCACTCGTTTTTATTGCTGTGTAGTTGTATTAGTCTGTTCTCACATTGCTATAAAGTAATACCTGAAACTCGGTAATTTATAAAGAAAACAGGTTCAATTGGCTCATGGTTCTGTAGGTTGTACAGGAAGCATGATGCTGTTCCTTAGTTCCGGGAGGCCTCAGGAAACTTGCAATCATGGGCAAAGGAGAAAGGGAAGCAGGCATGTCTAACATGGCCGGAACAGGAGGAAAAGAGAGCCGGGAGGTGCCACACACTTTTAAACAACTGGATCTGGTGAGAACTCTATCATGAGATAGCACTGGGGAATGGTGCTAACCCATCAGAAACCTCCCTCATCACCTCCTACCAGGCCCCAACTCCAATATTGGTGATTACAATTTGACATGAGATTTGGGCGGGGACACAGATCCAAACCATATCAACAGTATTCTATAGCATGGGTGTAGCAGTTTATTTAACCATTCCTGTATACAGGGCATTTTATGTGTCTCCAGTATTTGGCTATTACAAATATAGCCGCTACAAACAGTCATGTACAGGTTCTGTGTGGACATACATTTTTAATTCTTTCAGAAAATGGCCAGAAGTGCAATTCCTGGGTCATATGGTAAGTGTATGTTTAGTTTTTTTAAAAAAGCTATCTACCAAAGTGGCTAGATAATTTCACATTCCCACCAGCAATGTATACGTGATCCAGTTTATCCACAGCTTCCCCCTGATCTGCTAGTTGTCATTATTTTTTAATCTTAGTGTTACAACAGGTGTGTAGTGATGTAGCTCATTGTGATTTTAATTTGCATTTCTTAAGTCCCCGTGATGTCAAACATCTTTTCATTTGCTTTTGTGCCATCTTGTATACCTTCAGTGAGACGTCTATTCTTGCCTTTTGTCCATATTCTTTTTGTTTGTTTGTTTGTTTCTTTCTTTCTTTTTATGAGATGGAGTCTCGCTCCGTCACCCAGGCTGGAGTGCAGTGGTGTGATCTCCGCTCCCTGCAAGCTCTGCCTCCCGGGTTCAAGCCATTCTCTTGACTCAGTCTCCGGAGTAGCCGGGACTACATATGCCCACTACGACGCCCGGCTAATTTTTTTCCTTTTTTTTTTTTCCTTTTTTTTTTTTTTTAATTTTTAGAAGAGACAGGGTTTCACCGTGTTAGCCAGGATGATCCCGATCTCTTGACCTTGTGATCCGCCCGCCTTGGCCTCCCAAAGTGCTGGGATTACAGGCGTGAGCCACCGCGCCCGGCCTATTTTAGGTTCTTTATTCTGTTCCATTGAGTTATATTTCTGTCCCTTTGCCAATATCCCAAAGTCTTGTTTATTATAGTTTTATATAATTAATCTTGCAACTGGGTACAGTAATTCCTTTTATTTTGCTCTTACTTTTCAGAATTGTTCTAACTATCCCTATTCTTTTGTTTTTCCAAATAAACGTTAGAAAATTCTTTCTATATATTCAAAATATTTTATGGGGATTTTAATAAGAATTGCACTAAACCTATATATCAATTTGAGGAGAATTCAAAATTTTATGGCACTAAATCTCCCAGTCCATAGGCATCTCTCCGTTTATTTGGATCTCCTTTCTTAAATTAGCATCTGATAGTTTTCAGCATATAAATTCTGTGCATGTTTTTGTCAGATTTATACCAAAGTAGTCAGTGTTTTAGAGCAACTCTAAGTGGTATTTTGTTTTTAGCTTTTGTTGTCATGTGTTTGTTGCTTGTATATACAAATACAATTGATTTGGGTATGTTGATTTTGCATCCTGAAACCTTGCTAAACTCACTTTAAAAAATTGATATGGATTCCTTGAGGTTTCCTGTGTAGACAATTATTTCATTTACAAATAGGGATAACTTTATTTTTTCCCTTCTGATCTATACGTCTTTTACTTCCTTTTCTTGCCTTATTGCCCTGGCTAGAACTTCTAGCACAATGGTAGATAGTAACATTGAGAGTGAACATCCTTACATCATTCTTGATCTAAAAAGAAAAGCATTGATGCATTCACCACGAAATATGATGTTAGCTTCTTTAATTTGATAGAGACCATTTATTTTAAATATTTTTGTATAACTGATATCTATCAAATTAAGAAAGTTCCCCTCATTCTTATTTTCCTGAGAGTTCTTATAATAAATGGGTATTGAATTTCATCAAATGATTTTTCCACATTAATTGATATAACAATGTGATATTTTTCTTCTTTAGCTTATTAATATGATGAGTTACATTGATTTTAAAAATTTGAACTAGTTTTCCTTCCCTGGAATAAGAAGAATTACTAATAAAATATTTATATATATATTACTGATTTCTATTTACTAATATTTTGTTAATAACTTTTAATCTATTTTCATGAGGAATATTCCTCGTAATATTTGTTTATTTGTTACCATCTTTGTCTGAGTTTAGGAGGATGCTAATGTTGGCTTCATAAAATGAATTGAAAATGTCCCCTTCTCTTCTATTTTCTGGAAGAGGTTGTGTAGAGTCGATGTTCTTTAATCATTTAGTAGAATTCTCCAGCAAAATCATCAGTGCCTGAAGATTACTTTTTTGGGGGTTTTAATTTACTAATTTAATTTCCTTAATACTTTCAGGGCTCTTTGAATAACTACTTCGTATTTGGTGGTTGTTTATGTATTTTGTGAAATTAGTTCATTTCACTTATCAAATTTATTTGTGTACAGTTATTTGTATAGAGTCATCTAAATTATTCTTTAGATGACTGCAGGGTCTGTAATGATCTATCCTATTTTATTTCTAATATATGAAGTTTTTGTCTTCCTTTTTCTTTGTCAGTCTTGCTAGAGTTTTATCTATTACATTGATCTTTTCAAAGAACAAGCTGTTTGTTTCATTGATTTTGTTATTGTTTTCCTGTTTTTAATTCCATTGATTTCTGCTTGTACATTATTTCCTTTCTTCTACTTGCTTTGGTTTATTTTGCTCTTTTACTTTACCTAGTTTCTTGAGGAAAGAACTTAAATTATTGATTTGAAACTATTCTAATTATATAGATGTCATAAATTTCACTCTTAACATCGTTTTAGTTGTGTCTCACAAATTTTGATATGTTGTATTTTTATTTTCTTTCAGTGAAATGTATTTTTAAATTTCCCGTGAGACTTGCTTTTTTGGCCCACAGATCATTTAGGAATGTAGTGTTCAGCTTCCAGGTGTTTGGAAATTTTTCTGTTATCTTTCTGTTATTGATTTCTAGTTGCATTCTGTTGTGGGAAGACAACACACTCTGCTTGATTTAAATGTTTTAGATTTTCTGAGGTTTATCTTAAATCTCAGGATATGGTCTGTCTTGGTATATCCATGGACAATTGAAAAGAATGTGTATTTGCTTGTGTTGGGTGGGCTGTTCTATAAATGTCAATGAGATCTTGTTCGTTGATAATATTGTTGAATTTTCCTATATCCTTGCTGATTTTCTATCTAGTTGTTTGATAAATTATTGATAGAAGGGTGTGGATGTTTCCAATATTAATTATAGATTTGTCTATTTCGCTTTTCAGTTCTATCAACTTTGCTTCACGTATTTTAAGCTCTTTTGTTTTGTGCATACACATTTAGGATTGCTCTGTTCCTGCTGAATCGACCCTTTTACTATTATGTAATGGCCCTTGCTTTCACTGGTAATTATCATCAGCCTGAATATTTTTATCTGATATTAATATAGCCACTCCTGCTTTCTTTTGATTATTTTTTGCATGGTATATCTTTTTTCATCATTTTACTTTTAATCTACCCATGTATTGAAGTGAATTTCTTATAGACACTATATAATTGGTCTTTTTAAAAATCCATTGTAGCAATTTGTGTTTTAATAAGTCTGTTTAGACCATTTACATTTAATGTAATTACTGATATGCTAGGGCTTAAGTCTGTCATTTACATTTGTTTTCTGTTTGTTTTGTCTGTTTTTAGTTTCTTCATTTTCTCTTTCCTACCTCTTCTTTGGGTTGCTTGCACCTTTAAAATAATGCCACTTTAATTTATCTACTATTTTCAAGTATATAAGTTTTTAAGTGGTTGCTCTAGTTATTACATTATATACACATTACTTGGTATAACAACTGATATGTGATTAATATCTGGTCATTTTCGATATTATGTTAAAACTCTGGATCTTATTTAAATCTTGTGCTTTAGAAGATCTCCTCAGAGACTGCTTCAGTAGGGAACAGGGGGATGCTGCCTCATTACTGCCACATGGGGGTGGAATTTCAGGTTTTCCATTTGGCCTTCACCGATACCCAGTGGGGAAAGGTCTCCTTGTTACTCCTGAGCATAGATGGGAGTTCAGGATCCCTACTAGGTATCCACTATAACCACCCTGCCTGGGAAGGGGAAGTATGCCATGTTTCTGCTCCCTATGTGGCCTCCACCGACATCACAGAGTGTGGCCTCATTACTGCTGAGCAAAGGTAAAAGTTCTGACACTCCATTAAGCCTCTACAGATGTTCTCCCTGTTAGGAGATGGATGGGTACCTAATATCACTGAGTGGGAAAGGAAGTCCAGGCTACCCATATGGTCTCCACTGACACCATTTTAGCAGAGGAGTTTGTGTACCTCATTATAGCCTGAGAAGGGTGGAAATTTAGGCTCTCACCTCCATTTGCTGACAGAAATGGGAATGAAGCGACAATTTTTTTTCTGTGGTTTATGGCTAGAGTACAGCGGTTATTGCCTACAAGTTTTGTCTTGCTGAGCTGTCCCCTTTTTGGTCGTTTGGTTACAGACCATAGTCTTTTCTTGGAACTTTATCTGTGTCAATTGGCATTTCTGGGTTTATGATTTCTCCAATTCGTAGTCTTGGATGTATGAACCCTAGGGAACTCACCACCAAGAAATTCTTAGGTTTTGAGGTTCTTAGCCAGTCTGCCACCTTATCAGAAGTGGAAGTCCCTTGATTAAATTATTTTTAATATTTATGCGTTTATTTATCAGTAGGTCTGTTCATATGGCTCTAAATTTAAGACACTGAAAAAAGTATAATAAAAATTCAATGTTCACCTCTATTACCCCAGTTACTCAGTTTCTGTTCCTAGAGTTAAACAAATGGTATTAGCTTCTTGTGTACCCTTTCAGAGGTAGTTTATTCATATACATGGAAGTTCATATATAAAACTTTCTGTTTATTTTACATGAATAGTAAAATCCTAAACACACTAATTTGATGCTTAATTTTTTTCGACTGAACGAAGAAAAGGTGATCATTAGGCACTTTCTTTTACCTTTTTATTTTTACATAATTATAAATTCACAGAAACTTGAAAAGAAATTTACAGGTAATTCCTATGCACCATTCTCCACTCTCTCACAGTGTTAACATTTTTTACAACTACAGTACAACACCAAAACCAAAACGTTCACACAGGTACAATCCACAGACCTCCACAGGCTTTATTCAGATTTCACCAGTTATATATGCACTCACGGGAAGAGGGGGTGCATGTGTTATTCTCTGCAACCATGTCACATCTCTACCCTTGTGTAACCACCACCACATCAAGTTACCCAACTGCATCATTGTAAGACTCCCTCATGTTATTCCTCTATAGCCACATGCGTCCTCTTACCCCATCCCTAACCAGCCCTATAATTAGATTATTTCATGAATGTTGCATGAATGGAATCATTCCTTTTGACATACTTTTTAAGACTTAGCATAATTTCCTTGAGGTCCATCTAAGTTGCTGAGTGCATTGAGCAGCCCAATTCTCCTGTTAGAGCCCATTATTAGAAAGTTCTTAAGATGCAGTAAGTTCTTCTTGCTTGTGGCTTCTACCACTTGTTCTCATCACTAGTTCATTTCTACCAGTCGTTCATTCCTTTGAATTAACTATTTGGATTCTGTAGTATGAACATACCAGAGTCTGTTTAACAATTTATCCTTTAGAGGACATGTGAGACGTTTCCACCTGGAGGCTATTATGAATAAAGCTGCCATGAATATTTGTGTCCAAGTTCCTGAATGAGCCTTCATTTCTTTCAGATACATACCCAAGGGTGGAGTTGTTGGTTCACATGGTAAGTTCATGTCTAGCTTTAAAAAGAACCACCAAATGAGGTTTCAGAGTGGCTGCCTCATTTACATTCCCAACAGCAATGCCTGAGTGATTTCTTAGTAGTATCTCTCCATCTTTATTCACTAATTTATATGTAATTTGTTTTTTTAATCGATGTAATTCACATACTTAAAATTCACCTTTTTAAAGTAGACAACTCAGTGGTTTTTCGTGTACTCACAAAGTTGTACAACCATTGCCACTATCTCATTCCAGAACATTTTTATCATCTCAAAAAGAAACCCCATACCTATTAACAGCCGTTTTCCATTCTGTCCTTATCCCAGCCTGTAGTGACCATTACTTATTAAACACTTCCTAAATTTCCCCTCAGTCCTTCAGTTTTGAAATAAAATACCTAAATTATTTTTCCTACTTCAAAATATAAAATTTAATTGCATGTAAATATACCCACACCCAATAGAATGGAAGCTTCATGTGGCCAAAGGTTTTATTTAGTCGATTTTGTTCATTGATGAACTTTTTGGTGCCCAGAACAGATTCTGGCATATACTAGTTGCTTCATATTCATCTCTCTGAGTATAAGTAAACAAAATAAGAAATTCATGAATGAATGAAAAAATTGCTAAGGGCCGTTGTATTAAATTCCGCGCTGATCATGGGCAAAAGTTTCTATTCTTTTTGAACATCAGAAAAACCTGAGAAGCTTGTCAAAGATATACATTCTTAGGCTCCAGTCCAGAGATCTTTTGAATCCAAGCCTCCAGGTATGGGGCCTGAGATTATTCATTTTTTTAATTTTTATTTTTTTATTTTTGAGACAGAGTTTCACTCTTGTTGCCCAGGCTGGAGTGCAATGGCACGATCTCAGCTCACTGCAACCTCTGCCTCACGGGTGCAAGCGATTCTCCTGCCTCAGCTTCCCGAGTAGCTGGGATTATAGGCACACGCCACCATGCCTGCCTAATTTTGTATTTTTAGTAGAGACGGGGTTTCTCCATATTGGTCAGGCTGGTCTCGAACTCCCAACCTCAGGCGATCCGCCCGCCTTGGCCTCCCAAAGTGCTGGGATTACAGGTGCCGGGAGCCACCGCACCTGGCTGAGATTATTCATTTTTAATCAACACTCCTGGTGGTGCATGTATAACTAGTTCTACCCCAGGGCACAGGCTAGAGTTTCTAAATCATCAAGGTGGCTAGTATGGCGGAATAGATGCTGAGTGTACAACCTGAGCCTTGCTAGCAGCTGGTGGATTTATGTATCCTTCTTTCTCAGAGGAATGCGAATGGAGAAGAATAATTCTATCAAAAGGATGCCTCTTTGCGGGAGGCAGTGTAATATATTAGGAAGAGGGGGTACTTTGAACCTGAAGAAATAGAAGTTTGAATTCAGACTCACTAGCTGAGTTGGACACAATGTTTGGCCTCTCTGAGAAGTTCCATTTCCTGTTAAAAAGGCTAAATAATGTTACCCAATCCAGATTGCTGCCATGAGGATTAAGTGAGCCAATACAAACAACACACGAACACGTGCGTACATGTGTACACACACCCACCACCACACCATACACTAACTTCCAGTCTTTCAGTGATGGAATCAGAACCCAGTAATTTTATCATTAAAATGGTCGTTAAAACTATCACCTCCTCTAACTCTTATCATAGATATCTCTTCTTCAGCTATTTCAACAGATGATCACACAGTCTACTTGAATGCCTCCAATGCCAGGAGCCTCACTACCTGATAAGGTAGCCCAACACTCCTGTTAGATATCATTATTAGAAAAGTCTTTTTAGGATGCACTAGGTTCTTCCTGCTGGTGGTTTCTACCACTTGTTCTCATTTCTGCCCTGGAGTGCTGAAGAATGAGACAAATCCCTTTCCACCTCACAATCTTTCTGGTTAACCAACCTTTCACTGGATAATCATAGCTTGGCAGTATATTATCTGCAGGGTGGTGTGTCGCATGATTGGATTCTTTCATGTGGACATTCTGCTTTGCTCCTAGATTTGGAACAGTATAGAAAAGTCATACATATAAGTACCTTTAGAAGTCAGCCAGATGATAGAAACAACTGAGATCAACTAACTAAGCTCTATGGCAAAGTGAAGATTCAATGACCCCCTAAAAAGAAGCAGTTTCCACTCCATTTTAACTCCTCTTTCTCCAGTTGAAATCTGGCCTACTATTGTTAGATATGGATGTTTTAAGAGGTACTCAAATTTCATACTTTTACTTTAAAATAAGACCCAAGTGGAAGAAATTTCCCTTGAGTCTCAGATGAGATTTTGGAATTTGGACTTGATATTGGAATGAGTTAAGACTTTGGGGGACTATTGAGAAGAGATTATTGTGTTTTGCAATGTGAGAAGGATATTCCGTTTGGGGGTCCAGGGGTGGAACAATATGGTTTGGATATTTGCCCCTTCCAAATCTCATGATGGAATGTGTATTCCTTTTTTTTCTTGTAGATTTGCTTAAGTTCTTTATCAATGCTGTATATTACACCATTGTCAGATGCATAGTTTGCAAGTATTTTTTCCCCATTCTGTAGGTTGTCTGTTTACTCTGTTGATAGTTTCTTTTGCTGTGCAGAAGCTCTTTTGTTTAATTAGATTCCATTTGCCAATTTTGGGTTTTATTTTCTACTGCTTTTGGTTTCTTTGTCATGAAATCTTTGCCCATTCCTATGTCCAGAATGGTATTGCCTAGGTTGTCTTCCAGAGTTTTTATATTTTGGGTTTTACATTTAAGTCTTTGACTCATCTTAAGGTAATTATTGTATATGGTGCAAGGAAGGGGTCCAGCTTCAATCTTCTGCGTATGGCAGCCAGTTATCCCAGAAACCATTTATGGAATAGGGAGTCCTTTTCCCATTGCTTATTTTTGCCAGCTTTGTTGAAGATCAGATGGTTGTAGGTGTGTGGCCTTATTTCTGGGTTCTCTATTCTGTTCCATTGGTCTATGTGTCTGTTTTTGTGTTGACACTATGCAGTTTTGGTTACTGTAGCCTTGTAGTATAGTTTGAAGTCAGATAGTGTGATGCCTGCAGCTTTGTTCTTTTGTTTAGGATTGCCTTGGCTATTCAGGCTCTTTTTTGGTATCATATGAATTTTTAAATGTTTTTTTTTTTTTTTATTCTGGTTCTTTGATGACTTTCATTGGTAGTTTTTTTTTTTTTTTCCTTTTTTCCTTTTTTTTATTTTTTATTTTTGAGACAGAGTCTCCCTCTGTCGCCCAGGCTAGAGTGCAGTGGCGTGATCTCAGCTCACTGCAAGCTCTGCCTCCTGGATTCACAGCATTCTCCTGCCTCAGCCTCCCGAGTAGCTAGAACTACAGGTGCCCACCACCATGCCCAGCTAATTTTTTTGTATTTTTTAGTAGAGACGGGGTTTCATCATGTTAGCCATGATGGTCTCAATCTCCTGACCTCATGATCTGCCCGCCTCGGCCTCCCAAAGTGCTGAGATTACAGGCGTGAGCCACCGCACCCAGCCTGTCATTGGTAGTTTCATAGAAATACCATTAAATCTATAAATTGTTTTGTGCAGTATGGCAGTTTTAATAATGTTGAGTCTTCCTATCCACGAGCATGGAACGCTTTTCCATTTGTTTGGGTCATCTCTGATTTCTTGGAGAAGGGTTTTGTAATTCTCATTGTAGAAATCTTTCACCTCCTTGCTCAGCTGTATTCCTAGGTATTTTATTTGGTGGCGATTGTGAATGGAATTGCATTCCTGATTTGGCTCTCACAAAACAGACTAATACAGATGTATTCTACAACCATCTGATGGAGAGGACTGGTTGGATGCAGAAGACCAGCAGGTGGGCACCTTCCCCTCCTGCAGTTCAGACAGCCTGGAAGCTCCGGGCTAAAAGGACTACAAGGTCTCTCCAGGTAAGGGCTGGCATCTCCTCAAATAAAAGACACACTGAAATCAGCCCTGCCCGGTCTTTCTGCCCCCAGTCGTGCCATATGTCCTTAGCCTGCTCTTCCCTGTGTTGTGCTGACAGGAATGAGGAAGAGCGGATTAAGCAGGTGGCTGACTTGAATTTTTCTCCTGGCCTGAAATTCTTGGCAGAGGCCAAGAAGAAAGTGACAGGTGAAAGTGGAAGTGAGTGAGCCAGAGGCCTCAGCATATGCACGTCTGTCCTGTTCATACCCAGGCCTGAGTCTCTGAAGGAGAGCAGGAAGAAAGAACTTGGCTAGGAGGTGTCTGCTTTGAGAATGTGTTGGGTGGGGGTTGGAGGTGGCGACCCGCATCATGTGAGCTCTGGCACTTCACTCCAGCGAGGCCAAGAGGCTTTGGTGGATACACACCAGGAACAACCATAGCATTTGGAAAAGCCCCTTCTGTGTATGTCAGGACCAATGTAGGGGCCATTAAACAACGGCTTAAGAGGAAGGAAAGAAGAAGAAAAGGGGAAAGGGAAGGAAGGAAGGAAGGAAGGAAGGAAGGAAGGAAGGAAGGAAGGAAGGAAGGAAGGAAGGGAGGAAGGGAAAATGGGAGAGAGGGACAGAGGAATGAAGATGAGGAGGGAGGGAAAGGAGAAGAAGGAAAGAATTCAGACACAGAGATAGACTTTCACCCCACAAATATTATTTAAATGCCTCCTATGGACCAAGTACTGTGTTAGGCATCAGGGACAGAGGAGCTTATACTGCAGAAGGCAGAGAAAGAAAACAATCAAATCTACAACTTTTCAGGTTATGAAAAGTTCTTGGAAGTTGAAAAAAAAAAAAAAAAGGCAAGGTGCTGTGCTTTCATCAGGTGGTTAGGAAGTACATTTCTCAGTGGGTGACATTGCAGGCTAGATGTGAACAAAGGGAGGGAGCGAGCTAAGCAAAGATCCAGGCATGGAGATTTCCAGGTGGTGAGAACAGACCTGGAGGCTGAAGATAAGTGGCTGGTTCCAGGAACAGTCCAGGAACAGCAAAAGAGTTGGTGGCTGGGGTAGAAGTCCAGGAAGCAGCAGGAAGCAAGATTATAAGATTTCCTGTGGCCTGAACATGAGGAGGCGGCGGTGGAAGTTTCAGAACAGAGGAGGGACGTGATTTGATGGAACATTTTCAACAGGATCCCTCTGGCTGCCAGGTTGAGCAGAGATGCAGCTGGATACACATGAAGCCCAGGATTATTAGGATGCTACTGCCCTCATTCAGATGGACACACACCAGCACCACCGCTCATCAGCTCCCCAGGCTGTGCAAGACACGGTTTTGTTTGGTTTGGTTTGGTTTGGTTAAGGACAAGGTCTTACCCTCTCACCCAGGCTGGAGTGCAGTGGTGCAATCATAGCTCACGACAGCTTTGAACTCCTGGGCTCAAGGGATCCTCCAGCCTCAGTCTCCTGAGTAGCTGGGACTACAAACATGTGCCATGGACAGGATATTTTTTTTGCAAAACTCATTTACATTCACCTTCTTTACATCCATCATAAGGAAAATACATTATCCCCATTTTCTGCTGTCAAAGCAAAGTGGCTCATCCCAAACCACACTCATATAAGGATCCAACGCAGGTCTGTGGGATTCTAGATACTGTGTCCTCAGCTCCCACCACTTACCCTGCACCACATCCCTGCCCTCCCTCTGTAGTGTGGAGTCACAGGATGATTCTCACATTGATTCATACATCTGATTAATTGCAAGGGTCCGCTGCAATGGCTACTAGTTATCAAAGCATATATATACACACACACACATACACACAAACACACATAGATATATATATATATATTTTTGAGACGGAGTCTCGCTCTGTCATCAGGCTGGAGTTCAGTGGCACGATCTTGGCTCACTGCAACCTCTGCCTCCTAAGTTCCAGCTATTCTCTTGCCTCAGCCTCCCCAGTAGCTGGGACTACAGGCATGCACCACCATGTCCAGCTAATTTTTGTATTTTTCGCAGAGATGGGATTTCATCATGTTGGCCAGGATGGTGTCGATCTCTTGACCTCGTGATCTGTCCCCCTCGGTCAACAAAAGTCCTGGGATTACAGGCGTGAGCCACTGAGCCCGGCCAAAACATACATATTTTTTAAGAGACAGGTCTCACTCTATCATCCAGGTTGGAGTACAGTGGCACAATTATAGTTCACTGCAGGCTCATATTCCTGAGCTCAAGCGATCCCCCTACCTCAGCTTTCCAAAGTGCTGGGATTACAGGCGTGAGCCACCGTGTCTGGTCATCAATGCACAAGTTGATGGCGTCTGAGATGTGGCAGCAACATGGTCCGCACTTGTGACCACAGACTTGGGTTTATTCTAGCGCTGTCTCTCCCAACTAGACTGTGTGCTCCATGAGAACAGGGATCACATCTGTTTTTCTCGACAGATGTGCCCTCAGTATCCAGAAGAACATCTGGCATAAAAATATGACCATGGTTATGTAAAATGGTAGCATTAGGGGAAACTGGGTAATAAGTGTATGGGAACTCTAATTATTTACATAATCTTGTAACTTTTCTTTCAAATAAAAACAATTAACAATAATGCTGGCAGGCCAAAAAAAAAAAAAAAAAATCAAAGTGGGTTCTAAAAAATGCAAACCTGGCTTGTTGCTTCTGTCATTCCTGAGCTTCACCCAAAGCTCTAGACCATCTCTCTGAATCCTGCAATAAACATCTGCCATGTCTGAGTCTAGATAATGCCTCGCACCCAGCTTATGGAGAACTCCCTGACATCACCCCACCTCCCTTGTTGGATGCACCTGCCTGGGCAAATGTAATTGAAGGATTTTATTATAATAGCACTTTGTAGAGCTCACTCGACCCGTCAAAATAATTGTTTGACGTAATGTGAAATCTGAGCTCTACAGCTGCCTGAGTCTGTCCTCCCCGGGAACTCAGGCTGGCTGCTGCTGGCGCACATTTTAGCGTCTCAAATTAACAGCAGTTTGGAAGTCTCCCTAATTAGTTACAGCGCTGCTCGAGGTGTCATTTTATTTTATTTTATTTTTATTTTTTATGAGCCCAATAACATATTGCCATTTAAGCTTCTGGAAGATAGGGAGCTATAAATAAATAAAATGATAATTTGCTTGAAGTCTATCACACAGATACACTAAGTTCAGAAGTAAGTTTTAATTTGACTAATGAGATGAAACTTCTCTGCAGAGTGTGGGCTGTGGGTGTGACTGTTGCTGTGTTGCACAGAGGGTGGCATGCCTCAAAACGCCTGGGAGACAGCACAGCCCAGAGACAAAGAAGGAAGCTGATCTACTCCACGGAGGTCACGCCTGGGGTCTCGTAACGAGGACTCACATTCAGATCTCGGTTGTTTCTTCTTGGCCAGAAGCCCACGGGCCTCTTCCCTCCTCTTCTTCAGCCTCAGTCTCCTCTTATATCCAAGGAGGCGGAAGGTACTCATGCTTCTCTCAGAGGTTTCTGTGAACATCTTATATATGCGGAAAGAGCCCATACCAGAAATCCAGTAGTGTGGTACAGTGGTTAAGGAGTTCTACATAGAAGCCAGACTGCTCGAGTTCAAATCCTGCCCTATTTATTAGCGGGCTGTGTCAATTCAGGCAAATTACTTAGCCTCTCCATGTCTCACTTCCTTCACCTCTTAAAAGCTATATAGGCGACCAGGCGTGGTGGCTCACACCTGTAATCCCAGCACTTTGGGAGGCCAACATGGGCAGATCGCGAGGTCAGGAGTTCGAGACCAGCCTGGCCAACATGGTGAAACCGTGTCTCTACTAAAAATACCAAAATTAGTTAGGCATGGTGGTGCGTGCCTGTAATCCCAGCTACTCAGGAGGCTGAGGTAGGAAAATCACTTGACCCCAGGAGGCAGAGGTTGCAGTGAGCCGAGATCGTGCCATTGCACTCCAGCCTGGGCAACAGAGCAAGACTCCATCTCAAAAACAAACAAGCAAACAAAACTATTTAGGCTTCTTGAGTAAATTAATGAATATATCCAAACTGCATAGAATTTACAGACAGCACCTAGCAAACTCTATAATTCTTATCTACAGCATGTATGTTCAACAGAGAGCAAAGAAACCTTAGATATTACAGTGGTTTTTGTGCCCCAGATATTACAATGGCCTGTGGGCCTCTAAAAAGCCACAGTATGCAAACAGCATTTTGGGAGTGTTAAAACGTAACAGGAAAGAGGCTGTTAGGGGAAAGGCTGAGAGTCACTAAAGCAGGAATCTGTAGTTATCACTATGATTTTAACTGTGTGAAGTGTATCAGGAATGTCCCTTGTCTGATTTCAATTGATGTGATATAAGGCTCTGGGGTTTAAATCCATCCTTCTCCTCACTAGCTGTGTGATCCTGGCTAGTCATTTCACTTCTCTGTTCCCGAGTTTTCATATCCATGAAATGGAGCTATTAAAGTTGTCGTAAGGACAAAATAAAATAATGCATGTTAAGTGCTTAGGACAATGCCTGCCAAACTATAAGCACTCAATATAAGTGGCTATTATTAAGGTTATTTTCATCATTATTTTATCGAGCACTTAGCATACAATGGGCATTAATGATGGCGCAGGAGTGCTTCCAAACAGACTCCTGGCTGGCAGGTTCTCAGGCTCTTTCTCGCTTTCTCTAATGATTCCAGGGAAATGTTGCGGTTTGCTATGCAAATATTTTACTGTGACTCTGTAATCTTAATATCACACCACCAAGTGGACTGCGACAAGACGAACACTCCGATGTGGGAACTTTGTGATTGCTTGTTGATTCCTGGCAGATCTGCGGGAGCTGCAGGAGCAGCCAGCCGGCTTCTTGCTGCCCCGGGCACATTTCAGGAAGTGATGTCTTATTAGCTCTGCTCTGCACGGAGGCTTCCTCTTATACAGTCAATGCCTGCTCAGCTGTGATGCTGTAAAGAAAGGGCCCACTTTTAAATAATCAATATGGAATTCAAGTGATTGAAAAGTGCATCTCTTCACTCCAGGGTTCCCACAGAGCAGAAGAAATTTTGAATTTGTGCTTAGCGGGGACCATTGAAGAATTGAGCCCAGCCAGGACCTACCCCTCTGCACCCAGAGGCCAAGACCTGTGTCCTAACTCCTGCCACCTACAGGGCCATCTTGGCTGCTTGCAAACTCTTCAGGGTTCACCTGGGATGTGCCTTATTGCTGCTCAAAATGCCTTCTCTAGATCACATCTAAATCCTTTGTGTTGCAGATGAAATCCTTTTTTTAAATTTGTTTTTGTTTTTGTTTTTTAGAGATGGGGTCTCGCGCTGTCACCCAGGCTGGAGGGTAAGGGTGCAGTTATAGCTCACTGCAGCCTCGACCGCCTGGGTTCAAGTGATCCTCCCACCTCTGCCTCCCGAGTAGCTGGGACTACAAGTATGCACCACGATGTAGCTGGCCTAAGTCCAGCTGCTCACTGCTCAGAGGCTGAAAGTATGAGAAGCCAGGTATGGTGAAAAGAAAGCAACTTTATTCATCAAATGCCAGCAGATGGGAGATAACTAGACGTCTACCTCAAAGAAGCCATCTCAGTCTTCTGGGCTGAGTGAAGGGGTTTAACAAGGAAAAGTATGGGAAACACGTCAAAGTGGTACAAGAGGGTGGAGGTCTGCCTGTCTTGTTTCCACGTGTTATCTTGAGGAATCGACCGTCTGGAGGTCCAGTTTGCATTATCCTGACTCCAACCCACAAGTGGTGGGCTAGCTGTAACTCCCCTAAGAGGGAGAATTCTGCAGCTGGGTCTCTCTGCCTCTTTTGTTTCAAAATTGGCCCCTGGAATTTCCAAGCAAGCACATAATTAGATAAGCGAGCGCTGTTCACGGAAGTGCCTGGTGGGAAAGGCAGAAACAAAGAGTTTCAAAGTATGTTTTGAGGCCGAAAGCAAAAAAGAAAAACAAAAAAGTTGTAAAATGCATTTTGAGGCTGGGATACTCAGCGACAACCATGCACAGCTGATTTTTTTACTCTTTTGTAGAGACAAGTCGAATCCAGTTTACTCTGGGTCTTGGGAAGTCCTAAACACAGCCTCCCGTTGGTCATGCAGAGTAGATGTGGGGACATTGCAGGCCAGCATCCCAGCGTAGCTCTTCCGACCCACTTACTCAGTCTACCAAGGACAGGTGTAGAGGGGTGACCTGCCAACCTGGCTGTCCCAGACCATGGGGAAGCATCTACTTTGAAGTCAAGCCTTTAAACCCAGTGTGGAGCACTCACCAGGAGTCACTGCTGTCTGGAGAGTGGAATTCCTGTGTGTAGACAGCAGCCTCCCCGGGCAGAATCAGAGTTCAAGTCTAGTTCTCAACCCGGTCCTCCTTTTTGCAGTGTATTAGTTTGCCACAGCTGCCATAACAAAATACCACATCTCCACGTCTAGACTGGTCAGCTTAACCAAGAGAAATGTACTTTCTCACAGTCCTGGATGCAAGAAGTCCCCACACCCTACAAGTCTTAACTTGGGCTGGCATGAACTCCAAGGTCAAGGTGCCAGCAGGTTTAGTTTCTTCTGAAGCCTGTCTCGTTGGCTGGAAGATGCCCCCCATTTCGATGTCTTCACATGGTCTTTGCTCTGTGTGCACACATTCCGGGTGTCTCTGTGTGTGTCCAAATTGTGTCTTCTTACAAAGTCATTAGTTAGGTTAGATTAAAGCCTATGCTAGGCCAGGTGTGGTGGCTCACGCCTGTAATCCCAGCACTTTGGGAGGCCGAGGTGGGCAGATCACGAGGTCAGGAGATCAAGACCATCCTGGCCAACATGGTGAAACCCCGTCTCTACTAAAAATACAAAAATTAGCTGGGTGTGGTGGCACGTGCCTGTAATCCCAGCTACTCAGGAGGCTGAGCCAGAAGAATGGCTTGAACCCAGGAGGCAGAGGTTGCAGTGAGCCGAGACCGCACCACTGCACTCCAGCCTGACAACAGAGCGAGACTCCATCTCAAAAAAAAAAAAAAAAAAGACTTAATCTCCAAATACAGTCACTCCGAGGTACTAGAGTTAGGGCTTAAACATATACATTTTGGGGAAATGCAATTCAACCCATGGCACTCTGCCCTCTGGACTCCCAAAATTCACATCCTTCTCACTTGCAAAATACATTCACCCTCATCCCCACACCTTACAAGTCTTAACCCCTGCTGGCACGCACTCTTAAGTTCCAAATCTTACCTAAATCTCATCTAAATCAGGTGTGGCTGAGACTCAAGGTGTGATTCATTCTGAGGCAGAACTCTTCTCCTGCTGTGAACCTATTCTTTTTCATTTTTATTTCAGATTTGGTGTGTACACGTGCAGGTTTGTTACAAGGGTATATTGCATGATGCTAAGGTTTGGGCTTCCATTGATCCCGTCACCCAGATAGTGAGCATAGTATTCAATAGTTAGTTTCTTTTTGTTATTTTGTTTGTTTGTTGTTGTTGTTCTGTTTTTGAGACAGAGTCTTGCTCTGTCTCCCAGGCTGGAGTAGAATGGCACAATCTCAGCTCACTGCAACCTCCACCTCCCAGGTTCAAGTGATTTTTGTGCCTCATCCTCCTGAGTAGCTGGGATTATAGGTGTGAGCCACCGTGCCCAGCCCCAATAGTTAGTTCTTCAGCCCCTTCCCCACTTCCTCCTTCTCTTTTTGGGGAGTTCCTAGTATCTATCGTTCCCTAGCTTTATGTTCATGTGTACCCAAGGTATGGCTCCCACTCATAAGTGAGAACATGTGGTATTCAATTTTCTGTTTCTGCATTAATTCACTTAGAATAATGACCTCCAGTTGCATTCATGTTGCTGAAAAAGACACAATTTTGTTCTTTTTACAGCTGTGTGTTACTCCATCGTGTGTATGTACCACATTTTATTTATCCAACCCACCACTGATGGGAACCTAGGTTGATTCCATGTCTTTCTATTGTGAATAGCCCAGCTGTGAACCTATTAAACAAAAAGAGTGATCTGCTTCCAAGATACAATGGTGGCATCGGCAGAGTATAGACATTCTGGTTCCAAAGGGGAAAAAGAAGAAGCAAGGTTCATGGGTCCCAAGCAAGGCTGACCCAATGAAACCAGATGTATCCCCCCCAGGTTACTGACAAGGAGACGGCCTTGCCTTTGTGCTCATTCTTTCTTTTTCTTGAAGGGTAAGAACTGTTCTCATGGGGATAGCTCTAATGTCCTTTCCTGTAGAATCCCAGAACTCTGACAACCTTTCTGTCATCTCTGAGCCTCAGTCCAAGCTGGCAGCAGTTCTGTTTCTGCATTAATTCACTTAGAATAATGGCCTCTAGCTGCATTCATGTTGCTGAAAAATACATGATTTGGGTTTTTTTATGGTTGTATAGTATTCCATGGGGTATATGTACCACATTGTATGTATCCAATCCACCATTGATGGCTACCTAGGCTGAGACGGTCGTGAGATCCTTGAGTAACACCCATGGTCTCTTTTTTATGTGATTGTCCAGTCACACCCTTGGGATTCTCCCCAGAACAAGTTTTCTCATTCTCTGCAATATGGATAGACTGAGAAATTTCCCAATTTTTACGTTTTGGTTCTGTGTTGCTTAACACTTTCTTCTTCGATTCTCTCTCTTGTTGCATTTTGCCGTAAGCAATCAGGAGAAAGCCGGCTGCACCTTCAATACTGTGCTTCAACAGTTTCAGTTTCTGAAATCTCCTCTGCCAGATATCCAAGTGCTTCACTCACAGGATTCACCTTCTGCAAAACACTAGAACGCAATTCAGCCAACCTCTTTGCCACTTATAATAAGGATCTCCTTCTCTCCAGTGTCCAATAGCTTGTTCTTTATTTCCATCCGCAGCCTCGCAGAAGCAGCTTTAACACGCATATTTCTATCATGAGTCTCTTCAACGCTATCTAGGGTTTTTTCTATAACACGTGCTTCACAGCTCTTCCAGCCTCTAGCTAATACGCAACGCCAAAGGCGTTTCCACATTTTTAGGTACTTGTTACATCAGCATCCCACTTCTCCGTACCAAAATCTGCATTCATTTCCTAGGGCAGCTCTAACAAAATACCACAGGTTGGATGGCTTCAACAGGGGGCATTTGTTTCCTCACAGTTCTGGAACGTAGAAGTCCATGATCAAGGTATTGGCTGGTTTCGTTTCTCCAGAGGCCTCTCTCCTTGACTTGCAGATGGACACGTTCTTGCTGTGTCCCCATGTGGCCTTTCCTCTGTGTCTGCATTCGTGGTATCTCTGCGTCCACATTTCCCCTTTTTAGAAGGACATCAGTCAGATGGAACAAGGGCCCACCTCAAACAGCTCACTTTCATGTAATCCCCTCTTTAAAGGCCTTGTCACCAAATACAGTCACATTCTGAGGTGCCGGGAGTTAGGACTTCAACATATTAATTTTGGGTTTGGGGAGAGGGGACACAATGAAGACCATAATAATCAGAAAGAGCTATTTTTTCTCTCTCTCTCTCGTTCTCTCCCCTGCCACCCCCCTTTCTCAGATTCTCTCTCTGTCAACATCATCTGTAAAGTAAGAGGATGTGGAGTCGTGTACTAAAGACTGTCCATGTCTCTAGGATGCAGTAAGCATACCTGTTTATCCCTACATTAAGGCCAGAGTTGCAGCTCAGAACAGCCAAAAAGGAAGGCGCAGAATGGAACGAGAAAGCTGTGAAATTATCTTTAGTTCTCTGACCACATAATTCTTTCCTCCCCGGACGCATTATTCTTTCTGTCATTTAATAAAGTGGCTCCAAGACTATGAGAGAAGGCAAATCACCACCTCATGTCCTTTGTGCTCCCTGAGGGATTATGGGATTTTGCATAATTAAATATGAGCCATGTAATTTCCCACCTGCTCACCTTCCTTGTATATTGTACTTTGCCCCCTCACAATGTCTCAGCTCCTATTTCAAGTGGAAAATGTGATTCACTGTGACAAAAATGCTTCCTCCTTCACTCCCCCGCTGTGGCTCCCCCCACCCCCATTCTCTGCGTGGCTCCTCCCGCTTCCTCAGCCCACATCTTGCTGCCAGTCTCTGCTTCTCAGCCCACATACTCCAAAACCTGCCTCAGAATGCAAGCTGGGGTACCAGAAGCCTTCCACGCTGCTCAGAATGAGGCCTGGGCAAGTGGCAGAGCAGGCTGCTCAGGATCCATGTCTGGCTCGGCAAAATATCTCACCCTTCCGGGCCTCTGTTCATTCATCTGCAGAAAGGGCTAAGCTTAAATTATTTTCCTGACTGGTTCACATGGAGGTATAAAGAGTCCTGTTACTGCCCAGGCTATAAAGTGCTTTACAAACTATAAAGTACTATACAAATACCATTCCTGTCAGTTTACAAAGTGCCTTACAAACTATAAAGTGATATACAAATACTGTTCTTATCAGTGTGCTTTGGAAGAAGCTGGCTCCACAGTCACAGGCAGCAGTTCTAAGGGGCAACAGGGACACAGAGGAACTCAGTTGATGCCAGGGGTGCCGGGCCTCTGTACTTTCAAAGACATTCTGTTCTGCTCCTAGGTATCGCTTGGGGTTACCAGAACATTCCTAAACAATAACCATCCTGCTGCAGATGGTGCAAGAAGGGACATCACAGAGCATTTCACACACGGTCCTACAGGCTGATGCCTTTGGGGTTCAGGCAAGAGGAAGAAATGAATGAAGCAGGCCAGATGTTTGCAAGAAAATAGGAAGTTGGAGGAACGTAGGAATTTGAGATTTTCTTTCATATTCTTTGTCTTTAAAAAAAAAAATGAGCATACTAAGGAATGTACCTTACACGCAGAATCCAGCAGCCCAGGGGAATTCAGTGAACACTCTGAATTCTGCTCCTATAACAGACGCCTGTGCTCTGTTCACGGCCCCTCAGGCCTACTTGGGGGTGGCGGCAGATGGTTCCCATGAGGGGAATGGTTTCCTATGTCTCTCTGCCTGAGAAATGTCTCTGTGATATGCATTGGATGTGTGTCCCCTCCAAACCTCCAATGTTGGAGGTGGGGCCTGGTGGGATTCCTCATGAATGGCTTGATGTCCTCCTCATCCGTAGTAATGACTGGGGTCTCACTCTGTTAATTCACACAAGAGCTGCTTGTTTAAAAGAGCCTGGCCTCTCCTCTCCTCTCTCTTGCTCCCTCTCTTATGTGACATGCCTGCTCCCCCTCTGCCTTTCACCATGAGTAAAAGCTTCCTGAGGCCTCACCAGAAGCTAAGCGGATGCTGGTGCCATGCGTGTACAGTCTGCATAACAGTGAGTCAAATAAATCTCTTTTCCTTATAAATTACCCAATTCCTCAATAATACCTTGGGTAATTGTTTTTACGCTGAATGCAAAACAAACCAACACACTCTGGCAAGTCACAATGCTCATCTCATACCTGGAGTAGGCTGGATGTGCCTGAGTGTTAATGTCCCTGAAGTGAACCCCAACCAATGAGGATGAAGGCTTAGTGGATAAACACTCCAGCTCCCTCAGCCTGAAAGGGGTCAGTTCCCTCAGAGGGTCCACTGCAGTAGTGAGCTCACAAATGCACCCTTGACTGGCTTCCTGTCCTTCCCTGTCTCGCTTCCCTACTTCCCGTGGTGTTTTCTGAGATCAGTCAAATGAACTACAGTTGACCCTGGAACAACATGGGGGTGGTAAGCCCCTGCAATGTCAAAGACTCACATATAACTTTTGACTCCTCAAAAACTTAACTACTAATAGCCTACAGTTGACCAGAAGCCTTACCAATAACATAAGCGGTTGATTAACACATATTTTGTGTTATACATATGTTCTAGGTATTCTGTACTTTATTCTTACAATAAAGTAAGCTAGGAGGAAAAAATATCAAGAAAGTCATAAGGATCCAGGCATGTTGGCTCATGCCTGTAATCCCAGAGCTTTGGGAGGCTGAGACAGAAGGATTGCTTGAGGCCAGGAGTTTGAGACCAGCCTGGGCAACACAGTGAGATCCCATCTCTACAGTAAATTTAAAAATTAACCAGGCATGGTGGCACATGCCTATAGTCCCAGCTACGGGGGGATGCTGAGGCAGGAAGACTGCTTGAGCCTAGAGTTCAAGGCTGCACTGAGCTGTGATCCTGCCATTGAACTCCAGCCTGGGCAACAGAGTGAGACCCTGTCTCTAAAAAACATAAAAACAGTAAAATAAAGAAAATCCTAAGGAAGAGAAAAATGTATTTCTTATTCACTGAGTGGAAGTGGATCATCATAAAAGTCTTCATCCTTGTCTTCTCGTTGAGTAGGCTGATGGGGAAGAGAAAGAGGGGTGGCTTTGCTGTCTCAGGAACGACCATGGTAAAAGAGTAGGGGAGGTGGAAGGGGAGGCAGGAAAGGCAGACACACTCCGTTTAACTTTTAAGGAAAAAGAATCTCCATGTAAGTGGACCCGTGCAGTTCAAATCTGTGTTGCTTCAGGATCAACTGTACTTGCATACAAATCCTTGATCAGAATTTGCTTCTGGGGTGACCCTAACTAAGACAGCCCCTATTCAGTGTTCTGAAAATAGTCTCTTCAGTACCCATGACAGCCAATTAGCCTGTTTCAACATCCATATCTTCAGTGATGAGAAGTCTACTACCTTGTGAGTTAGTTCACTCCATCCCTAGACAACTTTGATCATGACAACTTAAATTTTAAAACTCTTCATTCTAACAAACAGTAAGGTATTTTTTCTCTCTCTGGAGTCATTCATCTGTTCTCAAATGACATTATGTGAAATTATTTTCCCTTTTCAGTCCCTCATGCTGGTCAACAGCTGTTTTTCAGGATAATATTCAGAGCCAAATACAAAATGCATTATGGCTTGCTCGGAGTAGAGTTGCAATACTAGCCTGGTGCTCTGCCTATTCCTGGGTCCATATCTCTGTTTAATGTAACATGAGGTTTTGTTCTAGTACTAGTTCACTCTGAGAATATGGAAGATCTTATCCCTTAACAGAGAGACCCTGGCCACAACGTGGGAGTCTTTGAATGTGGAGCCCATCGTAGGTTGACAGAACCAGACTAGCTCTGAATGCCCAGCATACATGACGCTCTCAGCGGAGAGAAAAAAAGTAAGTGAGGATAGTGGATGAAGACAAGATGTAGCACCAGGACATAGAATTTGGCCTTGGGGAAGACCAGTAGGCCAAGGTGAGATGTGTTCATCAAATTATTTCAATTGCATTTGAAGCCCAACTCAAGGAGGCTTGAGCAATATATAGGGCAAAGTAGCTCATGACTGTGAAAAGTTCATGGTTAGATCAAGTTGCTGGTGCTACAGGACCCAGGTGCTCCAATTACGTCATGGGGAATACAAATGTCCTCATCACACCATCTGATTCTCCATGTAGATTTTATTCTCAGACAAGCTCTCGTCGGCTGGTTGCATAGATGGTCTCCAGAAGATGCAGGCTTACATCCTCCCTGCATCTGTATGCCAGGGTAAGCAAGAAGTCTCTTTTCCAAACAAACCAGTAAATGTTGTTGGTTTCATTCTTATTTCACAAGCCTGGGTCACCTACACAGCTAGGAGCTCCCAACTTGGAGCACTTGCTCTGAGATGCTCCAAGTTAAGAGCTCCCGACCATAAGTGACCTTACCTGCCCTAGGGAGGTTAGGTTCAATTGAACCTGCCTTCAACATCAGAAACTAAAAACATAGACACTTAACGTTCCCAACCTCTCTTGCAGCTACAATCTGGTCACGTGATTCCATTCTGTCCAATGGGAGACAACAGGAAATCAGCCAAACATGTGGACTAAGAGTAGAGGAAAGATGGTTTCCCCAAAGGAAGATTGGAATTCTGTTACCAACGGGAGGGAGAAAACACCCAATGTGTCTATTCTGGCAAGCCTAGAATTCTTTTACACAGCAGACAATCACAAGTGTCCAACATGGTTGGTTTCCTAAGGTGGATCAGGGCAGCAGGGATTTCAGAAGTAGCTGAGACAATGGGTTTTCCATGGTTGCAGAGTCCAGCCCCCTTGGTAAGTGTTAGCAGGATGACGACTTCAGTGATGCTGATGGTAAAGTATTATTTTGCATTTACTATGGGAAAGGCATGGTGCTTTATATGAATTATCCCAGTTGCCTTCATAACACTCCCATAATTGCCATTAGCTCCATTTTATATATGAAGAAATACAGGTTTAAAAGTTTAATGAACTTGTGCCCAAGATTGTACAACCAGTGACAGAATCAGGATCTGAAGGCAGGCAGTAACCTAGAGCTGCAGTGCTCAACATTCTCTGTGCATTAGAATTATCTGGAGAAATCACTAAAAATAGCCGTGGCAGGGCTGGGCATGGTGACTCACGCCTATAATCCCAGAACTTTGGGAGGCCGAGGTGGGCAGATCACTTGAGGCCACTTGAGTTCAAGACCAGCCTGGCCAACATGGTGAAATCCCATATTTACTAAAACTACAAAAATTAGCCAGGCGTGGTGGCATATGCCTGTAATCTCAGCTACTCAAGAGGCTGAGGCAGGAGAATCACCTGAACCATGGAGGCAGAGGTTGCAGTGAGCCAAGATTGCAACACTGCACTCCAACCTGGGTGACAGAATGAGATCCTGTCTCAAGAAAATAAAAAAATAGCCACAGCAGGTTGCAACCTAGATTAGAATCTCTGGGAGTGGGACTCAGGCATCAATAATTTGTAAAACCCATCCACTCACTACCACTCAACCACCAACAATGATTTCAATGTGCAACCACAACCAAGAACTGCTGGTCTAGAAGCTGTACTTCTAATCACCCCGCAGGGGAGGGGTTCTCACTGGGAAAAGCTGGCAGGCTAGGAAGGCTGGTGAATCTAGGCCCGAACCAAGAACTGGAGTAATTTATTGCCCTGTGTAATAGACTTCTGGGTAGACTTCCATAACCAGAAGTCTATTACGTGGGGCAATAAATTTCTGTACTTTTTAAGCCAGTTCAAGTCAATGTTTCTGTTACCTACTAACAAGAGCATCTTATCTGATATAGATGGTCTCTGACATGGTGCTGCCTCCATATCCAACCTCTGGACCTGGTTCAGATATGGAATCACAGAATCATAGAACGACAGAAGTCAGAGAGCCAATCTTGTCCCCATTACATAAGGCAAAGATGCAGGCCCAGAGATGGGAAGGAACTTGCCCCAGGACACACAGCTAGTAGGGTGCAAAGCCATAAGGCACATCCATGTTTTGTTTGACTCTTAAAACCTTCTTTCCTTGAACCCCCACTCTCAACATCCGGGCATAAGTCAAGCTTCCATCTAAATGACCTTCATTTTTCTCTGTTAAACCATCTAGTCGCCAGTCTGATCTCTTGTTCCAGGGACAACTTCTGCCTGCACTCCCCAGCAGTCTTCGGTAGAACCGCTTTGCATCTGCTCTGACATCTCACAGGAGGTGCTGCAAGTTGGGAGTGCCCTGCATGGCTGGGTCCAAGTCACACTGTTCTGAGTGTCCCTAAACCCAGAACCAAGGACAAATGCTGGAGCTTTATAAGAGACAAGCTGTATTTCACTCTCACCCATTTCACACAGAAGGAAACAGAGGCTCCTTTGCTTCTCTGCCTACTTGCATTTTCTCACTGCACAGCTCACTGGCCAGAAGTCAGAATGATTAACAGGCAAGAGCAAGGATGTCAGGGAAAAGAGCATTAGATGATCCATAATTTCATCTTTTCTATCCACAGTCACTTTTCCAAAATCCTCCAGAGAATCCTAAACTTTCTAAATTATCCTATTACTCGAATAGCGCCTGTTGAACACTTGTGTGCTCCATCAGGCTATAAGAATACAAAGAACTGAGATATAGACCATATGTTGGAACACCTTGGGAGTTTGTGATTGACACTGGGTTGCCATTCTAAGGGCTATTTCTCTTCCCTCTTCTAAACTCCCTGAACCTGCCATTGACTGCGGAAACTCAAAACACAGATACTTCTCAAACTCTCTTGCAGCTAGGATCTGGCCACACGATTCCATTGTGGCCAATGGAATATAAGGGAAATCAGCTAGTGAACATCAGGGAACATTTTTCTTCCTGATAAAAAAAGAGAAATGCACTAGAAGAGCTTCATTCACTGACCTGCCCTTGCCCCTTCCTGCTTTAGAACAAGTTTGAATGAAGACTGGGAGGCTGGGACACCACGAGAAGAGACATTAACACATTGCAGATGGAGCCACAGAAATATGGAAAGACCTTGGGTCTCCAATTTCATTGTTGAGCTATTGAACCACTTCTCAAGTCACTGAGACGTGGATGCTATGGTTCTACCATCCCCAGTTTCCCTTCCCCCTTTCAATCAGAACCCTAATTTTGTTTCAGGTACTCCTTGGATATACCCCATCCCCAGCTGAGCTCATCTCAGACTCTATGGATGGACCTGTTGCTCTAAGGTAATCTCACTCCTTGCCAGTGACTACAATGTCAAGGAATGGGCGTGTGACCTACCTCTTGCCAACAGGAGAATAATGGGCAGCTTTCAGTCAAGTTGTCTGTCTCTCAAGACAGCCTCACTGGAAGCAATGCTCTCTATTCCTGGTCTGGATGCTTTCATGGCTAACTGATAGTTGAAACAGCTACAGATATCTTGAGGAGGCAGCCAGCCTCAAGGATTATCCAGAGAAGAGAAGAAGAAATCTGTGTCTTTGACGACTTGCTTGAGTCGTTAGTCAACAAATCCTAAAACCCACCGTACTTAGAAGTTTATTATATAGGGCAATAAATTTCTGTACTTTTTTTTTTTTTTTTTTTTGAGATGGGGTCTCACTCTGTCGCCCAAGCTGGAGTGCAGTGGCACGATCGTGGCTGACTCCAATCTCCACCTCCCAGGTTCAAGTTATTCTCCTGCCTCAGCCTCCCGAGTAGCTGGACTATGGGCACCTGCCACCATGCCCAGCTAATTTTTGCATTTTTAGTAGAGACTGGGTTTCACCATATTGGCCAAGCTGGTCTCAAACTCCTGGCCTTGTGATCCACCCACCTCGGCCTCCCAAAGTGCTGGTATTACAGGCATGAGCCACTGCACCCAGCCAAATTTCTGTACTTTTAAAGCCAGTTTGAATCAATATTTCCATTGCCTATTAACAAAAGTATCTTATCTGATTTAGATGGTCTCTAACATGGTTGGTGCTCCCTCAGTATCCAAGCTCTGGGTCAGGTTAAGAATTCTATGAATCACAGAATCATAGAGCGATAGAAGTCAGAGAGCCAATCTTGTTCCCATTACAGAAAGGCTAAGATGCAGGCCCAGAGATGGGAAGCAACTTGTCCCAGGACACACAGCTACTAGGGTGCAAAGTCATAAGGTACATCCATATTTTGCTTGACTCTTAAAAACTTTCTTTACTTGAACCCCACTGTCAGCATATGGGAATAAAAAAACAAAAAACTGATATTATATGAGAAGACAGAAAAAGGAAGGAAAACCAAGAAGCAAACTTCTCTGCAGATTCTTATCTGGTAATTCCCAGGAGCCCTACAGCTTTCACCCAGCCTCTAGTTCTCCAAGCCTCAGATCTATTTAGTGTTTTCCACACCATGTTATATGCGGCACTAACGGCCAGAGCAGGGCCTGATAAACTCTGTTCTGGGACTGATGGCCCTCGGGACACGTTGTAGATCAAGGTGATGAGAGGGCACTGATGAAATGCCACACGGTGGCCAGCCCGAGCTTTTGCTTAAATGCACTCTTCACAGCACTGAGCAGCAAGGCAGTGACTCTCAGACACAGAGACAGAACTGGCATCAAACAACTTTAGGAACCTCAGCTTCAGGCAGGCCCAGGAGATGTCAATGCATCTGAAATGGGCTGCCTTTTCTTCCTTTCACCAAGCCAGAGGTTGAGGACTTATAACACGTACACGTGCTGGGGCTGACCTTGAATCCAAGCCCACTCACTTCCAAGAGAGTAGGCAATCTTATACAGATTGAGCATCTCTTATCCGAAAATCTGAACTTCTAAATGCTCCAAAATCTGAAATATTCTGAGCGCCAACATGAGATAGTGACTCCTTTCTTTTGATTCAATGTAAACAAACTTTATTTCATGCACGAATTATTTAAAATATTGTATATATGTGTGTAAGGTGTATAGGAAACATAAATGAATTTTGTGTTCAGACTTGAGTCCCCACTCCAAGATATCTCCCATATATGCAAATATTCCAAAATCTGAAAAAACAAACGAAAAAAACCCCACCAAATCTGAGACCCTCCTGGTTCCAAGCATTTTGGATAAGGTATGTGCAACCTATTAGGGTGGCTCAAAAGTAACTGCGATTTTGCCATTACTTTCAATGGCAAAGCCATAATGACTTTTGCACCAACCTAATAGAATAGATTATACCATGGTAGAGACTCCTAGTGCTCATCTGTATTTGGGTCTGTTCTTTTGAGTACATGGGAGTGTTGCATTTTTTCACACACACACCCTTTGAAGATGGGACCATACAATTAGTTCTAGCCCATTGGCAGTGAGCAGAATGGATCATATTTATTCTGAATCAATGTAGTTCATTGCCAGTGAGACATCATCCAGTTTCTCTTCCTCTGCCTTGGCAATCACGGACATGTGTGCAACCGAAGTGCTACAAGATGGAAAGCACCTGGAGCTCTAAATTGCATGGTGATGGGGAAGAGAGCTGCCCAAGAGAGTGGTTTCAATCTGCAGCAAAGAACAGACTTTTGTTGTGTTAAGTCACAAGATTTCAGTGTTGTTTGTTATTGAAGCATAACCTAGCCTAACTGACACAGTAGTCTAATCAATACCAATAATAGCTACCATCATTCTATAAGCACTGTTTCAGGAACTATATTCAAAGTTATATGGACCTTAAGTCATTTACATTCCACACTAACCCTATGAGAGAAGATTTGGGATTTTCTCGGGAACAAATACATAAGACATAGCAGCTGCAAATTCTCATATGTAGACTGATTTAACTCCAAAATCTCATATGCTCTGTTGTTAAACATCAAAATAATAACCCAGAGGGAGAAAAACTTATAATATAATTTAAAAATCAGATGGAAAAATCTGTATATAAGATGATCCCAATTATTTTTACATATGCAGAGCGAGAACAGAAGTGGACCATGCTATATAATATATACAGTTGATATCTTTCATGGTTTTATGGAAGATTTTTATTTTATTTTTATATGGATCTATAATCTTTTAGGTCTTCCACAATGAGTAAACATTATTAAGTCTTCTACAAGAACCCCACATTATTCAATTATCAGAGAACTATGCATCTTTAGACATAAGATAGTATCCAAAATAGAACGTGAATTTCTGATATCTGAAACTTCCACCACTCAAGGAAACTTGGGGAGTGATGGAAAACAAATGTTCATTAAGCCCCTACTATGTGCCTGTCATTTTTAATATGTTTTAGCACTTATTCCTCCTGCCTATCCTGGAGAAGTAAGGATTTATCTTCCCAAGATTCAGGTAAGGATTCTGAGAGGTTAAGTGACTTGCCTAAGGTCATACAGCTATGACAAATCAGAACAAGGTTTTTGGACCCCAAACTCATGTTCTTTCCATTACATGGTGCTTGCTTTGATTAACCCCACTGGGTAGTAATTTACAGGTGGCCTTAATCCTATACTTCTTCATAACTACAAATGTATGAAGGCCTGAATTTTACCCCAAACCATAGTCAATAACTCTCCATGAGATGCACCACAAAAAAAAATGGAAATGAGAGTCAAGGTGTTAACATGTCACTTACGTGCATTTCTAACCTTCTTCCCCGGAGAATAACTCCCGGAGCTGGTGCACATGACAATAATTTATTGTATATTTCAAAATAGCTATGTATGAGGATTCTCTTAGAGGGACAGAACTAATAGGGTATGTATACATATATATAAAGGGGAGTTTATTAAGTGTTAACTTACAAGATCATGAGGTCCCACAATAGGCTGCCTGCAAGCTGAGGAGCAAGGAGGGCCAATCCAAGTCCCAAAACTGAAGAACTTGCCATCCAATGTTCAAGGGCAGGAAGCATCCAGCACAGGAGAAAGATGTAGACTGGGAGGTTAGGCTCATCTTGCCTTTTCATTGTTCTGCCTGCTTTATATTCGCTGGAAGCTGATTAGATGGTGTCCACCCAAATTAAGGGTGGGTCTGCCTTCCCCAGCCCACTGACTCAAATGTTAGTCTCCTTTGGCAACTCCCTCACAGACACACCCAGGATCAGTATTGCATCCTTCAATCCAGTCAAGTTGACACTCAATATTAACCATCACAAGCTAGAAGAAAAGATTTGGAATGTTCCTAACACAAAGAAATGATAAATGTTTGAGGTAGTGAATCTCCTAATTACCCTGATTTGATCATTACACATTATATACTTGTATCAAAATATCACGTGCACCCCACATTAAATATCACCCCATGATACATAATAACTATTATGTTATCAATAAAAAATTTAAATAAAAATAAGAGTTTTTTAATCAATCAATAAAATCAATTTTTATTTTATTTTTAAAAATTGATAAAACATTTAAAGGAGGTAATTTATGGAGAAATTACCTCCTTCATGTCCCAATCTGACCTCTAGCCAGAAACATGAGACCAGTCCAATATGAGAAGAGAAGGAAAAAAAAAAACTAAGTGTCCGGATCATCCCTGAATAACCAAAGCTGTGTGCCAGACACTGTTTTCAAACTTTTTACCATGACAATTGTCAAATATACATAAAGGAAGAAAATATATATAACAGACCCCCACATATCCATCACCCAGCTTCAATAACCATCAACATTTTACTGTAAGCTATTTCATCTATATCCTGTTTTTGGCTGAATTATCTTAAAGTAAATCCCAGAGATCTGGCCATTGCACCCAATATTTTAGTAAGATCTTATAAAAAATGATATTTTTTAACTATGATGCTATTTTCACACCTCACAAAATTATAATTTCATCTAATAACCAGTTCATATTCAAATACCCAGCTGTCTAAAAACATATATATTTTAGAGTTTGTTTTCCCAAATAAGAACTCATACATGGTTCATTCGCTGTGTTTGGTTGTTGGGTCTCTCAAGTTTACTGTAAAGGGAGGACGATATAACTTGTCATTTAAACTCGAATGCTTTCAAGGGTGAAAATGAGTACTATTAATAATATATCAGGGCCGGGGGCAGTAGCTCACGCCTGTAATCCCAGCCCTTTGGGAGGCCGAGGCAGGTGGATCATTTGAGGTCAGGAGTTTGAGACCATCCTGGCCAACATAGTGAAATGCTGTCTCTACTGAAAATACAAAAATTAGCTGGACATGGTAGTGGGCACCTGTAGTCCCAACTACTCGGGAGGCTGAGGCAGGAGAATCGCTTGAGCCTGGGAGGCAGAGGTTGCAGTGAGCCGAGATCATGCCACTGTACTCCAGCCTGGGTGACAGAGTGAGACTCTGTCTCAAAATAAATAAATAAACAAATATATCAAAATATTAATAATATATATTAGGACAAAAGGCATAAACCAGGATTGCCCAGGAAAAACCATATGGTGACCCCACCTTTAAACTCTGTCCCACCTTCTTTTTTTTTTTTTGAGATGGAATCTCGCTCTATCACCCAGGCTGCAGTGCAGTGGCACGATCTCGGCTCACTTGCAACCTCCGCCTCCCAGGTTCCAGCAATTCTCCTGTCTCAGCCTTCCAAATAGCTTGGATTACAGGCACACGCCACCACACTCAGCTAATTTTTGTATTTTTAGTAGAGATGGAGTTTCACCACGTTGGCCAGTCTGGTCTCAAATTCCTGACCTCAGGTGATCCATCTGCCTTGGCCTCCCAAAGTGCTGGGATTACAGGGTGAGCCAATGTGCCCGGCCCCTCCCACCTTCTTTATACCTTAATGAAACGCTGCTCCAGCTCTTCTGCAGAAAGATCTTATTTCTGTTTTGGTTCATTGCTTCCTTGTGAAGTTGTTTCATACGTTCCTCTCTCCCGCATTCTTCTTGTAGATAAGAAGTCTGCAACTAGAAGGTTTGAGTAGATTCAATATGTGCATGATTTTCAAATGTACCTGCTGTATTAGTTTCCCATTGATGCTGAAACAAATCACCACAAACTTTGTGGCTGAGAACACAAATTCTTACTCTAACGGTTCTGGATGTCAGGAGTCTGAAATGGGTGTCACAGGGCTAAAACAAACATGACATCAGGGTTTCATTCCTTTCTGGAGGCTCTGAGGGACACTCTGCTGTCTTGCCTTTTCTGGCTTCCAGAGTCTATTATATCACTTGGTTCATAAACCTCTTTCTTCATCTTTAAAAGCAGCAATGGCGGATTGAGTGTCTTGATGCCATCTCACTTGTTCTCATTCTCTGTCTCCTCTGCTATTTAGGATCCCTTGTGATGACACTGGGTCCACCAGGATAATTTAGAATCATCTCCATTTATTTATTTATTTATTTATTTATTTATTTTTGAGACAAGAGTCTTGCTCTTGTCGTCCAGGCTAGAGTGCAATGGTGTGATCTCAGCTCACTGCAACCTCCGCCTCCTGGGTTCAAGTGATTCTCCTGCCTCAGCCTCCAGAGTAGCTTGGATTACAGGTGTGCACCACCATGCCCGACTAATTTTTGTATTTTGAGTCGAGACAGGGTTTCACCATGTTGGTCAGGCTGGTCTCGAACTCCTGATCTCAAATGGTACGCCCGCCTCAGCCTCCAAAAGTGCTGGGATTACAGACGTGAGCCACCATGCTTGGCCTCATCTCCTTAGTTTAAAGTCATCTGTTTAGCAATCGAAGTTCCAACTGGAATCCTAGTGCCCTCTTCCATGCAAGCTAACATAGCCACAGTTTGGGGGATTAGGACATGGCCATCATTCTGCCTATGAGTATGTGTGGCTGACTTGCATCCTGAAATCAGTTGAGCCTTCCTTCCTGTTTGGTAGAAGTGAGAAGTGGGTAATAATTACACTGACCACAAGAAAAACCCATGGGTGTCAGCCTTCTCATACCGTCTTCCCACTCTCTCCTTCTCTGGCCATGTCCTGAGTGACCCCCAGCCTTCCGCTGGGCACCATCAAAGGGAGACAGCAGAGTGTCAGCACAGCTAAGGGCACACACTTTGCATTCACACTTGCTGGCTTCGTGGCTTGGGGATGGCATTTAGCCTCGCTGGCCCTTGACGTCCTTATGAGTGAAGTGAAGAGAATAACCAATTCAGGACAGTTCAGATGACACATGACACTGCTTAAAACAGTGTCCGGCACCTAGAACATGCTCAGTCACTGATAGCAGTTATTAACAAATGATAACAGTGCTTCTCACCTGCCCGCTGCTCTGGTCTCACCTCGCACCTGCTGTCCTTGCTCTATTTGGAGCCTGACTTTGTTGTTACCATAAGGTTCGGCTTCCCCCGGCCCCTTACAGCTGTCAGAGTGGAATTTGTTGTTTCAGTAGCTGATGGTGTTGGTCTCATTCTTCCCATCTCAGTAAAAGCAGTTCTGACTAAGGCAAGAGAAAGTCCTTCCCCCAGTATATGTAACTCCTTCATTAGGGTTCTTTAAAAGATCAGGTGTTTCTCTCTATAAGCCTCCAGATCCACAGAGTAGAATTCAGAGTATGAACCCAAACCAAAGCCTCCCGCTGCAGAGAACTTAAGCATACAAGGGGCCCAGGGGTCAGTACTGGGACAGTGACCCTGTTGGGGGGTGGTGGTGCTGTCAGGAAGGGAGATTCAGGGCTGTCTTTGCAGCTCAGGGCCCCTCAGTAGGTCACCGTCTCTGGGCCCCATGATCTGGCTAACTTCTAGCCCCTTAACCAACCAGGAAGTATAACAATCCCATTCTTTCAGTTTCACCAAACAGCACAGAGCAGGAAGAATGTAGAACAGGAGGCCATTGTCTTCAATGTTCCGAGACAGAGAAAGGGTCTGGGTTTGGATAGAGAGATCTGAATGGGATAGTAAAATATCAGAGCCGCATGCAATTGTTTTCTTACTTCAAGTTGTCCTGAAGGCTCCAGACCTTTCAGCCAGAGTTGAAAGCCCTGCATCAACTTCCATAAACTTCAGGAAGAAGTTTAGAAGACAAGAAGGTGAAGATATCAATGTAGTCATAGACACATATATATATTTATACAGACAAACACACACTCACACACATACACATATATTCAATGCAGAACTGGGAGATGCATCTAGGGTTAAATTAGGAAGCAACTTCTAACAGGGCACAAATGTTTTTTCAACATATACTAAGCACCTCGCTAGTTATTTCATTTACATGATCTCATGTAAACCCTCAGCGGTGTTGAAAGTAGGTGTTCATATTCCCGTTTCACGGATGGGGCAACTGACAGGCAGTGTAGTGCCAGGAGGTTGGTCAAAGACACGCAGGTGTTGTGCTGACATTGCAAATTACAGACTCGAGAACAAAATCACTCACCTCCTGACAAGAAAGTCAATGAGCTTGCCGCTGTAACAACAGAGGGCTGAATATCCTGAGGAAGCTGTTGAATATTTGCATATCTTTAAATCTTGCTCTAAATGGTATCATTTCTTTTAAATAGACTAAGCAACTATGAATAATTAGCAGTTAATAATTATTATGCCTCATTAACTTAATAAAGGATTATGTCTTGATAGAAAATGCAGAGATAATTGGAAAAGAAAGTTAACCCATGCTTCCTCGGCTTCCGAGGCGAAGAGCTGTCCTGTTGGAGGAGTAGCCCGGAGTCTGGAAGACTGTGCTCCCCTGGGTCCAGTTCCCAAGCTGCTAACCTATAACCAAGTGGGACCTAGAGTGCTGGCCTCGAAAGAACACAGTCACTAACCAAACAGAAATCCCAGGAAACAAACCACAGTGAGAAGCACGGTTAGCAGCAACTTACCAGGGTCGCACACCTGTGACCCAGAACACAGTGAGCCTGGAAAGGTGGGTAGTGCTGAAATCTCACTCAGAGAGCTACAATTTATGGAACCGCTACTCTGGAAAGATAAATATAGGTTAGGCAGCCCTTTCGGCTGGGGAGAAGAAGGACAGGATAAAGTATCACCAGAGCACTAATCCAGGGTCACAAGTTCAGGGAGTGCAGATACACCCCCAGCTCTCCATCCTGGGCCCCCGGTGACCTTTCCTCTGCGTGATTGCCACAGCCTCCTAAATGCTTTCCCTGACCCCAGTCTTGTCTCCCTTCCATCTTAATAGCAGACAGAGTGAGTTTTTCAAAAGAAAAAAATCTGACCCTATAGCTCCCCTGTGTGAAGCCCTTTCATTGACTTCCTACTGCCCTTGGGAAGAAGCCCAGAGGGAGGGAGCCTCCACTGCTTAATACCCCACGATCTGTTCTTCCTTCCCTCTGCTCCCCAAGGGATGCTCCAGTCCACAAATACCCCTGTGCTCTTCCAGATTAATGTACATGTTTCTTCTTCCTGAAGAAACCTTCTGCCTCCATGGCCACTGTGTCCCCAGCATGATGTCACACTGGGTGACATCCTTTAGGTAAGTAAAGGGTAAGTAAAGTCCTTTAGGCCAATATAACCACTGAATTTCTTAAGAGCCGATACAGCACCAGTTTAGGTGTCTCTTCTGCAAGACACTCAAATCTGAAGGCCAGCGGATGGCACATTCAGGGTCTCAATGCAGAATGTATTTGCCACTGTATATAGAGCATCGAATGTAGAGACTACCCCTGAACAGAAACCCAGTAAATGTCAGCAGTAAGAAACTCAGAAAGATTCCCACCACCTCATTGGCCAGCTACATTTCAGGATTTACCCTACCAATTTCTCCCCCACCTGACTCTCTGACAAGGAGGAGCCCAACCTCTCTTCATTTTATGCCAGGTCAGGAGTTTTAGCAAAGCCTCTTGGAGTGGCACCACTGAACGTGGCGGAAATGGCATGAACCTTTTAGGTGTATAAGCACAGAAGCAGAAGATGGTATCACAATTACGAGCATGGACACTGAGGTGAGACCCCCGTGTCTGAGTTCCACCTCTACCACTTTGCGGCTGGATGGCTTTGGAGGAGTCATATACAGTCTGAGATCCCATTTTCTTATTAGTGAAATGGGCATCATGGTGACACTGATATGCTATGGATTTGCAACACATGCGAAGTGCTTAGAGTCAGGTGCATGCTAAACACCACATATGTGGTAGCTCTTATTGTTAGCATATTAGTGTTTGGCAGAGATCATGACAAAACTGGGCCCAGTGGCCCAGTGCATCTGCAATTACATCTAATAACAGCACTGCTTAAATGAGCATGTATAAGCAGACACCAGCCACAGGCAGCGTAGGCGCTGTCTTGCTTATTGTGCAATGAGGAATCTGATACCAAAAAAAAAGTCAGTGGTTTCTTCCCAAGCTTAGGGATATAGAAAACAGGAGAGCCAGGAGTCAAATCCACACTTGTGTAACCCGCAAAGCCCATGCTCTTAACTACATTTTAAGTACATTGTCTTCAGCTTCACTTGGGGTTCCCTCCCTGTGTTGATGACTTGAGAGAGATTTCACTTTCTCCTGATCTCCAAAACACCTGCTCTCTGCCCTTTGTTGGGTAATTCCCAGTTGCCCAAAGATGATGCCTCTTTTGGAAGCTTTCCTGGCTTCCTCAGGCTGAGTCACATGTTCCATTTCTGTGCTTATCCCTGATGTGGTCACATAAGTCAGGATAGGCTAGGCTATGCTTCAGTAACAAATAATCCCAAGACTTCAGAGGCTTAAACTATGATATTTTATCTCTTTCTCCATTCCTTGTTTATTTGGGATCACTATCCTTACTCAAGGCCCAGAGAGACACAGCAGCCTCAATCTTCAACACTCCCAGACATTGTGGCGGATGGTAGCACAGCAAGGATCACTGTAGCAGGGGATGCAGCAAACACTAGCTCATCAGATGGAATGTGTCCTCTCGACTCACATTTTATTGTCCAAAGCAAGCCACATGGCCAAACTAGACCCTGGAGGGTCAGGGAAACATAGCCTTCCTGTATAACCCTTCTATTACAGTGTCAACTGTCTTGGCCCTAAATATCTGATGAAATATCTAAATAACATGATGAGTTGTTGGCCTGCCTGTCTTCTGCACTGTGAATTCCTCTGGGCTTTGGACTTCACTTCAAAATATTTGCCCTGCATTATACCTATATCATGTAGGTGTCTATCATCTGCACATTGAACAGATGAATAAATAAAGACATGCCTAAATGAAGTTCTGACCAGAGCCCTTTCTCCATCCCAATCCCTCATTTTGCACACAGACAGCTCACTTGCATGACACCCCAGCCACACAGGCCTTCTTCCCTTCCACAAACATGTCCGGCTCATTCTCTCCCACAGGGTCTTTGCACATGCTGTTCCTTTTCTCCAAAACACTTTCCCTGAAATCCATGTATACCAGAGACACCTTCCTTAACTGCCTCATTCAAAAGAGCTCTCCAGCCATAGCCCTCCTTATCTTCATTTCCTGCCTCATTTTCTCCATAGACACAATCACTACAGTGAAGTCCTCACTTAACATCTGCAATAGGTTCTTGGAAACTGCAACTTGAAGTGAGATGATGTATGGCAGGTCCTCAAATGATGTCATTTCCTTCAATGTCACTTCATTATAATGTTAATGAGAAAAAATTGGTTTCATTAGATATTGTTTTCCTTAAAGTCACAGTTTCCAAGAACCTACTGACGATGAGTGGGGATTTGCTGTATATTAAACTATATTGTTGATTTTCTTTCTGATTCTGTGTTTGTCTTCCTTTGCCCCTCAATGTTTACCACTGTATCGCTAGAACTGGAAGTGTTTGGAATTAGTAGACATTAAACATGTATGTGTTGGATGAATGAATGAATAAGCAAATGAATAAACATAAATAAACAATGTAGTGCCCCAGCAGGAAGAGTAAACTACCAAAAAATACTCTCTACTTACTATGGAAAATTGTATCCAGAGGAAAATTAAATGTATGAATTCAAACTTCCCTGGATTTTTTTAAGATCGGCAACCCATCAAAATCAGCCCCTGATGCCCTTTTAAAATATATTATGACAAGCAAAATGATGGTGAAATAAATGTTTAATCAATGTTTATTATTGCTAGCATATTAGTTGCAGTCAAATTTATGACCCCATAAATTTGCCATGTTTATGAGGGACAGGCTGATATCATGGTACCAAGGTCTTTTGCATAGCAGGGCTCTCAGTGCATTTCTGCCATCCTCTAGCTCCTCAGGAGGGGGAAAGTGTTGCGTGATGAGAGAGGTATGAGAACACACACTCATTCTTCACTAAATGAGCCCTGATTGATAACCTGCTGCACACTAGACTATGCCAGGCTCTGCAGCGAGCATGCTGGGAGTGAGTGAATGCAAGAATGCACGCACTTGCATACGTACATTCACTCCACAAACATTTACTTTTATCTCTATCATACACAAAATAGTGTGTTTGGTGGTAAATAAAACAGAAACAGAAAAAGAAAATTTGGGTCAGACACTGGCATCACATAAGTTTCCCCACTGGTAAGCAATGACTGCAGTTGGAACCCCACGCCAACCTAAGTACAAGTTCACTACTCTTGCTCATATGGAGACTGCTCATCTCCTTGGCTTTCATCTGCTGGCTCCTCACTTCCACATTTAATCTCTTAGCAAGTCCTGGTGGACTTGCCTCCAAAATACACCCTGAATCCATCCACTTGTATCTCTCTATCTCCCGTGCCATCATCTCTCATCTAAATATCTGCAACTGTCTCATGATGGTCATCTTGTTTCTACTCTTATCCACCACCAAATAATATTTAAAATGGTAAATGAGACCCTGTCACTCTCTTCACTAAGCTCTCCAGAAATTTCTTGCTGCTCTTAGAAAAGCATACACTTTCTTTCCACAGCCCACAGACTCTTGCCAAACTTGCCAATCTCGTCCTCCTCTCTCTGCAGTCCTGGGTTAGGTATCCTCTTCCTCCCCATGAGAAAGCCTGCTTTTGTTTTACCCATTAAGAGGTGCATATGTGAGAATACTTTAAGCTGCAAATAGCAGAAAATATCATCAAGGAAAGCTGGTTATTTCACATAAAGCTTGGTCTGGTCATAAGGTCGTTCTAGAAGCAACAAGAATCCAAGTTTTTCTGCATATCTAGTTTTCCAGTCTCAAATATCGCTTTCCTCAGGCTGGCTACCTCAGAGCATAAGATAGCTGCCATGGTTCCAGGCATCACACTTTTCTCCATGGGTCTCTATCTAGACATATCCGAGACTGGGTAATTGATAAAGAAAAAGAGGTTTAATGGACTCACAGTTCCACGTGTGGCTGGGGAAGCCTCACAATCATGGCGGAAGGTGAAAGGCACATCTTACATGGCAGCAGGCAAGGAGAGAATGAGAATCAAGTGAAAAGGGGAAACTCCTGATAAAACCATTACATCTTGTGAGACTTATTCACTACCACAAGAATAGAAAGGTGGAAACTGTCCCCATGATTCAATTTCTCCCACTGGGTCCCTCCACAACACGTGGGAATTATGGAAGCTACAATTAAAGATGAGATTTGAGTGGGGACACAGCCAAACCATATCATTCTGCCCACAGCCCCTCCAAAATCTTATGTCCTCACATTTCAAAACCAGTCATACCTTTCCAACAGTCCCCCAAAGTCTTAACTCATTTCAGCATTAACTCAAAAGTCCATAATCCAAAGTCTCATCTGAGACAAGGCAAGTCCCTTCTGCCTATGAGCCTGTAAAATCAAAAGCAAGTTAGTTACTTTCTAGATACAACTGGGGTATCTTCCTAGATACAATTGTCATTGGATAAATAAACTCATTCCAGATTGGAGAAACTGGCCAAAATGAAGGGGCTAAAGGCCCTATGCAAGTCCAAACTCCAGAGAGTCAGTCAAATATTAAGGCTCCAAAATAATCTCCTTTGACTCCATGTCTCACATCCAGGTCATGCTAATACAAGAGGTGGGTTCCCATGGTTGTAGGCAGCTCAGCCCCTATGGCTTTGCAAGGTACAGCCTCCCTCCCGCTTGCTTTCATGGGCTGTCTTTGAGTGTCTGTGGCTTTTCCAAGCACATGGTGCAAAGCGTTGGTGGATCTACAATTCTAGGAACTAGAGGATGGTGGCCCTCTTCTCACAGTTCCACTGGGCAGTGCCCCAGTGGGGACTCTGTGTAGGGGCTTCAACCACACATTTCCCTTCTGGACTGCCCTAGCAGAAGTTCTCCATGAGGGCCCTGACCCTACAGCAAACTTCTGCCTGGACTTCCAGGCATATACCTTCTGAAATCTGGGCAGAAGTTCCTAATCTTAATTCTTGACTTCTGTGTACCCGCTGGCTCAACACCGTGTGGAAGCTGCTAAGGCTTGGGGCTTGCACCCTCTGAAGCCATGGCCCAAGCTGTACCTTGGCCCCTTTCAGCCATGGCCAGATCAGCTGGGATGCAATGAGCACCAAGTCCCTAGGCTGCACAGAGCAGGGAGGCCCTGGGCTCAGCCCATGAAACCATCTTTTCCTCCTATGACTCCCGGTCTGTGAAGGGAGGGGCTGCCGCAAAGGTCTCTGACATGCCCTGGAGACATTTTCCCCATTGTCTTGAAGATTAACATATGGGTCCTTATTACTTAGGCAAATTTCTGCAGCCAGCTTGAATCTCTCCTCAGAAAATGGGTTTTTCTTTTCTATTGCATAGTCAAGCTGCAAATTTTCCAAACTTTTTTGCGCTGCTTCCCTTTTAAAACTGAATGCTTTTAACACACCGAAGTCACCTCTTGAATGCTTTGCTGTTTAGAAATTTCTTCTGCCAAATACCCTAAATCATCTCCCTCAAGTTCAAAGTTCCACAGATCTCTAGGGCTGGGGCAAAATGCCACCAGCCTCTTTGCTAAAACATACCAAGAGTCACCTTCACTCCAGTTCCCAACGAGTTCCTCATTTCCATCTGAGACCACCTCAACCTAGACTTTATTGACCATATTGCTATCAGCATTTTTGGTAAAGCCATTCAGAAACTCTCTAGGAAGTTCCAAGCTTTCCCATATTTTCCTATCTTTTTCTCAGCCCTCCAAACTGTTCCAATCCCTGCCTCTTACCCAGTTCCAAAGTCATTTCCACATTTTCAGGTATCTTTACAGCAGCGCCCCACTCTACTAGTGCCAATTCACTGTATTAGTTTATTCTCATGCTGCTGATAAAGACATACCTGAGACTGGGTAATTTATAAAGAAAAAGAGGTTTAATGGACTCACAGTTCCACGTGGCTGGGGAAGCCTCACAATCATGGTGGAAGGTGAAAGGTACATCTTATATGGTGGCAAACAAGAAAAGAATAAGAATCAAGTGAAAAGCGGAAAATCTTTATTGAACCATCAGATCTCATGAGACTTATTCACCACCATGAGAATAGTATGGAGGAAACCACCCCCACAATTCAATTATCTCCCACCAGATTCCTCCCACAACATGTAGGAATTATAGGATCTACAATTCAGGATAAGATTTGGATGGGGACACAGCCAAACCACATCAATCTTGATTACCTTAGACATTAAAATGTAACACTAAGTCATGGTGAGAAAAGATTGATACTTAAACAAAACCAGGGTTCTGCCAAAATAGAAGATGAGCAGATAACTGTTTTGGAAGGCAACTAACCCACCTACCCCAACCAAGCAGCTAGGCTATAGAGAACAATGGGTGTCAGAACTGGCTCTGCCACTTACAAGCCTTGTAATATCTCGTAAGTTACTTTGCCTCTCAATGTCTCAGTTTCCTTATCTACGAAAGGAGGTTCACTATACCACCTATTTTTTAGGGTTGGTGTTAAGATTAATTTAAAATTAATTAATGTAAATTAGAGTTGTGTCTAGCACGTGGTAAATGTTAGTTGCTATGCTGTATGGGTGGCCACTCTGTTAAAAGGAAAAGACCTCACCTGGCATGGTGGCTCACACCTGTAATCCCAGCACTATGGGAAGCCAAGGTGGGAGGATCACTTGAGGCCAGGAGTTCAAGACCAGCCTGGGCAACATAGCAGGAACCCCATCTCAACAAAAAGTAAAAACATTAGCTGAGTGTGGTGGTGTGCATCTGTAGACACAGCTACTCAGGAGGCTGAGGCAGGAGTGGGAGGATCACTGGAGCCCAAAAATTCAAGACTGCGGTGAGCTATGATCCCACCACTGCACTCTAGCCTAGATGAAAGAGCAAGACCCTGGCCGGAAAAAAAAAAAAAAAAAAAAAGCCTGTTTTTAGTTTCATCATTGGAAAGAAGAAATTTGTTTTAAACTAGTTTTAGGGAAGTATACCTTCATAACAGTTCTATGAATTAGGGAATGGTAACAGCTGTTAAAAATGGAAAAACAGAAGCCTGGAGAGTTATGAAAGCAGAAATGCTGACCTCTAGCCTTTTTCTTAATTTTTGAGACAGGGTCTTGCTCTGTTGCCCACGCTGGAGTGCAGTGGTATGATTATGGTTCACTGCAGCCTCAACCTCTCAGGCTCAAGTGAGTCTTCCATCTCAGCCTCTCAAGTAACAAGGACTAAAGGCATGCACCACCACACCCAGCTAATTTTGTTTATTTTTTGTAGAGATGGGGTTTCACTATGTTGCCCAAGCTGGTCTTGAACTCCTGGGCTCAAATGATCCTCCCACCTCAGCCTCCCAGAGTGCTAGGATTATAGGTGTGAGGCACCACACCTGGCTTGACCTTGAGTCTTGGGCTTGCTCTGAATGATGTTTCTAACTCAAGAGAAGTGAGATGTGCATCCTAGGAGGGCTGAGAAGGAAGAGCCATCCCTGGCCTGACCTGGCCAGGCCATGGGAGCCAAAAACCATCCATTAGAGCTGGACCCTCCAAAGCCAGAGAAGTGAAGAAACTCTCCCAGTGGGGCAAAATGTTGAAGAAGCAGGAAACTGTGGGCAGGCTAAGGGTGCAGGAAGGACAGGCAGGCTGGAGAAGAGAATTCTCTTTGCAGACTAGAGGGAGTTGAGGCTGGACAGGCCTGTTGAGGGTTTAATGCTGGGCAGAGGGGTATAGATAGGAAAAGCAACCATCACCTACCGAGGCAGCCTGTCACCGCCAGACACCCAGCCAAGTGTCTCCCCTGTATTATTTGATCCTGTTCTCCTAATGACTCTGGCCAGCAGGAATTGTCACTCCAGTCACACAGAGGACATGGCTGAGTGACATCACCAAGGCACCCAGCTCAAATTCCAACTCAGAGCCACCTGATTCTCTGCCTGTTTGCAAAGCACTCAGGAAGCCTGGAGAGCCTCCAGCCCTCCACCATCTGCAGCAGCAGCATGAGATTCCCGGCTGACCTGTGGACTCATCAGTCATCTCCCTGAGTCATTTTAGGGGCTCTCAAATTAACTTTTGGTCAGAAGCACTCAGTGGGACTTCGCAAATGACGGCAGAAAATGATCAGCAGATGCTCTTCCTAGTAAAATGGGTGGAAACGATGTTTCCAAATATCATTCAAAGTCTCTAGAAACTATCCTAAGGATATTTGGCAAATGGAGAAACACTCATTCAAGAGAATCCACTAAATCTCCCTAAGAACAGTGAGAGTCAGTGGCATTTAAGGCATGACCTACTCCACTACTCCCTCATCCCCAACTCTGCATTACTCTACCTCTGGTGTGCACAACGAAGAAGACGAAGGCTCCCACTCCTCCCAACCTCCAGTTTAGGCTGTGGTTCTATACCAGGAGGAGCAGGTTGTTAGCATTTTTCATCTTCCCCAGCCCCATATTGAAGAAGCTCCAGGCATAGTAGTTCAAGAATACTAAGGCCCCAATGCCCCCTGCCTCAGCTAGCTCATAAGGCAGAGGTTCCACCCTAGAAAGGACAAGCCACAAAGGCCAGGCATTGCCATCTCTCCCTACTTTCCACTCGTAAGGTAAGGATGTTACTCTGTGGAAAAGCAAGAAAAACAGGTCTCCACCTCCAGCTTCAGTGCACTGGCTCATGGGTTAGGCCTGGGGAAAAATTCAGGCCACAAGAAAAAAGGGCTTCATAGCTCTGTCTGACTGAATTGACTTTATTTGAAATAGTAAATGGAGAACGCCATGCCTAAGGACATTGTCAAAAACAATGGGGATTTTGGTGGAGAGCAACAAGGAGGAAGCTGGTAGATTTGATACAAGAAAAATGGCATTGCAGCCAGAAGCTTATACAGGGAAGCAGGAAAGAGACAGACAACAACAGCCATCTGAGGTCACATACAACTCTGGGGGTAAAGAATGCTGTGTGCATGCACCAGGCTGTCCCTATTCAAGAGCAAGCAGAGCACATGTCGCCAGACCTGGAAGCATTCTACAAGCCACACAGAGACCATCAACACAGAGCAGAAGACTTACTTGAGAAAGAAATTTAAGCACAACCTCTGACCAAACACAGAGTGAACAATAAGCTACTCTGATCCAGGGGTCACTCCTAGAAAGCCAGGCTTTAGGAAAGTTAGTTACCACTGGCAGCCAGGAAGCCTGAGTACATGCCCAAGGCTGTATCCTCTCAAGAGCAACCAGAGACGGAACCTCTAAGCTACCAGACTCTGGCTAAATGTAGGGCAAAACCAGTAAAGTCCTTGAATTGTGATAGAAGCTCCAAGACACACACATAGACATTGGTAAAGGGAAAAATGTAGCTGGCTGAGGGGATGTTAGCAGAACCACTGACTAATTAGTGGCTATGCAAACCCAGAGGCAAACCCTAGGTAGCCAGGCCAAAACAAGAATAAGAAAGATCTGAGCAGGGACATCAAAGCTACACATTGTGAGGAAAATAGACTTTGCAGAATAAGTTCAGCCAAACCACTATACAAATATGTAAATGGCCAAGCAAGGATCATCAGTATCCAAGGCTGCTACAATACATTAATTAAGAACCCCGGTTTTAAACAAAAATTATGAAGCATGCAAAAAAAGAGGGACGTGTGCTCTCTACATGGGTATAGAAGTAGGCAATAGAAAATGCCCTTGAAGAGTTACAGATGGGATGGTGGAATTAGCAGATACCAAAGTAGCTGTTATGAATATGCTCAAAGAACTAAAGGAAACTATGCTTAAAGAATTAAAAATATGATAAAATTGGCTCACCCAGCAGAAATAAAAATATTTAAAGGATCCAAATTGAAATTCTAGAGTTAAAAAAATACAATAACTGGGCCAGGCGTGGTGGCTCATGCCTGTAATCCCAGCACTTTGGGAGACTAAGGTGGGCGGATCATGAGGTCAGGAGATCGAGACCATCCTGGCTAACACAGTGAAACCCTGTCTTTACTAAAAATACGAAAAATTAGCCGGGCGTGGTGGTGGGCGCCTATAGTCCCAACTACTCAGGAGGCTGAGGCAGGAGAATGGCGTGAACCCAGGAGGCGGAGCTTGCAGTGAGCCGGGATTGTGCCACTGCATTCCAGCCTGGGCGACAGAACGAGACTTCATCTCAAAAAAAAAAAAAAAAAAAATACAATAACTGAAACTTTAAAAAATTCACGAGAGGGCTCAACAACAGATTTGAGCAGACCAAAAGTCAGCAAACTTGAAGATTGATCAATGGAGATTGTGCATACTGAAGAACAGAGGAATAAAGAATGAAGAAAAAATGAATAAAGCTTCAAAGTAATGTAGGATATCACAGGTACGTCAACATATGCATAATGAGTGTAGATGAAGGAGAGGACAGAGAGTAAGGGAAAGAAATATTTGAAAAACAATGCCAAATAGTTTTCCAATTTTGATTTAAAAAACATTAATCTGCACTAGCAAGAAGCTTAATGAACTTTAAGTGGAATAAATGCAAATAAATCTACAACTATATACATCATAGTTAAAATGTTGAGACACACCCTGAAAAAAGAAATGTAAAGAAAATTTTGAAAGCAACAAGAGAAAAATAAACACTTACAAAGGAACCACAATAAGATTGGCAGCTGACTTCTCATCTGAACACTAAAGACAAGAAAGCAGTGGGAAAACATATTCAAAATGCTGAAAATCACACACACACACACACACATTAACCAAGATTCCTATATCCAGCAAAACCATCTTTCAAAAATGACGATGAAACAACAATATTCATGTATAAACAAAAACAGAGAATTTGTTGCTAGCAGATTTGTCTTACAAAAAAATACTGAAGTCCTTCAGACTGAAAGCAAGTTACATCAGAGAGTAACTTAAATCCACATAATAAGACAAAGAATGCACATAAAAGTAATTATGTAGATAATCACAAAAAATATATACTTGCATTTTTATTCTTTCTTCTTGACTGATTTAAATAGCAATTACATATTATACATATTATATAAATGGATTATATATAGATATTTTATGTAGATCTATATACAGATTATATGTATATATTATGTGTGTGTGTGCGTGTGTGTGTTTGTATACATACATAGAGTCATTCCTTATTTTCCATGAAAATTTGTTCCAGGACTTCTCAGGAATACAAAAATTCACAGATGCTCAAGTCCCTGATATAAAATGGTATACTATTTGCAGATAACCTGTGCATATCACCCTGTATACTTTAAATCATCTATAGATTACTTACAATACCTAATACAATGTAAATGCTGTGTAAATAGTTGTCATATTGTACTACTATGGAGAAAATAATAACCAAAAAGTCTGTACATCTTCAGTACAGATGCAATTTTTTCCGAATATTTTTAATCCACAGTTGGTTGAATTCACAGATACAAAGCCCACACAACATAGAGAGGGTCAACGGTGTGTGTGTAGAAACACATTATATATATATGTATTTTATGTAGATATACTTAAGGTATAGCTATGCTGAAACATACAGAAAGATAATACATTTCACAATAACAGCACAAAGGAAGCATGTAGAAACAAGATGTGTCGGGATAAGGAAATGATACCAGATGGTACCACAAAACCGCAAGAGAAATGAAGAGAACCAGAAATTGCAAATAAAAAGTCTAATATAACAATCTCTATAAATATATGACTGCTCTCTTTTCTTCTCTCAGTTCCTTTAAAAGGCAGATGATATAAAATAATCATAATTACATGTTATTGGGTTTGTAACACACAGAGGTGTAAAATATGTAATAGTGATAGCAGCAGGAGGCAGCCAAATGCCTTGACAGATAGAGGCAGATACCCAGTGAAACCCCACCTCCAAGCAGAAGACAGTTTAAAACCTGAAAGCCCAACTACAAGTTAAATTCTTGGACTGGATTGAGAGCTTGTCCTCCTGTTTCATGTGCTTTCCTCTGATTGATCCCCAATCTTAACCTATTTTACATATATCTACTCTTTCCTAATTGGTTTTCTACACTGTCATGCCCACCTTTGAGTGGTGTCTTTGCTTTAACCTTTTGCATACTCACAAATCAATCAGCATGCACTCCCCATCTGGTGCCTATAAAGACCCCAGAGTCGGTCGGTGGAGGGAGAGATGGCTTGATTTCATGAAGAGACAACCTGACTTCAGGGAAGACAACCTGCTCATCCCGTCCCCTCTCCAATTCCCCTCTCCAGCTCCCCTCTCTGCTGAGAGCTGTTTTCATGGCTCAGTGAAATGATCTGCCTTCACCAACCTTCAGCCGTCACATGACCTCATGCTTCCTGGATGCTGGACAAGAGCTCAAGATCCATGGAGTGTGGGTACCCAGAAAAGGTTGTTGCATTGGCCCTTGGCCCTTGCAGGCAGGGGATATCTGCCCCACAAGATGAGGCAAAAGGCCAACTGAGCTAACACACCACCAGCCATTGGACTGCAGACGGCAGAACTAAAAGAACACTGTAACACCCCTTCTGGGGCTTTGGGGTTACAGGAAGCCTCACCTGGGTGCTGCCATGTTCCCCTCAAGGTGACACATATGGTCTGGCCATGGGTCCTGCACTCGCTCACTCACATGCTCCATACTGCAAGGGGCTGAGGGTGGTGGGCCATGTAGATGGGGCAATGAAGAAGAAACAGGGAAACAAGCAAGCAAACAAACAAAAAAAGAAACAAAATAAAAAACAAAATGACAGATATAAATCCAACCATACCAATAATAACATTACGTAAATATATTACACAATATAATCAAAAGCCAAAAAATGTCATCCCAGATCAGTGCTATGCGGCCTACTGGAGACTCATCTTAGATGCAAAAACACAAATAGGTTAAAGGTAAAATAGGCCAGGCGTGGTGGTAATGCCTGTAATCCCAGCACTTTGGGAGGCCGAGGCGAGTGGATCACAAGGTCAGAAGATCGAGACCATCCTGGCTAACACGGTGAAATCTCATTTCTACTAAAAATACAAAAACTTAGCTGGGTGTGGTGGCATGCCCTGTAGTCTCAGCTACTTGGAAGGCTGAGGCAGGAGAATCGCTTGAACCTGGGAGGCAGAGGTTGCAGTGAGCCGAGATTGTGCCACTGCACTCCAGCCTGGGCAACAGAGCAAGACTCTGTCTCAAAAAGAAAAGAGAAAAAAGGAAAGAAAAATGAAAAGGTAAAGTAATGGAAAAGATACACCATGGAAAAAATGGAAAAAAGCCGCCAAAGAGCTGGAGTGGCTAGACCAGTGGGTACAAAAAAGACTTCAAGACAAGAATTGTTACTAGAGACAGAGGAATTATTTAATAATACTAAAAAATAATGTCAACCTACCAAGAAGATAGCACATTTACAAACATATATGCACCTTAATGAAAGCCCTAAATACATGAAGCAAAAACTGACAGTATCAGAGAAAGAATCAGACAATTCAAAAATAAAAGTTGGAGGCTTCAATAGCTCACTTTCTGTAGCAGATAATTCAAATAGCTGTAGCATGAAAAAAAATATTTAAGAAGAGATGGATATCCCAGTTACCCTGATTTGATTACATGAATGTAACAAATCGTCACATGTACTCTGAAAATATATACATTGAATATCCATCAATTTTAAAAATTAAAAGTGATGAATTTTAAAAACTAAATATATATTTTAAAAGAACAGCTAGGCAAAAGATCAACCAGGACACGTACAATCTGAATGAAGCTGTAAACCAACTAAACCTACCAAATGTAATTAGATTTAATAGACCTACATCTAAATAGAACATTCCCAGCCACCAACAGCAATAACACATTCTTCTCAAAATCACAGAAAATATTCTCTGAGAGAGACAATATACAAGGTCATAAAAAGTAAGCCTCAATAAATCTAAAAGGGTTGAAATCATACAAAGTGTTTTTCTCAAACACAATGAATGAAATTAAAAATCAATAACAAGGACATTTTGAAAAATCATAAATATGTGGAAATTTAAAAACATACTCCTAAACAATAAATGGATCAAATAAGAAACCACAGGGACATTAGAACATACTTTGAGATAAATGAAATCAAATGTACAACATCCTAAAGTTCATGAGATACAGCTAACACAGTGCTCAGAGGAAATTTATAGTTGTAAACACCTGTATTGAAAATGAAGAAAATGCTAAAATCTAACTTGGCCTCTTACCTTAAGAAGTTGGAAAAAAAAAAAAAAAAAAAAAAAAAACTAAAAAGTAAGCAGAAGAAAGAAAATAACAAAGATTGGACTGCATGTAAACTAAAGAGTAGGAAAACAACAGAGGATACCAATAAAACACAAAGTTTATTCTCTGCAAAGATTAACAAATTTATAAAAGTTTAATTTTTTTATTGGTACACAATACTTGTATACTTATTTGTGGGGTATATGTGACATTTTGTTATATGCATAGGATACTTAATGATCATGGTAATTGTGGTATTATAAAACATTTTCAGATAGACTAACCTAGAAAATGAGAGCGAAGACTTAAATAACTAACGTCAGGAATAAAAGAGGGTCTATCACTATTCAGCTTACAGAAATACAAAAGATCATACCACCACATACTATATCAAAAAATAGATAACTTAAGTGAAATGGACAAATTCTTAGAATGACACAAATTATTCATAATAGCCAAAAGATGGAGACAACCAAAACGTTCATCAACTGATATATAGATAAATAAAATGAGAGGTGAATGCATGCTACAACATTGATGACTCTTGGAAATGTTATGCTAAGTGAAGGAAGCCAATCATAAAAGACCAACATTGTATATGATTCCATTTACATGAATATCCAGAAGAGGCAGATTTAGAGACACAGAAACCAGATTAATGGTTGCTTAGGGCTAGAGGAAAGGTGGGGTAGGAGTGGCGTGGGGATTGATTGCTAATGGGCATGGGGTATCATTTAGGGGAGATGAAAACGTTCTAAATTTTGATTATCATGATGGTTACACAAATCTGTGAATATACTAATAAACATTGAATCATTCACTTTAAGTCGGTGAATTATATGTGAATCATATCTTAATAAAATGTTTTTTTAATTAAAAAAATGTATCAGAAGACTTAATTGTTACCAAAACACCAGGGGTTTGGTCTAGGTCCTGCTGCTCACTGCACAGAAAACCAGTCACTGAAACAACGAATATTGCCCCAGAGGAAGGTACTGCAGCCAAGGAGATGGGAGATCAGTGTCAAATCCATCTCCCTGACCCACTAAAACTAGGCATTCATATAACAGGGAAGAATTGTAACTGTGTGTGGGAAAACAGGAATTAGGGAGGATTAAGGAAGACAAGCTGGTCAACAGGAAGCAGGTGGTCACTTAGACAATCATGATGGGTGCGGGGTCTGACAACTCATTGTGAAGATGCAGTGGTCTCTTAAGTTTCAGTTCCTTGATTCTATCTGGGAGTCCTGATAGTCGGTTTCCTGAGAAAGGAACTCAGACAAGACAAATGCAACTTTCTAAGATTCCAAGACTGGGAGGATCACTTTCTATGTTCATTCATCAGAAACCATGAGGCTGGGCACGGTGGTTCACGCCTGTAATCCCAGTACTTTGGGAGGCTGAGGCCGTTGGATCACCTGAGGTCAGGAGTTCAAGACCAACCTGGTCAACATGGTGAAACACCGTCTCTACTAAACATACAAAAATTAACCAGCATGGTGTCGGGCACCTGTAATCCCAGCTACTTGGGAGGCTGAGGTGGGAGAATCGCTCGAACCTGGGAGGCGGAGGCTGCAGTGAGCCATGATTGTGCCACTGCACTCCAGCCTTGGCAACAGAATGAGACCTCATCTCAAAAAAGAAAGAAAGGGAGGAAGGAAGGAAGGAAGGAAGGAAGGAAGGAAGGAAGGAAGGAAGGAAGGAAGGAAGGAAGGAAGGAAGGAAGGAAGGAAGGAAGGAAGGAAGGAAGGAAGGAAGGAAGGAAGGAAGGAAGGCCGGCCATGAATAGCAGTTCTATGGAACAATTGGGTAGGTTTCATAATCCTAGGCCCAGTAAAGTCCCTGGTGGCTTGAAGGTAGGAATCTTGGTCCTCTGCCCTCTGTAACAAAGTCCTTGCTGATTAAGATAAAAAGAAGGAGTGGAAAGAGCAAGAATCTTGTATTTGGAGCACAGAAACATGAGTCCTCCTTTCATGGTTGAGTAATCTCGCACTAGCCTCAGTTTCCTCACCTGTAAAAGGGAATGATGGCATCTACATTGCTAGATTGTTGGAACAATTGCTGGCTGCATATAAAATGCCTTCTGCCTTGTATAGCACAGAGCACACCCTTAATAGATAATCAGTGTTGTAATGATCAATGCAGTCAAAGTATTGTGAAGATTAAAGGAAGGTGCTAAGGATTTGTTTTCAGCTCCTGAAAACCAATACAGTGCTTAAGATATGTTTTCTAAATGAATGAATAAATGACTACCATACCATTCTGTGTGGCATGATTGCTCCTGAAAACAGATCTGATGTGTCAAAATGCTGAACAGCATGAGGAATAACTCCTGAAATAGAAACCCTAGAGAAATGGACTTTTTAAGTTTTTTTTTTCTTATAAAAATGAACTATGAAGAAGACAGATGGGGAAAAAAATGTCCAGCCTCAACTTCAAACATAAATTAGGTGTGACAATAAGGTCATTGTGCAGTCATGAATATTTAGGGGAATAATGCCAGAGGAACAGATAGACCTAAGCTGATAAGCCCTGCCCAGTGGCCTTGGCACTGGGAGAGTGGGAGGGTGGGAAGGTAATCTTGGGGCTGCCGTGCCCCAAGGCAAAGTGATGCCTAAATTTCTGTTTTGTAAATGTGAAAAACCAAAGCCAAATGGGATCAATGGTCCTGTTTTGGAGGAAGAGGATATATTTATTTGGCATCCACCCTGTGAAGCCCTGGAAATGGGTTATCTTATTTAATTGACACAACAAGCCTGTGAAGTTGATATTATTACTGCCATTTTCCAGATGAGATAACTGTGTTTACAAGGGGAATGTGCCATACCTTAGAATATGTATCCAGTTGTGCCAGGATTAACGCTTCTAGGGCTTTACAATTCATTTGTTCCTCACAATGACACTGTGAAGTGGGGATCACTATTTTCATCACCATGTTCAGCACCATGAACAGAAGGTGAGGTTACTTGCCCAAGGTCACTCTGATACCCACCTGACCCCAGCTGTCTGGCTCTAGAGTCCCTATTCTTAAGCACAATACTATGTAGACTCTAGTTAGCAGCAAATCAGGATTCCAGCTCATGTCTATTTCCTTTGCTCTGCTCCACCACGCTCCCTTCTCGTAGGAAACAATGTAGCTATTAGAAGTGTTGGGTGGTGGCTCATGCCTGCAATCTCAGCACTTTGGGAGGCAGAGGCAGGAGAATTGCTTGAGCTCAAGAGTTCAAGACCAGCCTGGGAAACAGTGATATAACATCTCTAATAAAGAAAAGAAGAAGAAGAAATGTCACCTCTGGAAAAAAAAAAAAAAATTTGACCAGAATTGGAAAATCTTAAATTCCTACAAGGGTGGATCTAAGGGAAGCCAGTCAGGTGAGCCAGAGAAGTCAGAAGTTGGGGCCAGCTGGGCCAGTTGTACCCCATGCAAAGGGGGAAGCCACCAAAAGCTGTCATAAACCACCTGTTGTCATAAGAAACTGAGGACCCAGTATCGCTAGATTTTAATGTGGATTCTTCCACATTGTAAAATACTGAATCATCAATCGAGTGCATCTACACAAAATTTGGAAAGATGGAAAATGACTGTGTACCATCAAGTCAAGAGAGTGGTCCCTAGATGAGAGTGGAGACAGAAGGGAGCAGGAAGTGCTGCTCCTGCCCTTTTCCGTGATCTGTGCTAGCTATGCCGTTGTGCTCACACTGTGCTAATTTATCAAGCTGTGTGCTTGGAATATGGCACTTTTCTGTAGGCATATTATACTTAAAGTTTTTTGGTTGGGTGTGGTGGCTCATGCCTGTAATCCTAACACTTTGGGAGGCCAAGGCAAGCAGATTATTTGAGCCCAGGAGCTGGAGACCAGCCTGGGCAACATGGTGAAACCCAGTCTCTGCAAAAGCATAAAAAAGTAGCCAGGAATGGTGGCACATGCTTGTGATCCCTCAGGAGGCTGAGGTGGGAGGATCATCTGGGCCAAGGGAGGTCGAGGCTGCAGTGAGCTGTGATTGTGCCACTGCACTCCAGCCTGGGTGACAGAGCAAGACCTTGTCTCAAAATAATCAAATAAATAAATAAATATATAAATACATGAGAAAAGAGAACTTTTTCTACCTCCCACCAATCCCTGCCCTCTCCCACCCCATCGGGGAAGATGGAGAAGAAGGTTTGGGATTATATGCAAGACTCCATCTCAGACAAAAAAAAAAAAAAAATGTTTTTTGTTGTTTTTTTTGTTTTGTTTTGTTTTGTTTTTTATCTTGGAACTCAAAATAACTCTCTAAGTCAAACACAACTCAGGACATGGATTTGCTAGTATAAGTTACTTCTGTTAAACCTTTTGGGAATCATTTTTCTGAATCAGCTTTTCTGTGCTGAATCACGTCATGAGTTACATTCAGGGGCAGAGATACAACATCACAGGACACACCCTATGATTCGATACTATTAGGAACCTTACAACCCAGAGAGCTTCTTGACAATGCAAGGGAGAGTTGCTTCTGGCAGTGGTGAGCTCCCCTTCCCTGTGGGCCTGAGGGATAGGCAACTCATTCTCAGGCATTCTGCCATCTTTCCATTCATTCAACAAATACATACTTAGCACCTCCTTCATTTCAGATGTGTATCCAGCACTGGAAATTCAGTGAACAAATCCACTGAGATCCCATTTAAAGACCCTGTCCACCATCAGGGAAGGAAGACATTGAGCAAGTTGAGCGGAGAGGAGAATGGTAAGAAAAGATGAAGGAGTCATTGAACAAAAAGGGCTTGCTGTCTGACGCACTAGAAACCAACACTAAGACACTACGTTTTGGAAAAAAGAAAGGCTTGATATTGAAAGTCGACTCCCAAGGAGACAGAAATCAAGCTCAACTCTGTCTCCCCATGCTGGTTTTAAGGTAGTATTTTTATCAGAGAAGATTAAGTGGGTGGATTCTGAGATTAGTAGGTGATTGGTGGAAGGAAAGGGGAGGTCTGGAAAGTACTCGGGCATGCACAGTTATCTCTGCATGCTCTCTCATGGTTCACGTATGCAAATTTGGGAGGAGTTAGTCTGAAAGGTGGTGGAAGTTCAGGCTGTGATGTTAGCAAGCTGGTACTGTGCAGACTCTAGTTGGCCGTTTTGTTCTAATCAACTTTAGCTAATTCTTTTATCTCATAAGTGGAGGGAGTTTTTGTGTTTCAGCAAGTTCTTTCTTTTCTCATCTGCCATTCTGCAAATTCAAGGATTTCTGTTCATCATCGGTTTCAACTCTTTGGAACACAGTTTCAAGCATGTACCCAGCATTGGAGATTCCATGATGACCAAAACCATTAAGATCCCACTGAAAGGCCTTGAAACCTATCAGGGAAGGAAGGAGGGAAGGAAGGGAGGAATGGGAAAGGAAAGGAAGGGAAGGGAAGGGGGGAAGGAGGGAGGGAGGGAGGGACGAAGGAAGGAAGGAAGGAGAAGGGAAGGAAGGAAAGGAAAGGGAAGGAAGGAAAAGGAAAGGAAGGAAGGAAAGGGAAGGGAAGGAAGGAAAGGGAAGGCAAGGGAAGGAAGGAAGGAAGGGAAGAGAAGGAAGGAAAGAAAGGGAGTGAGGGAGGGAAGGAAGGAAGGAAAGAAGGAAAGAAGGAAGGAAGGGGAAGGAAGGAAGGGAGGAAGGGGAAAGAAGGAAAGGAAGGAAGGAAGGAAGGAAAAGGAAAGGAAGGAAGGAAAGGGAAGGAAGGAAGGAAAGGGAAGGGAAGGAAGGAAGGAAAAGGAAAGGAAAGGGAAAGGAAGGGAAGGTAAGAAGGAAGGAAGGGAAAGGAAAGGAGAGGGAAAGGAAGGAAATGATGGAACAAAGGAAGGAAAGAAGGAAGGAAGAAAGGAAGGAAAGAAGGAAGGAAGGAAGGAAAGGGAAGGAAGGGTGAGTGTTCAGTGGAGAGGAGAATGATGAGGGCAGTCAGGGGACTCCGCTTTCATCTCCTAGGGGCCTGTTTTAGTCTAGGTGCAGTGAAAGTAGTCCATGAGTGGGGATGTTTCAGCTGAGACAGGAATGAGGATATGAATTAGCCAGACAATGGGAGTCGGCATTGTTGGTGGGGAGGGAGGCAGAGGTAAATTGAGGAAAGGATGAAAGTTCAAGCAAGCTGAAATGCAGACAATGCAGAGGGCAGTTGTGGTCCTAGAATCCTGTTACACTTTTATTTCCAGGATTCAAGGAATGGAAAATTCTATGATCCCATAATTTCAAGCATCTATGATTCAACAGCTCTCTATTATTAAGATTCTCTGAATTTAATTTTCCCAGAGTTGACGAATACATCTTTCTAAGCCCCTGACTTTTAGGTGCAATGAATCTGCATCTGCCTTCGATGATTCCTTTGCTAGTGTAGACAGGGTTAAAGAGAAATATTTGGAAAAAAAAAAAAAAAAGCCCATACACATTTGTTCTGCAATCTGCCTCCCAATTAGACTCTGTTCTTCTCTGCTCTGGGAAAAGAGACAAAAGAAAATACAGACAGGGGCCCTGCTTATACTAATGAGTGATCTCCATGGGCAGAGTTAATGCCAAGCCCCGTTCAGCCGCCAGGCCATCCCCAGCACAGGGTGAGCGCACAGACTAATTTATGTGGAATAAAAACACATTTTTACATGGTGCCCTGACACCAAGACAGGCGTTTCCTCCCCACAAAACAAGCCCAATTATCATGGCATGCTCTGTGGCCTCTGCTGCTCTGTGAAAAGAGTTGCAAATTCTTTTAACCCTTTGTACCACAGAGAACAGGAACAAAGGGAAGCTGGAAGTCGATTCTAGACATGTGCACCATGCAGCCTCACACTAAGAGCTCAAGTGTTGGACCCCAAGAAATTGCTCAGCCATTTGGTGCCTCAGTGTCTCCCCCAGATACAGGGCTGTGGTGCCAATTATATAAGTTAATGCAGGTGAAACTCTAAGAACAGTCCCTGACATATAGCATATGCTCAATAAAACTTAACTATTAGCTGTTTGTATTAAATAGAAGCCAGAAAATGCCATGCAATACATGCCATATTAAGGGATGGGTTAAACAGAGATCGGCCTTGCTGGTGTGTGGAGAATCCACTGGGCAGGACAAGAAGCATGAAAGGGCACGGGGTGCTGAGGAAATGGCAACTTGTTTACTACACAAGAACCTAAGGTCCATGGAGCCTTTAGTAGAGCAAAGAATAGCAGGAGAGGAAAAATGGAAATGTGGGTTACGGATGCCTTGGTCAGTCCAGGCTGCTGTAACAGAGTACCGTAGACCGGGTGGCTTATAGATAACAGAAATTTATTTCTCACACTTCTGGAGGCTGGAAGTCCCAGGTCGGATGCTTGCATGGTCAAGCTCTGGGAAGGGCTCTCTTTGAGGCTGTAGATGGCCTGCTTCTCACTGTGTCATCACATGGTAGAAAGAAGGTGAGAAGGCTCCCTACAGTCCCGTTTTTGTTTGTTCGTTTGTTTGAGACAGAGTCTCGCTCTGTTGCCAGGCTGGATGGAGTGCACTGTCGCGATCTCGGCCCACTGCAACCTCCGCCTCCCGGGTTCAAGAGATTCTCCTGGCTCAGCCTCCCGAGTAGCTGGGACTACAGGCATGTACCACCATCCCCAGCTAATTTTTGTATTTTTAGTAGAGACAGGTTTCACCATTTTGGCCAGGATGGTCTCTATCTCCTGACCTCGTGATCCGCCCACCTTGTCCTCCCAAAGTGCTGGGATTACAGGCATGAGCCACCGCGCTTGGCCCCTCTAGGGTCCTCTTTATAAAGACACTAATCTTATTCATGAGGCTCCACCCTCATGACCTAATCACCTCCCAAACACCCCACCTCCCAATCCCATCGCCTTGGGGATAAGGATTTCAACATATGAATTCGGGGGTGGGGATACACAAACATTTAGTCCATTACACGGGAGATCACTAAAGGTTTTGAGATCAAAATGATTCTTTAATTATACTTTTCTCCCAAGTACCAGAAACACAACTCAAACTGGCTTAAGCAAAATAAATAGGCTCATGGAATTGGAATTTGCTGCAGTAAAGCTGGCTCTAGGCTAGATTAGACTAGATTAGCTCTAGATTAGCTGAACTAGATTCGGATGCTTCCATGATTTCTTCAGGGCACCACTCCCTCCATCTCCGAACTCTGCGTTTCTCAATGTTGGTTTCATTCAGCAGCAAGAGCTCCCCAACTGGTGACAGAGACAGCCATCCACAGCTCCAGGGTGACAAACTATCAGTGAAGCCACCCTGGGGGAAAGAATATTCCAGGCCTGAACTTCTTTGGCTTGGCTCTGAACCAATCAGTGCTCCAGAGAATGGATGATGTGATCTCTGACTGGTAAGGCCTGGTCATGTGTTGTGTGCGTGTTACTGGAGATGGGGGATGCATCTTGGCTAGAGATTAAGAAAGGGATAATTTTTCACATACAAGGGATGTGTGTGTGTGCATGTGTGTGTGTGTGTGTGTGCTCTGTCACCCAGGCTGGAGTGCAATGGCATGATCTCAGCTCACTGCAATCTCTGCCACCTGGGTTCAAGCAATCCTCCTGCCTCAGCCTCCTGAGTAGCTGGGCTTACAGGCATGCACCACCACACCCAGTTATTTTTTTGTAATTTTAGTAGAGACGGGATTTTGCCATGTTGGCCAGGCTGGTCTTGAACTCCTGACGTCAGGTGATCTGCCTGCCTCAGCCTCCCAAAGTGCTAGGATTACAGACACAAGCCACTTAGCCTGGCCTGTGTGTGGTTTTATATAATTTTGTTGTGGTTGTGTTATTTTACCAGAAGAAGGATGATGGATTCTAGGAGGCAAAAATATCATATGTTCACAGTGTATATGTGTAGGTTTTTATTTGTGCTTTTGAAAGTAGTGTGGATTTGTATGAACAACAACAAAAAAGACCACAGCAGAGACAGCAAGTGTGGAATTGTTACTGGACCAAACCGAGGGTCCGGCTGCTCTTTCTTCCAGACCAATAATGAGATGCAGATGTACTGGGGAGAAGGAGAGTTTTATTTCTGTAATTGGTTACAGGGAGAAGGCCTGGAAAATATTGCCAGACCAACTCAAAATTACAAAGTTTTACAGAGCTTGTATACCCTCTAAGCCGTATGTCTCCGTGTAAGCGTGCCTTTATCTAAAGACATAGTGATTAACTTCTTCTAATCTGTAACTAAGGTCTGAGTCCTGAAGACCTTCCTTTGGAGCTTCAGTAAATTGTCTTAATTCAAATGGGTTCAGGTACTGGGGTGATTACCCCTATCTTGTCTCCTGCTAAATCATGAAGGTTTGGGGAGTTCCTTCAGATCCCCAATAAACTTGTTTGTGGAGGCCTGGGGAGTTTCTTCAGACCCTGAAGAAAACTTGTTTAATCCTAAGTGGGTCCTGTTAAGAATTCCTTCATTATCTTATCATGCTTTAAGGCCCAAGAAAGGCCTAGGCAAAACTCTTGGTGGGCTCTTGTTACATTCCAGCCTTTGTATAAGGGTAGTGGCTGTTTCAGCTTTTAACACTTAACCACTCAGTCAGTGCTGGAAGTTGTTATGGAGGCCTGCCTGTTCAGCCGTCAGGGAGACCTGGCCTGCCACAGTTTTATGTTATTTGTTGTGGTTGTGTTATTTTACCAGAAGGAAGATGGATGCTAGCAGGCAAAAATATCATATGTTCACAGTATATATGTGTAGGTTTTTATTTGTGCTTTTGAAAATAATGTGAATTTGTATAGAAAAAAAAAAAGACTAGAGCAGGGATGGCAAATGTGTAATGACCTCGTCATCACTACACTTCTGATACTCACGGCAGGCCTGGCTCATTCGTTGCCAATCCACCCCAGTTCTCTTCCCTATTGATTCAGCGACCTTGCTATCAGTCAATTTCAGGAGAAACTATTTGCCACCTCTGGACAGCGGAAAGGGATCTAATATTATTTCCTCTTTCTTGGGTGCTATACATCCGATATATTTCAACCAGAAGGTGATAGCTGAAGAGAAGATGGGACTGACCATCTTTCTCATCACGTTGGGAAAGAAAAGGAAGGAATGTGTCCAATGTTACAATTGCTGGAGCATCCCAAACGCAAGCCGAAAGCACCTTCCCCTAGCAGCAACGGCCTGGGAATCAGAGTGCTGGGTGTCCAAATCCTATGTTTCCTGCAGACTAACTCTGTGGCCTTTGGCCAATGACTTCACCTCTGTAGAAGTGTTTTTTTTTTCATCTGTAAAATGGAAATAGCAGCAAATCCCTTCAGGGTCATTGTGAAGATGGAAGAGATGATGCAGGCAAAGCATTTGGCCAGACACATACTTAGCGCGCAAAAAGCAAAGGCTATCTTTGAAGCCATCATTAATATGCCTTCCTGCAGTTTTCCAGCTTCCAGGCTCTTACTGGTTTTTTTTCTTTTTTTTTGCATTTGTTGTTTCTTTAAATTCAGTTGAGGAAGTGAGAAAATTAAGATAACCAAGTGGTTTCATGACAACGTTATGTAAAACCATCTCCCCGCGGATCCTTCTCGCTAAATAGAGAACAGAATTTGAATTTCCAAAAGTAACTCAGTAAACTCTCTGATCATTGGGGAATGTGGAGCCTGGTTAATCAAATACAGAGAAATCAGAGTTAATCAAATAAGGAGTTACTGTGTTGCCCATGTTGGAATTACCCTTGCTAAAATAATTAGGATGTGGTAGAAACACAACTAAAAACATCTCAGGGACTCCGCATCGCCCAGAAGATCACACAGCTCAGAATGTGGCCCCAGACTCTAGTTGTGGTCCCACTGGGGACCCACACAGCCTCCTCTCATGACCACATTCCTGGGCCCCAGGCACACACCTGGCATTTCTGTGGTTTTCCATGCGTTGTGCCGGTCTCCCTCTTAGAGGGCTTTCATCACATCACAGGGCCTTTCCACGCCACGGTCTCTTCATCTATAAACAGGCACAATGGTACTTCCTTACCGGAAGCTTGGGAGACTCATGAGGGGCCGTGTGTGTCCATGTGCCTTGAGGAAGGCCTGCTGGGCTGTAGGTGCCCAGAAAGCCTTAGCTAAGCCTAGATGTGAAGGTCTGGAAATCCCTGTCATTCAACAGCAATCCCCAAAGAGCAATGACCTCAGGTTCAGGTAGGGCTTAGAAGGCCTTTGCAATTATAGAAGAAAACCACAGGAATCCTATTTCATTCAAGACCCTTCTCTGGACTTCCCTACTGACAATTCCAGGCTACTTAGGTTATAAAAGATAAACCCAGCCTGGAGCGGTGGCTCATGCCTGTAATCCCAGCACTTTGGGAGGTCGAGGTGGGTGGATCACAAGGTCAGGAGTTTGAGACCAGCTTGGCCAACATAGTGAAACCTCATCTCTACTAAAAATACAAAAATTAGCCAGGCATGGTGGCGCATACCTGTAGTCCCAGCTACTGAGGAGGCTGAGGCAGGAGAATCACTTAAACCCTGGAGGCAGAGATTGCAGTGAGCCAAGACGGCACCACTGCACTCCAGCCTGGGCAACAGAGGGAGACTCCATCTCAAAAGACAAAAAAAAGTAAAAGAGATAAATCCAGGCCAGGCACAGCGGCTTACTTGTGTAATCTTAGCACATCGGGAGACCAAGGTGGGTGGATCACTTGAAGTCAGGAGTTCACGATCAGCCTGGCCAACATAATGAAACTCTGTCTCTGCTAAAAATGCAAAAATTAGCCGGGCATGGTGGTGCACAACTGTAGTCCTAGCTACTTAGGAGGCTGAGGCAGGAGAATTGCTTGAACCCAGGAGGCATAGGTTGCAGTGAGTCGAGATGGTGCCACGGCACTCCAGCCTGAGCGACAGAGCAAAACTCTGTCTCAAAAAAAAAAAAAATCCTGATCATTGTAACTTAGGCAACTTTATTATTCATAAGAAGTAAAGAAACTAATCTCTCAAGCATCTCATCAAGGAATACCTTTGAATGCAGGACTTCATAAAAGCAGTAGTAAAGATTATAATGACATCTGTTGAGAACTCCTCATGTGTTAGGCACTGTTCTAAGTATCTTTCATGTATTCACTCATTTAATCCTCCCACCCTATTTTATAGAGAAGGAAATGGAGGCACAGAGAGGTTAAGCAACTTTCCCAAGGTCACACAGCTAGTAAGTGGCAGAACTTAGGAACCTAACCCCTCTATAGCAGATGATAAAATCCGCCCTCACCCACATTCTGCAGAAGTGAGACATTTTGATTCTCTTCTTTTCCCAGTCAATAATGTCTCTTAAGCCAAGTATCAAACTTTTTTGTTCATAGTACATAAAATACTAACAAATGCTCTACAAATCAGCACCTTCCTTTATCATATGCAATGTGCTTCGATATTTTCCGTAATATTCCATTTTATTTTGTATTATTTTAAAATGCTGGTTGCCATTCTGCTACATTGATTTTAAGGTGGACTAATCACTCATGCTGCACAGTTTGAAAAACATCATACTAGAATCTACGTTACTTAAAAAGGGTCAGATTCAGTCACCACTGGAAAGCTAGTGCCCAGCGTGATGCATGGCTCATAGAAGACCCTCTGGCCATGTTTATCCAATGGAATGTTTAAACATGAATGCCCAGAGCAGAGATCTCTGACTAATGGCCGAGAATTGAAGTCTAACCCATACAATTGTTTTATTTCGCCTGCATAGAACTTACATTTTTGTTCAAAGATTGCTAAACATCTCGAAAGCAGATTCAGGAAGAGTAAGTTCTGCTGATTTATTGTACAACAAGATGACTATAGTTAATAATAATGTATTGTATATTTCAAAGGAGCTAAAAGAGAGGATTTTAAATATTCTTACCACAAAGAAATGATAAGTATTGGAGGTGATGGGCATGATAGACTGATTTGATCGTTCCACAATGTATACGTGGATCAAAACGTCACATCACACCCCGTAAATATATACAGTTATTATTTTTCAATAAAAGTAAAACAAAACTTTAACAAAGAGACCAAAAATTCAAAGTCAAACTAGAAGTAGGAGATTTTAAAAAGTACCCAGATCTCCAGCTTCTGAAATAATCAGATTTGGCAAATCGGGGGGACCGCTGGGTGAAGAGGAGTTTTGGCTGTCTCTGTAAGCAGAGTCCCGTGCTCTGCCTTCCCCATCCTCCATCCCCTCACCCGGCCTCTATTCCATCTGACTTCAGACTTTTACCCCACTTTACTTTACCCTAGCTAATGTTATTCACTTGTCCCCTACCTGGGCCCTGTTAGTATCATGATTTGGGTCTGGCCGAGGACCTTAATATTAAAAATGAAATAGGAAAAGTCTGTAAGCAAACAGTGACATTTACCACTCTCCGCCATCCTCTGTTCCCTGCTACGATTCCAACAGTGACCTTAAGGCGTGATCGATTGAATGCCTAGAGACGTTTAAATTTGGATTTCCTTTTGTTCCCTCTGCTCGTCTCACCAGACAGTTGTCTTAAGACATCTCTGCCAATGCCCCATATCTATCTTGCCTAGAGCCTTTCCAGGAACCCACATTCCCTTCTGGGAATCTTTAGGAGCTGGGTACCCACCGGTATCTGGAGATTCTGTTTGCTGTGACTTGCCGTGAAGATGGTGGCTTTAGACAGGATGGGTTGTTTGGGAGCACCAGCCCTGAAGCCAGACTGCCACTTGCTAGGTATGGGACATTGGAGCAAGTCTTTTAGCTTCTGTGTGTCCCTGCATCCTCACCAGATAATGGAAATAATAGTAGCATATATATATCAACGCAGGGTTTGGGAAAGATTAAATACGATAATTCACGTAAAGTGCTTTACCACGCTGCCCAATAAATATCAGTAGTTATGACATGCTGCGAGCACTGGGGCATTTTGTCAGGCTGGCTGTGCATGGGAATGGTGGTGTGGGGTTCCCTGGGCACAGGAAGGTCTGTCAGAAACTGTCACCAGCTCACGTTGAGGCTGAAGGGGAAGGGCCTGGTTGTGTTTCAAGCTTATCCTTTGTGTTCCTCATTCCCCAGGGCCCTCTGGTAACCATGGCAACGCAGCTTACAGGTTGCCAAGTTCAAAACAATGTTTCTAAGCAAGAAGTTTTGCTGACATCACCCATCTTGATGAGAAGGGAATGGAGGCTCGTGGGTCCACACTGCCATCAGGGCCAGCCTGAAGAACAGAGAGCCTCTGTTAGGACTCTTTTTACGTGTCTACCTAAGTAATGATGTCCAGGCAAAAACAAACAAGACAAACAAACGACAAACCCCAGGCCATTGTTATGAAACAGCTGACATGGTCATCCCGAGCCCCGCTTACAGTGTAGTAAACTGAACCTAAGCTTTGGGGTCTAATGAACTAAGAGCCTTTTTTTTTTTTTTTAAGACAGAACCTCGTTCTGTCGCCCAGGCTGGTGTGCCGTGGCATGATCTCGTCTCTCTGCAACCTCCATCTCCTGGGTCCAAATGATTCTCCTCCCTCAGCCTCCCGAGTAGCTGGAATTACAGGCACACACCACCATGCCTAGCTAATTGTTGTATTTTTAGTAGAGATGGAGTTTCACCATGTTGGCCAGGCTGGTCTCAAACTCCTGACCTTGTGATCCGCCTGCCTCAGCCTCCCAAAGTGCTGGGATTACAGGCGTTAGCCACTATGCCTGGCCCAATACTTCTTGAAGATGAAAGAACAATTATCACAGAGCTGGTTACTTGCTCCTCACCCACCCTGAGTAATTTTCTTGTGTTTAGTTTGCTTATCTGTGTCTTGTATATCTTTTCATGACAAACTTGTATACCTTGTCCAATAAAACACCTCAAAATACAATCTGAATGTTAACACTAACATAACATCAATATTAACACCCATTTACTAAGGTTCAGGTCAAATTCCACTGCCATCATAGGCTTTCTTGGATATATCTGGCTCACACAGAATTTCCTTTTCCTTTTATCCTCTCTTCAGAGCCTACATGGTTCTTTGTACATCACTGAAGACATTTACTGTGTCCTAATTTATGGGTCAGTTTGTACCTACTCCCTTCTTAAGCAGACATCCCTAGGGGGTAGAGGTGACCTTGTGTAGTCTCTGGGAGCACCAGCAAATGAATGGATGGGAGAATGAATGGATGGATGATGATGAATGAATGATCGAATGAGTGAGTAAATGAAGGAATGAATGGGTGACTGAGTAAATGAATAAGTGGATAAATGAATGGATAAGTAGGGGAATAAATGAGTGAGTGGATGAATGTGTGAATGGATAAATGAGTGAATGAATGATTGAGTGAATGAATGGATGATTGAGTGAGTGAGTGAGTGAATGGATGAATGCGTGAAGGAATGGGTAAATGAGTGAATGAATTGAGTGAATGAATGGATGATTGAATGATTGAGTGACTGAGTGAATGAGTGGATGAATGCATGAATGAATGGATAACTGAGTGAATGAATTGAGTGAATGAATGGATGATTGAATGATTGAGTGAGTGGATGAATGCATGAATGAATGGATAAATGAGTGGATGAATGATTGAGTGAATGAATGGATGACTGAGTGAATGAGTGAATTCATGAATGGATGAATGAGTGAGTGGTTGAATTAGTGAGTAAATGAATGGATGGATGACTGAGTGAATGAATGAATTCATTCTTCACTCTTTAAAATTCTGGCATGATGCCTTCATTGTTGGAGTGCTTTCTGGACTCCTTTCCCCTTCTCTCAACCCTTTCACACATCCCCAGATGATTTTCTCATGAATGCCCTCTGCCCTCCTGCTTCACTCTCCTGCTGTCTGAGACAGAAGCCAGGGAGCCCAGCAGGAGCACAGTGCACACAGCCCTGGCTCCAAACGTCTAGGCGGGGAAACAACCACCAATCCCCAGGAAGCAGGAAAAGCCTTTCCAGGGTGGGAACACCATTGCCACTCTTTGGTACAACACTCAGTGTGAATCCTGGAGGCAGAACAGGGCAAAATAAGGTGATGTGAATGCAGAGATACGTCAGTCTCTCTATTCACATTCCCCAAAAGTTTACATTTATGACAGTTTCTTTAAATGCAACCTCATAGTAGTATGTTGTTGTTAAAAACTCCCATCATCTTTGCAGCAGTATTCACAATACCCAAGTTATGGAATCAACCTAAGTGTCCACCAGTGGATGAACATGTAAAGAAAATGTGGTATATATACACAATGGAATACTATTCAGCCTTGAAAAAGGAAGAAATTCTGTCATTTGCAACATCATGGATGGAATTGGAGAATATTATGCTAAGTGAAATAAGCCATACACAGAAATACAAATACTACATGTCCTTACTTATATGTGGAATCTAAAACAATTGAACTCATAGAAGCAGAGGGTAGAAGGCTGGTTACCAGAGGCTGGGGTTGGGGATAATGGAGAAATGATAGCCAAAGGGTGCAAAGACTCAGTTCAATAGGAAGAGTAAGTTTGACTTTTTAGATCAACAGCACACTGTGCTGAATATTGCTAATAACTGAGTCCTGTACATTTCAGTATCACTAAGAAAGGAAATTTCTAATGTTCTCATTCCCAAAACATTAAAAATTGGGGTGGTAGATATGTTAATTAGCTTAATTTAATCATTCCACATTATATTTAAGCATCATAACACCACTCTATACCCCATAAATATGTACAACTATAATTTATCAATATACAATAAAAGTAAAAAATAAATGTGTAAACTGATGAACAACAAAGGTTCCCAACCTTTGCAGCATTAGGATCATTTGGAGAGTTTCATAAAAAACACTAATGCTCGGGCCCCACCCAATAGATTCTGATTAAATTAGCTCCTGGTAAGACTGGGCATTGGTATTTTTTCGAGACAGAGTCTCGCTCTGTTACCAGACTGGAGTGCAGTGGTGCAATCTCAACTCATTGCAACCTCCGCCTCCTGGGTTCAAGTGATTCTCCTGCCTCAGCCTCCCAAGTAGCTGGGACTACAGGTGCGTGCCACCACATTCCACCCAACTAATTTTTGTATTTTTAGTAGAGACAGGGTTTCACCATGTTGGCCAGGATGGTCTCAATCTCTTGACCTCATGATCGGCCCACCTTGGCCTCCGAAAGTGCTGGGATTACAAGCATGAGCCACCGTGCCCAGCTGTATTGGTATTTTATTTTTTTTAAGCTCCTCAAATTATTCCAAAGTGCAACCAGGGATGCAAACCATTCTATTATGGAAAGCGATATCAGAGCAAGGCTTTGCGACACAAAGAAAGGCAGTTACAAGGTGGCTGAGATATTGTCAGGCCCCAAATCCTCCATCACAACCATCCTTTGTAGCTCCATCCTCTATGGCTTGAAGAAACCACGCTCCTACGTGACTAGCTGGATTCCCTATTATTTACGAGTTCCAAGAGAACAAAACTGAGCGCTGTTCATCTTTCTGTTTGCAGGATGTAGTATCAGTCCTAACATGTTAAAGGGTCGTAAAATGGAATAAAATAGAAAGATTCGTTATCAGTGCTGTCCACCAAATTATGCCTGGCCTCCAGCCTTCCAGGGTTATCATATAACTATATTCCATACCCCGTTTTAAGGAAATATGACCAGGTGACTTGCACGGGCAAATAAAATATGCACAGTCACTTCCAAGAGGAAACCTTCTAAAAGAACCTCTGTGGAATTTACTAAGCTCTGTTTCACTTACTAAAACGATTGTGGAAGCACTTGTCAAAGTGAAGCCCTATCAACCTTCGATAGCTGAGTTTCTTCAACAAGAAGACTTCCCTAGACCTCCTTCTCATGTTAAGTTTGTGGCATAAATAAGAAGTAAACTTGCAGGCTGGTCGCGGTGGCTCATGCCTGTAATCCCAGCACTTTGGGAGGCCGAGGCAGGTGGATCACCTGAGGTCAGGAGTTCGAGGCCAGCCGGACCAACAAGGTGAAACCCTGTGGCTACTAAAAATACAAAAAATTAGCCAGGAGTGGTGGCAGGCGCCTGTAGTCCCAGCCACCTGGGAGGCTGAGACCAGAGAATAGGTCAAACCTGGGAGGCAGAGGCTGCAGTGAGCTGAGATCATGCCACTGCACTCCAGCCTGGACAATGGAGCGAGACTCCATCTCAAAAAAAAAAAAAAAAAGAAATAAACTTGCACGGGGTTAAGGCACTGGATTGTGAGGGCTATTTGTTACTGCAAAGCAATACAACCTATCCTGATTCAAGAATGCAGCCGAATGGAGTGGAGTGGATTAGAAAGCATTCATCACACATGGTAAGGGTAAGTTTTGCTACGGTAAACTTCTGTTTCAATTGTGGGTGTGAGTTTGTGTATGTCTGTGCACATGCACCCTGGATTATAAAGTATAATATATTTCTTTTTTTTTTTTTTTTTGAGACTGAGTCTCACTCTATTGCCCAGGCTGGAGTACAGTGGCACGATCTAGCTCACTGCAAACTCCACCTCCCGGTTCAAGTGATTCTCATGCCTCAGCCTCCCTAGTATTTTTAGTAGAAAAGTGATTTCACCATGTTGGCCAGGCTGGTCTCGAACTCCTGACCTCAAGTGATCCTCCTGCCTCAACCTCCCAAAAAAATATATTTTTCATGGTAGTTCTCAAAGATTTTATCATGACCCACCGTACGAATTGTGTTGTATTTCATAACACATGCTTGCATGCACATGCTCATAGAACCTCACTTCAATCACATCCTTATTCCAACCACACTGATCTCCGGTTGGTTCCTTTTCCCCCATTCCCTTGGGTGGCTGGATTTCTCCTGGCATTCAGATCTTGGCTGAAATGCCACATTCCTTCCAGAGTGGCCTTTCTGAGTACTAAATCTAATTTAGAGTTTCCCAGACACTATCAATCTGTTCTATTTATTTGCAGTATTTATTGTAATCTGGTCTTTTCTCATTGATTTGCATGTGGGCTTGTTTGTCTGTCTCCTTGAACACCTCTCATGTTTCCTCCTCTGGTACTTAGTAAGGACTTATGATCAGAGAACCATGTTGATATAAGAGGATTTACTCCTCCGGCAGGCACAGAGGATGCTACCAAAATTCTATACTCTCCCTATATTTCCCAGTCTCACGTATGCATATGTTGGGGTCCATAGGACCATCACTGTGAATAGAAACTATATATGTCCCTTCTTGCCTGTGGCCATCAAATACCTACGTGGTACTTCCTTCAGCCTTCTCTTCCCATCCTGCTGCAATTTGAAGCAGATAGCATGGTCACATGATATAAAACAGCCTTATCCCAGCACTTAGGGAGACCAAGGTGAGTGGATCGCTTGAGCCCAGGAGTTTAAAACCAGTCTCGGCAACATGGCAAAACCCCATCTCTACAAAACAATAGAAAAAAAAAATAGCTGGGCATAGTGGCATGAGCCTGTAGTCCCAGCTATTTGGGAGGCTGAGATGGGAGGATGAATTGAGCCCAGGAGGTTGAGGCTGCAGTGAACTATGATCACATCGCTGTATTTTCCAGCCTATGCAACAGAGTGACATCCTGTCTCCAAAAAACAAACAAACAAAAACCAAAAACCCAGTCTCCTGATCACAACAGAACTCCACCTGAGGTATTCAATGACCTTCATTGTCTTAAGCCAGTTGAAATTTTAGGGTCTATTCGTTACTGCAGCAAAATGTAGCCCAACCTGACTCACACCACTCTGGAACTTCAACCAGCCCCTGCTCTCATTTAGGAACCTTCACAAAAAGGTGACTCTGCATTTTACAAGGTTAAATATTTGGACCCCACTTATGGATTGATGTTAGGGTATCAATGGTTGAACAGAACAAATACATATTTGTGCATAAAAATGAAGAAAACAAAAGTATTTGCATCTGATTAGCCCAGTAGCTGCCTCTAAAAGGCAGAAAAGTCTGGTTGCTCATTAGGCATTTTTCCATGTCCTTGAGCTTAGCAAGAGGGGATCCATCTAAACTGAATTCATCACTTTCCAGTGATTTCCTCTCCAGCACGGACAACAGCATCAATTAGACCCCAGGATGAATGTAGGTAAAACTTTACTCCAACAAGAATTCAACCTGTCTTGTTTCTAATTGTTCATTTATTTCCCTCACAAACATTGTCGATAGCCCAGACGCTGCTTCTGCAGAGCAGCGTGTGCTCCCCGGGGAAGGGGGCCGGAGGAGGCAGCCAGTGTGGCGTGAAGGTTTCCATGGTAATTACACACCCACCTCCGGAAGGCGCTGCCCAGTGAAATCCCTCGTTAGCCACCAGCCTGCTAATTAGAAGAGGCCTTTGGCACTTGCTTATGTTCTGGAACATTTCTTCCTGGTGGGTTAGGAATGGGTGGTCAAGGCTTCGTCCAGACAAGCCCAAGTCTCTTTAGCCCCAAGCCCCAGGGAAAGTCACAGGCATGAGGGGAGAGTAATTTATTCCATTGGCCCGTGGAGAACAGACTCTTGACGGCCTTTTTTCCTGCATCTGGCAAGCATGAAGGTCATTTAGTGGCAATGAGCCTGGGTCAGAGGCGTGGGGACCATGAAGGGAGGGAGAGACCCAACCATTCAGAGGAAACAGCAGGGAGTAACTGAGAGTTCCGGGGAGAAAGTGCTACCTCCGGGGGAAAAATCTTGTGGGGGAGGTGGGCAAGAAAAGATTCTGGATCTAATGAAGTATTTTGGTGTTTGTGGACGTGCAATCGGGTCCCCATGCTCAGGAAGTTCAAGCTTCGGCTGGGTGTGGTGGCTCACACTTGTAATTCCAACACTTTGGGAGGCCAACACGGAAGGATCACTTGAGATCAGGAGTTTGAGACCAGTCTGACCAACACGGTGAAACCCTGTCTCTACTAAAAATACAAAAGTTAGCCAGGCGTGGTGGCAGGCACCTGTAGTACCAGCTACTTGGGAGGCTGAGGCACGAAAATCGCTAGAACCCAGGAGGTAGAGGTTGCACTGAGCTGAGATCGTGACACTGCACTCCAGCCTGGGTGACAGAGGGAGACTCCATTTCAAAAAAAAAAAAAGAAAAAGTTCAAGCTTGGTTGAACACTGTGCTATCATTATCTTAAACTTTTTAGTAATTTTTAAAGAAGGGGTCTTGCATTTTCACTTGTCACTGTGCCCCAAAAAATTAAGTAGCTGGTTCTGCGTGCTCAGGTGGACAGGTGTTCTAAGCAGGTAAACTAAGGCAGCAAGCTATGGATATGGAGAAAGCCGCTAGGCACACAAGCAACCAGGACTCCTAGGCCACCAGGTCCTGGATCCAGGACACTGTCATGAGTCCCCTGTGAGGATTATGACGAACTGTGGCTCTGGAGTTGAAAAGACGTGGGGCTAAGATCCCGCTTGGCCAGTCACTTCTCGTGCAGTCCTGGATAAATGACATAAGTCTTTTGCAAATCAGTGTTCTTATCGATGATATGGAATGCCAATAGTAGCAATTTCATAGGGTAATGGTAAAGACTGGCGCATAATTTTTGCTTCAAAAATGTTACCTAATACCCTCATGACTCTCACTGATATTGTATAATTCTTTTTTTTTTTTTTTTTTGAGACAGAGTCTCACTCTGTCACCAGGCTAGAGTGCAGTGGTACGATCTCAGCTCACTGCAAGCTCTGACTCCCTGGTTCAAGCAATTTTCCTGCCTCAGCCTCCCGAGTAGCTGGGATTACAGGCACGTGCCACCACGCCCAGCTAATTTTTGTAAATCTTTTTACTAGAGACGGGGTTTCACCGTGTTGGCCAGGATGATCTCAATATCCTGACCTTGTGATCCACCCGCCTTGGCCTCCTGAAGTGCTGGGATTACAGGTGTGAGCCACCGTGCCCAGCCATATGATTCTTATTATACTTCCATCCTCAGAGTGTTACACGGCCATGTGCTGGGGCTCCTGTGCCATCTAAGTGACCCACAGACCTTCTTTTTTCTGCCAACAGCATCCTAAAGAAGACCAGGGAAGCCAACGCATTGCTCCTTTCCTCTGAATTCTCTCCTCCCTGTATGTTTCCTTTTGTGCAAGTTTTACCACCGTGATAGATTCCTAGCTCCACCTTTAAACCTTGAGAACCTATTCTCACCGTCTAATTTTACTAAGGAAGCTGACTTAGAGGTAACGGTCTTGTCCAAGGCCATCCAGGGGTCAGGAACAGAGCCACAGTCCTACTTTGGTCTTCCTCACCTTCCCTCCACACAGTTGTAGGAGACTAGGTAATGGTCCTTCATTCCCTCCAGCCCCAGAAAGGGACTTTAGCATGCTTCAAGTTTTTAGAATCTGCTCTCTTCTCATAAATTCATTCTAATTCCTCAGCATATAGTTATCACCAGGAAAATTCAGCACCTCTTAATTGGGGGCTGCTCAGAGCCAGACTCTGGGTGTAAGGCATCAGTGAGCAGGAGGATCTGCTTATTTTAAGCAGCAGTGAGCTGTATGGGATGCTAATTGGCAGACGAAAATGCTGTTCAAGCCTGAGCTGAACTTGGCTCATCCCGCCAAGGCAAGGCAGCCCCGTCCGCAGGCTGGAAAAAGGAAAGACACCTTTTTTCCTGGAAAAAGGAAGTGGACACCCGCTTCCTTATGATCCTGAAAAAAGAAAGCTAACGTATCCAGCTCTCCAAGTTTTCAGAAAAGCACAGGCCTTGTCATCCAATGGAACTGTGTTAAATTTCTCCTCTGTTGTTTACTAGCTGTGTGACAATTAGCAGGTTACTCTCCCTCTCTGAATATTTTTCTTACCGGTATCATGAAGCTAATAATGTGTACTTTTCAGGGTCACTGTGATAGTTAAATAAAATAATCCATTTCATTCATAAAGTACTTAGCACTGGTACCAGATACGTGTTCATCACCAAGGCCAAGACACCACCATCATCAATACTAGCAAAGAACAGTGAGATTCTTTGGATCTGTCCTCAGTTCTGCCTGGTGATTGGGAACTGCAGGGGCATTGAATGGCAACAATAATGCTTATCAGAGTAATAGAAGTAGTAATAAAAGAAGAAGAGAGACAGCTGGGCATGATGGCTCACACCTGTAATCCAGCACTTTGGGAGGCCTACGCGAGAGGATCGCTTGAGCCCAGGAGTTCCATACCAGCCTGGGAAACATAGTGAGACCCCTTCCCTACAAAACATTTAAAAATTAGCCAGAGCGGCCGGACGTGGTGACTCACACCTGTAATCCTAGCACTTTGGGAGGCCAAGGCGGGCGGATTGTCTGAGCTCGGGAGTTTGAGACAAGCCTGGGCAACACGGTGAAACCCTGCCTCTACTAAAATACAGAAAATTAGCCCAACGTGGCAGCGTGCACCTGTAGTCCCAGCTATTTGGGAAGCTGAGGCAGGAGAATCGCTTGAACCAGGGAGGCAGAGGTTGCAGTGAGCTGAGATCACGCCACTGCTCTCCAGCCTGGGCAATAGAGCGAGACTCCATCTCCAAAACAAAACAAAAAAAACAATTAACCAGAGCATGGTGGTATACACCTGTAGCCCCAGCTACTTGGGAGGCTGAGGTAGGAGGATTGCTTGGGCCCAGAAGGTCGAGGCTGCAGTCAGCCATGATCCCCCCCATTGCATTCCAGCCTGGGTGACAAAGTGTGACCCTGTCTTCTCTAAAAAAAAAAAAAAAAAAAAAAAAAAAAAAAAAAAGGTAGAATAAGAGAGAGACATTAACATTCAGGTAACCTGACTTTGGCCCAGAAAGCATATGTGGCTATTCACTCCAGGCCTGGTGGCAGCAAAAGCAGTTGGGAAAGACCTTTCAGTGGTTCCTAGAAGCCCTGGGTCCCTTGGACAGGGACGAAGAGGACACCGCAGGGGAAAATGAGTGAACAATGGCAGGAAAATGAATCGGGGAGCGGGGAGGAGCTGCCTGCCATAAATCATCCTGAAGAATAGGGCCTGGAGAGCTGCCGTTGGCTCCACGGTGATTAATGACCTTTTTAATTTCTCTGCGCATTGTCCCAATTATGCAGGGGCACCAAGGGAGGCCCCGCCTTCCCTGGGGAAGCAGGGAGGTCTATGCAGTGCCCCGGAGTGAGACAGAGGACGGCTGTGGGGAGACCCGGAGTTGTTTTCCAAGGAACATGAACCCAGAGGGCAGGGCTGGGAGGACTTGCAGCCCAGATTGCAGAACTTGGCCAGTGAGAGACAGCCTGGTCTCTAGAGAAGGCTGGTGATGGACACCACTCTTACCCTGAAACTCAGTGCAAAAAGGAAAATCATTTTCTTACAAGCTCAACTGAATTTTCGGGTGGAGTTCCCCTTCTTCTCTGGTAGCAGAATCTTACTCTTGTTCCTGAGATGTGTCTAAGTTCTGGGTGTCAAGCATGGGTTGACAGTCTGGAGTTAGGGGTTACTTAAGATTCTTGACCAGGCAACTACATTCCGGTTCATCCATCATCCGGTCAGGCCCTCAGTTGTCAGTCCATGGAGGCTGCTGCTACAAAACCTCGCATTTCTGTTCACATCCAATGGCTCTCTCTCTGTTGCTACTGTGCACTGAGGAGCAATGGGAATCTTGAAAAAGCTATCCATGGTTCCAACTACCGAGACAGACTGTCAGACCTGTCTAAGATCTGTGGCCCTCGAAAGTGATGTTCTATTGAGAATCAAGATGTTAGGGCTACCTCTGATCTATGCCAATCTCTCATCGTTCCTCCTCTTCTCTCCTCAGCTCAGCCCAGGGCAGGGCACAGTGCATCAACCATCCTCTCCTGGTTCCATAGATGCTGGGCATAGAGCCAGTCCTCTAAGCTTCTGCCTCTACTAAGAGCTCAGGCTTTTCCAGCACAAAAGCCAGAGACTAGCAGGTTATTTTTGGTTGCCACTCTGTAGAATTAAGCACAGTACTAAAGTGAGAGTTCTCTTGCTTTCTCTCTCTCTCTCTCTCACCCTCTCTCTCTTCTCTCCCCTCCTTAATTTTGAGAAGCAATGTGGAGGAGGAAAGAGAAATAAAGAGAGAACCAATGGTTAATACCTTATAAATATTATCCTGCCACATGTACAGAATGCTATGGAGAGGTTCAGAAGGAATGAGCACATCCCGTAGAAAAATCAATAAAATTGTTCATGCAGAGAGCAATATTTCTTCATTATTAAGAGCACAGGCTTTAGCATCTGACAGATCCTGGTTCAGTCCTGGCCCCTATTTACTGCTGTGTCACCTTGAGCAACTGGATGGGTTTCCCCAAGCCTCAGTGCTCTTCTCTGTAGAGTGGGGATTACTGGGGGACAAGCTGGAATGGTGCACGTAGAAGGGCTTTGCAAAGTCCCATAGCTGTGCCTACGAAAAAGACAGAGCAATTTCATTTGTTAGAGATGGAAGGAGAGCGTGAGCAAGTGGGTAAGAGAAGGTAACTAAAATTTAGAAAATAAAAACAGGGGAGGCCTGTTGTTAGAGATGGAAGGAGAGCGTGAGCAAGTGGGTAAGAGAAGGTAACTAAAATTTAGAAAATAAAAACAGGGGAGGCCAGGTGAGGTGGCTCACACCTGTAATCCCAGTACTTTGGGAAGCTGAGGCCCATGGATCACATGAGCTCAGGAGTTCGAGACCAGCCTGACCAACATGCCAAAATCCAGTCTCCACTAAAAATACAAAAATTAACTGGGTGTGGTGGTGCATGCCTGTGATCCCAGCTACTCGGGAGGCTGAGGGAGGGAAATTGCTTGAACCCAGGAGACAGAGGTTGCGGTGAGCTGAGATCATGCCACTCCACTCCAGCCTGGGCGACTGAGTGAGGCTCCATCTCAAAAAATAAAAAAATGTAAAAATAAAAAAAAGAAAACATAGGGGAGTTTGGGAGTTTGAGGTCTCACCTGAAGCCAGCCGGAGAAGTCACAGAGACAGGAAAGAAATTACAAGATCTGGAAGAAGTAAGGGAAGAGTAGTCGCGCTGGACTTGAATGGTTGGACCATGCCTCGTGGACACAGTGGTGTCAGGAAGGAAGCACAAAGGAAACCCAAGGCAGTAGAAGGGAAGAGAAAGACACCATGACTTTGTCTTGGAAAGGAGAAACCATGATGAAGAAGTATGACATGAGAGAGACACCATGACTAAGAAGCATCTGAGGGGAAGAACGGTGACTCTTCTCTCCGTCTTCCTTCCTCTTTCCCTCCCTCTCTGCTTCTCACTCTCTCAAACACATACACACATAGTCTTACAAATGCACATATGGAGAGAACTCAATGAGTCACAAACCCATCACTCCTGAAAATTTCTAAGCAACAAGGGAGATGAGGCTTGGGTTGGCTGAGTGGAACCTAAAGACAGGAGATGGGTGAAGTAGCACTTTCCAAATTCCAAAGTGCAGATGCAGATCTGAGTCAGGAGTTATAGGGGGACACACGCCTCTGCCTGTCCGACAGGTCCACGTGGTGCTGACGCTGCTGTCAGCTAAATGCACTGTGTAGCAAGGGATGGACCATGTGGCATTTAGATGAGATGGCATCACTCAGGGAATTCAAGGGGTCTCCTTCATTGCGTGTTCTGGGAAATAAGTTCCCATTCCTTCGTCTTCAACAGTCCTCAATAATCTCTTGGTAACCTGGAAGTGGCAGGTCCCTTTGCTTTTTATTAACTGATTAAGTGGGAGAGAAATAAGGGAATCCAATCTGTCATTTAAGCTTCAGAGGTTGTTTTGGCTTCAGTGAGCCAAAGTTTTCATATCTCCAGGGGCCATATTCCCCCAGGAAAAGCTGCCATCCCTCCATTCTTCTCAGAAGTCAGAGAATGGGAACTGTCCTTCTCTCCTTCATTTTCCGATTTTTGTTCTTAGCCAGTCAACACACAACACACACACACACACACACACACACACACACACACACACTAGTACACATACTGCACCAGTGGAAATAAATAAATTTATTCTACTGAATAAAATAAAAGTCAAGCTCCTCATAATGTCATCCAAGGCCCTGAATTAGAATCCACCTTTCCTTGGTCCAAATCTCCCTGTATCTCTTTTCCTCCCTCACTGAGTTCCAGTCATAGTAGCTTCCTTTCTGCTCCTCCAAGGCAGTGGTCCCCAACTCTGGCTGTATCTTAGAGTGACCTGGGTAGCTCTTAAAATATATCAGTGCCCAGGTCAAGCCCTAGACCAATGAGCTCACAAGCTCTTGGGGATGGAAAACAGGTCTTCGTAAGTTCTAAAGCTCTCTAGGGGATTCCAATGTGCAGGCAGGTTGAGAATTACAGCTCTGAAGTTCAAGAGCTTCCTACTCTCAGCACCTTGCCTCCCTCCCTCTGCCCCTGCCCTTTGCAGCTGACTCCAGCTCATCTGTCAGCTCTCAGATCAAATGACTCCTCTTCAGTGAAGCCTTCCAGGAACATCTTTGTTTCCTTCCTAGAATTTGTCACACTCTGTAATTTTCCTATTTATTTATATAGGTGTTTATTCTCTGTTTCCTACACTAAAATGTGAGTCCCATAATGCCAAGAACCATGCCTGATGTTGTTTGCTGCCGTACCTAACATGTAACATAGTATTTGATCCATAGTACGGGCTTATCAAATGGTTGGTGAATGACTGAAAGGTCATTCAATCATTCTTTATAGGGCAGTTCAGTGTCAGATGCCCAGAAGTTGCTACTTAGTTTAACTCACCTGTCCATAGAACCATCCTAAGTAAGGAAGCCCCCAAGGCTTGGGCCTTCAGAAAGATGGTGTCTCATATGACTGTATGCCTTTCCTTACCTTCCATGACGTCTCCTTGGTCTGTAGTGCCCTCAATCTGGCGACTCCTCAGCTAAGCCTTCCAGCTCAGCATCCTCACCCAGTTCTCTTAAGAAGCCACACCACTCCGGAAAGGAGAAAAACATTTCTCTTCCAATGTTTCCACCTTCATGTATCATGTACATTGCGGAACTCAATCACGCATTAAGGTCAACTCAAGGCTCCCAACTGCTGAATGTTTTAGCTCCAAATGAGAAAAGGTGGTACTGGATCCAAAGAGAAGAGTATGTTCGAGGTGCTGCAATCCTAATTATCTTCCTATTCGAGAAAGAATTTCTCCACAATTCCCTGACAAGTATGCACCCTCGTCAAAATCAATATTCACTTCTACCAGAGCCATGCAGTCATAGTTTTACGGAAGGAAATCTAATCTCTCGTGTTAACACAACTTTGTCCCTTCCTTTACTAAGCAATAACCCCATCGTTATTAACTTCATGACCATTCACTAATATGGTTTGGATCTGTGTCCCCACCAAATCTCATGCTGAATTTTTTTGAAGTTTTTTTGTTGGTCTTGGTTTGTTTTGTTTTGAGACAGAGTCTTGCTCTGCTGTGCAGGCTGGAGTGCAGTGACTCGATCTCGACTCGCTGCAACCTCCACCTCCCGGGTTCAAGCGATTCTCTTGCCTCAACTTCCCGAGTAGCTGGGATTACAGGCACCCACCTCCAAGTCCAGCTAATTTTTGTATTCTTAGTAGAAACGGGGTTTCACCATGTTAGCCAGGCTGGTCTCAAACTCCTGACCTCTAGTGGTCTACTGGCCTCAGCCTCCCAAAGTGCTGAGATGATAGGTATGAGCCACCACGCCTGGCCTTATGGTGAATTGTAATTCCCAGTGTTGGAGGTGAGGCTAGGTGGGAGGTGACTGGATCATGGGAATGGGTTTCTCATGAATGGTTTAGCACCATCTTCTTGGTGCTGTTCTCATGATAGGGATAGTGAGTGAGTTCTCACGAGACCTGGTTGTTTAAAAGTGTGTGACACTTCCCCCCTCCCTGTCTCTTACTCCTGCTCTGGCCAGGTGATGTGCCTTCTCCCCTTTCACCGTCTGCCATGGTTGAGTTTCCTGGGGCCTCCCCAGAATCTGAGCAGATAGCATCATGTTTCCTGTACAGCCTGCAGAACTAAGATCCAATTAAACTTCTTTTCCTTATAAATCACCCAGTCTCAGATATTTCTTTATAGCAATGCAAGTACTGCCTAACACACTCACGCTTCTCTGAGCGGGTCTAACATGACTGGAGACATCATCAGCTGTGAATTCCTCTTTCTTAACCTATCAGGGAAAGGAGTGTCAGATCCCCAAATCTCTCACCTGTGGCTCCTCAGTTTATCTAAACATCCAGAAGAGCAGTCCTTCTTGAACTTTTTCTTTTCTTTCTTTTCTTTTCTTTTTTTTTTTTTTTCTTACGGAGTCTCTCTGTTGCCCAGGCTGGAGTGCAGTGGCGCGATCTCGGCTCACTGCAAGCTCCGCCTCCCGGGTTCATGCCATTCTCCTGCCTCAGCCTCCTGAGTAACTGGGACTACAGGCACCTGCCACCACGCCTGACTAATTTTTTGTATTTTTAGTAGAGACAGGGTTTCACTGTGTTAGCCAGGATGGTCTTGATCTCCTGACCTCGTGATCCACCCGCCTCGGCCTCCCAAAGTGTTGGGATTACAGGCGTGAGCCACTGCGCCTGGCCCGGAACTTTTCATATCCTCTCTAGCCCAACATGAGAAAAAGGAATATTCCCCCTTCTCCCCATGAGATATGCTCCCAGCAGAAATGACTGGCTATAGAAAAAATTAGGTTATCTGCAGATTATGAGTTAATAGCCATAAAGTTTACATCAGGGGGCCTGGTCCATGGCAGGTGGTTAATTTAAAAAACAAAAGAAAAAAGAAAAGAGAAGTGCAGTTATTACTGCAGTTGCTGCTTCTACTTCTACTACTACTATTACTTGTGTCTCTAGCACTTAGCAAAAGACTTAGTATACATTAGCCATTTGATGAATGCTTGCTGAATAAATAAGTGAATGAAGGAAAAAGCTGAAACACCTCTTAAAATTGTGTCATCCCACATTCCACAGATAGAAAAGCTGAGTCCTTGCTCCGATGCCAAGGCATTCACCTAAACTGTGCTCATGAGGCCAAAGCCCGGGCATGTGGCTGGTAATTTCCCTGCAATATGCGTGTCCAGCCTTCTGAGGCTCAGGGACGCACATATTCAATGCCTGTTGCCTGGGAGAATATTTACATGGGACACCACTGCACACAGCCATTAAAACAGAGCTCCAAAACTGATTTGCAGAAATCAAATTGCTAGTATGGATAACTAAATGCCAAATCAGGACTTTATAGATCCCAAAAGGTTGATTCTCTGAAGATGACATTTTTGTTTTAGAATAAAGGGAAGATACGCCTACATTTAAAATTCTACTGAACCTGTTCAGGATGGAGAAGAATCGTTCAGTTGAAGCCTAGTGAAAAAGAGACGGTATTGGCATTTACTTTGAAATGAGCTTATGAGAAAAAAAAAATTTTTTTTTTTTTGAGACGGAGTTTTGCTCTTGTTTCCCAGGCTGGAGTGCAATGGCATGATCTCGGCTCACCACAACCTCCACCTCCCAGGTTCAAGCGGTTCTCCTGCCTCAGCCTCATGAGCAGCTGGGATTACAGGCATGCGCCACCATGTACGCCTAATTTTGTATTTTTAGTAAAGATGGGGTTTCTCCATGTTGGTCAGGCTGGTCTCGAACTCCCCACCTCATGTTATCTGCCTGCCTCAGCCTCCCAAAGTGCTGGGATTACAGACGTGAGCCACCGCACCCAGTCTGAACAAAGACATTCTTTTCTGATTGAACAAATAAGATGAAATAAATTTTTGGCATATGCAGAGTTGGCCCAACTCACACTCAAAAAAAAAAAAAAAAAAAGTTTGCTGTCTTATTTTTACTCTGGCATTAAAAGGAAAGTGATATAAAACTGACAGAGAAAATAATAATTGCAACTGTTAACTGGGTAGTTATTCTGTAGCAGGTACTGTGCCAACAACATTGTCATGTGTATCCATGTGAAGAGACCACCAAACAGGCTTTGTGTGAGCAATAAAGCTTTTGAATCACCTGGGTGCAGGCGGGCTGAGTCCAAAAAGAGAGTCAGCGAAGGGAGATAAGGGTGGGGCCGTTTTATAGGATTTGGGTAGGTAAAGGAAAATTACAGTCAAAAGGGGGTTGTTCTCTGGCGGGCAGGAGTGGGAGTCACAAGGTGCTCAGTGGGGGAGTTTTTGAGCCAGGATGAGCCAGGAAAAGGACTTTCACAAGGTAATGTCATCACTTAAGGCAAGGACCGGCCATTTTCACTTCTTTTGTGGTGGAATGTCATTCTTTTGTGGTGGAATGTCATCGGTTAAGGCAGGACAGGGCATTTTCACTTCTTTTGTGATTCTTCAGTTACTTCGGGCCATCTGGGCGTATAGGTACAAGTCACAGGGGATGCGATGGCTTGGCTTGGGCTCAGAGACCTGACAAACATCATAATGATTATCACGTTGTATTAACTTCTTTAGTCTGTTTAGAGAAGCCGAATTGTCCAAAGGTTCCCCCAAAGGAAACTGAATGCTGGGCTTGAAACGCAAGTCTACCCGACTCCAAGAAGCAGTTCTCTAAACTGCTTCCTCCTAGAGCTTAGAGGAGATGAGCTTCTCCCCTACAGAGTAGAATTATTTATTCAAATCACTGATGTAGGAGGTTGATGGGTACTGAGCTCTGGCATACCGCATCGAGTAGACCATGTCGTTAAATCAGTATCATCCAGCAACAATGGGGAGGGGTGGGAGGGAAATAATAATGATAATAATAATAAAATCTGCAACGTGGCCATTTTTTCTTAAATGGCTGAAGAACTATGAATGAGACCAAGAACTTTTCAACTCCTCCCCCAAAGTCATCTGTTGTTGAACAAAACTGGAAAAAGTTTCCCTAGAACTAGAATAAAAATCAAGATTAAGTTAAGCAGTGATTTAAAAACTCATAAAGACCAATTAAAAAAAAATCTCAAGTTTTTACTAGGAATGAGAATTTCTCATTAATTCAACAAAGAACTCTTGTTTTCCTACTCTGTGCCACCCTAGCTATTTGGGACTCATCTGTAAATAAAACAGACAAAAATCCCTGTCCTTAGGAAGCTGACACCCTCAGCAGTGGGATGTAAACAATGAAAATAAAAATAAAAATAAATGAAAAATATATATACTGTGATAAAAAGCGATTAAGTACTACAGAAAAAAAAATAGAGTATGATAAAAGGGATACAACGTGCTAGGAAGAGACAATATTTGAGCAAATATTTCAAGGAGGCTAAGGAACAAGCCAAGCAGATGTTTCGGGAAAGAGTGTTTCAGTTAGAGGACAGGGCAAGTGCAAAGGTCCTGCGGCAGAAACGTGGCTGGATGGGATGAAGAACAGCAAGGACATGGCGCAGATAGAGAGAAGTAAACAAGGTGAAGAGAAACGGAAGAGGAGGCTTGTGATGGTTAATTTTATGTGTCAACTTGACTGGGCTGAGGGATGCCTGGATAGCTGGTAAAATTCTTTTTGAGTGTGTCTGGGAGGGTGTTTCTAGAAGAGGTTAGCATTTGTACGCGTAAAGACCTAGTAAAGCAGATGGCCTTCACCTATGCAGGTAGGCATCATCATGCAGTCTATTGAGGGTCTGAATAGAACAAAAAGTTGGAAAAAGGGCCAATTTACTTTTTTGTTGGGCTAAGAGCGCCATCTCCCCGCCTCAGACACGGGGTCTGGGCTGGAATCATACCACCAGCTTTCCTGGGTCTCCATCTTGCACACGGCAGATTGTAAGATTTCTCAGTCTCCAGAATCAGGTGAACCAATCCTCACACAAATCTTTCTATAAATCAGTAGATCCTATTGTATTAGGTTGGTGCAAAAGTAATTGCAGTTTTTGCTGTTACTTTCAATGGTAAAAACCGCAATTACTTTTGCACCAACCTAATATCTGTTTCTTTGGAGGACCTTGTTAAATACAAAGTATTGAAGACAAATCATGCTGGGTCTTAGAAGGCCCTTATAAGCACTTTAACTTTTACTCTGAATGAAATGGGGACCCACGGGCAGGTTTTGAGGAGAGGGGTGATCATGGTCTGATTTACGTCAACAACTCAGGAGGGAGACCACTTAGGAGATTATACAGGGGAGAGATGATGAACAGTGCTGTCAACAGAGTGGGTGAAAAGTTGCCAGATTCTGGATAGACGTTGAAGGTATAGCCAGCAGGCTTCTCTGAGGGTTTGTATGTGGGGTGCAAGAGAAGTCAAGAATTTCCCATGTTTTTGGCTTAAGATCTGGATAAATGGATTACTATGAACTGAGATGAGGATGATCATTGTTCAGGCAGTTTTGGGGGAAAGTCAAAAGGGCTCTAGATGTGGTAAACTTGAGATTATTACTCAGCATCCAAGTGAATAGCAGGTTGAGTATGCGTTTAGATATATGAATCTAAGTTCAGGAGAGAGGTCTGAATCCAGGAATCCAGGGCTTCCCTCTCTCTTTTTTTTTTCTTTTCCCCCACCCCGTACTGTGGCTTTAAATAATACTTAGGTGTTGGTCATGCCAAAATCTGCAGCTCTAGCTCAGCACTTGTGCCTGACTCTTGATTGATATACACAATGATGAAATTGGCCAATGGTGAGATGGTATCTGGATACCATCTGAAATTCAGCATGGTCAGTGGAGAACTCTTGATTTTTCCCTCAAACTTCTAACTCTTCTTTTCTTCTTTTCTTTTTCCTTCTTTCCTTCCTTCCTTCCTTCCTTCCTTCCTTCCTTCCTTCCTTTCTTTCTTTCTTTTCTTTCTTTCTTTTTTCTTTCCTTTCTCCTTCCTTCCTTTCTTTCTTTCTTTCTTTCTTTTCTTTCTTTCTTTTTTCTTTCCTTTCTCCTTCCTTCCTTCCTTCCTTCCTTCCTTCCTTCCTTCTTTCTTTCTTTCTTTCTTTCTTTCTTTCTTTCTTTCTTTCTTTCTTTCTTTCTTTCCTTCCTTCCTTCCTTCCTTCCTTCCTTCCTTCCTTCCTTTCTTTCTTTCTTTCTTTCTTTTTTCTTTCCTTTCTCCTTTCTTTCTTTCTTTCTTTCTTTCCTTCCTTCCTTCCTTCCTTCCTTCCTTTCTTTCTTTCTTTCTTTCTTTCTTTCTTTCTTTCTTTCTTTCTTTCTTTCTTTCTTTCTTTCTTTCTTTCTTTCTTTCTTTCTTTCTTTCTTTCTTTCTTTCTTTCTTTCTTTCTTTCTTTCTTTCTTTTCTTTCTTTCTTTTTTCTTTCCTTTCTCTTTCTTTCTTTCTTTCTTTCTTTCTTTCTTTCTTTCTTTCTTTCTTTCTTTCTTTCCTTCCTTCCTTCCTTCCTTCCTTCCTTCCTTCCTTTCTTCCTTCCTTCCTTCTTTCTTTCTTTCTTAGATGGAGTTTTGCTCTTGCTGCCCAGGCTGGAGTGCAATGGCATGATTTTCGCTCACTGAACTGCCTCCTGAGTTCAAGCGATTCTCCTGCCTCAGCCTTCCAAGTAGCTGAGATTACAGGCACTCGTCCCAAGCCCAGCTAATTTTTTTGTATTTTTAGTAGAGACAGGGATTTCACCATGTTGGCCAGGCTGGTCTTGAACTCCTGACCTCAGATGATCTGCCCACCTCAGCCTACCAAAGTGCTGGGATTACAGGCGTGAGCCACCGCACCTGGCCTATCTTCCCTTTCTTGACTTCATGAACTGACACCATCATCTTTCCAGGTTTCTCAAACCTAAAACTTCAGAATCATCTTCAATTCTCTTCTCTTCTCTTAGTCTTCACATACAATCCATCAATAATTTCCTCTCATTCTGCCTCCAAAATATACATCAGAATTGTCCAATTTTTTGCTACCTCTACTGCACGCCCCCCCATTCCAAGCCACTATCTCTTGCCTGGAATACTATAATAGCATCTGTCTTGTCTATTTTCTTCTCTACTGCCTAACCTACATGCTTTCCTTCAAACAAACACCACCATGCACCTCTGGCAGCACAAATCAAATCATGCATATTTACCTCGTGACTTCATGCATAAAATCTTTCACTGGCTTGCCAGTGACTTAGAATGCATCCAGTCTTCTTATTGTGGTATTAAAAGGCCCTATGTGACCAGGTCCCTACCTACCTCTCCTACCTAAATCCAAGTCAACGCCCCTTACCCCAACTATGATCCAGACACAGAGGGGTTTTTCTGTTTCTTGCATTCTCTGGGCTTTATCCCTTTTTAAGGTCTCTACATATGCTATTCTTCATCCGGGAATATTTTACCCACAGATCTCTGCTTGGTCCTGTTTTTTTTTTTTTTTCCATTATTCAGGTCTTAGCTCAATGTCATCTCTTCAGAATGCCTCTATTTGATGCAATGATAACCTACGCCCTTCACAGTGATGTATCACACCTTTTTCATTATAGGACATATTACTATCTGAAATGAGCCCATTTAATATTAACCAGCTTATATAGTCCTTCCCCATGTGAATGTGACATCCATGAGCACTGCCTTGTTCAGCACCGTACCCTCCATTGTTTTTTGTTTGTTTTGCTTTATTTTGTTTTTTTTTTGAGACAGGGTCACACTCTGTCACCAGGCTGGAGTGCAGTGGCACGATCTCTGCTCACTGAAACCTCCACCTCCCTGGATTCAAGTGATTCTCCTGCCTCAGCCTCCCAAGTAGCTGGGATTACAGGTGTATGGCACCACGCCCAGCTAAGTTCTGTATTTTGGTACAGACAGGGTTTCACTATGTTGGCCAGGCTGGTCTTGAACTACTGACCTCAAGTGATCTGCCCACTTCGACCTCCCAAGTGCTGGGATTACAGGTGTGAGCCACCGTGCCTGGCCCCTTGTACCCGCCATTCTTAAACAGTGCTTGACATATATTAGGCATGGTATAAATGCCTATTCTATGAGTAAACTTTTCCGTAAATGGCGCTATAGTGGGCACGTATTAAAGACCAACTCAAATTAAACAGCTCTCCAAATTATGTGGCTGTTGAAGAGGTCTTCTGGGATGTAACAGTTGAAGTGACAGAACCGTATTCTAAGGTATATCCCCTTCATCTCTTGAACCAAAGAAAATCTAGGTGACTACTCCATAGAAACTATATCACCCACCAAATAACAGCTAACTAAATTACTGGAAAGTGCCAGGGAGAAATTGGCCTTAAATAACCTCTCTAAACTTGTGTTAAAAACACAATCCTTTAAACGATGGCAAATATCACTCAAATGGAAAGAACTGGCTTATAACACATTTTAAATTAAACTTTTTATTTTTAGATAATTGTAGATTCACATGCAATTGTAAGAAGTAATACAGAGAGATCCTATGTGCCTTTTACTCAGTTTCCTACATGGTTAACATCTTGTAAAATTATAGTACAATATTACAACCAGGATATTGACATTGATACAATCCAAGTCCCTAACACATTTTGAAATAAGGAATGTTTTTACTCTTAACTCCTATGGCAGTTCTTCTCTTGTAAGGCTTCACTCTGAGCTCACAAGTGATCAAGGTGTGAAGGTATTATCCCCTTTCAAGAGTAACTGCATGTTAAGAGAGATTATGGAGAACGAAATACAATTAAATATATGAAAATAGGCACAAATTCATTATTACTCAGAGAAATGCGTATCAAAACACTGAGATACAACTTTTCCTCAGTCAGAGTAACAAAAATCAGAAAAGTCTGATAACATCCAGTGCTAGTATATGTATGGTGAAACAGGCATTTCATATTTTTGTTGGAAGCCTTAATAGTTTGTTGGGAATTAATATGGCAATAGCTAATGTAATGAAAAATATAAACCCTTTGATGTATCTATTTCAACTTAAGGTAATCTGTTTTACAGAAATAAAAATGTCAGTACAGAAACATGAGCATGTCTATTGCAATGCTGTTTTGTTTGAAGTGTCAAGCATACACTCGCAAACCCCCTGACACACCCTGCATGTCAATCAGTAGAAGAATGGTTAAATTAATGATGTAAATCCAAACTGAAATATTATGCAGCTATTTAAAAAAGATAAGTTGATCTACTCATATATCTGCAGGAATTTCTGGTGTGATAAATGAGGGGAAGAAAATGAAACTGGAAAGTAGTGTACATAATATAATACAAGTTTAGAAAAAAAGAATCTACAAATGTGTATCCATTTATTTGTGTATGTATAGGAGCATGAAAAAAGTTGTGACAAGATAAACAGATAATTAGCATTGTTTTTCTCAGAGGCTGGAGGAAAAGTTAGAAGGAGTCAGGGAAAAAAATATTTACTTCTTTAAATGCCTTTGAATTGTTTGTCTAGTTACAAGGATGCCATGTTGGTTGAGATTTAAAAGAAACCTCATAAGTAAGAAAGGACTGGGAGGAAAGAACAGAAGATCAAAGATGGTCTTCAAGCCCAAAAGAATGAATATAGTGATGGCTGAATTTCAGGTATGACAGGCGTCTCTGTACCTGCGGAGGGGACGGCAAAGGGAAGCAAGGGAGAGGAGATACTACCCTTTAGTCCAGGTCCTGGGAACTTATCTTGGCTTTCATAAACCCTGCTGCACGGGCCAAGGGAGAACAGCAAAACGAACCACACGTCTGTAGGAATTTACGCAGATCAAGCTGCCAATCACCACACTGAGAAGAGAGGCAAGCAGCTCATTAAATGGGCCCTGGTAATTTGATTTCCAAGAGGCAGTTGCCTTTCTTGCAGGCAACAATACGGGCATCCGGGCTGCCTCTGCAACCCAGGCACTGCCATAGCAAGGAACACTTTGATGTGTGGCTCCTCCTCAGACCAGGAAGGAGGCATCAGGCAACAGATTTCATTCCCAGCTTCTACTGAACCCACAAGAAGCCCAGACCTAGAGGTGCATGCTGAGCTGCAGCCACTGCCTCAGGGCCAGATGACATTCTTCGGAATTTCAGGGCAAGACTCTCCAAGCAGTGCCTTGCATGAGAACTGAGAGCAAGAAGCAGAAATCTGCACCTGGGCTCTTTAGATGAAAAGACTCCAGGGCAATACAGCTTCAAAATCATCAGCTGCACCGGTATGAATGTGCAGAAAAACAGTCTCTTCTAAAACAGCCACACCCAAGGATTTGAGAAGAAGAAGAAAGCCATATCGGAAATGCCTGCCTACACAAGCAATTAAATTGGATTTATGTCACATTGCAAGTCTGGCCGCAACAACTGTGCTCCCAGTGCAATTCTGCTAAATCAAATGACATTCAAAGGTATTTTTTTGCCATCCACAAGGCTCCTGAAGGAGTCATCTGTAAAAGGAGTTAACCTCTCTATACCTCAGTTTCCTCATTTATATAATAGGAATAATAGTAAAATCTACTTCATAAGATTCTTACAGGATACCATGGATTAACACATGCAAATTACTATATGCATCCAGCATATAGTAAGCAGTCTATACGTTCTTGTTATTTTTGTTTTTAAGATGTGATTGATAATTTCTCTTACACAGCAGTTGGTTTAAAGTGAGACAGGCACACCTGTAGCCCTTGTATCTGTGGCATAACAACACTAGCAGTATTTAACACTAAACACAAGCAGTGTGTGCTGTGCCACACACTCTGCTTTGTGTTGTCCCTACCTTACCTCCTCTCTTCATCCTCATATCACCCTGTGATGTAAGGCTTCAATTGTCTGCATTTTTTTCTGAGTATTGGAGAAGTGTGTGTGTGTGTGTGTGTGTGTGTGCACGCGTGCATGTGAGTGTTTAGAGTCAAGGTCTCTCTCTGTTGTCCAGGCTGGAGTGCAGTGACATAATCATAGCTCCCAGTAGCCTCAAACTCCTGGCCTCAAGTGAGCCTCCCGCCTCAGCCTCCCAAAGTGCTGGGATTACAGGTGTGAGCCACTGCACCTGGTCTGAGCATTAGAGAATTTAAATATCTTTCTCTTGAAGGTTTTCCAGACAATATCGGGCAAAGCTGAGATTCTCACTCAGCTCTAGTCAACGCCGGATTCTCAGCTCTTACACATGACCTGCACAGCTGGAGCAGGTGAGCAGGAGCCCGCACTGAGAGTTTCTCATACCTAGTTCCCTGTACCCACAAGGGGAGAGAGAGCATTAGGACAAATACCTAATGAATGTGGGGCTTAAAACCTAGATGACAGGTTGATAGGTGCAGCAAACCACCATGGCACATGTATACCTATGTAACAAACCTGCACGTTCTGCACATGTATCCCAGAACTTAAAGTAAAATAAAATAAAATAAATCAACACAGATTTCTGCCTCCTACCCCACACTCTTAATGAGTCAGAACCTCGAGAGTAGGCCCAGAACTGTTTACTTGGGACAGGCTTCTCAAGTAACTCCTATGTAGTTAGCCTAGTACTTGAATTCCAAAACAGAAATTGATTCCAAAACAGGGTTGGGTTTCTCTCTAAACCACTGGGAATCCTCTAAGGAAGCAAATCCTCTTACCTAGACTAGATCTTTCCATCTGATGTTGGCTATCCTAAGCCGAGTCCAGATCTCTACAAGAAAAAACTTTTGTGAATTCCAACCCTTACTTTTAATTAAACTTTTTTAGCCCCAAACTTTCGAGATGCCTGGAAGACCTTTCCTATCTTTCTTTACTTCCCACTGCAGTATTCTGTTTCCGCAGAAGCTTCAGCCTGCCTCATCTATTAAATGACCCACAGTTATGAACAATGGAAAGATAAATCTGTTTCATTCAACAGAAACGTTTACTCAATGAGTCTGAGTCATCAAAGCCTCAGAAATTTTGGCACATTCATTAATTTTGTTCAACTTTATTTGTTAACCATAAAAACCAGGAACTATACAAGCTCCGAAGACTTTGCCTTTTACGTGAAGATGTATTCGTTGAAAAGGAGTGCTGAAATGAACATTTCTTTCCACACAGGGATTCTTAATTACACCAAACAAAGTAAAAAAAAAAAGAGCTTGGATATATATTATGCCATTGAATCTAGGTTTACTGAGAACCTGATGTGTGAAAGGCACTCCCCAGAGCCGCTGAAACAGGTGTTACTTCTGGTCTGAAGACGCTTATATCTGGGAGGGGAGATAAGCAAATATAACGGTAACAGGCGGTGGGATGTGGAATGTGTCATGAGACAATGAGATAAGCACTGACTAGTTTTGCCCTTCTAGAACCTGTTTCTTCTTTGGGGAGCAGCACCTGAGTTTTATCTTTAGAACCATCCATTATCCACCTGAGTTTTATCTTTAGGACCATCCATTATCCACTATGACTCCACGTGACATGAAAATCACTGACTACCACTCTCCAGGTTCATGGTGGGAGCCCAATATAGGTTTGGCCAATCAGAGTACTCCATTCCTCTGGCCACGGTGATTGGTTGAGAAATAAGCATGTGACTCAACACAGTCCAGTAGGATTCTCTCCCAGGATCTTAATAGAATCGTGTAAGAATAGAAACTCTTTCTCCTGAAGTTGTTGAGCTGGGGAGACAGCAATGTGAAGCTGCCAGGTCAGGTCCACCCACAGAGAAGAGCTTTTCTAAGAGTGAAGGCGACAAGACAGGGCCCATATGGCACTGTTTGTCCTCCTGGACCCAAGTGTATCTGAAGAATGATGATTCTGTGTGTGAAGGTCACGGCTCAAAGGCTGCACCCAGGAGGAGGCGTCAGAGAGGGCTTCCTGAGGAAGTGACTGTCCAGGCGGGGAAGGATGGGGTTGGAGTTGGTTCAAGGGCATCACCACCACTCTGCACACCTTTCACAGGAAGCTTTCCCACCAACAGACCCCCTCCAGCAGCCGCACTCCAGAATCATTTTAATTCAGTCATGGCATGTCTTTCAATGATTTTCTTTCTTTCTTTTTTTTTTTTTTTGAGATGGAGTCTCGCTCTGGCCCAGGTTGGAGTGCAGTGGTGCGATCTCGGCTCACTGCAAGCTCCACCTCCCGGGTTCACGCCATTCTCCTGCCTCAGCCTCCCAAGTAGCTGGTACTACAGGTGCCCGCCACCACGCCCGGCTAATTTTTTGTATTTTTAGTAGAGACAGAGTGTCACCGTGTTAGCCAGGATGGTCTCTCGATCTCCTGACCTCGTGATCCACCCGCCTTGGCCTCCCAAAGTGCTGGAATTACAGCCGTTAGCGACGGTGCCCGGCCAGAATTTTTTTTTTTTTTTTTTTTACAATGGGAATAATATATTTTTCTTTTCCTCTATTTTTATCACACAGTTATGTGTACAGTAGGTGCTTAAGGAGTGCTTTCTGAATTACAATATCACATTCTTGAGTAATAGGCTAAACTCGATCTCAGAAGACAGGCATCCAAAGGTCGCCAAACATAATTTAAATGAGGACAGAATCAAAGAAAATGTCACGCTTATCTCAAATTTGATCTACGAAAGTGCAGAATTCGTTGTTTTTTATTCTAAAAATTCTTGCTTCAAGGGCCCCAAAATGATGGTGACAAGAGACCTCTGAGATTGCATTTCCTACAAGCCGTCTTTTTTCCATAACCGCTCTTATACCTTTATTCATATCGCCACTACTGGAAGGCATGTTCAAAGACTCCCTCATTCCATCTGCACTCCAGAGTCACCCTGAAAAGGAAAGTTTTTTGTTCTGTGTGTCTATACGTATGTGTGTTTTCCAGTTGAATATACTGTTGTTCCATCCAAGCATAAACTTCCCATGAACTCACACGGAAGAGTCGAGCAGAAGTTGGAGCACAATAAATGGAAATTGGGCAGCGAGGCTGATGAAAACCAATCCTGGATTACTAAGCAATAAAACATACATGTCACTGGGGTTCATCAAAACGAGATCCTGGGCTTACCAAGCAATAAAATGCATGTGCCACATTGATCAGTCTGGGCTGCTGAGAGCCACTTTGCCAGCAAGGTTTTTCAGACCTAGACAGGGAGAGGAAATGGGATGAGGAGGAGTTTGGGGTCTTATCCAGACTATTTTTTTTCGTGGAAGGAAGCAAATCTTTTTTCACCCAGGAGGATCCACTGAGTTACATCCATGCTCATTTGTACCTAATATCCTCTGAGTGGGTTCCAGGAACACTTATCACCACCATCACTGCCATCCTTTCACAGAACATGTTCTGATTTTCCTTAGTTTAATATTCAAAATTGCCTGGTTTAATTATTTGTTTATTGGCTGTTCTAAGAGTGCAGGAGTCTTACCCGTCTGACTTTTCTCTGTATCCCAAATACCTAGATTGAGGTATGAGACTCAGGTCCACGACGTTGTAAGAGCCCAATAAGTGTGCATTGAATGATTGAATAAGCAAATGAGTGAATTATACGATAGAAAGACAATTGGGCTTGGAGTTAAATTTAAGCCAGGTCTCAACCATGACATTCAATCCTCATGGGACTTCAGTGAAGTAAATGCACATATCTGGAACAATTTCATTACCCATAAGATGAAAGAGTTTGATCATATTTCAGGATCAGCGTGTGTTTCATTTTATAGCAGCTTAACTCTCCTAATCAACTGCAATCTCATGCAGAATTTGCATGTTTATGACAGATAAATAGAAGCTGCTCTACTTGAAGTCTTGGAATGAACGGAAAACTTCCCCCACCTTGGCTCTTAATCACCTCTGATCTCTGTGGTGTCCCAGAACACAGTAAACCACTGGACAAGATGTCAGCATGTTTCTTAATGATTCAGTGATGCTCAAAGTGATGCCAAAGGAATTATTCAGGGATAGAGATGGGATGTACAGCTCAGGCATAAGCGACAGACACAACCAGGGTTTTTTTCCAGGCCTACCTGACTCAAAATCCCACATGTTTCCATCCATTCACCCACCCATCCATTCACCATCTATCCACCTAATCATTCATTCTCCCAATTACCTTCTCATCTAATTATCCACCCATCTTCTTATCGAGCCATTCATTATTCCACTCATCCATCCATGTGTCAATTCATTTATTGAGCAACTATTTTACGATTTTCAGGAACTAGGAATATAGCACTGGACAAGCAAGACCTGTCTTCACCAAGCTTCAGTTCTAGTGATAAAGTTAAATAAGAAAGTTGGAAGACGGCGAAGAGAGATAAAATGTCAGCTACTAGGAAGAAAAATAAATCAGGATGAAAGAATAATGGGGGTGCGGGGGTGCTATTTTACATAAACAGGTTGGGGGGCTGGGCGCGGTGGCTCACGCCTGTAATCCCAGCACTTTGGGAGGCCGAGGCAGGGGGATCACCAGGCCAGGAGTTCAAGACCAGCCTGGCCAACATAGTGAAACCCCGTCTCTACTAAAAATACAAAAATTAGCCAGGCTTGGTGGTGCATGCCTGTAGTCTCAGCTACTCAGGAAGCTGAGGCAGGAGAATCGCTCGAACCTGGGAGGTGGAGGTTGCAGTGAGTAGAGATTGTGCCAGTGGACTCCAGCTCAGACAACAGAGTGAGACTTCATCTCAAAAAATAAAATAAAATAGGTCGGGGAAGCTTCTCAGAGGAAGTGACTTTTGAACAGAGTTCTGGAACAATCTGGAGTATATCCTATGAATAACAGAAGGAAAAGCATCCCAGGTAGAAGCTGCTGCAAAGGCCTTGAATTAGGGGTTCTCTATGACATCCATCTGCCTGTGAAAAGAACTGGGCTTAATAACTTGAATGATGCTGAGAGATCATCTGCGAAAAAAGTTTAAGAATGCTTACCTTGCAAGGTTTTCATGCGGATTACATGAGATAATCGCTGCTTAGGCATGTGTAATGTATAAAAGGTGCTCAAAGAACATTTGCTGAATAAGGAGCGAGAAGTTTGATTCTAGGTTTTCCAGATTCCCTAATCCACAAATAGCTGCTGAGCATCTATGGTGTGGAAGCTTCTTGATCATCCGTCCACATCGTTATCTCCTTTGACTATCCTAATTACTATAAGAGCTAAGTCCTATTATTGTGAAGTTCATATGGCATATAGGGAAACTGAGGCAGGAAGAATGTTAGGTAACCAGTCCAAGGTCCCAGAAGCAGAGAGGAGAAGCCAGGCTTTGACCCCAAGGATCTGATGCCAGAGCCGCTGGGCTCAACCACGGGCCGCCCTGTTTCCCTGAGTCACTTGGCCCAGAGCCGTTGTCATGGAGTTGCGGGTCCCAGAGAACGGATTCTGCAAGAGGAATAAGCGGAGTGATGAAGAGCAGGTGGGCACCTGTTTCTCCGAAGAGACTTCTCTTCTGATGCCACATTAAGGGGTTGCCCTTTCTGTCTGCTGCCTTCATATGATTTCTTTTTCAATCGATTATTATTTTTGAGACAGAGAGACACTTTGTACAAGAGAAGCAAAGTGAAGAAGCCCAGGAGAGAGAGGGATTCTACCATCTCAGCGATTCCTGTAGGTGCTCCCAGAACTCTCATCAGACCCTTGGAGCTTCCAGACCCCAACTTCCATGCCATGTGCTCTGGAGCACGCTCCTTAACCAGTCCCACTCCCATCTCTCCAACCCCCGCTCCCTCCCTCTCTCTTCCCCTACACACTCTCCCTCCCTCTCTCTCTCTCTGTCCCTCTCTTTCTCTCCCTCTCTCTCTTTCCCCGTTCTCTCCCTCTCTCTCCCCTCGTCTCTTTTTCTCTTTCTCACCCTCTTTCTTTACCTCTCTCTCCCCACCTCCTGCTCTCTCTCCCACTCTCTGTCTCCCGCTTTTCTTTTGCATGCTCTCTGTCCCCACTGCCCCTCTCTCCCTCTGTCTCCCTCCTTCCCCCCTCTCTTTCTACTACTCTTTCTCTCTCTCTCTCCCTTACCCCCTCCTTCTCTCCCTCCCCACTCTTTCTCTCTCTCCCTCTCCTTCCCTTCCTCCCTCTCTTCTTCTCCTACCCTCTCCCTATCTTTCTCCCACACTTTCTCTCTTTCCCTTCCCCCAATTTCTCTCTCTGTCTCCCCTCTGTCTCCCTTTCTCTCTCTCCCCCTTTCCCCCTTCTCTCTCTCTCCCACTCTCTCTCTCTCTCTCCCTCTTTCTGTCCCCCACATGCTCTCTCTCTCTTTCTCCTGCTCTATCTCTTCTCTCTCTCACAGACACACACGCACATACAACTAGAAGAGGCCCCCCTCCTCTCTGCTCCCACACCCCCATATTTCTTCTCTCTCAGCCTCAGCACAGCATCCTCCCTATTTTTAGCTTCCTGGCCTTAGCCCCACTCACCTAAAATCATTAACGTTTATTAAGTGATTGGAGTCAGGCAGAGCTGGATTAAACACCCAGTTTTATCATTATTAGTTCTGTAAACTGAAGCAAGTAACTTATCCCTTTCCTGATCTTCTATTTTTTTATAGACTTAGGGGTACAGTTGCAGTTTTGTTACATGAATATATTGCCTAGTGGTGAAACCTAAGCTTTCAGTGTAACTATCACCTGAATAGTGAATATTGTACCCATTAAGTAATTTATCATCCCTCAAACCCTCCAACCTCCCATCTTTTGGAGTCTCCAGTGTCTATAATTCCTTTCTGTGTGTCCATGTGTACGTATTATTTGGTTCCCACTTACAAAAGAGAACATGCAGCATTTGACTTTCTGTTTCTGAGCTGTTTTCCTTAGATAATGGTCTATAGCTCCTTCCAGATTGCTGCAAAAGACACGATTTCATTCTTCTGATGGCTGAGTAGTATTCCCCGTTATATGTACCACAGTTTCTTTGCCCCATCATCCATTGAGGGGCACTTAGGTTGATTCCATCCATGACTTTTCAATTGTAAACAGTGCTGTGATAAACATACGAGTACACGTGTGTGTCTTTGATACAATGATTTCTTTTCCTCTGGGTAGGTACCCAATAGTGGGATTGCTGGATCAAATGGTAGTTCTATTTTTAGTTCTTTGAGTTCTATGAGAAATCTCCATACTGTTTTCCGTAGAGGTTGTACTAACTTACATCCCCACAGTGTGTAAACATTTTTTTCTATGCATCCTCACCAATGTTTTTTTTTTTTGACTTTTTAAATAGTAGCCATTCATTGTGGTTTTAATTTGCATTTATCTGGCCTCATTTTTTAAAAATCTGTAAGTAAGGATAATAATAGTATATACTTTATAGGATGATTACAAGTATTAAAGGGTTAATCTTATAAAGGTAATAAGCGTAATGCCTGGCACACAATTAGCATTCCATAAGGATTACTTGCGTGGTTAAGAACATTTCCCAGAGTTCAGAGAGTCTGCCCACCTTGTTCACTATCATATTCTCAGTGCCTGGCATGATGCCTATTCCACAGTAAGAGCTCGATTGTTATTTATTGAGTGACTTAATAAGAAAATGAAAATCAAAATGGAAAAGGTGAAGAAGGAAAGGAGGCATAACTTGTGGCTCTACCCTGAGCATGTTTGTTTAGACACATCACTTCCTATAATTCTCACGACAGCCTCATGGAAATAGATCTCATTGTTTTTCATTTTACAAAAGAGAGGGGAAATGGCCTGTCCAAATCACACAGCCTAATAACAGAGCTTATTTTTTAAACAACCACAGAAGGGTGCCCAAAGTTTTTATTGGAAACTCCAGCCCTGGTAAAGTATTAATACTAACATTGAACCAGCGGAAAATAGAACTGGGAGACAGGCCAATCCGTCTGGAGGATGGAGGCTGGTGACCTACCCACAGGGTGAAATTTGGTCAATGGATGAGATTATTTGGTTTGCTCAATGTTTCAAAGAGTGTTAGGTCTACATGTAAAATTTTAGAAATTTCTCATAAAATCTGGACTACTGGCTTTTTTGGAAAATCAAGAAGCTCTCCAAACTCAAGGCCTCTGTTCCTGCATGAAAGCAAAGAGCTGGAGCTGGCTGGCCCCCTTCTGCAGTGCCATAGCCCCCTTCTCCAGCCCCTCACACAGTGCTTGCTGGTGTACATACAACCAGCCTGTTTCATTGTTCTGTTATCTCCTTCCCCCGTCTTGGCATCCAACCTCCCTGAGTCAGTTCAATATTTTCAATCTAAAGGTGAGACTGCTGAAGCCCAGAGAAGAGAAGTGGCTTGCCTGAGGCCACAGGCTTAGCGATAGGATCTGGAATTTTAATTCTCCTTCTCCAGTGATCTTTACATAAATGCGTCATGAACGCGTCCAGGAAGGCTTCTGGATTCAATATGCCATGGCTGGAAATGCCCGCAAATTAAAATGACTGCTACAGAGTCCATCTCCAAGAGGAAGAGTCAGTGTCTCTTCTTTTTTTTTTTTTTTTTTTTTTGAGACGGAGTCTCGCTCTGCCGCCCAGGCTGGAGCGCAGTGGCCGGATCTCGGCTCACTGCAAGCTCCGCCTCCCGGGTTCACGCCATTCTCCTGCCTCAGCCTCCCGAGTAGCTGGGACTACAGGCGCCCGCCACCTCGCCCGGCTAGTTTTTTGTATTTTTTAGTAGAGACGGGGTTTCACCATGTTAGCCAGAATTGTCTCGATCTCCTGACCTCGTGATCCGCCCGTCTCGGCCTCCCAAAGTGCTGGGATTACAGGTTTGAGCCACCGCGCCCGGCCGTCAGTGTCTCTTCTTAAGTGTGCAAGGTAAAAGGAAAAAGAATCGTGGCAACCACAGGAGGTAGGAGCTGAGACAGGAGACCCCCAAAATCAGTTTGTGCCCCATCCCCACTCCCAACTGGTTCACTGTCATTCAGAAAGCTAGTAGGATACCTGGCGTGGTATTCTAGCATTAGAGACCCTCCTGCTGTTACAGAATCAGAAATTGTTAGCCAGTATTTACGTTTCCCTCTAGAAGCCTCAAGTTGTTTCTGGGACATGCCCAACCATGGGATCCTTCTGCCTTTGTGATGGCAGAGAATCAGGAGGCCAGCGACCACATTCAATGGCTCAGTTCCATTTGTGATATGTTGCATTTGTCAAATCTTCAAAGCCCAGCATCTTAGTTTAGTGACACAGCATTCTAGAAGCACAAATGCAGATGTGTAGAAAATCTCAAATAATGAATGAGCTTTTTGCACAAGGTTAGTTAACCCTAGAAAGTAAGAGAGGGAAAAGTAGTGCAAAGCAAATGAACTCTTTGAACTAAATAAAGAGCGAGCGAGGGTCTCTCCTGTGGTCTCAGATATTGTCCCACTCTATGTATCCTCTGCCAGAGTTGCACCAGAAGTGTCAGCTGGTAAGAAATTTCACAGATTGGCAACCCCTGTAGGGTGTGTGTGTGTGTGTGTGTATGTGTGACAGTCCTGAAGCACAGCGTGATTTCTCATGCACAATCGATCCTTCTCCTGCTACATAAACACCCTTACGTCCAATAGTGCTCCCATCTGTGAAAGGTCAATATGCGAAAAAGTGATTTGTTTATGCTACTAAGAGTAAGCAGGAAGCAATATATATTGTTGTCTTAGAGAAAAGGGAAGAACAAATCAGATTTGTGCATTGAAAGTCAGTGATTACATTGGCGATGCCCATAGGACAATAAGTACAAACTTGATTGTTTCTAGCGACTCATTTTCTTGGTGTTGTTTGTACTTAAATGGATATTGTGAGTGGAGAGAGGGAGCCCTCCCTCCATGATATTTATGCTTTCAAGCCTATTTGCTCGGGATGTATCTGGGCCTATGGATGAAGTCCAAGCTCTCCAGCAGAGCCTGGCTCCTGCTGTCTTCTCCAGCCCCACCCAAAGGCAGTGCTTCTTCCAGCACCACCCTGTAGCCTACACAATGACCACACCAACCTCCTCACAGATCCCCACGTACATCGTACTCACTCACATCTCCCAACATGAGCGCATGCTGTTTCCTTTACCTGGAACAACCCCTTAATCATGCATGTGGAAAATGATTTTTTAAAAAAAATTTTTTGAGATGGAGTCTCACTCTGTTGCCCAGGCTGGAGTGCAGTGGTGTGATCTTGGCTTACTGCATCCTCCACCTCCTGGATTCAAGTGACTCTCCTGCCTCAGCCTCCCGAGTAGCTGGGATTACAGGAGGCTGCCACCACATCCAGTTAATTTTTGTACTTTTAGTAGATGTGGGGTTTCACCATGTTGCCCAGGCTCGTCTTGAACTCCTGACCTCAAATGATCAGCCTGCCTCGGCCTCCCAAAGTTCTGGGATTACAGGCGTGAGCCACTGTACCTGGCTGGAAAATGGCTTTATAGTTGAGTAAAGATTAAATAATAACCCATAACCTCATCCCCTGACTTCTCAGCAGAGTTCACCAGCCTTCCTCTTTCTGGTGGCTTTTGGGTATCTGCCTCATAGTACTTATCCTGTCCTATTGGAATAATCTGTTTATGTGCCTGTCACCTGCACTCAGCTACAAGCATCTCTCAGGTAAGAATAGCTTCTGCATTTCTGTATCCCCAGAACCTAATATGAAGTAAAAGAAGCACACACATAAATGTTCGAAAAATGTATGTTGAATTGTGTTAATAAATGAATTAGTAAAAATCTTAGAACCTCATACTGGCTTGCTATTTTATTGATGAAAGAGTCTAATGATGGGCCACTTGGAAATGCCTCTTCCAAAAATCACATGCCCCCACTTCTCTTTTAAAAGCTGGCCTGGAACTTCCAGAGAAGTTGGGTTGGTGCAAAAATAATTGTGGTTTTTGCATTGTTTAAATTTGACGTTTGATATTGGAATACATTCTTAACAAATGTGGTTATGTTATGCATCATTAAATGCACATGTCTCACTGTGTTTTTTTGCTAATGACTCTTTACTTGTCATTTATTTTATATTTATTTTAGACTATGGAAGTGATGTTAGACAAAAAGCAAATTTGAGCAATTTTCTTATTCGAGTTCAAAACAGGTCATAAAGCAACAGAGACAATTCACAACATCAATAATACATTAGGGCCACAAGCTGCTAACAAACGCACAGTGAAGTGATGGTTCAAGAAGTTTTGCAAAGGACACAAAACCTTGAAGATGAGAAGTGTAATGGCCGACCATTGGAAGTTGACAATGACCAATGGAGAGCAATCATCGAAGCTGATCCTCTTACAACTAGACAAGAAGTTGCTAAAGAATTCAACATCGACCATTCTTAGGTCATTTGGCATTTGAAGCAACTTGGAAATGTGAAAAAGTTCAATAAGTGGGTGCCTCATGAGCTGAGCAAAAATAAAAACAAATCATCATTTTGAAATGTCGTCTTCTTATTCTATGCAACAGCAACGAACCATTTCTCAATCGGATTGCAATGAAAAGTGGATGTCAAATGACAACTGAAGACGACCAGCTCAATGGTTGAACTGAGAAGAAGCTCCAAAGCACTTTGCGCCAAAAAAAGGTCATGGTTTCTGTTTGTTGGTCTGCTGTCGGTCTGATCCACTACCTCTGTCTGAATCCCGGGGAAACGATTACATCTGAGAAGTATGCTCAGCAAATCAATGAGATGCACTGAAAACTTCAACACCTGCAACAGCATTGCTCAACAGATAGGGCCCAATTCTTCTCCACGACAACACCTGACCACACGTTGCACAGCCAATGCTTCAAATGTTGAACAAATTTGGCTATGAAGTTTTGCCTCATCTGCCATATTCACATGACCTCTCACCAACTGACTACTACTTCTTCAAACATCTCAACAACTTTTTGCAGGGAAAACACTTCCACAACAAGCAGAATGCAGAAAGTGCTTTCTAAGAGTTTGCCAAATCCCAGATCATGGATTTTTACACTACAGGAATGAACACACTTACTTCTCATTGGAAAAAATGTGTTCATCTTTATGGCTCCTATTTTGATTAATAAAGATGAGTTTGAGTCTAGTTATAATGATTTAAAATTCACAGTCTAAAACTGCAATTACTTTTGCACCAACCTGAAGATAGGGGTGGAGTCCTAAAGGGTTGAAATTTTAGAGGGTGGTTTCAGAGGACGCCATCAGAATCAGCCCAGAGTCGGAAAAACCAGAGGCTTAAGCTCACAGGTTGTGCAAAAAACAGGGCAGGCTGGAGATGGGCATTGCTGTCCATGGTACCAAATTGCACAGTGCTCACAGCGAGGTTGTGTCTCCTAAGACCAGGCAGTTTTCTAGCTAATCTTTCCCATACTCTGTTGGGAATTTGAATAGGAAATGATAAACAAGAAAAGAGTAATCAGAAAAAGGACAGAGGTGATTGAGAAACAAAGGTTTTGAGATTTCCAGAGAGGAAAAAAGGGCAGAGAAGTGGGGCCACTGGCATCAAAATTATTGAGTACATTGGTTGGGAATGCATTCAGCTGCAAGCAAAAGAAAACCTAACTCATGGTGGCTTCAGCAAGTAAGGACTTCACTTGCCTTATATAACAAGAAGCCCTGTGAGCACAGGAAGGCTTGTACCATGTTTGGTACCACGGTACCACTGCCTACCTCCAGCTTGCTCTGTTTTTTGCACAGCCTGTGAGCTTAAGCCTCTGGTTTTTCCGACTCTGGGCTGATTTTGATTGACGTCCTTGTGTCTTGCCGTTCTGACATTCGTGGAACTTGGTTCTTCTTTTCATGCCCACAGGTTGCTGTTATACTTCATGGCATCATGTCTGCACTACGGGCAGGAAGGACAAGAAGTCAAGGACACATGGTCAAGTCTGTTGCTTTTCTTCAAGAAAGTAAATACTTCTTCAGAAGCCCTGCTCGGTAGCATTCCACTGAAATGCCAGTGACTAGCAGTGCTTTCTATGACTATCCCTCACTGGAGAATGACTAGGAATATTAAGGTTTTTGTTTACCAACCACTTGAGTTGAGGAAGGTATGTGAGAAAGGGTTGAAAATGGAAATGAACCAACCAATGGTGTGTTTCACACCAAGCATCTCTAAGTTTGGGAGGCATGAGTCTCTCCATAGCTATTATTTCCCTGTCGCTGTTGAACTTATAACCAAGTCAAAATCCCTTGATAAGGGGTTGGGTGGAGAGTTAAACATCAAAATCATCAAGCAAATACCTACACTAAAATGGTACCAAGGTTGTAAACTGGAAATAGGACAGCTTCCCCAACCTTAGACTGCCCCCTGAGTTTCCCCTTGAGTGAAACAGTAGATGGGAGGAAAGGAGTGAACCACACAGGATTATCTTTGTTGTTTACTTAGCTAATGCTTTTGAGTTCCTGCCATGTACCAGTCACCATGCTAAGACAGGGAGATGCAGCAATGAATAAAACAGATCAAGTTCCCATCCTCATGGACCTTAAGATCCAAGTGCAGCCATCAGATCAGCAAACTACAACACGTGCCAAAGTTGCCCCACATCTGTTTTTGTAAATAAAATTTTATTGGGAAACAACAGCACGAATTCATTTACACATTATCTATAGCTGCTTTTTCTCTACAGCAGCAGAGTTGAGTCATTGTGATGACATTGTGTGGTCCACAAAGCCAAAAATATTTGCCAGTGTGGCTCTTTACAGAAAAAGTACCTTGCTTTCATGTCTTGTGGAAAATGCACACCATAAATAATTAAATATGGCTGGGCACAGTGGCTTATACCTGTAATCCCAGCACTTTGGGAGGCTGAGGCAGGTGGATCACCTGAGGTCAGGAGTTCGAGACCAGCCTGGCCAACATGGTGAAACCCCATCTCTACTAAAACTACAAAAATTAGCTGGGCATGGTGGTGGGGTGCCTGTAATGACAGCTACTCAGGATGCTGAGGCAGGAGAATCACTTGAACCCAGGAGATGGAGGTTGCAGTGATCTGAGATCATGCCATTGCACTCCAGTCTGGGCAACAAGAGCGAAACGCCATCTCAAAAAAAAAAAATAAAAAATGAAATAAAATAAATAATTAAATACATTAATGACCCAGCTTATTCCTGTATTCCTGTGTGATGTTTCTGTAAGACAATGTAATGCAGAGTAATAAAGGGTACGGCTGGTGACCTTAAGATGATCAGGTGAGTCTCTCTTAGAAAGTGATATTTTGACTGCAACAGGTAGTATGAGACAAATGCCCTAACGTAGAAAAGAGTCAGGACCCAAATGAAGCTACAGTAGCCAGCTAGATTCATGGGGAGAGGGCACCATCTGCCATACAGGCAGGATTCCATCTATGCAGGGCTTTGCAGGGCACAGGAGAAGGGTTGGGTTTCAATTTTATTGCAACAAGAAATCCTTGACGTCAAGAACTGAACTGACCACTGTAGCTCCAGTGCACAGAATGGATTGTCTGGTGCAAAAACACAAGTAATGCAATCAAGTGACTGCATTCAGTCCAGGTGTGGCAAAGATGGGGTATGCATTTGCCGCAACTTTTACCACTTTTGCAGTGGTAGGGAAAGTGGGAAGATAGAAGATGTAGTAAGGCAGTATTTCTAGATTCTCTCACAGTTAGGTGTGGCCATGTGGCTAAGTTTTAACCATTGAAAAATGAGCATAAATCATATACCCCTGCCAGGGCTGATCCATAAAACCTTACTGCATGTTCCTCCTCCAGGCAGATGAGCAATCTTTAAAGCCATATTCCAAAAATGGTGAAGTCACAGCTAGCAGAAGACCAGAACCCTGGATTGCCATTTGAAAGAGAGTTTCCCACTCATTGGGAGCACCCGTTTCGAACTTTACATGAGAGTGATATAAACATTTATGATATTTGAGTCATTATACATCTTTGGGTTTGCTTGTTACAGCATTATTTTGACTGTGGTCACTGATAGCTCAGACTAGGGTTGTGATTGTAGAAACTTGATTACCCAGCAGCTACGGGTGTGCCAAGCTGGCTTAGGGTCCCGGATAAAGGTCAACATTTCTCTTACTTTTTGTAACCTTGCCCAGGAGCTAACCACCATTCAGCATTTCTCTGGCCCTTTCTGGGCTCTGCTAGTCCTCTTGGATACCTGCTTACCCCAGTGCTTCTGGCTTTTATGTCCCCCAGAACTTCCCTGCTCCCCAGGGACTGTCCGCTTGATTCCGGTTGCCTGGGCAGCTCTACCTTGTGCATAATGATGTTCCATAGCCCATGTTTTATTTCTTGGGTTTTCAATCCTTTCATAAAAAATGCATGCTGGATGAGAGGTTTTACATACCAAACAGGCCAGAGATTTAGGGCGGCCAGCTTAGTGATTCAAAAATGTTCCCTTTCTTTTTTTTTTTTTTTTTTTAATTTTTATTACAATTGCTCTGAAAGAACTCTCTATCATTTGATATTAACAAATGTAGCCACCGAAGCAGATGCACATACCCACAAACACCAGGAGAATTAATTACCTACAGTTAGATCTGTTTCATCCTTTTTTTTCCCAAAGCAATGCTGCAAAGACCGGAGCTTTATTGCAGTCAGCCGCTAGCCTCGAGCCTTCTATTTCTGCACCCAGGCCCACCAGGCAATGGAGATGACAAGAAAACTTCATGGGGGAGACCCCTGGGCATACTTTCCTGGCCAGATATGCCCTGGAATGACAGTTATCTTCTAATTTAACTAGAATCTGAAATCTGAAAGGTGTAAATTCTGACAGTAAAACTAACAGCACCTCACACGTAAGTAAAGCTTTTTGCTTACAAAAGTGCTCACACATCTGTTAGCTCCAATGGCTTCTGCAAGGGAGGGAATAAGGCATCTGAAATTGCTGCCATACCTTGGTTGCAATAATATTAGCTATCATTTTGTGCACTTCTTACGTGCCAAGCACTGTTTTTAGCACCGTACATACATTAACTCATTTAATGCTCGTAACATCTCAATGGTCTCATTATCTTTACATTAAAGAAGAATAGAGAGGCGAAATAGCTTGCCCAAGGAAACCAATCTAGTGAGTAGTGGAGGAGGGATTTGAACTCAGGAAGTCTAAATTCAGAGCCCATGGTCTTAGGCACTATGCTGTTTTGGAAAACTCTGGATTTGGAGTCAAGATGTTCAAATTCTAGCCAAAATTCTTTCATTAATAAAATAAGTTGTTTTAGCCTGGCAAAAAAAAATTGTCTGTTTTTCTTAAATGTAGCATCCTCCTTTTCTTATTGTAATAAACTGGTAAAGGAATCTATAGCTTTGTTCATGCCTCTTTGCATCCATGCCCTTGGGTTGGCCCCTCACCTTGGCACTGAGCTTGGTCATGTGACTTGTTTTGGCCAATAGGACAATAGCAAAAGTGATTCTGTCATAAACTCAAAAACACTTGTGCAATGAGAATTGTCCTCTCATGCTGCTCTTGGGAACCCTGTGACCATGATGTGAATGGGTCTAGATGAGCTAAGAGCCACTACACAGTAAGACACACATAGCAATCGCCCCAGCTCAGGTAGAAACAACCTCCAGAAATGTGAATGAGATCATGCTAGTTCATCCAGTCCTAGTACAGCCACCAGTCTTTCAAGACAGAAGAACCTTTAAGCCAACCCACAAAATAGTAACAAAAAAAAATTTGTTATTTAAAGTCACTAAGTCTTGGGATGGTTTTTTATGGATGGATGGATGGATGTGTCAATGGATGTGTGGGTGGATGAATGTGCGGGTGGATGAATGATAGATGGATGTGTAGGTGAGTGGGTGGGTGAATAATTGAATGGATGGATGGATATGTGGATAGATGTGTGAGTTGATATGTAGGTAGATGGATAGATGTGTGGGTGGGTGATGGATATGTGGGTGGATGGATGGATATGTGTGTGGGGTGGATGGATAAATGGATGGATGGATAGATGGATGGATGGATGGATGGGTAGATGGATGGACAGATGGATGGATGTGTGGATGGATATGTGGAGGAGATTGGACGGATGGTTGGATGAATGAATGAATGTGTTGGGGATAAATGAATGGATGGATAGATGGACGGGTGAATGTGTGGATGGATGTGTGGAGGTGAGTGCATAGATGAATGGATGTGTTGGTAGATGGACAGACAGATGGATGTGTGAGTGAAAAGATAGATAGATGTGTAAGGGGGAGTGAATGGATGATGGATGGATGAAAGTGTGAAGGGAGTGGCTGGATGATAAATGTGTGGGTGGATGGATGGATGGATGGATGGATGGATAGGTGTGTGGGTGAGTGGGCAGGTGGATGAATGAATGATGGGCAGATGGATGGATGTGTGTATGGATGGCTGAGTTGATGGATGGATGGATGGATGGATGTGTAGGAGAGAATGGATCATGGATGGATGTGGTGGGAAGTGGATGAATGGATGGGTTGGTAGATGTGTGGATGGATGGATGGATAGATGGATGGATGGATGGATGGATGGATGGATGGATGGATGGACTGATGGATGTGTGGGTGGATATGTGGCTGGCTGGCTGGAGTGTGCATGGATAGATGGATACATGGATAAGTTGATCAATTGACCTATCAATTGGTCAACCAATCACTGAAATAAATATAGAGAAAAGATGGAAGAGAAAAAAGCTCGGGCAACGTGACCAATGCTAAGGCTATTGCAGTAGATGTGGTGGTGAGAATCAGATATTAGAGACATTAAGAAGCATTTACAACTGCACTTGGTAGCCAATGGAATATGGAGGAACAAAGAATCAAGGAAATGACTCCTAAATTTCTGGCTTAGGTGATGGGGGTTGGTGGAGTCATTTACTAAAAAAGGAAACTAGAATAAGGAGAATGTTTACTTACACCCCCCATCCACATTCACATAGACTGCCATCTTGAACATAGTGCCATGACTTGTACCTGGAAGGACAGATCTACTGAATTTTCAGGGGTCCTCCCTACTGTGATCCCTCTAGGATTTGCCTTAACACCCAGCACAGCACTGGGAGTCGAGGGAGTTCTAGAGAATTCCTGCTGAACAATACTTCAAGAGTACATGTTCATGACCAAGATGTCACAACAGGGACATAGAACTCTGTTGGCTGAGTCAGGACAGAGTCCTGTCCACAGGTCCCCCAGGGCAACAGTGACCAACACATGTCCTGCCCAGCTATGACCAAGAGCAAACAGCCCAGGTTTTTTCTTAACAACTCAGTGCCCACTGTGAACAAAGAGATGCCAAGGCCATGAGCATCAATCTTATGTAAGGCAACCCCTTTAGAGAGAGGCACTGCAGTTCAGTGGCCCAGAGAGAAAGAGAAATGCATATACCACTGTGAAAAATGCTTCCAATAGTTCTTCATAATATATTTTTAAAATTAAGATAAAAATAACTTTTCATAAGGTTAAATTTATTTAAAATGTAAAGGAATGACATTTATTCTGAGATTATGCCTTTCCTCCCTTTATATGTGAGGATGTCCCTCCTGTATGAATTGATGATAATAAATGGTAGTTCTTGTATCTTTCTAATGACCTATTCAACAATATTAGAAATCAGTAACTTTATGTGAATTCTGGTTTTGTGTTTAATTTTAATGACAGTGGTACAGTAATAGTCAATCGATGCTGGTCACTAACCAGACACTGTCCCAAACGCTAAATGTGTAATAACGAATTTGATCTTCAGAACCACCCTAGGAAGTGGGTGCTTTTATTATTTCTACTTTCCCATGAGCAAAATGAGACCAGAGATGTTTAATGAGTTGCCTGAGGTCATATAAATGTAGGTTTCAGACTCTGCATTACTTGTGCGACTTGGCAAGCCTGTTCCAGTTAATCCATTCATTCATTCCCTCACATATTCATTCAACTAGTATTTACTGAACACAACCCATGTGCCTGGTGCTGTGCCAGGCATTGGAGATGGCACAGCAAACAAGACAGACAGGGTGTCTGCCTTCCTGTACTTACAGTATACCAGGAAAGACACAAAACAATCACTTTAGCTCCAAGAGGGACCAAAAATGCTACCGGGACATGGTCATATGAGGTGGACCTTCTACTGGGAGGATCAAATAAGTTAAAGGTTTTTCCTTTCAAAGCCTCACTTGAAAAATACCTCTTTTTTTTCCTCTAGAGGATCTCCTTTTTTTCCTCCTTATTGAAACTCATGCTGCTAATAAAGACATATCTAAGACTGGGTAATTTATAAAGAAAAGGAGGTTTAATGGACTCACAGTTCCATGTGACTGGGTCGGCCTCACAGTCGTGGCAGAAGGCAAGGGAGGAGCAAAAGCACATCTTCCATGGCAGCAGGCAAGGGCATGTGCAGGGGAACTCCCCTTTATAAAACCGTCAGATCTCGTGAGACTTATTCACTACCATGAGAACAGAATGGGAAACACCTGCCCCTATGATCCAATTACCTCCCACCGAGTCTCTCCCATGACATGTGGTAATTATGGGAGCTACAATTCAAGGAGAGATTTGGGTGGGGACACAGCCAAACCACATCACATAAATTTGGAATTTGTGCAAGAACAGCCTTTACTAGCTCGAATAAAAAAAACAGGTCAGGCCGGGCATGGTGGCAGGCATCTGTAATCCCAGCTACTTGAGAAGCTGAGGCACAAGAATCACTTGAGGCCAGGTGCAGTGGCTCACACCTGTAATCCCAGCATTTTGGGAGGCCAAGACAGACAGATCACGAGGTCAGGAGATTGAGGGCCATCCTGGCTAACACGGTGAAACCCCATCTTTACTAAAAAAAAAAAAAAAAAAAAAAAAAAAAAAAAAAAAATTAGCTGGGCGTGGTGTCGGGCACTTGTAGTCCTAGCTACTCTGGAGGCTGAGGCAGGAGAATGGTGTGAACCTGGGAGGCGGAGCTTGCAGTGAGCCAAGATCGCGCCACTGCACTCCAGCCTTGGTGACAGAGCGAGACTCCGTCTCAAAAAAAAAGAAAAAAAAAAAAAAAAGAATCACTTGAACCCAGGAGGTGGAGGTTGCCGTGAGCCGAGATTGCACCATTGCACTCTAGCCTGGGTGACAAGAGCAAAACTCAAAAAAACAATAAGAATAAAAAAAAACTGATCAGACAAAAAAAAAAAAAAAAAAAAAAGAGGCCAGGGAAGACTGTTCAGTCTCCCTCTAACCTAGGAAAAAGGAGTCCTGATGGCTTATACCTGAAGAAGGTGGAGGAGAACACAATTTCTCCCCACCTTCCACCTCACGTCGATTGGATTGAATCCAATTCTGAAACTGTGCACGAGGGAGCAAAAATCACAAACAGATTTGTCAAACATCAACTGCTCTCAAAACCCACTATGTATCAGAATCTCCTGATGGAGGTAGATTTAAAAACACGGATTATAACTCAATAATTCCGAACTGTTTCTCTGGTATCTGCATTTTTAACTTTCTCCCAAGGCAGTTCCTATGCACTCCAAAGTTTGAGAACTAGTAGTGTATGTCTCTGTTCTTTCCTGTTTCATGCCTCCAGGCCAAGGTCTCTCTCACTTCACCTTCCCCTGTGCACATGTGATGGTGGGCTCATTTCAAACATGGAGGCCAGCTGGTGACTGCATTGGGATTTGGGTTTAGGAGGAAGTAGAAACTCTCACAGTTCTTAATAGAAGGTGCTATTTTCTCTATTATCCCAGTTCTTCCTAAGACCCTCCCATCAGGTGTGGTCCATTGGACCCTCTAATAGCAAGGTGATGCCTTGTTTGCTGTTGAGATCACTCAATAACCTCTCAGCATTCCATGTATAATAACCTCTCAACATTCCATCTTTAATAATCCTCTGGGCATTTCATGTGTAATAACCTCTCAGCATTCCATGTGTGACATCCTCTCAGCATTCCATGTGTAATAATCTCTCAGCATTCCATGTAAGGAAACAATGTGATTGTGAGTGCAAGACCAAGACAGCCCTGGACTGTAGCTGAATTCTATCACAGCTCCTGTTACTTCCGATAGCATTATCTAGCCCAGTTCACCAGGTAACCAGCACACAGACTCTGTGAAATACAGATCATGCCCCTCCTGGAATTAGCAAGGGTGTCATTTGCAGGGAGCAGCAGACCAGAAGTGGTAATTCTAAACCCGTGCCAAGATCTTCCTCCATCTCTAATGTGCTAACATTTGGTGTAGTTCAGCAGATGGGAGGGCTAGATTTGGGCACACAGCTGTGTCCTAGACAAAGCTGCTTGGGAAGAGAGAGCCTAGATCCAGATTGAGAGATCTAGTTCACCGAATGTGGTGTGATAATCTGTATTCGTTTCTAAGGCCAGCTGAGGTTCACTTCAATCCAGCCAGGACTGCTTGGCTGATGGGCTGGGGGCAGAAGTTTAGGGTACAACATGGAATTTCCCATCTCTGGTTCTCCTCTTCCTTATCCTTTTTCTTGCTTTTTTTCATACCTGAGAAGTTAACACACTAATAAGCCCTATTCAGGATGATGGGGTTGGGTGACCCTGCTATCAGAGGGTACATTCAAGCACATAGGGTAGAATACGTTATAAATCAGCTAATAAATAGAAATCAGAGGGTATTATTGTACAGAGAATACCTTGGTCTACTGGATTGAACCTCAGTATCCACATCTGCAAAGTAGAACCAATACGACCTAGTACAAAGTGCTTCACACAAGCCACAGGTGGCATCTTGATATTGTGTGTCTGGTTGTTAAAGTTGCAGCAGAGTTCTCTCAAACCCGAGGACTGAAAACAAATTAAAAGGCAAGTTATTGGCCAGGCGTGCTGGCTTGCACCTGTGATCCCAGCAGTTTGGGAGGCCGAGGCGGGCAGATCACCTGAGGTCAGGAGTTCGAGACCAGCCTGGCCAACATGGTGAAACCCGTCTCTACTAAAAACAGGAAAATTAGCTGGGGGTTGTGGTGGGTGCTTGTAATCCCAGCTACTCGGGAGGCTGAGACAGGAGAATCACTTGAACCCGGGAGGCAGAGGTTGCAGTGAGCTGAGCCAGGGGTGACAAGAGTGAAATTCCATTTAAAAAAAAAAAAAAGGCAAGTTCTTGTACCACTCTGCCTCTGTAAAACAGGCTTTCTTTACCAAGAACCTGGAGGAAAAGAGTTAACAGGAAGGGAGGCTTCAGAGTTAGTAGTAAAACAGAAAACTGTGGTTTGGGCTTTGAAATGAGAACCTCTAATGAATGAGATAGACTTCTAAAAAAAGGACTTTAACTTGTAGTTAGGGCAGAAACAGTAGGAAAGAAATATAAAAGGAAAAGTAGATGAGGCAGAACCTCATAGGCTCCTGTAAACAGCCTTAGCCCTGCATGGGGGAGAGAAAGTCTGAAGCTGATGTGAGAGGCATCTTTTCATTTTGAAATCTGACAGGGTCCACATGAAAGAAGTAGGGGAATGCCAGAGGGATATGAAATGGAAGGTTAGAGTAATGTGCTAGTCCATTTTTGCATTGATGGAAAGAAATACCTGAGAGTGGGTGGTTTTTAAAGTGGTATATTTGGCTCATGATTCTGCAGGCTGTACAAGAAGCACGGTGCCAGCATCTGCTTCTGGTGAGGCCTCAGGAAGCTTCCCCTCATGGTGGAAGGGAAGGGGAGCTGGCATGTCACATGGCTAGAGAAGGAGCAAGAGAGAGAGAGGAAGAGGTGCCAGGTTCTTTAACAACCAGCTCTCCTGTGAACTCATAGAGTGAGAACCCACTCTTTACCACAGGGAGGGCACCAAGTCATTCAGGAGGGATCCACCCCCAAGACCCAAACACCTCCCTCTAAGCCCCACCTCCCGCATTGGGGATCACATTTCAACATAGGATTTGGAAGGGACAATTAGCCAAACCATGTCAAAGAAGTTGAGAAAGTCTCCACTGCAACAGGAAAAGTGATGGCTGCAAAAGATGTTTATGCTCACACCTAAGTAAGAAGAGTTGCCTGAAGCCTGGGAAATTCAACAGCGAAGAGATACAATGTTTCAGGTAGAAGCATGTGACCCAGAAAATTGGTTTTCGTGACATCTACGGAGGTACACATGTGGGAAGTATCACCCAACAGGAGCCCCATTGCTGAAATCTGAGGAACTCAAACCAGGACCTTGGACAGAGGGAAATAAAGGCATCTTAAACATGAAAAAGGGCCGGGCGCGGTGGCTCAAGCCTGTAATCCCAGCACTTTCGGAGGCCAAGGTGGGCGGATCACGAGGTCAGGAGTTTGAGACCAACCTAGCCAACATAGTGAAACCCCTGTCTCTACTAAAAATACAAAAAATTAGCTGGGCGTGGTGGCGAGCGCCTGTAATCCCAGCTACTGGGAGGCTGAGGAGAATCGCTTGAACCTGGGAGGCGGAGGTTGCAGTAAGCCAAGATGTGGCCACTGCACTCCAGCCTGGGCGACAGTGTGAGACTCCAAGAAAAAATATACGATATGTGAAATAGGGGCCAAGAAAAAGATGCAAAATTGGAGGCATCCCCACTGCACATTTTCAAACTCAGCTAGAAAAATACCTAAAGCTAATATTTACTGAGCACTTACTGAGTAGTAGGCACTCCTGTAAACTCTTATATGATTCGTCTCATTTCATCTCTAAGAGTATACAAATTACACATTTCAATAGAAAAGGCAATCGGGAGGTGAAAATTCTCTCTGAGATTTGAGAAGTATGATGTCACAATCAACCTTTGGGTTGGAGCTGTTTAATTGGGCTTTAGGATTACAGGACTGCAGATGACGCTGGACAATTGACCTGAATGTACTAAAACTGAAATGTCATTCCCTTTTTATTTACTCTGCTTTCCCTCTATGCTTGCTGCTTACAAATAAAAATGAGATTTTTTTATAGTCTAAGGCTGGTAGCAGCAACCAGATGGAGATTGTAAGAACCATTTGGACTCTGTCTGAAAATATCTCCCCTTTTTTGAGATGAATACTATTCTACAAAAAAAAAGAAACAAACAAACAACAACAAAAAAAGCTTGTGTTCACTCGATGGTTCTGATAGCTCCAAATATTTGGAAAGATGGGATACATGAGAGACGTTGGTTTTGAAGTGTCTAACTTTGAGAGAGCAAAGGAACAATAGCAGCTCAAAGGGAGACAGTATAGATTCCAGCTGCATAATAAGGCAATCAGAATCTTATGAGATACCAGAGTGAGGCATCTTTGACTGTAACAAAGCAAAATAAGAAGGTTTTGGAGTAAGAGAAAATAATTTTATATTTTTTATCTCTTATGCTTCTCTGGAAACATAAGACTGATTTGGAAAAGGAAGAAATGGATCGTGTTAGCTTTAATAAAATACGAAAATATTAAAGCATTTTATATTGCCAATATCCTGTTATAATTGGACAATTTTATTATTTCAAGAACGCTATTTAATCCTCTCTGGATAACTTGTGTAAATATATAGCTAAGCATCATTTTTACAAACAAACTGGACCATTAGTTTTACCTTGAGATGCAGGGTAGAATCCCCCGGAAATTTTTCCAAAATTAAAAAGAGGAAGTTAAAATCCAAATACATTCTAGGCTCTGTGTTAGTCAGGGTTCTCTAGAGGGCCAGGACTAATAGGATAGATGCATATATGAAGAGGAGTTTATTAAGGAATATTGACTCACACGATCACAAGGTGAAGTCCCACAATAGACCATCTGCAAGCTGAGGAGCAAGGAAGCCAGTCCGAGTCCCCAAACCTCAAAAGTAGGGAAGCTGACAGTGCTTCAATCCACAGCTGATAGCCCGAGAGCCCCTGGTAAACCACCGGAGTAGGCCCAAGAGTCCAAAAGCTGAAGATCTTAGAGTCTGATGATGTTCAAGGGCAAGAAGCAACCAGCACAGGAGAAAAAGGGAGGCCAGAAGACTCATCCAGTCTAGTCCTTCTACACTCCTCTGCCTGCTTTTATCCTAGCCGCACTGGCAGCTGATTTTTGTAAGGATTAAATGAGATAGATGATGTATGAATGGACATAGAATGCTTCCTCACATTGTATGCAGGCTGGGTCTGTGTCTCCCATTCCACTGTCTCAAATGTTAATCTCCTTTGGTGACACCCTCTCAAACACACCCAGGAACATTACTTGGCATCTTTCAATCCAATCAAGTTGACACTCAGTATTCACCATCACAGGCTCTGTATGGCCCAGTCCTGACATGAGGTCACATTTAGAGAATAACAGTTGCCACTTGTTGCATGCTTACATTATGCAAGACAGCATTCTATGTTCATTTATCCATCACCTCATTTAACCTTTACAAAAGCTCTTGTGGGATGGGTCCTGTTATTAGACCTGGTCCAAGTCACCTGCCACTTCTAGACTGAGTTACTATAATGATTTCCTGACTGGTCTCCTTCATTTTCCTCATGAATTTCTGTAATTGTTTCTGACATACCACATTCAGAGGGATCCATTTAAAACACAAATTATATAAAGTTTCTCCTCTGCTTAAAACCCTCCCATGGCTCCCAATTGCACTCAGCATAAAAGCCAAATTTCATATTTTGGCGGACAAATTCCTGTCTGACTAAATTATCTGTTACCTGTCTGACTTCACCACTGCACAAAAGGGCCAGACGCAATGGCTCATGGTTCTGCAGGCTATAAAAACCTGGTGGCCATCCTCCTTGCTTACTTCACCCCAACCACTCATTGTTCCTTGGATATACACTGTCCTGAAGCCGATTTGGCTTTCATTTGCTCAAATGTCACCTTCTTAATGAAGTCTTCTCTAATTACTCTATTTCAAATTGCATTCCACCCACCAGGTTTCCCCATCTCCTCTCCCCTGTTCCATTTTGACACAACACTTAATTTATTTATTTATTGTATTTGTTTCTCTTTGTCTATCTCCTCACATAAAAATGCGATTCCCAAGAAAAAACAGATTTGAGTTTGCTTCATTCACTGGTGTAGCCCAAGCACCCAAAAAACAGTGCCTGGCACATATGGATGCCAATAATCATTTCTAGAAAAAAAATGTAATAATTCCAGTTTTAAAACGAGGAAACTGCGAAAATGTGGCATGGAATAATCAAAGAACTCACCCAAGGTCAAAGCCCAGGTAGCCTGGCCAGTAGAGCCAATGCATTTATGTCCTCCAAAAAATGCAATTCATTAGCCAAAATGTGAGTTAAAGGTAACTTCTATCAGAAATTCCCTTCACTCCATAACCTTTTCACCATAGACTCCTGCCTTTTCTCTCCCTCACATAGATGGAGAACTATGTCTTACAGAAATAGAGAGAGAGGGGGAGAGGGGTATGTTAGATAGATGATAGATAGATAGATAGATAGATAGATAGATAGATAGATAGATAGATAGATATACAGGTAGATAGATAGATAGATAGATATACAGGTAGACAGATAGATGACATTGACAGGGATAAACCCATAAGAGAAATCCTTGGTTCATTTATAATTACTCTCATTTACACAAAATAACCCAGAATCTCCAGTGAGAGGGAACTGGAGGCTGGGAATAAATGAGGAGTTATCAGTGATAGAATATTGACTGGGGCAAGGATTAAGCTATTAATACAAATACATTTAAAATTATGTGCTGGGTGTGGTGGTTCATGCCTGTAATCCCAGCACTTTGGAAGGTCGAGGTGGGTGAATCACGAGGTCAAGAGATCAAGATCATCCTGGCCAACATGGTGAAACCCCATCTCTACTAAAAATACAAAAATTAGCTAGGCTTGGTGGTGCATGCCTGTAGTCCCAGCTACTCAGGAGACTGAGGCAGGAGAATCGCTTGAACCCAGGAGGTGGATGTTGCAGTGAGCTGAGATCACACCATCGCACTCCAGCCTGGTGACAGAGCGAGACTCCGCCTAAAAAAAAAAAAAGTGTGTTCCTTGTACATGTATACCCTGTTCCAGTTCTGATTTAGTAGATCTGAGATGAGGACTTCACAGATGAGTCTTAAGTGCACCTCTTGTTAGGAAGCCCTGGAGAGGGTGTGTCCTCTTATTCTACTCTATAGTAACTGTGGAGTGGCCTTGGTTGAACCAATGGACTGGTGCCTTCGTAAAGTCTTCTTCAGACAAAGCCACAAAAGTGACTGAACACTCATCTGATTGGCATGTTTTTAGAATCAGTTGTAACGATTGGAGAAGAACCCTACAAAAAGCAGGCATGGATTTTCTAGGACTTCATTACCCTCCTCCTCTGAGGAAGCAGCAACACACCTGACTCATCACAGCCCTGGTTGGTAAGAACACATTGTTCATAGAAGCAGAATAACAAAAAACATGTTAGAAATTTGGGTAGAAATTTGCAGCCCTCTCCTCCTGTCAACTTCACACCAGGAAGAATGGAGGCTCCTTTGTGGATTAAAGATCCAATTGGATCATGGCCCAAGAATGTAAAGTCTTCAATTAAACACCTTGTGTCCTGTGTAGAATGTCCTATTGAGTCTGACCTTCCCTCTGCAGTTTGCTTCTCTGTCGTGTCAACACATCCATCAACTGCTGCTTTTAGGAGAAAAAAACTTACCTTTCTCCTCTGCTTTAGAATGCCAACGACAAGCAGATAAGCTTCAGAGTAATGGAAATCTGGGACCAGCCACCTAGATTCTCAAGACATTTTTCTGCCCCCACAACTTGAGATTTCATTCCTATGCTGGGCTGTCACGATTCTATGCAGACCAGAATAATTAGGTGTTAGTCATGTAGCGTGTATTAGTCCTTTCTCACACTGCTAATAAAGACATACCCGAGACTGCGTCATTTACAAAGGAAAGAGGTTGAATGGACTCACAGTTCCACATGACTGGGGAGGCCTCACAATCATGGCGGAGGGTAAATGAGGAGCAAAGTCATGTCTTACACGGCAGCAGGCAAGAGGGTGTGTGCAGGGGAACTCCCCTTCGTAAAACCATCAGATAGCATGAGATTTATTCACTACCATGAGAATAGTATGGGAGAACCACTCCCATGATTCAATTATCTCCACCTGGCTCCACCCTTGACATGTGGGGATTATTACAATTCAAGGTGAGATTTGGGTGAGAACACAGGCAAATCATATCATAGAGTCCCACTCATCTGAGTAACCTGCGTGCTCCCCAGCCGCACTCAACAGCAGAGCTTGGGTATCTACTCACGTAGGATCTGTCCTGCCCTATTCTTGTGTCAACTATGACCAGAAAAAAACCATCGAGACTCAGCCCAGCCCTGACTAGAAGTGAGAACTAGACCAACTTTGTCAGAAGTCTGATATCTTTGTCCCTGGAGTGGGTTCTGAGCAAGCCATATTCTTTCTTAGCTACACAAATATACAAACCTGGAAATCCCAAACCTATATTGACTGGTTAGAGCCTTCACTAGCAGTCTCCTTCCTATTGGGGAACAGCAACTCCACACACCTAGGCATCAGTGGAAGTCCTAATACAAATTGAACTGAAACTCCAGGACAGGATGATTTCACCCAGGCTGCCACTGAGTAGCTCACATTGTGGTCCTCACCACCAGGACCAAACACACTGAATAGTAATGCCTGCCCACTCAACCTCAGAATAGGAACTCTTCATACATCCCCGCTGCTGACTTCCTCCACTTCTTCCACAGCCCTGCAGTTACAGCTGAGACCACTCAAGCAAAGGCACCCAATCCCCCCAGATGGAATAATTCCCCCAGACCCCTCGATCCCCTACCCTTCCTTGTCCTCGTCCCAGGAGCCAGCACCCTCAAGCCACCCAGATGGAAGCTTTCTCCCAGACACGTCCTCCGGAGTGCAGCCGCACACAGGGAAGCTGACACAATGTCTTCAAACATTTTTAATTGCCCTGTCAAACTGACAATTATAGAACTAATTATTGAGGAGACAATAACAGATACACTGACTGAATCAAGCGTCAACCGAGTTTTTATGTAATTACGCAATTTAATGAATTGACGGCTACAGTAATGGACTATTGCTGGTTAATTAGGGACTCCCTTTATGCTAATAATGCCATTTATTTTTGACTCGCGGTATTTATTTTCAGTGTCGAAAGCATTGGACACGTCTTCCTCTGACACCGGCATGTTGAGTGTTTTTCAGAGGGGTTGGCTGCCAATTGTGCTATTTATAGGCAGCAAGCTTATTCTATTCACTGACTGAAGAGCTCCAAAAGGCTCCTGTTATATTACAAGCCTCTCGTTTTACACCCAGATTGGATTTTAATTATCCTGCTGGCTGGGTGAGGTTCCCTGTCTTCCTTCTCCTGAGATCTGGGGAACAGAAAATTAAGGGGTTGTGGCAGATGGTCCCCAAATTATACCCCATCAAGGTCAGCCCAGGCAAAAAGGCAGAGATATCCTTTTATGCTTTATCCTTATTCTCCAGCTTCCCCTGTTCTCCCTGGATCCCTTTTCTAGTACATTGCATGATTAGAAGCCAAAGTGTAGAGCAGTGGTTCTCAACCAGGGGTCAGGGGATACTTGTCAGTGTCTGGAGGCCTTCTGGGTTGTCACCACGAGGGCTCAAGTAAGGAGAGGTCAGGGAAACTGCTGAGCACCCTGCAATGCACAGGACAGCTCCATAAACAAACAAAGAATTATCTTGCCCCAAATGTCAGTAGGGCTGAATTTGAGAAACCTCGGGATAGAGTATCAATAATCACGAAGCAAGTGGATGTTTGCCACCCTGGTTCTGCAGAGGAAAACAAATATTTCGCAGCATCTAAACCATGATAGAACTGTCAAAAGTATGTGAAGTCAGCTACATAAATTGTGAAACATGAGTCACAGTTACGTTTGTTCTGAAACAGCGTAAAAACTCACAGGATTCTTTTTCTTTTTATGAAAATAGAAAAATGATGAGCATTCTTTCCCAGAAAAAGCCAGGGTTCTTGCCTTTCTGTTTGGTCACCTAACACCAATGAATGCAAACTCGCCTGTGACAGTTGTTAATTATCTGGAAGAAAACGCAAAAACAAAGGAGAATGTGATCAGGTTTTCATAAAGCTAAACTCAGCCAATTTTTCATTTTCAGATTTCATTTTCTTCCTACTCTCTAAGAAGACATCTTGTGTTTTGCCTGTCCAGCTTTCTTTCTTTTCCTTACTTTTTAAAAGAATTCTCTCTCACTCATTTTCAGTCTGTTGGTTTGGATGACATGAGACACACCACTAGAACGCATGGTAGAATGAGATCCAGGCCTGGCGAATCCTTGTAGACTATTCTCCAGCCGCCTCATCAATTTGTCAGGTAAGTGTGAGTGCCCCAGGAGTTAACCTGTGACTTTTGATAAAGCAAATGAATTTTATTCTTGTCAGCTAGACTGGACTCTGAAATGGTGAAAATCTGAAGCTGATTGAGACATCTTTGTCACACTCAGAAGAAAACATTCCTAAGATATGAAAGCCCAAGAAGGTGAGGGAGGTAGAGGAGGGGAAGGAGGAGCAGGAGGAGGAGAAGGAAAATGAGGAATGAAGGAGGTGAAAGAGGAGGATAAGGAAGAGGAAGAAGAGTTGAAGGAGGAGGAGGAGGTAGAAGAGAAGGAGGAACAGGAAGAAGAGAAAGAGAAGGAAGAGATTAAAGAGGAGGAGGAGAAAGATAAAGAATAGAAGAGGTGAGAGAGGAGGTAGAAGAGAAGGAGCAGGTGGAAGAGGAGGAGGAAGAAAAGAAGGAGAAGGAGAAAGGAGAGGAGGAAGCAGAGAAAGAGAAGGAGGAGGAGGAAGAAGAAGAGGAGGAGGTGGGGGTGGAAAAGGAGGAGAAGGAGAAAGAAGAGGAGGAGGTGGAGGTGAAGATGTAAAAGGAGGAGGAAGAAGAAGAGGTGAAGAAGGAGGAGCAGGAGAAGGAAGAGGACAAGGAGGTGAAAAGGAGGAGGAGGAAAAGGAGGAGAAGGGGGAAGGGGAGGTGGAAGAGGAGAAGGGAAGGGAGAAAGAGGGACAGGGATAGGAAGGGGGGAAGGATAACAAAGGACAAAATTATAGATAGATGATAGATAGATAGATAGATAGATAGATAGATAGATAGATAGATAGATAGATAATCTTGGTTCTAGCTGTTTCTACAGCCTGATAATTGCCCAACTTTTCAGTATCATGGGCAATAAATTACCTTCTGGTTTAAGAGCCACCTCCTCATTCTTCTCTTCTGGCTTATCCTCCTCTGCCATGCCCCCAAATGCCGCAGTGCTCAGAGGACTCTCTCCAGGGACCTTTTCCCTCTCCACTCTTCCCTATCTTCACTGAAGTCTTGTCCTCATTTCTTTTCTCGGTTACCATTCATGTATTGAGGACTCTTGATTTAATATTCCCAGGCTTCATCTCTGTCAAGATATCACCACTGCCTGCTGGAAATCTCCAACTGGAAGCCTCAGCAACACCAAAAAACCCACCTTCTCATGGATGCACTCCTTACCTTCCCTCCAGCCTTTCTTCGCCTATAATTCTGGTCTCATGGGAGGAACCTTCACTTACTAGGGACCCAGGTCAGGAAATGGACACTATCCTCAACTCCTCCCTTTCTCTCATCCTTGATATCTTGGCTCTGTCACCACTTGGCCCTTATCTCTCCCACCTCTACCCCTCCCTACTTCTTCACTCCTCCGCATATTCTATTCTGCACACCAAATGCACATTCCCCTCCACCCTGTTCCTGGTTCTGCTTGGAAGACCTTCCCAGACTCCTCAAAATGGGTGAGACACTCCTGCTTTATGCTCACAACCTACATCACTTTTCATTAAAATTGTTTACTTTGATAATAGCTACAGTTAATGAGCTTATTATTATTATTATTACTATTATTATTTGACATATTTTCTTGCTCTTTCTCACCCAGGTTGGAGTGCAGTGGTGCAGTCTTGGGTCACTGAAGCCTCTGCCTGGTTCAAGAGATTCTCCTGTCTCAGCCTTCCGAGTAGCTGGGACTACAGACGTGTGCCACCACACCTGGCTAATTTTGTATTTTTAGTAGAAATGGGATTTCACCATGTTGGCCAGGCTAGTCTTGAACTCCTGACCTCAGGCGATCCACCTGCCTCAGCCTCCCAAAGTGCTGGGATTACAGGCATGGGCCACCACACCTGGCCAATGAGTTTTTCATGTATCAGGATTTTTACCCAAATTATCCTTAATGCTTCTTGCATATCCTTAAAGGAAGACACTGTTATCTCCATTCTACAGATGAAGGAAATAAGAGTACAGACAGTTGCTCAAAGTTGGACAGCCAGGAAAAAAGCAGAAGTGGGTACTGATCCAGGCAGGCTGGTCACAAATCCTGTGTATTGATACAATGCTACACTGCCTGTTCATCCTCTCAAGCTGAAAATCAGCTTTTTGGGAATGGCACAGCTTTCATCTGTGTGTCCCTCCTAGCCAGAAGTGCCACACATTGTCAATGAAAGTTTGCCTGGTTTAATTAATGAAGTAATGAATGAATAAAATCCCATTCCTCTTTCTGGACATAGGTGTTTGTTTTGTTTTGTTTCTCCTGCAACAGGCAGGGTTGAGTCACAGTCAACTTTCAGATTCTCTGATGCTATAATTCTAACAAACACTATCCAACTAATAAACTTGCAAACGTAAGTGACTCATCAGTTTCTGTCCTTGTATCAGTCATTTTCTATCGAAGAAGAGCTTGATCATGTGGAGTTTGCATTGTCCAAGGAGAGATGCCAAGTGAACCATCCTTTTAGAAATCACTTTCTCTGCCTTCACTCCTTTCCACCTCAAAAGTCTCCATCAATGAAATAAATGATACTCAAAGTCGCAAATCACCTGGCCCTCCTCCTGATACCCTCTCAAAGAAAAAAAAAAAGCAGATTGAGGGAGGGAAAAGGGGGAAAGCTCTATGCTCTATAATGAAACCAGGAGAAAATGTTATTTGCTTGCTAGATTGTCACCAGCTTCTCTTCTAACTGGATTCAGAGCAGATCTAATTAGCTGGGCTGAGACCAGGAAAGAGAATTTTTGCATGGTTTGCACCTTCTCAGAATTCCATGGCAACAAAACCATCTGGAATGAGAGTGACAACAGTATATTTAATGTTAACAACCTTACTAGATTCAAGTGCAAAGCGTGCTGGAATTTCAGCAGCATGGACTGATGAGAAGTGGAGAAGCTGAGGTGGAGAGAATGGGGAACTCCAAAGATAGACGCAACCCAAAAGCTCTGGGAATGCTTTTCCCAAAGACATAGACTGATGGTGTAATATACATAATCCAAAGTATCCCGCAGTCTTGGGTTCTGCCCTGGTCTGCATCAAGACCCCAAATTGTCCACAGTGATCAGTAGATAAATACAGAAGGAATCCAGGTAGCAGATGACACTTAAAGTGTGGGAAGATTATAATTTCTGTCCATTTATAACAAGACTTCAGAAAATGGCTGCGAGAACAGGAAACAACGTCCTATATCCTCGGGAGAAGAAGTTGACAAAATCCAGAGAGAATATAAAAACTAAAGTCAAAAGGGTAGGAGGACAGATTAGCAATCCAATTCCAATGGATAAGTAAAGATCCAGGCAAATTAACTGAGGCAAATGCAACATGGCAGATGCCAACAGAGAAGAGGCAAGGATTGAAAACTCCAATGCCTGTGGAAGTCAGAGAAATAAATGAAGAAAGTCAAGTGGTTCCGAAAAAACTGATGACCTGGAGGGCACAGGTCCCATCTAAGGAGCAGCTGCTAGTCAACTCCAGCCCATTGGGTGGTCCCAACATTGCTGAGTCTTCCAAGTTTTCAAGACAAGCCACAAATCCAGAGTTTGTATGCAATCCCACACATTTTAACTGTTGGCAATGAGTTTCTCATATTTTAAGATAAATTGCAGCCCGTACAAAATTTTCTGAAGGCTAAATATGATTCTGCAGCCTCCCCATTTGAGACAATCTGCAGCAAGGGATTGTGGAAGCTCAGAGCTCCCTCCAGCACCCGGGATATTGGCTCCATAGTGACAACAGCACTCATTCCAGAGGCAACTCCTGCTGGTAGCTATGGATCCTGATGTTCAGGTTATACTTGGAGAATTGGGAGGGGAAAGGGGCAGGGACCTCAGATGGAAGTCTTCATGACTTCAGAAATATAAGACTAAGGAGGCTGAGGCTCACACCAATCCCAAAACCACAGTCAGAGTTAAAGAAAGAAATGTTGGGAGAAATTCGTGCACTGTGTGCAGAATCAGAGCAGGAGAATTTGCTGATGATTGACACTCAAATAAATAAATAAATAAATAACCAGCTGATTCTTTTCTTTTATTTTTTTCTGGGACAGAGTCTCACTCTCTTGCCCAGGCTGAAGTGCAGTGTCATGATCTCAGCTCACTGCAACCTCTGTCTCCGGGTTCAAGTGATTCTCCTGCCTCAGCCTCCCAAGCAGCTAGGATTACAGGTGTGTGCCACCACCACATCCAAAAGAACTAATTATTGTTCCTTTTGGTTTGTTTGTTTGTTTTTAAGCAGAGTCTTGCTGTGTCACCAAGGCTGGAGCGCAACAGCGCAATTTTGGCTCACTGCAACCTGCACCTTGAGGATTCAAGAGATTCTCCTGCCTCAGCCTCCCGAGTAGCTGGGATTACGGGCGTGTGCCACCATGCATGGCTATTTTTTGTATTTTTTTTTTTTTTTTAGTAGAGATGAGATTTCACCATGTTGGCCAGGCTATAACCGGTTGATTCTAAAGGGCTCCACCCAGATCCCTTCACCATGCACACTATTCACCATTTCTGTGCACACATGAGGCATTAATCCTCACAGGAATAGCCTTTAACCAATGGCTGCAGGGAGATGGGGTAATTAATCTTGTCCACTGCCCTTGTGTTGAGATCACTGTAAGGTACTCCATATCTCACCCCAGTATCCCCCAGTGGGATTGAATCCCCGTTTTCCACAGCCTGCTCAGTGACGCACCCTTTATTGACTTCCTTTCCTTCATCTCACCCCCCAGTCACATGGCACTACTTCCTAGGATCACCTCCCAAATAAACTACACACACCCACATCCCTGCCCTAGGGTTGGCTCCTGGGGGCCTCAAATTAAGGCAATAGCTTCTCTTTTTATTTTGTTTTATTTTATTTTATTTCATTTTATTTTACTTTAAGTTCTGGGATACTGGGGTACTTGTGCAGAACGTGCAGGTTTGTTACATAGGTATCCATATGCCATGGTGGTTTGCTGCACCTGTCAACTTGTCATCTAGGTTTTGAGCCCTGCATGCATTAGCTATTTGTCCTAATGCTCTCCCTCCCCTTCCCTCACCAATAGGCCCTGGTGTGTGATGTTCCCCTCCCTGTGTTCATGTGTTCTCATTGTTCACCTCCCACTTATGAGTGAGAATATGTGGTGTTTTGGTTTTCTGTTCCTGTGTCAGCGTGTTGAGGATGATGGCTTCCAATTTCATCCATGTCCCTGCAAAGGACATGATCTCATTCCTTTTTATGGCTGTGTCGTATTCCATGGTGTATATGTACCACATTTTCTTTATCCAGTCTATCATCGATGGACATTTGAGTTGGTTCCATGTCTTTGCTGTCAATAGTTTTTCAAGCATGAGGATCCAACCTTAGAGGCAATGGATGGACAGGGTGATGAATGTCATAGATTCTATGGGTTATAGAAGGAGCTCTGGGAAAAAGGACTGGATATAATGCATATTCCTGGGGATCCTGAGAGCAAACCCTAGGCTTTAATTGTTTACATATCAACCCTGAGGAATCTTCTTGAGTTAAAAATCTGGTTTGGGTCGTTTCTCTCTCTTTCTCTCTCACTTGTCTCAGCCAGTGGCATATAATGTGCAATACACACTGTCTTTTGGGATTTCTGCCTCTGGTTTCTGTGTCAAGGAATTAACAATATGTAAATGAATTCCTAAGTACATCAAGGAAGATCCTGCCCAAAGGAACCCAAAGCAATCCCTTTTGTAAAGGGTCAAAGACACTAGTTGTACAAATAACTCCTCTTCAGGCTGTTGAACTTTTCAAAATCTGTTGTTTGATAGGATTCGTTTATTATAATCTGGTCATGGCCACACATCACTTGGCTGCATTCAGCTGATCCATAGAGACTTAAGAAAAGTCCTCCAAGAATCCAAAATTTCTGTCGCAAGTCAATGCCCTCCCTTAAAGACTGTTTACTCATGTGTTACGCAGAACTGTAATGAATATAAGTGATCTTGGAGGAGGGACTTCCGGAAACAGGCATCAGGGTAGTGGACAAAAATGAGAGTGGGTAGCCAGTAACAGAGAAGAAAAGCAGAAAATGCACTAGAACAAACAGAAGATCTCAAAAAGCATAGCATTTCGAGTGATTTAGTTTAGGTTCAAACACTTCTGTGCACCCTCCCAACACAAGTGTGGCAAATGATAGCATCTGTGAGATGACTGTGCACACGCACACAGGCACACACACATGCACACACATGCAGGCACGCACATCCCAGTTTCCCGCACATGCTCACTGGTTTGATAGCACACACTGAGAGTAAAGTAAAAGAAAGCAAAGTCAATGAAGTGTGTTTGTCAGCCCTGGCACAAGCTGTGACGGGGACAAGGGCACCTACAAGCAGTTTACAGGAAAGTGAGTGGGAAGCAAGACATAGTTGCCTCAAAAAAAAAAAAAGGTGGGGAGTAGGCAGGGTGCGGTGGCTCACGCCTATAATCCCAGCACTCTGGGAGGCCAAGGCAGGTGGATCACGAGGTCAAGAGATCGAGACCAGCTTGGCTAACCTGGTGAAACCCCATATCTACTAAAAATACAAAAATTAGCTGGACATGGTGACACACACCTGTAGTCCCAACTACTCGGGAGGCTGAGGCAGGACAGTCGTTTGAACCCGGGAGGCAGAGGTTGCAGTGAGCTGAGATTGTGCCACTGCACTCCAGCCTGGGCAACAGAGACTCCGTCTCAAAAAAAAAAAAAAAAAAAAAAAAAAAAAAAAGGCATATTTGCATCACTTCCATGTTGGGAACCATATTCAGGGTCCAAATCCTAAAATGCCTGGAAGATCCAGTTAGATCCAGGACATGTCAAGCAGCAAGAGTAAGAGTCTCTTACCTTTGTCTATGCCATTCGTGTCCCAGCCCCGTCCTATGGATGGCAAAGGGAGTGGTGCTATCAGATCTCATGCACCAGAGCACCCAAAAGCCAGCACAGATCCTGGCACTCAGTTCTACTGTCTATCCAGTGCTCAGTTACTAGAGGGGGCCCATTTCCATGCTTTCCTCCTCAATACCAAACCGATGCAGAGCCCAGGGATGAATTTTTTTGCGAGGATGAAAACAGGTGGTACAGGCAGCACATGATGGAAGGAATTCTTGAGGCAAAGCCCAGGAAATGTACTGATGATCATCTTTCTGGGAGCAGAGTCAAAACTATTGGTGAAATGCTAAAGAGCCTTTCCCATCTGTTTCTCCGTTCATCCCCCCCACCTCTAAGGACATGTCAAGGGTCCCAAGAATATGCCGCATCTCCTCATCTGTCGTATCTGCTATTACCTGAGTAGGAAAGTTAGTTTCCAACAGTAGGATCCAAGCCATGTGTAAGGTCCTCCTCTTCCCCCTGCCTCCCTGTTTCCAGGACGCTTGTCTCTCCATGACCGGGGATAATGCTGCATGTATCTCACCCTTCTGACTTCCTCAGTCTTTTCCTCCTTTCCTCTCCCTTCTGCACATCACAATGCAAAGCCAGTGTCAGGGACATTGTCAATGTGGGAGGGAAGGACTGGAGTCTGTGTCATCTGCCTGGCCCAGGGGCAGCAGACGCTGAGATGATTCTGTTGGCCCAGGAGGAATTACACAAGGGAAAGGTGAGAATCAAAGGACATGGAGTGAGCACTGCAAGTGGAGAGTCTAGCACATCCCAAGAAAGTAGCTTGAGACAGGCAGATGGGAGTGGGCTCATTCACAGCAGGGAGTTCCTTGTCATAGAACTGTGGGAGCAGAGGCGGGACAACTCCCTGCCAAAGCTGTAGAGAGTCTATCTTCCGTGGGTGGATTATTGTTCCAGATCGGAGGTTCACAAATAGGGCGGTGCATCAGAATCACCTACAAAGATATGAAAAATATATTCATTTCCAGGCATCACATCAAAATCTCTGGGAGTAGGGCCTGAGAGTCTGTAACACTTTATGCTCCTTGATAATTCCAATGTATTAATAGCTGGTCTACCGAGCAGTTTGGGAATGATTCCTACGTTTCCTTCTAACTTAGATATCCTGCAAGTTGAGTCACAGTGTAGTCTTGTCTTCACATGAACCATATGAAATTACTTTTTGTAGGCAAAATGGTCAAACACAGACAATATTACGTGGTTCAACATAATATAATATTCTGGCCTGGAGCACCATGTAAGACCCCTGGATTTTAAATACTATTTTTAGGTATGCAACATTTTTTGCAAGCAAAATAAAAGGCTTATCATTTCCAAGAAAATTAAGAGAAGATAATTTGAAAATGCTTATACAGAACAAAACACCTAAAAATGATGAAAGACTATAATCAAGATCCTTTTAAATGTATGGCCAAGTTCACAAGAAAGTACAAGAGATCTCTTGGGATGACAAGAGTTAGGAGAGAAGACCAGACATGAGCAGACATAGCAACTGACCCTGGGATATAGGACTGTATGGTAAAAGCAAGATGTTTTGATACCTGCAGGGAGATGAGAGATGAGGCTGTGGGCACAGGAAGAAAAGGAACTGGATCATAGATATATGACTGAAATAGGATAATTCACAGGGCTACATCCCAGAGAAAATATGAACCAAAAAGGTGCTGCCCATTTGCACAGGGCAATGGTAAGGAAATATTCATGTCTTGTCCCTGACATGGGTCTGAAATTTGAGTTTCCCCTGGGCTTCTAAGCTGATCCATTAACATAGAAACCAGCCCCAGTTTGCTGCTACTCCCAATAACCTGAAAGAAGTAAAAACTCCTGAGCAGGGGAGAAACACCACCACACCAGATCACACAGGATTCCCACGGCTAAAGCCCACTGAAGATGAGCTCTCAATCCAACAATCACAGAAAGGAAAGAAAACAGTGCATCCTGAGCAAAGTCAGCAGACACTGAAACCATTAAGATTGCATACCCAAGAACTTTAGAGAAACAACCTATGCAATTGAACTTCTCAGAGATCTAACACAGCATCCCAACATGTGTGAAGCTGTTGAGAGTAGAGCTATTTTGGTTAAAAAAAAAAAAAAAAAGGCGGGGGGAAGACCTTAGAAGCCCCAAGGCACCTGAGTGCTCCTTAGACAGAACACAGGTGAAACACTGTGGATGAGAAGGGACGTGAGAAGTCCACCAGCTTCCGCAGGCTGTGTAGGCCATGAACATTCCTCCTTTTGGTTCTTTCTCCTTCCCTTCTTTTCTCTCTTCTGCCTCACAAAGAGGTATTGATTATTGCCATTTATCAGGGGACCCATTTCAACTCTTCCAGCTGCCATTTAATAGCTGTAAAACTTGGGGAAAATCCCATAAACTTTCTTTGTTTTCCTCATCTGCAAAATGGGGATGCATTACTCTGAGTTATTCTGTAGATCACAAAAGGCCATGTGTTCATGAGCACCCAAGGGCTCCAAAATAGAACAAATGCACGTCACAACCAGAATAACTCCACTTTTTATGGGTTGTATAAGATTTGGTTGAGAAAGAGCCATTTGATGAGAATATATGGAGACAAGTTAAAAGTATGTTTGTACAAGTGACAAACTCAATAAATTGCAGTTGAGACAGAGTCTCACTCTGTCACCCAGGCTGGAGTGCAGTGGCACAATCTCAGCTCTCAGCAACCTCCACCTCCCAGGTTCAGGTGATTCTCCTGCCTCAGCCTCCCAACTAGCTGGGATTACATGTGCCCACCACCATATCCAGCTAATTTTTTTTGTATTTTCAGTAGAGATAGGGTTTCATCATGTTGGTCAGGCTGGTCTCGAACCCCTGACCTCAGGTAATTCACCCACCTGGGCCTCCCAAAGTGCTGGGATTATAGGCATGAGCCACCGCACCTGGCCCAACATTTCTTGAAGAAAGAATAATTATCACAGAGCTAGTCACTTGCTCCCAACTCACTCGTTCACTCACCTTGATTCACTGTCAGCACTTCTGTGCTCTACTTCATGTCCCAGGAAGCTGTTCCCTGTGGACTGTCTCCCCTGGGCTCCTTTGCTCTCAGCCTGCTAGCTGTGTTTGGGCAATGGGAGCTACTGACCCGTGTCTGGAAGGCAGGAGGAAAGAGGAGAGAGGTTGACATCAAACTATTCCTTTCCCTCTTCCTCCCTTATTCAACTCCTGCAGCAATTCGATCCAGTTCTTCCTGGACTCCTGTAACACCATCTCCTCCACTTTTACCTTCACTGCTAAGAGTACCAAAGACTTCTTCCTCTAACAAGCCTTAGTTGCTTCAGCCTCCCTTCCCGGCCCCGTCAACCCTTCCTGCACCTTTGTAACATCCTTTTGAGTTTCTGCATTTCCCCCCAGAACGAACAATGTTTTCTGTTCAACGCTGACTGATTCAACTCTGCAGAGTAAGTCCAAATCTCATCCCTTTAGGGAAAAGAAACTCATTCGTTGGGAATAGCCGATTTATTTTTGTTTTTTAAACCTCAATGAGTCTCATTTTTTGTATCTGCAAAATGACCATAAATGTTCTCATCTCTTGTGCTTACAAAATAAAAAATTAGAGAAACCTGAAGTTTCCTGAAAACACCACCAACTAAAGAGAAACACTTCTTTCTGGAAAGGAATTTCTCGTCAGTCCAACCCTGAATCTTGTGGGTCACTCTACTGCCAAGTTTTGCAACCAGAGAGAAGAGAGGAAGAAATTTTAGCTTTCTTAAACAGAATATTTGAGAGATTGAAGCTTCTTAATTCTTCATTGTGAAGGGAAAATTGGGCACTAAATTATTTATTGTATTTTAAATTTACTGACAGTAGCAGTTTTGAAAGCCTCACTGTTCTTTTTGAAAATAATTAACCTACTTTAATGTTTTAAATCTTTTTAACATATATCCTATTAAGTGGTAAAATGAGGGGGAAATAATGTTCAAAGAATAGGCTAAGAGTAGAAAGGAGAGAAATTCATAGCCCTCTTCTTCCAAGATCCATGAATCGGGGGCCGTGGGGAGATACAGGCTAATTCTAGCTTCAATCTCCATGAGGTATGTCTTGTTCAGAACTAGTGTGTAGCAGGAAAGAGAGGACAATTTTTATGGGGTTCAGTACAAAGACTTAGGACTCCCAAGACTTGAATTCCAAGTGAAGCAACCCTAATTGGTTGCAAATAATGGAAAACCCAACACAAACCAGCTTAAGCAAAAAGATAATCTATTTGTTTATATACCCAATATATTCACGGGTAAGGCTGGTTTTAAGAAGCCAGTCAGCGTATCTTATTCCCTTGGCCTTGGTAATTGGTTCAGAAATGTCTACATGATCCAGTCAGAGAGAATGAGGTATTATGAGCCTTTCCTTCAAAATCTGGCTAAGGACAAATGTCCTACTGGGCTTCTTATAGGGAAATGTGGTACAAATGTTGTCCCTATGTAATTTTCCTTGCTTCATCTCTCAGTTCTTCTTCCTCTGGGAGAACCAGACTCACACACAGTTTCCCCTCCCAGTTATCACATGACTGACTTTGTATAGCTTTGCATTGGAGTGACTCTGGGAAAGCACTCCACTCAGGCTATCTTACCCAGTCGCTTCTAGTTGGGTTTGCCCAACAGTGGGCCCTGGCAGAACAGAAAATGAGAGAGGAGTCATGGAATCAACTCCACTCCCAGCTATGGTGTCCTAGAGCTGAGTAGGAGACAGCAAAGATCCTTCTTAAAAATATTCCCAGGAAAAGGCTTGTTCCCTCTCATTTGCTCTGACTGATCACATGCACACCTCCAAAATGGCTACAGTGTCCAGGGAAATAAGATGCTGAAATCGGCTCAGGCCCAGTACACATGCCCTATCTATGAGACTCTGGCACAGGACTTGGACTATAGACAAATGCCTAAAATAGGATAATTCAAAGGGCTATGTCCCAGAGAAAATATAAACCAGAATGCTGCTGCCCATTGGCACCGGGAGATGGTAAGGAAACACTCACGTGTCGTCCCTCACATAGGTCTGATTTTGGGTTTACCCTGTGCTCCCAAGCTGATCAATTAACATAGAAACCATCCCCAGGTTGCTGCTACCCCCAGGAACCTGAAAGAAGTAAAAAGCCCTGAGCAGGGGAGAAACACCACTGCACCAGACCTGAAGTTCATTAGCTGAATCTAATGGAAGGTGTTAATTCAAAGGAAATTTTACTACATTTGGAAAATATTTATGCATGAATACTTAAGTCAGGAATTGCTTACATTTCTACTGGAGGGCCTCCATCTTTACCTATTTTATTCTGGGGGGATTTTGGTAAAAATTTTGTATTTTTGCCCATCTCAGCATAGCCAAGGTGGAGATGAAGGCACAATGCAGAAGACAGCCATTATGGGGATGAAGTGTGTGCATTGACTGCACTATTGCAACCCCACTTTTCCTGGTGTTTGACTGCCTCTCTTGAAAAGCAGCACAGAGGTGACGAGAACAGCAGCAAGGCCTGAGAGATCAGCCCAAAGCAGATCAAACATGCTCCTCCCAGAGCCAAGGGCACCAAGAGCTTTTTACGCACATGTAGTATCTAAGTCCACTTTGTGCTGCTATAGCAAAGCGCTTGAGCCTGAGTAATTAATTTTTCCACCCTTTATTTTAGATTTAGGGGGTACACGTGCAGGTTTGTTTCCTGGGTATGTTGCATAGTGCTGATGTTTGGGATACAAATGATCCTGTCACCCAGGTACTGACCATAGTACCCAATAGTCAGTTTTTCTATTCTTGCCCCGCTCCTTCTTTCCCCTTTCTAGTGGTCCTCAGTGTCTATTGTTTCCTTCTTTATGTCAATGCATACCCAATGTTTAGCTCCAACTCATAAGTGAGAATATGCAGTATTTGGTTTTCTGTTCCTGTGTTAATTTGCTTAAGATAACAGCCTCCAGCTGCATCCACATTGCTCCAAAAAAAACATTATTTCATTCCTTTTTATGGCTGTGTAGTATTCCTTCGTGTATATGTACCGTATTGTCTTTATCCAGTCCTCTCTTGATGCCACCTAGGTTGACTCCATGTCTTTGCTACCGTGAATAGTGCTGCAATGAACATGTGTGAGCATGTGTCTTTTTGGCAGAATAATTTGTTTTCTTTTGGGTATATACCCAGTAATGGGATTACTGGGCCAAATGATGGTTCTGTTTTAAGTTCTTTGAGAAATCTTCGACTGCTTTCCATAGCAGCTGAACTAACGGACATTGAGACTGCACAATTCATAAAAGTCAGAGATTCCTTTCTTACACATCTGGTGTCTGGAAGTACAAGGTCGAAAGCCTCACATCTGGGGAGGGCCTTTGTGCTGTGTCATCCCATGAGGCAAGGCAGAAGGGCAAGAGAGCAAGAGGGGGCTGATCTTGCTTTTATAACAAACGCTCCCAAGGTAATGACATCAATCCATTCATGAGAGCAGAGCCTTCATGACCTGATCACCTCTTAAGGGTCTAATTTCTTAATCTTGTTGCACTGGAGATTAAGTTTCCATCACATGAGTCTTGGGAGACCCATCTAAACCACAATATGTGGGTATCTTGGGCTAGCTTAAAATCACCGACATAGGTGGGCTTTTAGAGCCAGAAATATGCGTTCAAACTCAACATAGCTAAAGAAGGGAGCCCTCCACTTTGGGCATAGTGAGGAATATTAATCAGAGAAAGAAGCAAGTTGGAACAGGAAACGCTCAATGGGACTATAAGGTGAGTTTTGTTTACAAGAAGCAAGGCAGGAAGCCAGTGATTGAAACTAAGTCAAGAAGTCAGATTAGGGTTAAGAGTCAAACAAGCTCAAGCAAATCTTATAGGGTTTAGGGAAACCAGCGTTTCCTTGAAAAACCAAGATCTTGGTCTCTGAGCTCATCTGCAACTATGGGGCTGGGAGATAACTAGCTCTCCTCTGAGTAACAAACGTGGGAATCCGGGTCACTATATGGCCTGCACATCCAGGCCACACAACTCAATCCAACAAATATCTGTTGGTCATTCACTAAACCCCAAGCACTGTGCTGAATGCTGGCAGCAAAGGAAAGAACAAGAACTAACAAAAACAAAAACAGGCAGTGCTTTCCAGGCGCTACCTCTGTACCAAACACAGTGTCAAACACTGGACATAGATTAACTCACTTAATCTTCACAACAAGACAGAGATAAATGACTGCTATCCCCATCGTCCAGATGGGAATACCGAGTCACAGAGAGGTGCAGTAAACTGCCTGAGGTCACACAGCCGGTAAGATGAGGAGCTGAGATTCAAAACTCACTCAGCCAGATGCTGGGTGAGTTTAATCCAGAGTTAGAGAGGAGAGAGTGATCATAGAAATCTCTTTTTCTTTTTTCTTCTTTTTTTTTCCTCTTTTTGTTGAGATGGAGTCTCCCTCTGCCGCTCAGGCTGGAATGTTGTGGCACAATCTCAGCTCACTGCAACCTCCGCCTCCCGGGTTCAAGCAATTTTCCTGCCTCAGGCTCCCAAGTGGCTGGGATTACGGGCGTGCACCACTACACCTGGCTAATTTTTGGGTGTTTAGTAGAGACGGGGGTTTCACCATGTTGGCCAGTTTGGTCTCAAACTCCTGATCTAAAGTGATCCCCCACTTCAGCCTCCTAAAGTGCTGGGATTAACAGGCGTGAGCCACCGCATCCAACCAGAAATCTCATTCAAAGATGTGTCATGTGCATGGAGTCCCTAAGAATAAGAAAAGGTTCCACAAACGAATGAGGTGTGTGTGTTGAGTGGGGAGAATGATCATTTCAGGCAGAAAAAAATTGAAGAGGAGAGGACTTGAAAAGAGAGGGGTGGGGGCGCTGGTCCCAGGAATCAAAGGACATCCGTATAGTTGGAGGACAAAGAACAAAAGCGGAGACAGACAATGGTGCTGGAGAAGGTGGCAGAACCGAACAACTTACAGGTTTAGCTAATGACACAAGGGTGTGTGCTGAGCATAATGAGAAAGCCCTGAAGGTGTAGCGGATATGAGCAGTACTCCACCACAGGAATTAAGTCCACGAAATATCGTAGCATTTCCCGCTTTGTCCCTATTAACAAATTAAATCTGACTCTGAGCACCTAGCCTGGCAGGAAACCCGGTCGGAGTTATTGTTGTAGCTTCTTTGTCCAAATCCCCCCAGGATCTTACAAAAGTCTCAGGAGGCTTACACAGTCCAGACCTCTGGGTCACACCTGTCACCTGCCATCCAGACAAGCTACTTAGTTCATGTAAAATGAAAATATCGGGGCCCCTTGTTCAAAGATTATTAACAATTCTAAGATGGTGACAGCAGAGCATTTTTGTCTTTTCTTTTCTTTTTTTTTTTTTTTTTTTTTTTTTGAGACAGAGTCTTGCTCTGTCGCCCAGGCTGGAGGGCAGTGGCACTGTCTCGGCTCACCACAACCTCTGCCTCCAGGGTTCAAGTGATTCTCCTGCCTCAGCTCCCCGAGTAGCTGGGATTACAGGCATGCACCACCACTCCCAGCTAATTTTTGTATTTTTAGTAGAGACGGGGTTTCACTATGTTGGCCAGGCTGGTTTTCAACTTTTGACCTCAAGTGATCCACCCACCTTAGCCTCCCAAAGCGCTGGGATTATAGGCATGAGCCACCATGCCTGGCCCAACAAAGCATTAAACCAAGCATAGGTATCTTCTTCGTGTGGGGCCCCATGTGACTACCAGTTTGCATGCCCCCAAAGATGGGCTTGTGTGATAACATGTTACTTTTGCAATTATTCAAAGCCCCTTGAAGCTACACATCAGTGCTACTTCCCTCAGCTTTGGGCTTAGGGTCTTTGGCAAGGCTTGTGCCTTAGCATCTCAGCCAGGCCCCCTACCTGCTCCATGTCACCATTTTCCTAAGTCTGCCACTTCCCAAGGGCACCACAGGGAACCAGGGCTCAAGACAGAACCCCAAAACCTGTCCTCACTTTTAAGAAGACTCTGCCAACTCAGATCACTTCAGTCTCCACTCATCAAATATGTCTGCAGCTCCCAACTTTGCTTTTGGACAAAAGAAGCCACAGGTAACTGAAATGCACCTTGCACATCAATTTGAGGAAAAGGGAGGCAAATGGTTCTTATTTTTTCTTTAACAGCAGCAAAAAATAAAACACATAGCACTAACTCAATACATTATCCTGCAGGGGAATGACATGGTCAGATTTATGTTCTATAAAGATCTCTCTGGCCACAGTGTAGAAAATAGATTATGTCAGGGTGGGAGGGGGGTCAAGAGGGAATGTGGAAATACCAAATAGAAGGCTATTTCAGATTCCAAGAGAGAAATAATAATAGCCTGGAATGTCGGTGCAGATAAAAACAAATAAAAAAAACCAGACACATCGAAAAGATATTTGGAATATTGTGGCAGATATCAATAGCTGCCGGCTCCAGTACCTGCTCTCCTTATGACTAATAGATCCCAATTATGTCCTGGCAAAATGTATGTTTAAAAATACTTCCCAATCTTCCTTGCAAATAAGGGTGGCTATATACTTCAGTTATGGCCAATAAAATATAAGCAGATACCGGGTGAGGTTTCTGGGCTTTTAAAAAGGAAACAGACTGAATGGCTTCTATTTTTGCATTTCCCTTCATGCTTTGCCCTTTGTCCTGCCTGGAATGTGGGAGCCATGCCAGGAGGTACAGCAACCATCTTGGGGCCACGAGGGAATAAGCGTAATACCAAATACGCTGATGGTATCATAGAGCTGTTAAATAAGCCCTAGGCCGACTCACTCCAGATTTCTTGTTGGAGAAAAATAAACCTCTTTTTATCAGTCAGAGTGGTTGAATTCCTGTTACATGCCATCCCTAATTGATCCAGATATAGACCCAACAAGATTTAGAGTGGATTGTGATATGGTAGTTCAGAAGTGGACGTCAGCACCTCTGGAGGACTCCAGTCAAACCCACCACAGAAACTCCAACCCCACCATAAAGCCAGTTAAGCCAAATATGAAGCTCAAAGAAGCTGTAATGTTTAATAGGGGGAAATATATTTGGTTCATAAACCTATTTCCTCCAAAATATTAAATCAACAATAGAAGAACCCTCCACCTCTTTGGGCCGACGTGTTTACGAGCAGAAGGGATTATGACCCAAAGCTCTGGCAAAAAAAAAAAAAAAGTAGATTTACTAGGAAACTCCAGGGCTGCATTTTACTAGCTAAGAGCACAGGCTTCAGAGTCATAAAAAGTTGGGTTCTAATCCCTGATCCATCATGTACTAGTTGTGTGTCACTTCACCACTCTACACTCAGTTTACTCATCTGTAAAGTGGAGTTAGTAATACGTGATTTCATAGAGTGTTGTCATGAGAATTGAATGAGCTAATGCATATAAAGTAACTGGCTGAATCTGGCATGTATAAGTGCATCCAAAAGTGTAAGACTCCTTCCTCCTTTCCTTCTCCCACTAGCTTCTTTCTCTCTTCCCAGGTTCTCCCCCTCCTCACCTACCACAGGGAGGCATTGCCTTTTCCAAAGACTGAACTCCTAAGGTACAGTTCGACCTTTCTAGGGATGGAAAGGCTACCATCCCATTTTACAGACAAAGAAGCAAGACTCAGGTAATCAGAGTAGGGACTAAAACTGAGGTCTCTTGCCATTCGGCCTTATGCTTTCTGCCCCATGAAACTGCTTGCATTTGTAATCTCTCCAGTGAGAGATCAGAAAACTGGACACAGGAAACAGATGCTGGGAAATAATATGAAGAGTGCTGACAGCACATGAAACCATTCACTGGGCTCCATTCCTGTAGGAAGCTGTAATCCCTTAACTCAATGCATATTTTGGAGTACTGATAGTGCACCATGACTGCTAGAAACTGTTGACTATCCACAAGATCTACTCTTCTTCCACCTAAGCACCAGGTGTACTATAATTCCCAGACTCCCTTGCAGTTAGTGTGGTCATGTGATAAGTTACAGCCAATGAAATGAGAGTAGAAGGGATGATGTAGGCCACTTCCAGGTCTGGTCCCTAAAGCCTACCACACTTGGTTCTCCATCTTTTTTTCTCTTCTTCTGGTTGCTTAGAAGTGTTATAAGACACTAAAAGATGGAAGAGCCACAGACTGGAAGGAGTCAGTCTCTGAATGATCCTGTGCAGATAGGCCTCCCTGTTGATTTGAACACTCAATCAGGACTGTTACATAAGTAAATAATACACCTCAAATGTGTTAATACATTCCACATTTGAGTCTACCTATGATTACAATACAGCCTAATCTACTCCAACTAGCATGCATGCCAAAGCATGACTGAAAATAAGATGAAAGCATGAATATGCCCAGGAGAATTCAAATTTGGAGCCTCATTTTTTAAATAGTTATGATTTTGATTTTTGGAGGAGTACTTTAAAATAAATCAGTAATATTTGCACAAAGTAAACGTAACTGCATTACAAAAGCATATGCAGCAAAAATTGAGTTTCCTTTCTACCCTGAACCTCAAGTTCCTTAATTCCCCTTTCAGGAAAGAACCACAATAAGGAAATTCTTGGATATTCTTTTAGAAATGTCCTACATCTGTACAAATATACAGTAAAGATCCCCCAGGTACTTTGTTGTATATGTGTGTGTGTGTATTATCCTATGCACCAGAAATATATATACATAAATAGATTGTGTGTGTATATATATATACACACACACACATATATATATATATGATTGTAATATATGATTGCATATGCTCTTTTTTTACCACTAGTGTTTTCCCTTACCCATGTATCTTGGAGAGTGTCTTTCTTCAGTACACCAAAACTTTTAAACGAATGTACCATAGGCCATTATATAGATACACTCCCAGTTGTTTTAACAGGTTTCCTATTAACGGATATTTATGTTGAGACATTTAGATAGTTTCCAATAGTTTGACATTGCAAACAATGCTGAAATGGGTATCCTTGTGCACATATCTTTGCATACAAGTCCTTAGAACCAAACCATATTATATTGAGTATGCCAATTACATACCAATAAAAATATTAAACAATAAGCAGGAAAAGAAAACATAAAGAAAGTTTGGTCTAGAAATTTCTGAGGACACGTGGGGATTACAATTCAAGATGAGATTTGGGTGGGGACACAGAACCAAACCATATTAGATAGAGTATGCCAATTACATACCAATAAAAATATTAAACAACAAGCAGAAAAAAAAAATGCAGAAGCTTTGGCCTAGAAATTTCCATGTCCCCACCCAAATCTCATCTCGAATTGTAATCCCCACATGTTAAGGGAGGGACCTGTGATCCCTACATGGAGAGAAAGAGAGGCGATTGGATAATGGGAGCAGTTTCCCCCATGCTGTCCTCATGACAGTGAGTGAGTTCTCACAAGATCTTATGGTTTTATAAGTGGTTGACAGTCCCTCCTTCACACACCCACACTTACTCTTGAAGTCTTGTGAAGAAGGCACCTACTTCCCTTCTGCCACAATTGTAAGTTTCCTGAGGCTGCCCAGCCATGCCAAATTGTGATTCAATTGCATCTCCTTTTTTAATAAATTATCCAGTCTTGGGTATTACCTTCATAGAAGTGTGAGAGTAGACTAATACACAATCCCATAGAGACATAAGATTATTCTGCTTATCTCTTTGGTTTTTTTCTTAAATGAGTTTTTGTAGTTTGTGCCTTTCAAGGAAATTTTCCATTTCATCTAAATTGTCCAATGTATTAGCAAAAAGCTGTTCTTAATATCCCCATATGATCCTTTTAATAGCTATAGAATCTGTAGTGATTATAAACCTCTGTGCCTTTCATTCTTGATATCGGCAATGTGTACCTTCTCTCACTCTCTGTGGGTTTATAGTTTTCACCAGATTTGGGAAATTGCTGGCCATTATTTCTGCAAATATTTTTTCATCCCACTCATTTTGTCCTTAGGGCACTCTGACTAAACATGTGTTCAGCTACTGTTCTCCATTCATTTTTTTTTTTCTAGTTTTCTTTCTCTCTGTGTTTCATTTTGGGTAGTTTCTACTGCTTTGTCTTCAAGTTCATTCATCTTTTCTTCCGCTATGTCTAAGTTGCTCTTGATTCCATTCAGAGCATGAGTACATTTTTTGAATCATAGTCACTATAGATCTTATCTTCAGAAACACAATTTGAGTCTTTTTTAGGATTACCAGATTTAACAAATAAAATACAAGACTCCCAGTTAAACGTGAATTTTAGATAAATGGTGAACAAGTTTTAGAGTATATGCAATAGCTGGGACACACACTAAAAAATCTACTATTTGACTGGAATTCAAATTTGACTGAAGATCTTTCATTTTATCTGGAAACCTGAGTCTTATATTTTACATATTTCTATTTACAATACTCAACCTTACTGCTAGTTTATTGAATATATAGAACACAGTTATAACTTTTTAATGTCCTTGTCTATCAATTCTGTCGTGTGTTATTTCTCAGTAGATTTTAATCAATTGATATTTCTCCTCATTATGGGTTATATTTTTCTACTTTTTTTCATTCCTGGTAATTATTTGTTGAATGGCAGATGATGTGAATTTTATCTTATTGGGTGCTGGGTATTTTTATATTCCTATGAATATTTTTGAGCTCTCTTCTGCGATCCAGTAAAGTTATGGAAAACAGTTTTGTCCTTTTGAGTCTTGTTTCTAAACTTTCTTTGGCAGGACTACTGAATACTCCTTCTAGAACTCCACCCAGTGTCTAAGGATTATTATAAGATTTTCCACTCTGGCTGGAGGGAACAGGAACTATTCTCAGCCCTGTGGAAACTCCCCAGTTGTTCTAATCCTCTCAAGTGGTTTTTCCTTGATCTCTGGTGGTTTCCTTTTCCTGACATGCATGGACTGATCATGACTCAACTGAAGGGTCCTTTACTAAACTCCAGATCTCTTTCCTCCTCCTCCTCCTCCTCCTCCTCCTCCTCCTCTTCCCCCCCTCCTCCTCCTCCTCTTTCCCCCCTCCTCCTCCTCCTCCTCTTTCCCCCTCCTCCTCTTCCCCCTCCTCCTCCTCTTCCTCCTCCTCCTCTTCCTCTTCCTCCTCTTCCTCCTCCTCCTCCTTTTCTTCCTCTTCCTTCTCTTCTTCCTTCTTCTCCTCCTCCTCCTCCCTACTCTCTGACCTGTGAACTCTAGTACTTTGCCCTGAGAACTTTAGCTGCTTCACCCTCCCAAGGCTCCCAACCTTATTTCTTCAACTTAGAGAGTCCACTGGGCTCTGCCCAGGTTTCCCCTCCCTGTGCTGTGGCCCATAAATGCCCTCCTGGCAGTAACCTCTGGCCTCCTGCTCAGCCCTGTGTGACCCAGTCAGCCCATTTGACTTCAGAGGATCCTCCTGTATATGTGCACACCCTGGGAGTCTTAGGCTTCATCCTACAAAGACTGTGCCAGGTCTGCCATCCCAAGGATACAGCAAGTAACATCTCCACTACGTGGCCTGAAAGTTATTAGAATGGCAGCCTTTCTCAGAGCTTCACTGGGGAATTAAGGAATTGTGATTCTAAAGAAGAGGTAGAAAGAATAAAAACTCAGCAGACAAGAGTCCACACACATGAGACAGATCATCTCTCTTGCAGAAAAGGGAACAGGGGAGTGGCTGCTGGGAGGCGGGGTGGAAGCATTGGAGGTCAGGGTGCCAGGAGCCTGTAACATCACATGTAAAAGCAAATGCCAGTATCAAGGCTCTGAAGGACTCTGACAGGCAATCAGTACCCCAGCTGAGATGGGAGCAGCAGCATAGTGTCTCCTCCCCAAGAAGGGCCACAGGGATGGATGGCAAGAGGAGATAGGAAGCAGGAGGAAGAAAAAGTGTCACATGCTGGCTGGAAAGTTGAGAATTCTTGCCCCATGTTTGAGGAGCCCAGCAAGAACCCTGTAGTTTTGCCTGCTCAGCCTTCATCCCTTCACCTCTTCTGGAAACACCATTTTCATTTTCCGTTGGGGGCTCCCTTCCTCACTCTCAGTCCACATAGTTCTAGGGAGATTGACCCACTGCCAGGCTCTGCATGTGGGCATGTGACTCAAGCCAGCCCCAGCAAAGTCAAACCTGGAACTTTTGTTAGAGCCATAAGAAGATACTGTTTTTACTAAGGTTGCTAAGTTGGTAGGATATAAACATGAAATTGCAGACAACCAACTAGGCACTCTGCAGTAAAAGTCTCCCTGATACTAAAGTCAACACAGAGGGAAGCAGAACCAGAGGGTAGAGGAAGATTCCTGAGGACATTTTTGAACACCTAGACCCAGCCATACCTGAACCCATGGCCTCCTAAATGTTTTATTTGAGCGAGACAATGAGCTCCCCTTTTAAAATTAAATATATTAAACTCCTACAAGTAGAGATTGGTGTAAACATGCTTCTAACGTGTACCCCTAGATTAAATTCTTGAACAGAGAACTAGAATTTTTTAGCTGGAAGCTCTACCGCTCTCCCCGCTCCCCAGGAGACTCACTCTTGAAGGTGGCCAAGCATCAAAGGTGTCTTGTCTTCTCAGGCTGGCTCTGGCCACATGTTTCTGGGCCTTGCCCAGAGTTCAGCTTCTCACTTGGGATTCCTGGAGGGCTCTTCCCACTGCTCTGGATCTCTGGGGAGTATATTTGCAAGTCTCATTTCCTCAAATTTTACCTCCAGACACTTTTTTTTTGAGATGGGGTTTCATTCTGTCACCCAAGCTGTAGTGCATTGGCGTGATCTTGGCTCACTACAACCTCTACATCCTGCGATCAAGCCATCCTTCCATCTCAACCTCCCGAGTAGATGGGATTACATGCACAACCATGCCTGGCTAATTTTTGTATTTTTTATAGAGGCAGGGTTTCACCATGTTATCCAGGCTGGTCTCAAGCAATCTGTCCCTGCCTCAGTCTCCCAAAGTGCTGGGATTACATGTGTTAGCCACCATGCCCAACCCCTACAGACATTTTAATATCAATGTCTATATTTAAAAATTTTTTTAAAAATCAGATGTTTAGCTTTTCTTAAAATCAAAAGAACCGGGAAATTTTGACCCAGGTGTCTTCGTGGAGGTAAGGAGCAGCCACTCCCCTTACATTGACCAGGTGCTCTCCAGTTTACCACAGTCCTCCCCATCCCCTGTCATATCCCATCCCAGCCCATGTCATGCACTTTTCTTGCCCACCTGGCACCTTCACGAATGTGAGTCCACAGGACCTTTACAGTGAGAGAGCTGAGCCCAGGCCTCCAAGGGGTAGGGGCAGTTCACCCAGAAGGAAGAAGACAGGGGAAGGACTTCTCTTTATCAGGGATGCTCTATGTTCCAGGCAAGATATCCTGCACAGACAGTAATGATCTGAAAAAGACGGACTCTGCTCACAGCCTGGTGAGGGAGACAGATGTGTAAATCCCAGCATCTCTCTTTCCCATGGCTATAGTGTGGTTCCTTTGATTCTCCAAATGTCATGTTGAAGTATGATCTCCAGTGTTGGAGGTGGGGCCTAGAGGGAGGGGTTTTGGTTATTGGGGCAGATCCTTCATGAATGGCTTGGTGTGTCCTCACGGTAATGAGTGAATTCTTGCTCTATTAGTTCCTGCAAGAGTTGGTTACTAAAGGGAGCCCAGCACCTCCCTCCCTCTTCTGCTTCCTCTCTCGCATGTGATCTCTGCACACAACAGTTCCCTTTCACCTTCCGTCATGAGCGGAAGTGGCCTGAGGCCCTCTCCAGAAACCCAAGCAGATGTGGTCACCATGTTTCTTGTTCAGCTTGAAGAGCCGTGAGCCAAATAAACCTCTTTTCTTTATAAATTGCCCAGCCTCAGTCATCCCTTTCTAGCAACACAAATGGACTAAGACACCCACCTAAGTGCCCAACATGGCAGAGTACAACCATCTCACGCCATTGAGATGCAAGTTCTGGAGAAGAGTTGGAAATGAGCTATGAATGTGAACATGATATTTCTTGCAAGCCTCATGTTTTCACGTGAAAATAGGCATAACTTTTATATTCAACCTCTCCCTATTAAAAGAAAAACAGTTTTACTCAAAAACTAAAAAATAAAAAAAAGGCTGGGTGTGGTTGCTAACACCTATAATCCCAGCACTTTGGGAGGCTGAGGTGGGTGTATTGCCAGAGCCCAGGCATTTGAGACCAACCTGGGCAACATGGTGAAACCCCATCTCTACTAAAAATACAAAAAAAAAAAAAAAAAAATAAAAATTAGCTGGGCATGGTGGCAGGCACCTGTAATTCCAGCTACTCAGGAGGCTGAGGCAGGAGAATCGTTTGAACCTGGGAGGTGGAGTTTGCAGTGAGCCGAGACCACACCATTGCACTCCAACCTGGGCAACAGAGCTAGACTCTGTCATAAATAAATAAATAAATAAATAAATAAATAAATAAATAAAAGTTCTATACAATTGAGTTTCCAGCAAAGTTAGCCTTGTTTATCCTGAAACCTCCTGTGTTCTCCTGACGAATGGAGATGAACCCCAGGAGTATAGGTACCCCACTTTGAGAAGCAGACATCAAATAGAAAATGATAATGAATGTAGTAAGTCCTGTACCAGACACTCTCTTACGTCGGGACATTTGCACTGGCTCTTCCTCTGCCTGTAAGGATCTTACGCCCAGATACCTCCATGACTCATTCTCTCATCTCCACTTTTTTGTGCAAGTATCATGTCAATGAAGCTCATTGTCATCACCCCATCTAAATTGCCACTGCCCCTTCTTTGCAACACTCCTGTATCTCCTATATCTCTTTACCCAATTCTTTGTTTTTTTCCTACATGGCATTTATCACTTTTTAATCACCTTAAATATTTTTCTTATGTCTTGTGTCTACTGTTGATTTCCCACTCTGGACATTAAGCTCCACAAGAGCTGGCATTTTTGTCTGTTGTGTTTATGGCTGCATCTCCAGCTCCTAAGACAGAAGCTGGCAGAGAGCAGGACTTTAAGAAGTATTTTTAAAGAAATGAATGAATAAATGAACAAATAGATGGTGTGTCCTCTCCTTGGAGGGAGGACACTCTAGCAGATTTAATCACAATGTTGTACATCTGCTTTGTCTAGAAAGGTAAAATATGAAAGTACATGAGTGCTTTTGAAGCCAAAGGACTAAAGGACCATGAGGAGCAAGACATAACCTCACTTTGTTCCCCATGCTCTGAATCCTTCTGAGGCTAACCCATCTACCAGCAGTCCCAGACCGTCCCGCCACTGGCCCAGGCTACCCGCAGCTCACGGCTGGACTACACCACAACTTCCTGGACACAGCATCACCCGTCCTTGCCTGCTTCCTCCACGCTTCTCCCCACCCAGGGCTAGTGCCAGAACTGAAAGCATTTTCTGAATTAGAAAAGGGCACCCCCTAGGACTTTGTAGCCCCACAAGCACAGGACTTGGTAGACTGACAAATGCTGACATTGGATGAACCTGCAAAACTGACCCCACTCTGCCCGCAAGCAAGATGCCCCATGCTGTGTCACTTAGACAAGACACAACCCTGCACAATTGTTGCTCGGCAGCCCTGTGAACATCCCATCATGGCCAGAATTTTTCTCCAGCAATTCAGGTGTGCAATAAATTTCACAGTACTTTATTTGTCTAAAATCAAATTAACTCTGACTCTAATCCCCCCGTTTCCCCAGGCTGGAGGGAAATTCAATCTCAGTATTATTGAAGCTCTCCTCCCACGATTTGAACAGATTCCTGGAGGGTCTTAGGAAATAAGAGGAGTAAGTCCTTTAGACGGATGCTGATGCCCAGGTCTATGCATGTTAGAGAGAAGAGACACAAGAAGGGGAACATTCCCAGAAAAGTTTCGAGAACCAGCACCACAGACCATGGGGCCACCATGAACTGTGTCAAAGGCCAGGGCTGTACTGTGAGGCTGGAGGAGGGACCTATGCTTTGCTTAGGGTGATGAGTTCATTCTCATATTCTTGCCCTGAAACATATTCAGAGACAGCTGTTTGATCATCCACCCATCCATCCATTCATCCATCCATCATTCAACAAATATACATTGGGTTTCTACTTTATGCTAGACCCCGGGGATATACTGCTGAAGGAAACAGATGCAGCCCCTACTTAACTAGAGCATGCAAGTAGCAGAGAAACAGATAATATGTAAACAACCAAGTGAATATATTGTTATAAATGGCGGTCAGTGCTTTAAAAGTAAAAGAAGGATGATATGCAAGAGAATAACTAGGTAGGTCAGGGCAGCCTTACTGAGGCAATAGGTGAGCCAACACCTAGGATGTGACAAGAAGTGAGACAGGCAGAGTGGGCGTGGAGCCTTCTGGCCAGCAGGGAAGCAGGAGGAAGGTTCTACAGCAGAAAGGAGTCTGGGTATGGATGCATTTTTCTCAAGACTGGGGCCACAGCCTTCATCAGGTCCTCAAATTGACTTTGACATCCACTGACTTTAAGAGCCCTGAGCCTTGTCTGCTTTTATTCTTTTTTCTTTTTCTTTTTTTTTTTTTTTTTTTTTTTTGATTTGGAGTCTCTCTGTTGCCCAGGCTGGAGTGCAGTGGCACGATCTCAGCTCAATTTAACCTCCACCTCCTGGGTTCAAGTGATTCTCCTGCCTGAGCCTCCTGAGAAGCTGGGATTACAGGTGCCCATCACCACGCCCAGCTAATTTTTGTACTTTTAGTAGAGACAGGGTTTCACCATGTTGTCCAGGCTGGTCTTGAACTCCTGGCCTCAAGTGATCTGCCCACCTTTGCCTCTCAAAGTGCTGGGATGAGAGGCGTAAGCCACTGTGCCTGGCCTACCTTTATTCTTTATATATATATGCACACTCCCGAGGAAGACTGATGCCACGCAGCAAACTCCAAGACTGAAAATCTCAGAGGTAGAGTGCCGTTTCTATGATGTGGCATTTTTACAGGCTCTCTTTCATCCCTTTCTTCTTGCTCGCCCTCCCTCCCCACCCCTCGTCCTGAGCCCCGCTGAAACACACAGACACGCTGCAGCCCAACTCAAAATGCCAGAGCGATGGAGCAGCGGGATTGCGAGGGAGAAACACAGCTTATAAACTGTCTCCCAACCCAGGCAGGCTCCGGTGACATGTTTGACAGCTCAGGAGAGGGATCGGCAATACGGCTTGGGCCACACTTCCGGGGCAGAACTGAAGCCATCCTTCCTGGGAACGGCCTCATAGATCAGCCTGCGCACGCTTGTCAGCCCAGCCTCCAAACTCTGTCCCTTGCCATCCCGGCTTCCTCACGGCTCCACTCCAGGCCTCCAGGCTCTGGGGGCTCTGTCTTGAGTTGGAGTCAGCCTGGGGAGGCTCAGACCCCTGAACACTAGACCCAAAGGAAGACCTCAGGCAGAGGAAATGCCGTGACAGAAATTGCAGCGGGAGAGATGACTTAGCCAGGGTTTCCCAACCATGCTTCTCTGGTTCCTTGAGGTGACTTAAACTACTATTTTAATAAAATAGTTAATAAATACAATTTTACAAAGACCACGCGCATTGTGTTTTCCACTCGAAAGAGACTGTGCCTCATCTACAAACAGGTCAATGCATGTAGATAGATGGTCAACCTATATGCATTGCCTCATTGAATCTCCTCAGGATATCTAATGAGTTAGGTGTTATTAGCCCAGGTTAGAGATGAGCACACTGAGGTGAGAGAGGGTGCAGTCAGGGAGCAGATATACAGCAGAGGGAGGCCATCTGGGCTCTCCAAGAAGCAGGTGCCGAGACAGAGTTGGAAGACAAGGAACTCAGAGGAGGTAATGCCTATGAAAGGAAAGAGACAGAGGCAGGAGGCTGGAGCCTCAGACAGCCCTGCAGGTGTCAGAAAGTTGGATGCAGGAGCTGCAAAGCAAAGGATGCTCATCAGAGTCCTGGGTTGGGTGGAAATTGCCAGACCCTGCTACCACCACCTTGCTTAAGACTAGAGGCTGTTCCAAAAAGAACAGGACCTCCCATCAGAAGCTGAGGCAGATCCTGAAGGAGGTAATAGCTAGCCACATTCCTCACAGCTCCACAGAAGGTCCTTTCTTGAAGGGAGATCTGAGTAGTACTTCCCGGTGTCCACCATACAGAGATAGGATATGAATCCTGTTCATCTACAGGACAAGTAGCTGACCCATATGGGAGCCTGCTGCCACTTCCCTAAAGTCTAAAGCCTGAAATGCAGAGGGAATCTCTGAGAGCCTGCTGTCCACCTGCTTCCCTGTAGAGATGAGCCGGAGAAGTTAAGTAACTGGGCCAAGGTCACACAGCAAACCAGTGGTGGGGCTGGGTCTCCTTGCTTAGAGACAGGACACCGACTAGATTCCAGTGCTGTCTTTCTCCAGGTTTGTCCTCGAACTCGGGTCCACATGCCTGTGATTTGGAAAAGCAGCCATCTGATTCTGACCCCATCTTCACATGCTCCCAGGGACCCTCTGTCCTGAGAAGCAGGGGAAGATTAAGCAAAATCAGAGGTCTCCCACACCCCCAAACTCTCTTGGCCAGTTGGAGTAAATGCACTGGGGTGGCTTTGAGGCAAAGGCCAATGGAGGCACACAGGGGAAGGGAAGCAGGAGTCAAGGAAGGCTTCCTGGAGGAGGAAACGCTGCTGCTGAGTCTTGAAGGATGAGTAAGGGTCTGAGTGGAGAATGATTGGGCAGGGAGGACAATCTGAGGTGCAGGACAATACTAGCAGAGATGTAACAGGAAGAAAAAGTAGCCCGCATTCTGGAAACTGCTGATGGTTCATGCAGCCAGGGTGCCATGTTCACAGCAGAACAACAACAGGGACACTTGACAGGTAGGCATGACCAGATAATGAAAGCACTTCGAGGGAAGCACTTCGAGGGAAGCCAGTGGAGATTGTACAGAGAGGAGGGACATGGTCAGATTTGTGTTTTGAAAAGCTCTTTCTAGCAGCAATGAGGCAAGTGCGTTAGAAGGAAATAATACCAGAGACAGAGGGACCTGGAAGGAGGCTAGGGCGGCACACTGAGCAAAGACGAAGAATTCGAACTTACGGCCCAGCAATCCACTGATAGAGGGAAGGACCTGCCCTGGCACCCTGTCTAGTCCCTGGGAGAGGGATGGGGGCTGCCATCGCTGAGAGAGTGACGCAGGAGGAACACCACACTGTGGGGTTGATGAGACAGTGAATGTACTTGTGGATGACTTGAAGGTAACAATGTATGTGCAACCTCAGATAGGAAGAAACCCCCTAAGAAATGGGTGCTTATGAAGACTTTTCATGTGTGGGACCTATGGAGGGACTAGCGGAAGTTAGAGCCAGAATATTACAAAGTAAAAACACGTAGAGCCAAAAGAGGAGAAACTGGTGATCGCAACCGTGGAAAAGGCCAATGTTGCAGATCAGTAGGAGAAGGAGACTCAGCGGCGTGCTGAGAAGGAATAACCAGATGAAAGAGTGTCGGCCTGACACGGTGGCTCACACCTGCAATCCCAGCATGTTAGGAGGCTGAGATGGGCAGATCACTTGAGGTCAGGAGTTCGGGACCAGGCTGGCAAATATGGCGAAATGCGGTCTCTACTGAAAATGCAAAAGTTAGCCGGGCATGGTAGCCCATGCTTGTCATCCCAGCTACTGAGGAGGCTGAGACACAAGAATCGCTTGAGCCTAGAAGGCAGAGGTTGCAATGAGCCGAGATCATGCCACTGCACTCCAGCCTGGGTGATAGAGCAAGACTTCCATCAAAAAAATAAAAATATAAATAAATAAATAAATAAATAAATAAAAAGGAGAGTGACCAAGAAAGCATATCCTGGCTTGGAAATCAGGGATAGTATGTGATCCGACACCATCACTGTCCTGAGAAAATGGGACCATCCCAGAGAGTCCTAGCTTGGTGATTTCACAGCAACTGCAGAGAGAACCTGGACGGTGACAAGATGCAAGGAGGATTGCTGGCCTTGCTGTCAACCAGGGAAAGGATGTAGCAGCACCTATTGGATTTGGCCATTGTCAAGGAGAGGAAATGGGTGACAGCAATTGAAGTGTCCATGGAATGTGGGAACAGAGGTCTTTGAGGAGTGAGGGAAAGTAAAAGAAGTGAAGACAGCAAGATGACCTTTCTTTCAAGGACCAAACAAAAGAGGAGAGTTGCTGGAGGATGGGCAGGGCCAAAGAATATCTTCTCTGTGGGTTTTCCATTTTTTATTTTCTATTTTTATGAGATGGAGTCTCGCACTGTCACCCAGGCTGGAGTGCAGTGGCACAATCTCAGCTCACTGCAATCTCGCCTCCCAGGTTCAAGTGATTCTCCTGCCTCAGCCTCCCAAGTAGCTGGGATTACAGGTGCATGCCACCACGCCCAGTTCTTTTTTTTTTTTTTTTTTTTTTTTTTGTACTTTCAATAGAGACGGGGTTTCACTATGTTGGCCAGGCTGGTTTCAAACTCCTGACCTCGTGATCCACCCACCTCAGCAGAGTCTTGCTCATTTAGCTGCACTCCAGGCTGGAGTACAGTGACCCAGTCTCGACTTACTGTAATGTCCGCCTCCCGGATTCAAGCGATTCTCCTGCCTCAGCTTCCCAAGTAGCTGGGATTACAGGTGCGTGTCACCACGCCCGGCTAATTTTTGTGTTTTTAGTAGAGATGGGGTTTCACCATGATGGCCAGGTGGGTCTCGAACTCCCAATGTGCCCGAATTATAGGCATGAGCCACCACACCCAGCCTTACTCTGTGTTTTTTAAGTCTTTGTATTCATTCCCTTTCTGCATAAATCCATTTCACATAATATTACATAAGCTAGTACATGTAATTATATGCACACTTTTATTTATTTTATTTATAGCGTCTTTCCTTCCCTAACATTATACTCCCAACACTAGACAACTCATGTTAACAACATACCATGTTTCTTTGCCTATTTTCCGTATTCATCAAATCCAATCCAGATGTGGAATAGGGTCAGTGTTCTGCAGAAACCGCAGTAAGGCTTTTGCTGGTCACGAAAATATTGCAATGTGTCTAAATCAGTCTGTGAGTACTAATTCCTTGGACCTTTTAGATCCTCCATCCCCACCAGCCTATCCTGGGACATCAAATGCTCATGGTTGCTCAACAGTATGACTGCTGTGTGTGTATGTATGTGTGTGTGTGTGTGTGTGTGTGCCCCTGCACATGAATACATGTGTGTATGTGTATGTATATATATGCGTCTGGGAGGACACATAAACATGGTGTCATGTTATACATGTCTCTGCCTTCTGCTGTTTGACACTCAGCCATGCCTCATGGAAATCCCTCCTAGTCACCTGATGTGGTTCTTCCTCTTCCTCATGGCTACATAATGATCCATAATGTAGACACCCCATAATGTATCCAGCCATTCTTTTTGTTTCTCCAAGTGATTTGGTAATGCATATGGGCCGTGAACTGGGACTTAGGAGAGCAAGGATGGAAGCAGGAGATATTAAAGATGCAGAAGACAGAAAGGAGGAGGGAGTGAGGCACCCCTGAGAAGGTAGGAAGGAGCAGGGAAAGAGACTGCCCATGGTCAGGCAGGATCACCCCTGTACACAGAGCACAGTGTCCAGCATCTATGAACAAGCTGTGCTCCTGCATTCTGACTGCCCATGAGGGCACTCTCCCTCCCATAGGCTGGGTGAACTTTATAAGCGACAGGGGCTGATTGTGCCACTCTCTCTGCTCGACAACTTCAAGGATAAAGACCAACTCCCTTACCATGGCCTTGGATGACCCAACTTCTGCTTCCCTCTGCAAACTCAGGCTGCGTAATCTCACTGTTGCTTCCTGAGCTCCAGCCACTCTGGCTTCCTTTCTGCTCTTAAACTTGCCTTGCTTTCTGCTGCTTCAGGGCCTTTGCATATGCTGTTTTTAACCACTGGGCATACTCTCTCACTGTTCTCCCTTCACTTAATCTCCTGGGAGGGTCTTGGAAGAATCCTCCCAATATTGCCGGCCACTCTTTTAAGACCACCGTGTAATGGTGTTCATGTGTTATATGAGGTTAGTAAGTTTTGACGGCATGCTAAATCAAGTAAACTAAAACCTCCACTTACTTTTAATAAAAGGCTTGCATATCTGCGGTGGGAAAGGAGAATTATTCAGTGGCTAAAGGTCTTTTTAGTGACAGCTCATTTCTGCTTCAGAATTATATTTGCTTGCTTTTCTGATGTATGGATATAGAAATGTCTCTATAAATAGATTAAAGAAAAACCTGTCCATCAACAGTCAAAACCGAGGAAAGAAAGCCTGAGACTGGAAGTCACCATAAATCTCTAGTTCTCTTCCACAACAAAGCGAGATGAAGCGCCCCCTCCCCAAACCCTCACTCCTAAACTAGCTCTTCCAGCCAAAGCTCAAGGATAACCATTTCCATTATTTTTCCCAAAACGACCCTCGTAACTACTGACCCTTTTCTAACACACACACGCACACACACACACATTCTCTCTCTCTCTCTCTCTCTCCCTCCCTCTCTCTCTCTCTCTCTCTCTCTCACACACACACACACACACACACAGATAGTAGCTAGCGTTATAGCTACAAGAAGTAAAGGAAGATAAATGACAAAGTGGTTTTTTTTCAGTGTTGATATCTGATGGTTTCTGGTTCTTTAGAAACTTACCATTGGAAATGAGCTTTCCTAGAGGTGCCAGACACAGGGGGGAAGCCCCAGTGTAGCAGAGCCATAAAGCACCTGTGTGATGCTCTCTCATGCCCTGGACCTCAGATCAGCATTATTTCCTTGGGGAAGCCCTTCCCCGCCCCCTGCATTGGTCAGGACTTCCTGCCAGGCTCCCCGAAGCTCCCAGGACTTCGTGGCTTATAACAGTTCTTAATAACATGCTTATGGTGTGATAATGTGATTCCTTCTGGTTTCCTCCCCTTCCAAACTGTAAGCTTGACGAGGTAGGAGCTTTGCCTTTCTTATTCATAGCTGTGTTCTTAGCACCTTTCACAATGTCAGACATTATAGTATACACTCAATAAATTTTTTGAACTAACACAAAGGGATAAAAGGAGGAAGGAAGAAAGGAAGAAAAGAAGGAGGAAGGAAAGAGGAAGGAAGGAGGGAGGGAGGAAGAAAGAAAGAAGGAAGAAAAAAAGGAGGAAGAAAGAAGGAAGGAGGGAGAGAGGGAGAAAGGAAAAAGAAAGGAAGGAAGGAGACAGGAAGAAGAAAAGAGGAAGAGAGGGAGAGAGGAAGGAAGGAGGGAGCAAGAAAGGAGGAAGGAAGGAAGAAGGAAAGAGGGAGGGGAAAGGAAGAAAGGAGGAGGGAAGAAAGAAAGGAAGAAAAGAAGGAGAAAGGAAGGAGGAAAGAAGGAGGGAGGGAGAAAGGAGGAGGAAGGAAGGAAGGAAGGAAGGAAGGAAGGAAGGAAGGAAGGAAGGGAGGGAGGGAGGAAGGAAGGGGGAAGGGAAATAAGGAAATCATGTAAGTCTATGGCCCACAGAGACCTCCTGTGTTTGTCACTCACACCCCAGTTTTACAGTCAAGATTTGGCCCCTTTAATGGCTGCATGCAGGGAACACGTGGAGAGCTTTTTAGAGATATTGATACCCAAGCTTCACCCCCAGACACTGATTCAACTGCCATGGTGAGGCCCCAGCAGGGTGCATCATCAAGTATACTGTAAAGACTCCATGGGTGATTTTTACAGGCACATACACACCTGGAGCAGAGGAAATGATGAGTTCCTAGTTCTGTGCATGCTCGCAAAGGGGAGAACAAAAGCCTTGTTGGAAGCCTCCTCCTGCGCTCACAGGCCCTGAAATCAAAGTTTGAGATGGGAGACTGAAGACTTAAGGCCTGACTCATGCTGAGAACAGGGGTAGAAACCTTACTTCATGTCTGAGTTTCAGCCTTATCCGTGAAATAGAGGTTTCTTTCTTCCCTTCCTAAATCCCATCCATCGTGTTCACCAGTCTTTGCTAGTAAGATTGGGAAGTTGCTTTCCTAGCAATCCCAGGCCAAATCGGCCAAGGGCCTTCTGCCCACCCTCACTCCACGCGGCTTTGAGGGAGGTGAACCCGCCCTCTGTAGCCTTGACTTGGTGGGTGGGAGGACTAGGTCTTGCTTTCTCCTCCTCCTCCTCTTCCTCCCGTTCTTTCCACAGTGAGGGTGGAGGAGGAAGGATCAGATGGGTCTTTCCAAAAACCTCATATGTCTCAGGCTCTTTAGGTACATTATTGTATTTTGTCCTCTTCCAGGTAGGAACCATTGTCCTCCCATTTTACAGATTCAAGAAACTGAGGTTCAGAGATGTTTTGATTTGCACAGAGATGCCCAGCCCAGGAATGAAGAGCCAGTGGGCTTGATCTATGTTGACTTGGAATTACATGAGAATTCCAGGAGTCCACATGGCCTCCAGAAACAAGCCTGGACTATCCCCTGGGTCCTCCCCCACCAGGTAGGGCAGTGTCCCAGAATGGCCCAGAATGGCTGAGAGGCAGGGGCTTTGTCTCAGACAGCATGGTTCAAATTCTGACCCTGCCACTTCCTACCTGGCCGACCCTGGGCAAGGGCCCTCCCATTTCTGACAACTCTGAGCATTTTCATCTGAAAGAAAGCAAAAAGAACTTTTTAACTGCAATAGGAAAGAAAAGCAGAGGAAGGGTGCTATAATAAAAATTGCCAATCTCATTATGACATCACAGAAAGTAAAGTAAACTTTCTCTTTTTGAGACAGGGTCTTGTTCTGTCACCCAGGCTGGAGTGCAGTGGCACAATCATGGCTCACTGTAGCATCAAACCTGGGCTCAGGTGATCCTCCCACGTCAGCCCCTGGGTAGCTGGAAACACAGGTGTGCACCACCACACCTAGCTAATTTTTGTATTTTTTGTAGAGATGGGGTTGCCATCTGGTCTGGAACTCGTGAACTCAATGGATCCACCCACCACAGCCTCCCAAAGGGCTGGAACTACAGGTATGAGACCCCGTGCTAGGCCTCACGAATTGTTTGAAGTATATTGGCCACCTCACCAAAGAAGATACATAGGTGGCAAGTAACTAAATGAAAATATGCCACATAGCATATGCCATCAGGGAACTGCAAATTAAAACAATGAAATACCACTACATACCCAATCGAATGGTCAGAATTCAGAACACTGACAACACCAAATTCCAGCGAGGATGTGGAGCAACAGGAACGCTCCTCATTCGTTGCGGGTGGGAATGCAAAGTAGTACAGAAACTTTGGAAGATAAATTGGCACTTTCTTACAAAATTAACATGCTCTTACCATATGATTCAGCAATCACAGTCTTTCATAGTTACTCGAAAGAGTTAAAAACACGTCTGCATAGAAACCTGCACAGGGATGTTTATAGCAGCTGTATTCATAATTTTCAAAACTTGGAAGCAACTAGCATGTCCTTCAATAGGTGAACGAATAAATAAAGTGTGATACATCCCGACAATGGAATATTATCCAGCACTAAAAAGAAATGTGTTATCAAGCCATGAAAAGACATGGAGGCCCCCGCCATGCATGTTACTGAGTGAAAGAAACCAACCTGAAAAGGCCACATACTCTATGATCTCAATGCTATGACATTGTGAAAAAGGCAAAACTGTGGAGACAGTAAAAAGATCACTGGTTTCCAGGGGTTAGGGAGGAGACAGGGATGAAGAGGCAGAGCACAGAGGATTTTTAGGGCACTGAAACCATTCTGGATGATACAGTGGGGGATCCATGTCTTTATTCATTTGTCCAAATTCAGAAAGTACAAGAGCAAGAGTGAACCTCAATGAAAACTATGGACTTTGGGTGATCGTGATGTATCCAAGTAGGTTCCTCCATTGTAATTCGTGTACCACTGTGATGGGGGATTTTGATAATGGAAGCTCAAGCTCCCATATGCATGCATTGGGACAGGGGAATTAGAGGAAACATCTGTTCTTTCTACTCAATTTTACTGCCCACTAAAACTGCCCGAAAAAATAAAGTCTATTAAAGAAAAACTTGCATACACATACATACTAATTAAGTCAGTGTTCCCAAGCTTGCCATAACACTTACTATAAAGCCCACACACCACAGCACGGCATACATGGCCCTGCACCCAGGTCCCACCCTCCACTTTCTCTCACTCCCTTCTCTCCAGCCACACTGGCCTCCTCCGTTCCCCATTCCCTCCAGTCCTTTGCTAGCTGACTCCCCCTCCCTCTTCCTGCAGATCCTTCTCCAGCTGGTTCCTACCCATCATTCTCATCTCAGCTCAAGTGACACCTCCTCAGTGAAGCCCTCCCTGATCACCTTTCCAATACTCCCACATGCACTTACCACCATGCTTGATCACACTGCTTTTATTTTCTCAATGATACGGAGTTGCTATCAGAAACCCTCTTACTTACATATTTATGGGGGCACTTGGTTATCATCTTTCTTTCTCCTTTGGTGTATAAAGCTGAGGCCTCCTCTATCTTGTTCAGCATTTTATCTTCAGCCCCTAGAACTGTGATTCATAGCTGGTGCTCTATAAATATTTGGGGAAAGAGTGCTTGAAATGAGATCAAGTATGCTGAGTGCTTGACAAAGAGCAAATGCTCAGCCTCACCCACGCCAAGGCCGCCTAAAGGCCGCTCTGGTCCTTCTCGGCTGTCCTCCCACGGGGTCTAGGATTCTGCCATTGTCATGAAAGCAGCCACAGGCGATACATACATAAATGGGGGTGGCTGTTTTCCAATAAAACTTTATTTAAGAAAATAGACTGAGGGCTGGGTTTGGCCCACAGGTCCTAGTCTGCTGATTCCTGATCCAGGACAGTCTTCTCTGGGGCGCCTCTTGTATTAAATGCAAGTTTCAGGGCAGGAACTAGCATTTGCAAAGCAGCTATGTCTTGGTCAAGGCCCCTGAAACGGTGCGTCTCAGCAGGACCCTGGGCATGAATTACAACAAAGTTACAGTCCATAAACTTTATTGTTCAGCAGGGCTTTGACCCCCAACTTTCCTTTCTGCTGATTTTTCAAAGAGCCTTGGAGGTGGGCTCAGTGCCGTGATCACTGATGCATCAGGGAAAGGGAGCTTGCACATTTAATTAAATGTTATTCAAGAAATAAAATTCGGGCCCTCAGCTGACAACGCAGAATATTAAAGCATCAATTTCCTGAAGGAAACCTGCCTTAATGAGATTCTCCAAATAAATGGGGGGGGGGGCATATTAATCCCAGCTGCTAATGTCAGCCCCATCAACCCAGAGAGATGTCTCGATCAACAAAAGCTGATGGTATAGTTAACTGTGGAAAAAAAGGGTCTTAGACTCTGCTGAGTCATCCGTAGTCCTGAGGTAGCCAGACTCTTAGAAAGAAGACCCCTCATTCCCTTGAGTCCCAAGAGTGAGGTGAAGCCATAGCAAGTTGTGCCCTTACAACCAAAGGTGGTAATAAGTGATGAGAGCAGAGCTGGTTGAGGTCTGGAGTGGAGTGCCACAGTGCTCTGCCCCGGTCCTGTCCGAGGCAACCCTTTCATTAGCGACTTGGAAAAATATAAAGACAGGGGGAGATAGTGACCTCATTTGTTGAGTTCAACTTGCTGGAGTTCAATTAATTTACGTAAGATATCTGAAATCCTTAGAACAAAATAAGTGTCTAACAAATGTTTCATTTTCTTGCCTAACCCTTCAACCCCCTCCTTCTCCCCAGAAACCAATGTGACTGAGATGTATTTACTCATTGAATAACATCTTTGTGACTTTTGCCATTTTTAGACTCTGTGTTCTATTATTAACTTAATATATTATCTTTAATTTGACTCATTTATTATCCAAAAAAATACATTTTAAAGGGTGCTTTATATCGCTACTGTAAATGAAAAACTGGTTTTACTTGTCACCATTAAAATGTAGCCATAAAGACAATGAAATGAAAATGAAACATTGTTATTGTGGCTAAATATCTTTGCCAGATAAAAGCTGTAAGCCAGAGATTCACTGTGTCTTTGTTAATGAGAGAGATGAACAAAAGTTGGAAAAGTGTTAAAAATACACGAGAACCAACTGAGACTGGATTACACTATCAGCTGTTCAGTGATGTTTAAGGTCATGTCTAGTGCCATGACCTATGCCTTAAGTCAACCTGAATCTGTTACTGTTGCTTACACTCAAAGACCCCTAGGTGATATATGGTCTCTTGATTGACAGCTCTCCCAATATCTCTGGACCTACCACTTCTGCTTCCAAATGCCACAGAAATGCTTCATTCCAGAACAAGAAATAAAGCAAAGCTCTGTTCCAAGCATAGCCAGTTAAAAATGTAGAGGTTGCTGAGGTCTTTCTGGTCTCAAATAAAAATTGGTCCAGAGTCCAGTGCAGAAGTGAATCCTTTCTGATTCATTATCCCCAGATGCAATAACTGGTATCCAGTAGGCATCAAATCCATTGGTGTTGGATGGTGGTTGCCTAAATCCAGCACTCTGCCCCTCTACTACACAACCCAAAACACCTGCTGCTGTCTGGGAAGAAAGTTTCCATGCATTTTTCCATCTATTTCTGCACCTAGAGATGAGGGACATTTCCCAGAGTGATTGGAGAGAATGTCAATCTTTATTTTGGGTGGGATGAATCTGCTTTGGGGAAGTTTGATTGAATGTCCAATAGTCACTATTAGTCTTCATTGAATGCTAAATATAAATATGAAGAATCAGAAAAGACAATGAGATTGTGAAAAATCTCCCACATTTATTTTTGCAGTGCTGTTAAATCCATTTCTGATTAAAATAATTCATCACTTATCTATAACAAGCAATACTGGATGGTTATCCATATGTGGAGCTGTCTTAGAAATAGGCACCAATTTAAAATGGTTTTTAATAAAAATACATTATTTTTAGCCAGCAATTTGGTTCCAAGGGCTGGCTGCTGACAAAGAAAAGGGAACTGTTCTGTAAGTCAGTGAATGTTTTTCCAGAAAATAAATTAGGAGAGAACAGGAGAGGCAGCTAGCTCACGATGTGATACAAGTTCATGGTGCTTACCTTTGTTACAAGTTTCATTTTTCTTAATTTTTGGTGGGAGATGAGGGTGGGCTGTAGCTGTCATTTTGTTTTTAATGAATTCAATCAAACAGCCCCTGATAATCCAGCCTGGGTTTGTAGTTTCCTTGAAAGTGTCGTGATACGGAGAAAATTTGAGAAACAGCACATTATATGCCCACATTCAAAAGGTCCTTGGTGTGGCATTCAAGACCCTTCACAATCTAATCTCAACCCACCACTCCCTGCTGCCCAGGTCCCCCAAGTCTATGCGGCATTAAATTCTTATCTTTCTCTGGGACAGCAGGCATGGTACATTCTCTCTGAAATAAAGGATGGAGGCAAGAAAACATTCATTTATGCTTGCATTTGCATGAAGAAATTCTAGAAGGAGCCTCAGGAGACAAAAGAAAGTGATTACGTGGGGACAAGAGACAAGGAGGAGGGTGAGAAGTGAAAGGACAGAGGATGGCATAGGTGAAGGGAGGTATTTCACTATGCATCTTTTTGCCTTCAGATTTTTGGACTATGGCAAATATCACCCATTCAGAAATGAAAGGTAAGTGATGAAAAGTGGGGGGGAGGGAGAGAAGAAGGAAGGAAGGAAGGAAGGAAGGAAGGAAGGAAGGAAGGAAGGAAGGAAGGAAGGAAGGGAGGGAGGGAGGGAGGGAGGGAGGGAGGGAGGGAGGAAGGAAGGAAGGAAGGAAGGAGAAAAGGAAAGGAAAGAAGGAAAGAAAGGAAGGAAGGAAGAAGGAGGAGGAGGAGAGAAAGAAAGAAAGAAAGAAACGAAAGAACGAAAGAAAGAAAGAAAGGAAAGAAAGAAAGAAAGAAAGAAAGAAAGAGGAATGAAAAGAAAGGAAGGAAGGAGGGAGGGAGGGAGGAAGGAAGGAAGAGAAAGAAGATGGCAAAATGAAAGGGGGAGGGAGGAAGGAAGGGAAAGAAGGACAGAAGGAGGGAATGAAGGAAGGAAGAAAAGAGAGAGAGGGAGGGAGGGAAGGAGGGAGGAATAAAAGAAAGAAAGGAAGAAAAGAAAGAGGGCAGGAAGGGAGGAAGGAAGGGAGGAAGGAAAAAGAAGGAGAAAGGAAGGAAGCAGGGAGGGAGGAGGGAAGGAAGGAAGGAGGGAAAGAAGGATGGAAAGAGAGACAGGGAGGAAGGAAGGAAGGAAGGAAGGAAGGAAGGAAGGAAGGAAGGAAGGAAGGAAGGAAGGAAGGAAGGTGGGAGGGAGGAAGGGAGGGAGGGAGGGAAGGAAGGAAGGAGGGAAGGATGGAAAGAGAGTTAGGGAAGAAGGAGGGCAGGAGGGAAGGCAGGAAGGCAGGAGTTCCCATTATCACAGGAACATATTTTCAAGCCTTTGCACTTGGCATTCCCACTTCCTGGGCTGACATGCTCAACCTCACACCCACATACACCCTTCCATATTTTGGCAAGAAGACTCCTGTGGGTGCTTCAGAACCCAATTTGTCCATCAACTGCTCTGTGAGTGTATCACTCAGGAAGAGTCCTCTGTGCTCCCAAAGCACCTTGGTTAGACTGTAAACTCCCTTTTGGCAGAACTGCAAATTCCTTATGCTGTGCTGATGTATCAGATCCTAGCACGCTGCCCAACACACGGTAGGTGCTTCATAAACATTTGTTGAGGGAGCGAAAGAATGAATGAATGAGAGCCATAAGGGAGCTGGGTGGCATAGCGGTAAAAGCGTGGTCTTCAGTGTCAGGCAGACTGGACCAATAAGGACTGCGTGACCTTGGAAACAAATTGATCTCTCTGAGACCCAACCCAGCCCCTCAGAGGGTGTGGTAAAGGTTCAATATGTTAACTCATGTGCAATGAACATGCAGTGTTTGCTGAATTATTTTTTTTCTAAAGAGCAGACATTTATTTTCTCATAATTCTGGAGGCCAGAAGTCCAAGAGGAAGATCTTGGCAGGGCTGGTTTCTTCTGAGGAGTCTCTCCTTGGTGTGGAAACATCTGTCTACATCCCTTGTTCTCATATGGTCATCCCTCTCTGGGTGTCTGTGACCTCATCTCTCCTACTTTTCTGTATTTTTTTAACTGAAAATAAAAATTGCACACATATATATATATGCAATTTTTATTTTATTTTATTTTATTTATTGCATATATATATATATGCAATTTTTATTTTCAGTTAAAAAATACAGAAAAGTAGGAGAGATGAGGTCACAGACACCCAGAGAGGGATGACCATGTGAGAACAAGGGATGCAGACAGATATATATATATAGATAGATAGATAGATTATATATATATAGATTATATATATATATTATATATACACACGGTGTATGACACGATGTTTTGAAACACATATACATTGTGGAATGGCTAAATTGAGCGAACTAATGTATGTATTATTTTACATAGATTTTTGTGATAAGAACAATTAAAATCTAGTCCCTTGGCAATTTTCAGGTATACAAAACATTGTTATTAACTAGAGTCATCACGTGTACAATTGCTCTCCTGAACCTGTTCCTCCCTAAGCGAAATTTTGTGTCTTTTGACCAACATCTCCCCTCCCCCTGCAGCCTTGGTATCCACCATTCTACTCTCTGCTTCTATGAGCTCAACTTTCTTGAGAGTGAAATCACGCAGTGTTGTCTTTCTATGTCTGGCTTATGTGACTTAACATAACGTCCTCCAGTTTCATCCATGTTGTCACAAATAACAGAATTCCCTTCTTTCTTATCGCTGTATAGTACTCCAAGGTATATATAAAGAATATACAGTTCTGATTATTACACACACATATATATAATATAGATCTTATAATATATATGTAATGTAGAGTGTGTATATATATAAATATTCACACACTATACATACATAATAGTATATGCACACACACATAGTAGTATATATACACACTCTGCCATATATAGTAGGGCATATATAGTACATAAAACATAGTCATATATGTATATATATGGAGAGAGTAGGGTATATATACTTTCTCTCTATATATAGTATAATATATATGGTAGTATGATATATACACGATATACGGTAAAGTATAAGATAGTATGTGTATATATACATATAAATACACATATAAATATTTATAGATACATAGATATAGTATGTGTATATACATACTATATATAAGATAGTATGTGTATAAATATAAGATAGTATGTGTGTGTATATATATACACACTACCATGTATACTACATATATACTATATATAGTAGTGTATAGTATATATAGTGTGGACATGGTTAGTGTGGACATGGATAGTGTGGACATGGTTAGTATGGACATGGGTAGTGTGGATATAGTGTGGACATGGATACTGTGGATACAGTGTGAACATGGATAGTGTGGATAAAGGGTGGATGTGGACAGTGTGGATATGGATAGTGTGGATAAAGTGTGGACATGGAGAGTGTGGATATAGTGTGGACATGGAGAGTGTGGATGTAGTGTGGACATGGAGAGTATGGATATAGTGTGGACATGGATAGTGTGGATATAGTGTGGACATGGATAGTGTGTATGTAGTGTGGACATGGATAGTGTGTATGTAGTGTGGACATGGATAGTGTGGATGTAGTGTGGACATGGATAGTGTGGATGTAGTGTGGATTTGGATAGCGTGGATGTAGTGTGGATATGGAGAGTGTGGATGTAGTGTGGATATAGAGAGGGTGGATGTGGTGTGGATATGGATAGTATGGATATAGTGTGGACATGGATAGTGTGGATATAGTGTGGACATGGATAGTGTGTATGTAGTGTGGACATGGATAGTGTGTATGTAGTGTGGACATGGATAGTGTGGATGTAGTGTGGACATGGATAGTGTGGATGTAGTGTGGATTTGGATAGCGTGGATGTAGTGTGGATATGGAGAGTGTGGATGTAGTGTGGATATAGAGAGGGTGGATGTGGTGTGGATATGGATAGTATGGATATAGTGTGGACATGGATAGTGTGGATATAGTGTGGACATGGATAGTGTGGATGTAGTGTGGACATGGATAGTGTGGATGTAGTGTGGATATGGATAGTGTGGATGTAGTGTGGATATGGATATGGAAAGTGTGGATATAGTGTGGATATGGTGTGGATATGGATAGTGTGGGTGTAGTGTGGATATGGATGGTGATGATATAGTGTGGACATGGAGAGTGTGGATATAGTGTGGACATGGATAGTATGGATATAGTGTGGATATAGTGTGGATATGGAGAGTGTGGATATAGTATGGACATTGATAGTGTGGATATAATGTGAACAAGGATAGTGTGGATGTAGTGTGGATATGGAGAGTGTGGATATAGTGTGGACATGGATAGTGTGGATACAGTGTGGACATGGAGAGTGTGGATACAGTGTGGACATGGATAGTGTGGATATAGTGTGGAAATGGACAGTGTGGATGTAGTGTGGATATGGAGAGTGTGGATACAGTGTGGACATGGAGAGTGTGGATGTAGTGTGGATAGGGATATGGAGAGTGTGGATATAGTGTGGACATGGATAGTGTGGCTGTAGTGTGGATATGGAGAGTGTGGATATAGTGTGGATATGGATATGGAGAATGTGGATATAGTGTGGATATGGATATGGATAGTGTGGATATAGTGTGGATATGGATATGGATAGTGTGGACATAGTGTGGATATGGATATGGATAGTGTGGATATAGTGTGGATATGGATAGTGTGTATGTAGTGTGGATATGAAGAGTGTGGATATAGTGTGGACACAGAGAGTGTGGATATAGTGTGGACATGGATAGTGTGGCTGTAGTGTGGATATGGAGAGTGTGGATATAGTGTGGGTATCGATATGGAGAGTGTGGATATAGTGTGGATATAGTGTGGACATGGATAGTGTGGATGTAGTATGGACATGATGGTGTGGATGTAGTGTGGATATGGAGAGTGGATATAGTGTGGATATGGAGAGTGTGGATATAGTGTGGATATGGATATGGAGAGTGTGGATATAGTGTGGATATGGAGAGTGTGGATATCGTGTGAATAAGGAGAGTGTGGATATAGTGTGGATATGGATATGGATAGTGTGGATGTAGTGTGGATATGGAGAGTGTGGATATAGTGTGGATATGGAGAGTGTGGATATAGTGTGGATATGGAGAGTGTGGATATAGTGTGGATATGGATATGGAGAGTGTGGATGTAGTGTGGATATGGAGAGTGTGGATATCATGTGGATATGGAGAGTGTGGATATAGTGTGGATATGGATATGGATAGTGTGGATGTAGTGTGGATATGGAGAGTGTGGATATAGTGTGGATATGGAGAGTGTGGATATAGTGTGGATATGGAGAGTGTGGATATAGTGTGGATATGGATACAGATAGTGTGGATGTAGTGTGGATATGGAGAGTGTGGATATAGTGTTGATATGGATATGGATAGTGTGGATGTAGTGTGGATATAATGTGGATATGGATATGGATAGTGTGGATGTAGTGTGGATATGGAGAGTGTGGATATAGTGTGGATATGGAGAGTGTGGATATAGTGTGGATATGGATAGTGTGGATGTAATGTGGAAATGGATAATGTGGATGTAGTGTGGATATGGAGAGTGTGGATATAGTGTGGATATGGAGAGTGTGGATATAGTGTGGATATGGATAGTGTGGATGTAATGTGGAAATGGATAATGTGGATGTAGTGTGGATATGGAGAGTGTGGATATAGTGTGGATATGGATACGGATAGTGTGGATGTAGTGTGGATGTGGAGAGTGTGGATATAGTGTGGATATGGATATGGATAGTGTGGATGTAGTGTGGATATGGAGAGTGTGGATATCGTGTGGATATGGATATCCATCTCATCCACTGTGAAAAGTGCTGCAGTAGACATGGGAGTGCATATGTCTCTTTGATATACCGATTTCCTTCCCTTTGGATGAATACCTAGTCATGGGATGGCTGGATCATATGTCATCTCTACTTAGCTATATTATTGTAATTGTGTTTGTGGTGTGTGTTGTCTCATTGTATGACAATTGCCTCACACTGTCCCTGCCACCAGATTGGATGTTCTTGGGCAGGGGGGCCCTGACTGCTCCCTCTCTATTGCATTTCTGCAGTGCCAGCCCCAAGCGAGAAATGGGGAGACAGTGAATGAAGAACCCTCATCAGCAGAGAGGGAAGGGGCAGGTAGACAGAGAGGAATCACTCCAGCTGATAACTGGGACCCCAGAAATGCACAGCACCCTTAATTGGGAGTGACCAGAAGCTCAGCTCTGCAGCAAATGCCTCCAGGGGATTCAAAATGATTGTGAGCTGGGCCAGGAGCCATGTTCAGCCTGCCAGTACGGTGCCCACTCACTTCCTCCTATTGGGAGGTGCCTTGGCCCTCAGCTCACCGCCTCTTTGCCCAGGCAGCCCCATCCCGGCATATCTTTCCCCTCGTGTCAGCCTGCCCTAGTGCCTGTACTTGAGCCTTACAGGGTCCCATATCCCTCTACCTGGGCTTCAATCTTTCACAAATCATATGTGTCTCTCTTGGACCAGCTCTTTGCAGGTATTGCCACATAAATGTTGTTTTCTCCAATTTACCAAGGGGAAAACTAAGTACCAAAGAAGTTAAATGACTCTCACAATTGCACAATTGTTATTAAAGAACAAAGACAAGGCTGGGAGCAGTGCCTCCCGCCTGTAATCCCAACACTTTGGGAGGCCAGTGCGGGTGAATCGCTTTAACTAGGGAATCTGAGACCAGCCTGGGCAACTGGCAAAACCCTGTCTCTACAAAAAAATACAAAAATTAGTGGAACATAGTGGTGCGTGTCTGTAGTTCCAGCTACTTGGGGGCTGTGGTGGGAGGATTGCTGGAGCCTAGGAAGTTGAGGCTGCAGTGAGCAGTGATCCACCACCACCGCACTCCAGCCTGGGCAATAGAGTAAGAGCTTATCTCAAAAAAAGAAAAAAAAGGGGGGGGGGGCGGACAAAGCCAGGACTTAATCACAGGTCTACCTGATTCCAATACAAAGACTTTTAACTCATACACCACACACGGCCTTTCCTATGAGAGATATAGCACAGGCTCACAGATTATTACACTTATGCCACCCTAATAGTGCCTTCAGGTGGCCTGTTCCAAATGGGGTATGTAGCCCCAAAAGGCATCTCTTGCCACCTGTTTGAATACTGCTCCAAATATGGTGCTCACTTTCCCACCACCCCTCCTCAAGCTTGCTGTCACCACACTAGCAGACAAGCTGATGCCCCTTGGATCTTTCCAGCTCAAGTCGAGGGTCTCTGCTGGCCCCACCTAGACTCCCACTTGCAGGGCTCAGCCTGACATCCACCTACAGAGGGAAGCTTTCCTCTTCCATGCCCTGACACAGTGCTCGGCACGTAACTGATGCTTCAAATGGCTGCTTCGGGTTTTTTGCCTAGGTGACTAGATCCCTGAAGGAAGGACCCTCTTTTCATCCCAGACTCTCTCTGATGCACTTGAATATTTCTTTAAATATAACTGTGTTGGTGCCTTCACGACTTACCTTGGGTGGCTGGGAGGGCAGACGACTCTGGATGAAGAGGTATTAATCACCCTGGACATGAGATTCCCGTTCTCATTTGCTCTATCCACTCTTTCTTTTATCAAATTGTCACCGTGCATGTACTGTACTGGCCCTGAAAACCCAGAAATAAATCAGAGAGTCCCTGACCTCAGAGAGATTCCCACGGAATCTGGGTGATACAAAGGGAAACATATAACAAAAACGCAATGTGGAAGGTGAACCAATCTCACCATAGTTAATTAACAGGTTGCATCATTCTTCAATGGACGCTACCTGGCCGTGTACACAGAATGCTTTGAGAGAGAGGATGTCTGGCTCTCTGATCACCGTTTTGACCTTGCACAGAGCATGCACTCACATGGTGGGTACTCAGCGCTCATCTCATGAATGAACAAATGGATGTGAATGAACACACGCATGAATGAATGTCCTAGGGGTTTATACCATGCGTTGTTGGAACACAGAGGGCAGAAGCTAGCTACTTGGAAAGCAAAGTGTTGAAGGCTAAATAGAAGTTCACTTCATGGATTGTGTGACAGTGGGTGTGCATATTAGGGGCTGGAAATCGGGGATGAGGAAACAGTGACCCAGCAGAAGGAACTATGTAGACAAAGACAAAGAGATATGGCGAAGACTGGCATGTTTGGGGAATGATGAGCGTTTCAGGGTGACTGCTGAAAGCACTTCACGCCTGTACAAACGCACTGGATTATATGAACGTTGAGGACAGCCACTCAGTCTAAAATACGACTTGCAGGCACTGAAAACCCAGACTGTGCCAGTTATGCACTGCACCCCGGGAGGGTCTGTGTCCACACCCGCCAGAAGTGAACTTCCCTCCTAATCCCCTCTTCCTCTGTCCATCGTGGGTTCCCTGACCTGCAGACGTGACTTTGAGTGGCTACCTCTCCTGGGAAAGAGACTCTCAGTGCCTCCAGAACAGACAGGCATGTGCTCAAATTCATGGCACTCTCTGGCAACTTGGCAGGTGATGCGCCCTTTCTGGGGTCTGACAGATCCCCAGGCTGCACATCGATCAGTGTGCCTACCGCCACACACTGTGATTAGCCAGGGTGCAATGACAGCCAGCTGACATTAATTATCTGTGAGTTAGAGGCATCTAAGAGCATAAACAGGGCTGTCAGGAAAGCAAAGCAGCGTCATCATTGCTCCTGTGGCTTGCAGCTGGGACATGGGCTTTTCAGGTTCAAGGAGGGGTGAGCATGCCAGCAGCCCTTCCCAGCCATCTCCAGGGAGGTCCGCACACAAGCTTTGGGATAATTCGGGAGAAAGTCAGACACCCAGTGGTGAGCAATGCATTACTCATCACTCTGCCACAGCGCCCGATCCATTACCGCATCCTGACAGTTTCACCTCCCAAATAGTTCTCAGATCTGTCCACGTCTCCGCATTTCCACGAATCCAGCCTGGTCTCTCCACACTGCAATTGACTCCTACCTGGTTCCTCCTCTACCCTGGCTCCCTCTCAGCCGTCACTCCACTTGGCAGCCAGCGTGGGGCTTTCAAACTCCAAGCCAGGCTGTGCTGCTCTGCTCAGAATCCACCACCCCTACAAACCCAGCACGTGGCCACGAGGTCTCTGATTTCTGTTTCCCCCAGATCTCTGCTCCCCCATCACACTCACTTTCAATGGGTTTCTCAGCTATGCCCCGTAGCCTCTGGCCATGCGACTTTTGCACCTGATGTTCCCTCTGACTGGGACACTCTTCTTACCCCAGCCTATGACCTAGGGCTCCTTAAACCTCATGTCCTGTCCCCTATAAAGCTTCCCTCAACCCCCAAAGCACAGCCAGTTTCTTTGTCTCACAAGGAGGCAACGCAGTGTAGTGGCCAAAAGCATATAAGCTGGTGTCGGTTCAAATCCCAGCCCAACCCTTTAATGGAATGGCGTGTGACTCTGGGCAAGGTTCTTTTTTTTTTCTTTTTGAGACAGAGTCTCGCTCTGTTGCCCAATCTGGGTGAGGTTCTTAACCTCTCTGAGCTTCAGTTCCCACCTCTGTAAATGAAGACAACCATAAAATCAACCCTGCAGGGTTATTTTAGGGACTAGCTGAGTTAAGAGAGTAACAGGCGCCTCTCGGGGCACAGGCTGGCACATGAGTACTATACAAGCACTCGCTGCTGCTGTGGATACATTTCTAACTTATCTGTTTGTAACCTTCTCCTTGTTGGTGTGATCACTTGATTGATTTTGTCTTCTTCCATACACTCTAGGCCACGGTTTCCTAACTTCACAGGCATTTGGGATGGGCGACTCTGTTACAAGAGCTGTCCCGTACGTTGCAGGATAATCCCTCATTGGATGCCAGCAGCATCTCCCTTGTTGTGACAACCATAAATGTCTCCAGACTTGACCTGATGTCCTGGTACAGAGCCCTGCTCTGGACTCTACGACAGCAGGGAATATCCATTGTCTTCTCCACTGTCTCCTCCCAGCACCCAGCACAGTGCCTGGTCTCAGTGTATTTTAAGTGAACGAAAGCATGAATAAATGAATGCACACCAAAAGGTTCTGTAATGTAAGGACCTCAGGAGATATGAAGTCGGAAGATCTAGGTTCAAGTCCTGCTTCCACTACTCCTAGAGGAGTCACCAAAGGCAAATTATTGTCTCCTCGGAGCCTCAGTTTTCCCATCTGTGAAATGGGAGTAGTGATTGTGATCGTGATGCCCTTCCCATCACAGGGAGTGTGCTAAGGCTCAGAAGAACAAACAATGAAGTCGTTTATAAACTGCTGAGTGCTGTGCAGATGAGCGGGTTACAGTGTCTCCCCCCTTCCAATCTAAAAGAATGGCTTTCCTCCTATCCGCGTGCTGCAGCCTGCCTTGTCTGGAAGCGTCTGGGTTGTGACAGGGCATGGGCGTGTAATATATGTGGTACATAAGGAAGATAATATATCCCTTCATCTCCCTTTTAATACAGCAGTAAATATGTCTTATGGGGGAGATAATAGAGATACGGCACACATAATGGGGGTGATGGATCAGACCGATAAGATCTCACACTTGTCACGAGGGCAGTTTGTCTGTCATTTCCCCCATTATCGATGGTGTCTTGGGTAGATTGTGGTGTCAAGTGTATTTTGAATTATGGGAAGCCCAGTGCACTTAATTACCTTGTGTTTCTAATAAGGCAAGGAGCAGCGTGGTAACAGGGAGAGAGCTAGGCTCCAGGGTTTTGCTGCCCTAAGTTCATGCCCTGGCTGTGTGAGCTTAGGCACAGCATCTGCCCTCTCTGGGCTGCAGTCACCTCATCTATTCAGTGGCTGTCACAGCACAATAGGACCTTTGAAAAGAATCTCCCTTTAGATGAAGGGCAAGGACAGGGAAAACAAGACAACTGTTTCCCTGGTAAATTCCAAGTACCTGTCAAATGTGCAAAGCGAGGGTGATTTTCAGGAAATGTCTCCACCCAGGGGACTCAAGGATTTGACTCCTAAAATGAATCAAAGCATATTCTTCTGCTTTTTGCTAGCTCCTTAGGGGTATCGTGGCACAGTGGGTAGGACGTGGAGTTCAACCCAACAAACTAGGGGTTTGGCTCAAGTCCCCTGGCCCCTCCTTTCATCTCCTCAAAACGTAAATTGGGAGTGATAAGTGCTTCCACCCTGGATGGTCATTGTCACGACCCCATGGGAGTAACTGAGATGTATCAGTTGCTCAGCTCAACGCCAGGACCACAGAAAACACTCAACTGGTGAAAAATATGTGTAAGATGTGGGAAGGCTTCTCCATCCGGTGACAGAATGTACACTTCCTGTCCTCATGACAGTCCTCAGTCTCTTCCAAGCAGAGCATAATAAAAAGCTGCTGGATTTCCTGGCCCTGACACACACACTTAAACTTAAATTTGGGAGGTCTCCTCAAAGGCTTGACAGGTCCATGTCCGGGAATGTTGCAATAACTCAGGTTGGAGCCTAAAGTTGAGCCAGGACATTCTAACTACAGAGGCCAGGACCCAGGGCTGGCCAGTAAACCTCCAGATGCCTGAGTCGTCTCACTGAAAACCGGATCCCCAAGGAGGGTCCTGCACTCGCTCACTGCCTCCTGCCACCAAGCCTGAGGCCACACCTCTGAACTGCTGCCCACTGAGCCAGCCTATGCCAGTGCCCCTCCCTGGGATGGGAAACCTGCCCATCTCTTACCTCCTTTTCCCATCTGTAAAAGGAGATGCTCAGCTGGAAGAATTTCTAAAATGGTATTTAGGCTCCAAAATGCCATCATCAAAGTCTTTTTCGGGTCTCTTTTATGTGCCTGACCGTTAACCAGGAGTACCGAAGTATCACACTTTCATGGGATGGAAATTTGATTAGGAACAGTGAAGAAATGCCCAAAGGGTGGCATTCCTATAAGCAGAAAGTCCCTGAAGCCAGGCAGGCCTCAGCTATGCAAGCTGCCCATGGAGGTGCAGCTCCTATGTATGCTTCTGCACTGGCACCAGAAATTCAGTGTAGACTCCTGGGTAAAAGTCTGATTCCTGGATTCAGATTAGGGACTGGGTGTGGTGGCTCATGCCTGTGTTTCCAGCACACTGGGTGGCAAGCAGGAGGATTGCTTGAGTCCAGGAGTTCAAGACCAACCTGGGCAACATAGCGAGACCCTGTCTCCACAAAAAAAAAAAAAAAGTTTTTTAATTAGCCAGGCATGCTGGCACATGCCTGTAGTCCTAGTTCCTCAGGAGACGGAGGCAAGAGGATCACTTGAGCCAGAGAGGTCGAGGCTGCAGTGAGCCATGATCATGCCACTATACTCCAGCCTGGGGGACAGAGCAAGACCCTGTCTCAAAAAACAAAAAAAAAAGTAAAAGTAAAATAAGTATTATTTATTAAACTTAATTTTAATTCATAATAAATATTATTTATATACTTAATTTTAATTAATCATAAATATTATTTATATACTTTTTCTTATACATCACCTGTTATTAATTATGAAACTAGTATTTCTGTTGTGTTAGCCATTATTGCATCCCCTGCCCTGCAGTGGGTGCTCAGTTACTACTGCGATAAAAGGTAATAATGATGTCTACGTCCCAGGGCTCTCCTGAATATCTAATTAGATGATGCAAGTAAAAAGTGTTTTCACTCAATGCCTGGCACAGTGTTTTGTGTCAATGAAGATACACAACCTTCGTAGCAACAATTTTTTCAACAGAGCAAGGTATCCCTGTCTTGCAAACTCCAGCACGCCAAAATGAACTGGAAATCATGTTAAACTGGACATTGGTCTGAGAGGGAGGTGGGGGGTGGCTATGAGAGGGTAACAACAGTTTTTTGTTGCTGGATCTTTTCAGTATCTTGGCTGTAGTGGTGGATACTCAAGCCTAAATGTGATAAAATTGTACAGCACTTAATATACAGTACGCACAAATGCGGGCACACACACACAAATGAATACAAAACCAAGGAAATCTCAGTAAGATCAATAGATCGAATGAGTGTCAATGTCTTTGCTGTGATATTATTCTGTAGTTATGGGAAATATTACCATTGGGGAAAAATGGGAAGACTCTGTGTTATTAATTACAACTGTGCATGAATTCAGAATTATCTCAAAACAGCTAGGCATGATGGCTCGTGCCCGTAATCCCAGTTCTTTGGGAGGCTGAGGCAGGAGGAACACCTGCTTCTCTGGAAGCAGGTGAGGAGGAGGTTACACGCAGCAAAGAATGCATCTGGGATGGGCTCCATCCAGGAGCATCTCAGAGTAGAAGTGAGAGGCCACAGAGGAGGGACTGGAAGAACTCAGGGACGTTTCAACAGCTGTGCCACATCTCCTTTGATTCCTCTGTTACTTTCTTTTATTTTCCCTTGAATATGAGAGAAATAATAGGCCACGAGTTTGAGACCAGTCTGGGAAACATAGCAAGACTTTGTCTCTACAAAAGAAAACAATATTAGCTGGGCATGACGGCCCACCCCTGTAGTCCCAGCTACTAGGGAGACTGAGGCAGGATCACTTGGGGCCAGGAGGTCGAGGCTGCAGTGAGCTGTGATTGTGCCACTGCACTCCAACCAGGGCAACAAAGCAAGACTCTGTTTCAAAAAATATGTATATGAAAACCAACACAGAGTGCTAAGCACCACCCCGAGAGTTTCAGTAGATCTAATGCAGTAGAATTTTCATTTCTGACACATTCCCGAGTAATGCTGATGCTGCTGGTCAGAGACTAGACTTTGAGATCCACTGCCTTAGGGGAAAGGCTAAACTGCTATATCAAGGAGGGCCCGAAGAAGGCTCAAGAAGACAGAAATGTTGCATTCTTGTGATAGCCCCAGTGTGAACAATCCAGGTTAGCAGGCAGACTCGGCTCCATAAATTCCTGTACGGATCTGTGTTCTTTCCGTGTATGGCCTCACCATTCCCTTACGTGCATGGTTAGCCGTGCCCAGGAAAGAGGAAGGAGAAGAATTCCAATACAAGCAGCTTCTCTGGAAGCAGGTGAGGAGGAGGTTACACGCAGCAAAGAATGCGTCTGGGATGGGCTCCATCCAGGAGCATCTCAAGAGTAGAAGTGAGAGGCCACAGAGGAGGGACTGGAAGAACTCAGGGACGTTTCAACAGCTGTGCCACATCTCCTTTGATTCCTCTGTTACTTTCTTTTCTTTTCCTTTGGATATGAGAGAAATAATAACTAAAATAAAAATGGCTCAAGGGGTGACTTCTGGAGCAAGTCTTCATGCCGCTCTGCCCTGCCTGGGCTCCCCCTAGCAGGCCCCATTGAGTTCCTCCTCTCTCCAGCTCCCTTCCCTAACTCTCCTCTGCCAGCACACCTGGGCTGTCTGCCTTCCAGATCCAGGGTCTGGGGAAAGCAAGGTCACTCAACAGGATGACCCTAGGGCTGCAGGTCCTGGACTGGAGAAAGTCCACTTCAGCACAGTAGCTGTAAGGACAGTCAGACTCTTCTCTACAGTCCACTGGACTCCTCTATTTGCTTTGCAGTGGCTTCCATGGTGCCATTTGTATTCCACAAGTCGCTGAAATATTTTACACACTAAATGAGTGAAGGTCATTAAACTTTCTTGGGAGATGGTTTCATGTGTTTTCTCAGAATATATCACCAAGCAAACCACCTAGGCTGTGCACAATTACAGGGAGCCCAGAGCAGCTCCTGGCTAACGGGCCTGTTTTATTTCCCTTTGGAAATGTTTACCTCAGGTTGCCAAATTCCCTTCCATATGGGTTAGTGACAAACGTCTTAATTAAATTAAGGATGGTGAGCGGAGTAGCTTCATCTCCCTCTAAAATGAAGGATGGAGCAACAAGACACAACCAGCTAGGTGCATTGGCTCACACTTATAATCCCAGCATTTTGGGAGGCCAAAGTAGGAGATCTCTTGAGACCAGGAGTTCGAGACCAGCCTGGGCAACGTGGTGAAACCCCATCTCTTCAAAAAATACAAAAAATAGCCGAGTGTGGTGGTGTGTGCCTGTAGTCCAGCTACTCATGAGGCTGAGGTGGGAGGATTGCTCGAGCCCAGCAATTCGAGGCTTCAATGAGCCATGATCATACCAGTGTAACCCGGGGAACAAAGTGAAACCCTGTCCAAAAAAAAAAAGAAGAAGAAGATACACAACCAATGGTAAATGGGAAAACTGGGTTTTAGTGATGACGATGACGATGATGATGACAATAAAATGAATGGTTATAGCACTTGTTGGTTACATAATAGGCACCAGGATCTTACATTGTGTGAGTCCCATGATACATAATTGTATACTATAAAAGGAGACTCAGAGAAGGTCACACAGCTGGTAGGTGGTGCTGCCTGGACATTAATTCAGGTTTTGTACTCTTCAACTGTCTCACAAACCAACTGTCCAATGCTAAATTCCAGCTCTCATGTGTATTATTTTTTTGACCCACAGAGTGCATTGAATTCTTTGAATGGTTGCCAACACTTAAATATTGGGGTTTTTCATCACTAATTATCAGGGGAACGCAAATTAAAACCACAGTGAGATACCACCTTCCTCCTGCAAGAATGGCCATAATTAAAACGTCCAAAAAAAAAAACAATAAATGTTGGCATGGATATGGTGAAAAAGAACATCTTTACACTGTTGGTGGGAGTGTAAACTAGTTCAGCCACTACGGAAAACAGTATGAAGATGCCTTAAAGAACTGAAAGGAGAACCACTATTCGATCCAGCAACCCCACTCCTGGGTATCTACCAAAAGGAAAAGAATTCATTATATGAAAAAGACACTTTCACACGCATGTTTATAGCAGCACAATTCACAAAGATATAGAACCAACTTAAGTGCTCGTCAACCAACGAGTAGATAAAGAAAATGTGGTATAAATACACCATGGAATACTACTTGGCCATAAAAAGGGAGAAAATAATGTCTTTTGCAGCAACTTGGATAGAGCTGGAGGCCATTCTTCCAAGTGAGGTAACTCAAAAATGGAAAACCAAATACTGTATGTTCCCACTTATAAGTGGGAGTTAAGCAACAAAGATGCAAAGGCATAGAGTGATACGACGGACTTTGGGGATCTTGGAGAGAGAATTCTGAGAGGGGGATGAGGTATAAAAGACTACATGTTAGATACAGTGTACACTGCTCGGGTGATGGGTGCACTAAAATCTCAGAAATTTCCACTAAAGAACTTATTCTTATTCATGTAATCAAAACCCACCTGAATCCAAAAAACTATTTTAAAATAAAAATAGTTTTTATATTTTAAAATAAAATTTTTAAAATATCCATTTTTTTTCATATCACTGAAAAAGTATGCCAATTTCTGGCTTTCCTTGGAAATCCATAACATCTGACCCTGCCAAGGCCATGATCCCCACATGGTAACTATGACCAGGGCTGTCCACCTTAGACCTGACTTGTAGTCACCATTTTGCCAAAGTTCCTACCTGGGCCATTTCTCTTGTTAGGTCACAGGCTAGCCCGCAGGCATTTGCATTTTTAACTCTACCACTTCTACAGGGGGCTATACCAGCTTGTCGCCAACCATCTGGCTGTTCAACACTGCAGAGTAACCTTCTTTCAACCCAAGGGTCAGAGATTGGCTTAGGGACCTCGTTGACCTTCCAGATCCTGGGGAGGGCCTGCCGGGAGTTGGGTATGGACTGGGTTTGATGGGAGTCCAGACAATGGGTCCAGAAATTACCATGACATTTCCTTTAAAAAGTGTGACATGAACTTAGATCAAAAGATGAAATTGGTTTGGGAGGGGGCAGGTTCTGCTGGGATAAAACAATCTGTCTGGCATGAACATGATCAATGCCTGCTCAGTGAATTCCCCCAGAAACTGTGAAATTGCATAAAAGATTTGATCAAAGTCTCCATCAGCCACCAAGCTGTAATGACTTCTGTGATTTTTCTTAACTGGATTTTAATTTTTATGTTTATTATTTGGGGACTGATGGAGCAGAGGAAATGCTTTAGCCTCTGAATTCCACTTTCATTCTCCTCCCGTGAAGCACTTTCAGAACTCGGGGAGACTCAATTGCAAAAGAAAAGCATCTGGTTCTCAGTGTTTCATGTTTTGTTCCCGTTCCCCGGGCTTGGAGACAGCTCAGGAACTTAATTAAAATCAATGGAGAAAAAGAATGGAATAAATCACAACATGAATATCTCTGAAAGTCTGCATTATAGCACAGCAGTATTGAGGCAAGAAAAAAAATATTCCATTCCCTCTCTCCCTCTGGGAAAGAGAAAAATTAAAATTATCTCTGAGTGTACTTCATAGCTCTCTCCCTTTCTCTCCTCCTTTCTCTATTCCTCTCTCTTTCTCTCTCTCTGTCTCTCTGTCTCTCCTCCACTAAGAGCAGAAATATAAGAAAGAAACTATCAAGAAATCAAAGGGTATGTATAGGTCTGCCTCTCATTCCCAAGAGAAGTCACTAAAACATATAAACGGGCTAGGCGTGGTGGTTCATGCCTGTCATCCCAGCACTTTGGGAGGCCAAGGAGGGCCGACCACTTGAGGCCAAGATTTCGAGACCAGCACAGCCAGCACAGCAAAACCCCATCTCTGCTAAAAAGTTACAAAAATGACCCAGGTGTGGCAGCCCGTGCCTATAATCTCAGCTACTCTGGAAGCTGAGGCAGGAGAATCACTTGAACCTGGGAGGTGGAGGTTGCAATGAGCTGAGATCACGCCACTGCACTCCAGCCTGGGCAACAGAGCGAGACTCTCTCAAAAAAAATAAAAATAAATAAATAAATAAAACATAAAAACGACCTCCATCCTTAATTGCACAGAAAGCACTGTGTAATACATTTGGCTTCAAAATACATTTGGCTTCCTCAAGCAACCCTACAAAGGAGTCGTGTTTACCTCCATTTTGCAAATGAGGTCAAATAATTTCCCCCCAGTTTACCTGTGGCTGCAGATGTTCATCCTTCACCTTGAACTTGGTGAGCTTCCCTTCCCAAAATAACCCAGTGATTCTCCCTAGGGCTTGTGGAAAAATCATTTTCAGGGAATTTGAATCACACACAGGAAGGGATGGGAAAGGACCCCATGAGGCCACCAGCCTGACCCCGTGCCTCTCAGCACAATTATACTCAAATCACTCTGTCCCCAAGAGAATCAAGCTCATTCTTTCACCGCTCCAGCGGAGAAAATTCTCCTCCAGCCTTGAAAGTGCACTTAAGCTTTTAACATTTCTCATTCTCCACGGAGCGGGGCTTGCTCAAATTTAATCCGAATCCTCCAGGCTGTGGACTGGGTCACGCTCTTGGGGTTAATCTGAGACCTTTTACTTCCCCTCATCCTTCCCTTCCTCCGTCTTCCCCAAAGTTCTGCCCCGTTGCCTCCCAAAACAGGTAACACACTCTACCCAGTGGCTGGTGCAAAGCGCATGTTTCATGAATATTAAGTCCACCCTTTTGTGTTTTCTTTCCACTGTGCCTAAGCTCCAGGTTTCAGATATGGCTGGCAACCACTGCCTGCTTAGAAAAGCTCCAAGTCTAGAAAGAAGGATCATGTTTAAACAGGTAGCTGCAATGCAGACAGATAAGTGCAACAATAGATCCAAAATCATGGTAAGATATCAAGGAAGGACCTGCTCTCACTTTTGCAGCCCAGGCTCCACCATGTCACTACCTGCTTAAAACCTTCCCATTGCCCTTAGAACAAAGGCTGGATCTCTGAGCCCTGTCTGATCAGAACCTGCATGGTGGTGGTGGCCTCATCTCTCACACACTCTTTCGCTCTCTGAGCCCCAACCACACTGCCTTAAGTATCCTCATGCAAACTCTTCCTTCTTCCTGGACTATTTCTGCCTCCGTATTTCATCGGGCCAAATTCTCCTTCTCTGCTGAAATACCAGTTTCTCAGGAAGCCCTTCACTACCCACCCCTCCCAAATGCACGTACAGGTCCCTCGCTGTACCCTCAATCTGCGTAACACAGAACATACTTTCTCACTCACCACATATGCCATTAATCACTCAATGTCTATCTTTCCTGACAGACAGAAAGCATCCCTGGGCAGGCAAGGCTTCATAGTAGAGATGGTATTTTGGTTAGATCTTAAAATAAAATAAACCGATGGGAGAGAGGGGAAGTCAGGCAAAACATGAACATAAAGGATGCTTCTGGGTGTGGATCATAGCATGTGCATTAGTGCACTATTGCCCCAATAACATCACATAACTAATCCCCAACTCAGTGGCTTACAGAAGGAAGCATTGTTCCCATGCTCACAGGTCTGCAGATTGACTGCATTTCAGTTGATCTAAGCTGCGCAGTGCTGACAGCTGTGCTGTGAGATGCAGGTTGGCTCCAGGCTCCAGGTTGGCTCATGTCAGCTCCATATGTGTTTGTTCTGGACCCAGACTGAAGGGACCACGACCACCTGGAATATCCGTTGCTCATGGTGGGTCACCTAAGGTCCAGAGGATGATCAAGAACAGGCAAAGCCCCTCAAACCTTGGCCCAGAATGGGTGCTCTGTAAGTCTCCCGCCCCCATTCCATTGGCCAAAGCAAGCCACGAGACCAAGCTCCAAATTGATGGGATTGGAAAATGCCCTCCACCTATACTGGGAGGAACCACAGACTCATATGGCAAAGAGCATGGATATATAGCTTAATATTGGAGAGTGTGAACAATTACAAAAAGGATTCCATTTCTCACAGCAAGAGTGGGATGAGGAAGATGGAAGACTCCAAGATGGTACCCAGGTTTCTATTTTTGCAAACGACTGAAATGTATGCCATTCTCTAAGGTGGGAAGCACAGGTGGGAGAGCACCTGAGGGCAGGGGAATATGAATTGCTTTGACGCGCTGAGTGTGTAGTGCTCACTGCACACCCATGTAGAAAGGCCTGGCTTCCACTGGCCCCACAGGTCTCAAAGGGAAGGTCTGAGCTAAAATTTGGCAACATCAATCACCAAATTTGGTTGCCAAAGATGACAACCAAAGCTTTGGGGGATGGAATTGTGCAGAAAGAGTGTGTGGGGCCCCTGACATCCCTGACAGGGAGCCCCGTCCCTCCCTTGTTTGCAGGTAGTAATGGCCACGTGACCAAGTTCCAGCTAATAATATGAAAGGAAGGATTTTCCTAGGAAAGATTGAAAGGCTCTTTCGGTAAACAGGCAGATACATGGAAAAAGGTGCTAATGTTGCTCCTTATCACTGGCCCTTGCCTTAAACACAATAGAATGCCTCCTGCTCCAGCATTTTCTCTCTGAGATCGATAAGCATAAGGAAGAAAGACTAAAAAGGCTGGATGCAGCGGCTGACACCTGTAATCCTAACACTTTGGGAGGCAGAGGCAGGAGGATCACTTGACCCCAGGTGTTCAAGACCAGCCTGAGCAACACAGGAAGACCCTGTCTCTACAAAAAATTAAAAAACAAAATTAGCTGGATGTGGTGTCTCACACCTGTGCTCCTAGTTACTTGGGAGGCTGGGGCAGGAGTTAGAGGCTGCAGTGAGTTACAGCTGTACAACTGCACTCCAGCCTGGGCAAGAGAGTGAGACCTTGTCTAGGAAAAGAAAAAAAAAAAAGACTAATGAGCTAAAGAATGAGAGAAAAGTAACAGCAACAAAAGCCAAAATTGACAAATGGGATCTAATTAAACTAAAGAGCTTCTGCACAGCAAAAGAAACTACCATCAGAGTGAACAGACAACCTACAGAATGGGAGAAAATTTTTGCAATCTACTCATCTGACAAAGGGCTAATATCCAGAACCTACAAAGAACTCAAACAAATTTACAAGAAAAAAACAACCCCATCAAAAAGTGGGCAAAGGATATGAATAGACACTTCTCAAAAGAAGACATTCATACAGCCAACAGACACATGAAAAAATGCTCATCATCACTCGCCATCAGAGAAATGCAAATCAAAACCACAATGAGATACCATCTCACACCAGTTAGAATGGCGATCATTAAAAAGTCAGGAAACAACAGGTGCTGGAGAGGATGTGGAGAAATAAGAACACTTTTACACTGTTGGTGGGATTGTAAACTAGTTCAACCATTATGGAATACAGTGTGGCGATTCCTCAAGGATCTACAACTAGAAATACCACTTGACCAGGCCACCCCATTACTGGGGATATACCCAAAGGATTATAAGTCATGCTGCTCTAAAGACACACGCACACGTATGTTTATTGCGGCACTATTCACAATAGCAAAGACTTGGAATCAACCCAAATGTCCATCAGTGACAGACTGGATTAAGAAAATGTGGCACATATACACCATGGAATACTATGCAGCCATCAAAAACGATGAGTTCGTGTCCTTTGTAGGGACATGGATGCAGCTGGAAACCATCATTCTCAGCAAACTATCACAAGAACAGAAAACCAAATACCACAAGTTCTCACTCAGGTGGCAACTGAACAATGAGACCACTTGGACACAGGAAGGGGAACATCATACACCGGGTCCTATTGTGGGGAGGGGGTAGGGGGCAGGGATCGCATTAGGAGATATACCTAATGTAAATGAAAGTTAATGGGTGCAGCACACCAACATGGCACTTGTATATATATGTAACAAACCTGCACATTGTGCACATGTACCTTAGAACTTAAAGTATAATAATAAAAAAAAAAAAGAGAGAGAGAAAAGTGTAGAAAGAGCCTGGGTTTTTCATGACATCACTAGACAACCCTAAGACCTCCAGAGGTCATTTCAGGGAAAGAAGAATCTTTACAGTTTAAGCCACTATTACTCAAACAATTTGCCATTCACAGCTAACTATATTCCTAATTGGTACGAGAGCTATAGACTAAACCTGGGGAAATAACAACACATAATTAAAGGGTGGGCAAAAGAGAGACAGTCAGTAAAATAGGCAGGAAAGGAAACAGAGACTGCTATCGTGGAATGTGGAGAGAATATCAAAACATAACCAGGGATCAATTCTGCAGATAATTTAATTTAGATAATGTGGCTGGCCGGGCACGGTGGCTCATGCCTGTAATCCCAGCACTTTGGAAGGTCAAGGCGGGTGGATCATCTGAGGTCAGGAGATCAAGATCAGCCTGGCCATCACGGTGACACCCCGTCTCTACTAAAAATACAAAAAGTAGCTAGGTGTGATGGCGTGTACCTGTAATCTCAGCTACTTGGGAGGCTGAGGCAGGAGAATCACTTGAACCGGGAGGCAGAGGCTGCAGTGAGCTGAGATCACACCACGGCACTGTAGCCTGGGCCACAGTGTGAGACAAAGAGAGAGAGAGAGAGAGAGAGAGAGAGAGAGAGAGAGAGAGAGACAGAAAGAAAGAATAAAGATAATGCATTAAAATCATCCACTGAGTTTCACAAGCAGGAAGCCACTGATGTCCTTGAAGAACGTTTTTTTGCAGGGAGGAGAGAGATGCAGTGGAATATCACCAAGAATGAAGAGTAGGCATTTGGAAAGCATTAGGAGACATTCATCCCCTCTCTCTTTGGCCCTTACCCATGACTCCAGGGCAGAGGTTTGTGGCCCAGAGCTGCCCATTTAGCTGAATCAAAGCTCCCTAACCACAGACATTAGTTCAGAGGTTGACACAAGCCTTAATCTGAGCTAATCAAAGTATAATCTGACTCCTTCATTAGGTGACAAGAAGAGATACTTCCTTTTTAAAAAAAATTTGTTACATATTTAATTTAGAAATATTGTTTCAATATCAAGGGAAAAAAAGATATTGCTTCCCATAAAAATGCAGTAAAAGATAAAGAGCAAAAGCTGTTCCATAATGTTGAAATATTGTCATTCTGTGATTAACACCCTGTGCATCAGCCTAGTATTGCAGTGACTCTTTTTTTTTTTTTTTTTTTTTTGAGATGGAGTCTCGCTCTGTCACCCAGGAGTGAGACTCTGTCTCAAGATTTGAACTTAGAAGGATGTAAGGATCAAGCAGTGCTGCCATCCTGCTGGTAGAGACTGAAAATAAACCCAATCCAGAAAAGGTGAGAAGGAGGAGAGGGAGGAACTAGGTCCTGTGACATTGTGTGAGCACCTGAATCCAGCCATACCTGAAGCCAGCCCATCTCCTGAACTTGAGTAAGAAATTCCCTTGTCATTCTCTTACCATTATGGGCCAGAGTGTCTGCCACTTGTGTGGAAAGATTCCTGAGGAAAAAAAAGTGAAATGGAGTAGAGAAAATAGGGGTAAGTGAATGTCCTTTTTACTTTCAAAAGCTGGCACTGGCAGGCAATGATTCAATCCCCTCTGCAGTCTTCTCACAGACTCACCCAGCTTTGTTGCCATTATTCAGCCAGCAGCTTTCACCTCTGCCTGATGTGACGGGAAAGGAGTGGAGAGGTTGTCTGGTGGCTTCAGTCTTTTTCTGTCTGGGCACACTGTGATCTCACACTCCATTCACCTAGCTGGAAAGATGAGCCATCCTTCTGACTTATCACTCTCTGTTTTTGTTTGCATTTGTTTTCATCACCCTCCAGCAAGATGCTAGAAGTGATTGTTCCAAAAAAGTGCATCCTAGGGAAGGCACTGATTTCAGAGTAACCAGTATTCTCTGCTAGGATGCAGCCCTGTCGGGATTATCCACATGGGGCCAGAGCTCTTTGCCAACAGCTCCTAATAATTCTCTAAGCATGGCCTGCATTGAGCCCTGTGTCACAGCAGGGCAGAAGCTGCTGCTGCGGGCTAAGTGGCTGCAGCTGTGCAGGTTAAAGGTTTGCAAGGCAGGGAGCCAATAGATGATTACAGTCTTAGGAGCACTCAATGTACCATTGGTGCTCCACCCATCACCCCAGGACTCTACCAGGAGAGAGGCAGCAAGAAGTACAGGAGTCAGGAACCTAGAAACGCTCTGACGTGAGAGCCTTCTGATATGCAGTCACTTAGTCCAACTGAGATGAGCCCGGGCAACAGAGTCTGATCTGTTTTTAGCTTATCAAGGGAGATCAAAGATACCAGATATGAACCAGAGAGAGAGAGAGAGTGAGTATCCTACATCTGTTATGATGTGGTTTCGGGCTAGGAGTCAACTCTGAGACTACATACAAAACAGTAAACCCAGGAAGGGTCAGGGAAGGGAGAGAGAGGGAAGAATACCAAAATCTAAAGTAAGACTCACAGACTCAAATGACCTCAGGCCTAAAACAGGAGAAATAACTGGATGAGCCATGCTGGGAAAGATCATGGAGAACTGGAGAGCCTAAATCTGTTAACATAAGCAGCTGCTATTCAAGTCAAACTGGGTAGAAAGAAACGGTAGTGCTGTGCGATTGTTCTAGAGAAGTCAAAAGTCTGTAGGATCTTTTGAAAGTGGCATCAGTTACTTTCTAAATACTGATCACGAATTCAGGTCTTTTTTTTATTTTTCAAAAGACAATAGGGACTCTTGGTTTTCAGTTCAGCAAATATGAGGCTTAGAACTCACCACTCCATCCTAACAGCATGTTGGAAGCTGAACAAACAGAAATCAACAGCTCTTCTTAGATTCATCAGAGAAGTAAGGTCACAGGGCAAACTGCTGCCCGAAAACTGGAAAGACAGACAGATAGACACAGAAAATCACAGCTTATTAGAGTAGGAAGCCATGAGCAAAAACCTTTACAGGAATCAGTGCCAGGGTGGGAAAATCAGAACTGTAATTAATAAATTTCTGGAAACGTAGTGCAGACAAGTCTAAGTTTCGTTTAGACAAGTCTGAACATTCTGGAAGGATCTGGTCATTGGAGACCCCACACTTGGGTGAGCTTTACCTCTAGGACCCTGACCTGATTCTCACCGTGAATATTAGAGAAAAATTCCCTCTTTCTTCCAATAGCGGAAGAGAGAAATGAACCATTCTGAAATACACCAGAGCATTCTGTTTTTGACAAAGCCTGCACGCAGAAAAAACGATTTTTTTTCCAGAGTGTAACCTTCTGGGGTTTTATCAGAGCCTAAACTGATCTGTGAAAAGGGAAATCCCCAACCCTAGCCCCTTATAGCCATTCTGTCCCATCAAAAGGGTGTGGGGGAGGCTGAGAAGCACTAGTAAAGTTTACAATCCAGAGGCATAAGGTCACTAAAAGACTGAAACACAATCATAGGCCAACAGAACGCTTTCTCTTCCCCCAACCCTACCACTGCACTTACTAAAGGCCTATTACTGCTATGCCTTTTTACTCAATACATCATGTCCACATTTCAACAAAAAAATACAAGGCATACTGAAAGGCAAAAACACAGCTTGAAGAGTCTGAACAAGCATCAGAACAAAAGTCTGATATAACAGGAATGTTGGAATTGTCAGACCAGGATTTTTTAAACTATGATTAATATGCTAAGGGCTTTGGTGGGAAAAATAGATGACATGCAAGAATAGATGGATAATGTAAACAGAGAGATGGAAGTTCTAAGAAAGAATACGAAAAAATACTAGAGGCCAAAAACACTGTAGCAGAAATGAAGAATGCCTTCGATGGGCTCATTAGTAGACTGAATGTGCCTGAGGAAAGAATCTCTGAGCTTGAGGATATGATAATAGGAACTTCCAAAACTGAAATGCAAAGAGAAAAAGGACTAAGAAAAAAAAAAAACCCAAAATAGAATATCCAAAAACTGTGGGACAACTACAAAAGATATAAATACACGTACTGGGAATACCACAAGAAGAGGGAAAAAAGAAGTAGAAGCAATATTTGAAGGAATAGTGACTAAGAATTTCCCCCCAAATGAATGTTAGACACTAAATCATAAATCCAGGAAGCTCAGAGAACACCCAGCTGGATAAATCCCTACGAAAACTCTATCTGGGCATATCATTTTCGAACTTCAGAAAATTTAAGATAAAGGAAAATCTTGAAACAAGTCAGAGAGAAAAATACAGAGAAGCAAAGCTAAGAATTACTACAGAGAAGCAAAGATAAGAATTACTAAAAAGAATTACTGCAGAGAAGCAAAGATAAGCATTAACTCCAGAGAAGCAAAGATAAGAATTATAGCCAACCTCTCCTCAGAAACCATGCAAGTAAAAAGAGAGTGGAGTGAAACATTTATTGTTGAGAGGAAAAACACCCCACCAACCTGGAAATCTGTACCCTGCAAAATTATCCTCCAAATGTGAAGGAGAAATAAAGACTTTCTCAGACAAAAAAAAAAAAATGGGAGAATTTGTTACCAATAGACCTGCCTTCCAAGAAATGTTTAGAAAAAGTTCTTCAGAGAGAAGGAAAATAATACAAGCAAGAAACTCATATCTATATAAAGAAAGCAAGAGCATCAAAGAATCAACAAGTAAAGGTAAAATTAAAACTTCTTTTTAAATTTTTAATTAATTTAACAGATAGCAGTTTGTTCAAAATAATCATAGCAATGTATTTGATGATGTATGTTTGTGTGTGTATACAGTTATGCTTATGTATAAGTGAAATTAATAACAACAATGATATGAGAAACAGGAAGGAAGAATTAGAATTATTTTGTTATTATAAAGTATGTGTCCTATGTGTGAGCCGTAAGGTGTTATTTGGAAGTAGACTTGGATTAGGTGTAATGAAACCAGCCCAATACTCCCATAGACTCTTCTTTTGGATAAACATAGACATTGATCCTTATGCTGTTAAAACTTGAAAACTGTATTTGTTTTATCTGAGTTCCTTCCTAGGAAAGGACCGTCACGCCTCTCAAAACAAATATCAAAGAACTGAAACTCACTAGACCCCAGGGCCAGATGCCTCCTTGCCCCTCCCTAGTTCTTGTTTTCTTACACATTGTTACTTTTCTTCTCTGCTATATAAACCCCTAGTTTTAGTCAGTCAGGGAGATGGATTTGAGACTGAGCTTTCATCTCCTTGGCTCCAGCACCCAATTGAAGCCTCTTCCCTGGCAATACTTGTCATCTCAGTCACTGGCTTTCTGTGTAGTGAGCAGCAGGACCTAGACCAAACCCACGGTGTTTCAGTAACAGAACTGTATATTTGCAAAGTCTAGAGCAACCACTAAAAAAGGTGAAGAAGGAGGAGGTGGGAGGAAGAGGAGGAAGAGGAGCAATGGGAGGAGGAGGAGGGAAGAAGGAGAAGGAGAGGGAGAAGGAGGAGAAGGAGAAGGAGGAGGAGAAGGAGAAGGAGGAGGAGAAGAAGGAGGAGGAGGAGAAAGAGGAGGAGGAGAAAGAGGAGGTAGCAGCAGCAGAATAATTGATATGCTAAGAAAGGAGAGAATATTATAATCATATCAAGTGCCCAGTTAAAACAACAAAAGGTAGAAAAAGTGTGGAAAACAAAATTAGGAACAAAGAAAAAGGACAACAAACAGAAAATAATAACAAATATGGAAGCCATTACTCTAACTATATCAGTAATTAAACATCAATGGTTTGAACATGCCAATTAAAATACAGAGATTGTCAGAATAGATTTTTAAAAAGACCCTACATATGTTGTCTACAGGAAACTCACTTTAAATATAAAGATGAGTATATATTAAAAGTAAAGGGGTGGAGAAAGATATACTATGCTAACACTAATCAAAAGAAAGTGGGAGTAGCCATATAAATTTAAGACAGAGAAGATTTCAGAGCAAGGAAAGTATCAGAGATGAAGAGATGCATTATATAAAGGGGTCAATATGTTCCAGGAAGAAATAACAACCCTTAACATGTATGCATCCAACAACAGAGCATCAAAATATGTGATGCAAAAACTGATAGAACTTCAGGGAAAAATAGATAAATCCACTATTATAGTTGGAGATCTTAACACCCTTCTATCAAAAATGGACAGCTCCAGCAGGCAGAGAAATCAGTAAAAACATAGTTGAACTCAGTAGCACCATCAATCAACTGGATATAACAGATGCCTATAAACTACTTTATCCAACAACAGCAGAATACACATTATTCTCGAGCTCACATGAAACACCAAGAAAGATGACATTCTGGGCTGTTAAACATACATTAACAATTTTAAAATTTAAAAAAATCATATGGTGTCTGCTCTCAGACCACAGTGGAACTCAACTGGAAATTAATAACGAAAAAAAGCTGGAAAATCCCAAAACACTTGGACATTAAGCAACACACTTCTAAATAACACATAGGTAAAATAAAACATCCAAAGGTAAATTTAGGAATATTTTAAACTAAATGAAAACGAAAATACAACTTACCAAAATTCATAGGACATAATAAAAGCAGCGCTTAGAGGGGAATTTATAGCATTGAATGCATATATTAGAAAAGAAGAAATTTATAGGATCAATAAGCTAACATTCCAACTTAAGAAATTAGAAAAAGGAATATCAAACGTAATCCAAAATAAGCAGAAGAGATATAATTTTTAAAAAATTAGGGAAGAAATCAATGAAATTAAAAACAGGAAATCAATAGAAAAATCAACCATTAAAAAGCTGGTTATTTGAAAAGATGAATAAAATCTATAAGCTTCTGACCAGGCTAACTAAAGAGAGAAGACACAAATTACTAACATCAGAAATAAAAAGGGACTAACAGTACAGATCCCATAGACATTAAAATAACAATAGAATATTATTAACAACTCCATGCCCACAAGTTTGATAACTTGAGTAAAATGGACCAATTCCTTGAAAAACACAATCTCTCAAAACTTACACCAGAAGAAACAGACTATCTAAATAGGCTTATATCTATTAAAGAAACTGAATTAATAATTACTAATCATCCAAAACAGAAAGCACTGAGACCAGATGGATTCACTGGTGAATTCTGTCAAACATTTAAGAAAGAAAATAATTTAATTCACTCCAATCTCTTCCAGAAGATATCCAGAAGATGGAAGCAGAAAGATGTCAGTCGTGGATGAGGTTGTGTATGTGTGGAGACACGGATTTATGAGAACTCTCTGTATTTTCCACTCAATTTTTCTCTGAGCCTAAAACTTCTCTTTAAACAGTTTATTAATTTTAAAAAAGCAAAATTAAAAAAAAAAAGCCACTCAGTTGTCTTGGTCTACTGACTGTTACCTGGGGAAGCCCAAAATTTCATTAAGAGATGATTAATGGGGAAACTGGGCCTCCTATCCACCCATCCATCCATAAATTCATTTATTTATTCATTAACTCAGTCAACAGCAATACCAACTACTATCATCTCAACATAGAACACACTGTAATTAAACAATATGTATTTATTAAGTGCCTATGATATTCCAAACACTGTGTCCTGGGGTGTGATGTACAGTAGTTAAGGAAAATCAAAAATCTCTGCCTTATGAAATTCACAATCTGGTGAAGAGACATTGAGTAAACAAACAAGTTTAGAACATATTGAAAGGTGATTAGTAGGATGGAGTAGGAGACATAGTTTTAAACAGAGTTGAAGGGATGGTTTCAGAAGGTGACATTTAGGGAGACTTAAAGGAAGGGAGGAGAAGGTGTGAGAATGGCCAGGGAGAGTACTCCAAGCAAAAGGGACAAGAAGAATAAAATCCCTGAGGCAGGGATTTTAATAAATACTGAGCATGTGTAAGTAATAGCCAGGAGGCCGGGAGGACCGGAGTGGAGCAAGTGAGAAGAGTAATGGGACATGAAGGCAGAGGGGTACAGGGAATCGATTACACGCTCCACAGTGAGGGCCCTTCCTTTACTAGGAGGGAGCTAAGAGGCCATTGGTTTCAGACAGATGAGTGAAATGATACATTTGATGACTGATTGATTGATTGATTGATTTTTTTTAGTGCAATAGGTAGTAATCTCACTCTACAAACTCAGAAAGAAAAGGAATATTATTTCATTTTCCCTAAGACAACCTCTCACCGGTTTCTCACAGGAGAGAAATCCCATCTCAGTCCTTACCATGCCTCCTGCCTTTGTCCGAGGTCACTCTTGAATGAGGATGGTGTGTATACAGGCCATGGCGTGAAAGCCTACCTCTAACTGAACTGTGTCATGGTCAATAAAATCAACAATCACCAATGTCCTTTTCGGCTGATCTGTAAGAGGTCCTGTGTCGTGAATGGGGTACGGTCTGAGACCCCTGTCCTAGGATCCTATCTTCTTCTGCAAATCATGTGTGTTCAAATAACTCTAGGTGCTGTAACAAATCAATCCAAAATTGTAGTGGCTTAAATAAATAGAAGATACTTTTTGCTCACGTGATAGTTCAGGGCAGGTGATAATGGTTGGTGGGAAACTTATCTCCATGCATGGTGACAGACGGACTCAAACTTCTTCCATCTTTCACATTCACAGCCCTCTCTGTATCCAGGGAGAAGTGAGAAGGGAAGAGAATAAAAGACATCCACTGCTTAACCACCTTGGTCTAGGATTCACACACATCGCTTCTATTCACATTCCACTGGGGAGAACTAGTCGCATGATCCCACGTAGAGGCAAGAGAGGCTGGAATAAGCCAACCAACACTGGGAAAAATCTGGAAGCTAATGAGGTTGAGCTGGTGCCAAGGACACTCCACTTAGCCCTGGCTGAGTGTAGATGAGCTACGTTCGTGTCAACATACTTGACAGACTATCAATGGATGAGCAGCAGGTGGGATCTGTCTCCCTGACTGTGAATTCCCACTCTGTCCTTTACTTACAGAATTCCCTAGAGCAAGTCATCCAATGTCTTTGAGCCTGCTTCGCTCATTAGATTCAGCCATCCATAAACCACATAAAGCACCTAGCACAGTGCCCGGTAGATAAGAAACATTCAGTCAATGATATGCAACGATTTAGGTGTAAACTGCAAGCACCTGGAATCCAGATCTCTTACTCCATCCAGAGATGTGTACCTATGAGGCCTGACCCTGTTGTAGGCTCTGTTTTAAAATTAGCAGATTGGCCAGGCACAGTGGCTCAAGCCTGTACTTCAGCACTTTGGGAGGCCGAGGTGGGCGGATCGCTTGAGGTCAGGAGTTTAAAACCAGCCTGGTAATGGGGGAAATCCTGTCTCTACTAAAAATACACAAAATAGCCAGCCATGGTGGTGGGCACCTGTAATCCCAGCTAATTGGGAGGCTGAGGCAGGAGAATTGCTTGAACCCAGGAGGTAGAGGTCGCAGTGAGCCGACATCATGCCATTGCACTCCAGCCTGGGCAACAAGAGTGAAACTCTGTCCCAAAAGAAATTAAATAAAATTAGGAGATCGTGGTATATTGACCACATTAGGAGATAGTGGTCTTTTGACCACTCCACGTGTTTGTCTTATTAATACCGCTCTTGTGTGAGCTGGCTTGAGTGGGCCTCTGTCTGGGAAACCAAATGCTCCCAACCAGAAAAAAATATCAGAGGATAGGATGGACTTATAAACCAAGAGCTTACCTGGGAATTTAGGGCAGAGGGTGAGAATAGGTGTCTTAATAAATAAAATGTCAGGGAAGCCTGGGAAACATAGCAAGACCCCGTCTTACAAGATAAAATAAATAGTTGTGCATGATGACCTGCACTTGTAGTCCCAGCTACTCGGGAGGCTGAGGCAGAAGGAGCACTTGAGCCCACGAATTAGAGGCTGCAGTGAGCTATGATCACTCCAATGCACCCCAGCCTGGGCGACAGAGCAAGCCCCTGTCTCAAAAAAAAAAAAAAAAAAAAAAAAAAAAGGTCAGGGAAGAGAGTGGTAAAATAAAAAGGAGGCCGGGTGCAGTGGCTCACGCCTGTAATTCCAGCACTTTGGGAGGCCAAGGCAGGCAGATCATGAGGTTAGGAGATCAAGAACATCCTGGCAAACACGGTGAAACCCCGTCTCTACTAAAAATACAAAAAATTAGTTGGGCGTGGTGGCACGCACCTGTAGTCCCAGCTACTCAGGAGGCTGAAGCAGGAAAATCGCTTGAACCTGGGAAGTGGAGGTTGCACTGAGCCGAGATCGTGCCACTGCTCTCCAGCCTGGGCAACAGAGTGAGACTGTCTCAAATAAATAAAATAAAAATAAATAAAAAGGAAAAAGAGAAAGTAAGAAATATAGAAAAGGATGGATGTAAGGATGCAAAGGAGGGAAAGAGTGAAGGAGGAAGGGAGAGAAGATGGAAGAGAAGGAAGGAAGAAAGCTGGAAGGAAGATCTAGTTTCTGAAGCCTCTTCAAGGATCTACAGATTTCTCTGGCCAGAGCCAAGCATCACTGTGATCTGGGCCTGGTCCCAAATGCCCAGTGCTGAGCCACCACTAAGTAGCCTCGAGTGCAGCAGCAAGCCCACCTCATCCATGGCTTAATAAAGGAGCCATCATTTTATTGTCAAGAGCATGTGCCAATCTCATCCAAATCAATTAATTCCTTAATCACACTGTGAATGGAGCAGGATGTGAAGCGCCCATGTGGGAGCGATGAATATTAGTCGTATTTAACTGCCAAATGTTTCTGATACCATAAAGCATCCTCGAGGTTGCACAATAAAATCCAAAGTTTAACTGGTGGGTAACAAGGCCCCAGGCAATTGTACCTTATTAATGCTGACAACAGGAATATGTATGCAAGGCCTCAGCAGCCAGCTACTTAGAACAATGCCAGCCGCCAGCCCCAGAATCGGGAAGTGACAAGCATGCAGCTCATTTGCAGAAAGATTTAGGACCTCTTTCACTACTAGATTTTTTTCAGTACCAACATGTAAATACATGATCTTCCCCACCCAGCTGTACCCCAACAAATGTTTTGGAAAGGGTAGAGGAATTGAGAATAGAGGCTTTTGGGTACAGGTAGGCAGACACTGGAGAAAGATCTGATGCAGGCAGATCGGGGTTGCCCCGTATAGTTGTTCAAGTTGTGTACTGCACAAGGCTTCTGGTTGAAGGGGGCAAGGAGAGGCTGAAATTCTTAACTGAATTGTCCTCAGCAAGCCATGTGCTTTGGCATGAAGCTATGTCTGTCCTGAGAAGGGCAGATTTTTCTTTTCTCTAATCTGACTCTTCAGCAGGCAAAACTTTTTCTAATTTGTTCAACCATATGGGACACTATTTTTCAATTCATTCACTTGGAAGGGTCATTTTGTTTTCACTCACACGGAGGCATACAGGCTAGCAGTGGCCCCTGCAGCAGGTCCAGAATGGGAAGCACACCGTTTAGAAACTATGAAAACATTAAGTGAGTGTAGGAGCACAAAGCCCAAAGTCTGAATTTCTGCCCTGACTTGGACCAGTCAAAAATGGAGGCTATTCCTGACTATAGCAGATTTCCGTGTGTGTTGGGGTGAGGCTGGGAGGTTGAATGGCCTGACTCCATAAACCCCAAGAGCCTCCAATGTAGACACTGATGCCATTTCAAAGTGAGAGTGATTGTAGGTATAGTCACGAGGATACACTGGCAGGATAGAAAGAAGAAATCACTCATTCAAAGGCTTTAAAATCTGTGTCCCAGGCTAGTCGCGGTGGCTCACACCTGTAATCCCAGCACTTTGGGAGGCTGAGGCAGGCAGATCACAAGGTCGGGAGTTTGAGACCAGCCTGATCAACATGGTGAAACCCTGTCTCTACTACAAATACAAAAATTAGCCGGGCATGATGGCGCATGCCTGTAATCCCAGCTACTCAGGAGGCTGAGGCAGGAGAATCGCTTGAACCCAGGAGGTGGAGGCTACAGTGAGCCGAGATCGCGCCACTGCACTCCAGCCTGGGCAACAGAGTAAGATTCTGTCTCAAAAAAAAAATCTGTGTCCCAATCCAGACCCTGCATCTATAACACACAAGGCATCTGGTTTTAAAAATAAATCCTATAATTATCTTGTGAGAAGTATAATTATACCTTACCGTGTGTTTTGCCTGTTAAAAACATTACTTCATTAAATGTAAACATTTTAAATGAACAACAATTTTGGTGATCCCACTCTGAAGCATTTCTTTACTTAAAAAGAAAATCCCAGGCAAATGCCTGAAGCTCTCTCCACCTCTGAGGGGTCCTGGGCATTGGAATCACAGAAGCCAAAAGCCTTACCCCTGCAAGTGTAACCCTGGGCACATCTTACTCCTCTGTCACCACTGGGCTGGAATCTCCTTGAGGTCATAATTCTGGCTTATTCATCTATGGCACCCAAAAATCTATCCCGATGTCTGACACATAGTAGGAACTAGTAATGCTTCCATGAGTTTACTATATGCTAACAACTGTAGTAAGTACTGTATGCATATTAACTAATTCATTCCTCATTTTAGCCCCACAAGGGAGCATTACGCTGGTAACTTTCCCATTGCTGGTAACTTACCCATTGTCTCTCAGGCCCTAAAGTATCCTCTATAGCATACTCCAGGGGCCAGCACAGTTTTCTGCAAAGGGCCAGATGGTAAACATTTTAGACTTTGCAGGCCTTAAGGGCTCTGTCAAAACTGCTCAAATCTGCCATGGCGGCACAAAACTCCCATAGACAACATATAAACAAATCCACACAGCTGGAGTTTATGGACACTGAAATACGAATTTTGTAGAATTTTTACATCATAAAGTATTATGCTTTTTTAAAAAATGTAACTATTTAAAAATGTGAGAGCTTTTCTTAAATCCTGGGTCAGACAAAAACAGGAGTCATGTGGTCTGTGGTGTACTTTGCCAGCCTCTTGCTGGACTCTGTGATTCTGGGGCTGGAAGTCTGCACACTACATTTCCCAGAATCTCTTGCTGGACTCTGTGATTCTGGGGCTGGAGATCTGCACACTACATTTCCCAGAATCTCTTGCTGGACTCTGTGATTCTGGGGCTGGAGGTCTGCACACTACATTTCCCAGAATCTCTTGATGCCTAGCTCTCTGCTGGGTTCTGCTACTGGGAGGCACTGCTGAAAGATTGGCAGGAGGAGGGAAGCAGGGACGTGTTCCTGTCTAGCTGCCGTCAGTGTCCCTCCAACAGCAGAGAATAGCCAAGGCTCTACCCTTCAGCTTCTTTTGCCATCCCCAGCATCGGCCCCTAGTGCCCCAGAGATGTAAACAGCAGCAACTTGGTATCTCCAGGAACCTAAGAACCACGTATTGGAGCACCTCCCTTCGAGAGTCAACCACCCACCAGAATACAGAAGGAGCTAAAACAACTCTATAAGAAAAAGTCTAATAATCTGATCAAAACATGAGCAAAAGATCTGAACAGACATTTCTCAAAAGAAGACATACAATTGCAAACAGGCATATGAAAAGGTGCTCAGCGTCATTGATCATCAGAGAAAAGTAAATCAAAGCTACAATGAGATATCATCTCACCCCAGTTAAAATGGCTTATATCCAAAAGACAGGCAAGGACAAATGCTGGCAAGGATGTGGAGAGAAAGGAACCCTTGTACACTCTTAGTGGGAATGTAAATTAGTACAACTGTGGAGAACAGTTTGGAGAGCCCTTAAAAAACTAAAAATTGAGCTACTGTAGGATCCAGCAGTCCCACTGCTGGGTTCTATGGTAGCTCTATTTTTAGTTTTTTGAAATCAATATATCAAAGACGTATCTGCACTCCTATGTTTGTTGCAGCATTGTTGATGATAGCTAAGATTTGGAAGCAACCTGTGTCCATAAGCAGATAATTGGATAAAGAAAATGTCACCGGGAGCGGTGGCTCACGCCTGTAATCCCAGCACTTTGGGCGGCTGAGGTGGGGGAATCACGAGGTCAGGAGTTCGAGACCAGCTGACCAACATGGTGAAATCCCGTCTCTACTGAAAATACAAAAATTAGCCTGGTGTGGCAGTGGGCACCTGTAATCCCAGCTGCTCAGGAGGCTGAGGCAGGAGAATCACTTGAACTTGGGAGGCAGAGGTTGCAGTGAGCCGAGATCGTGCCACTGCACTCCAGCCTGGGCGACAGAGCGAGACTCCATCTCAAAAAAAAAAAAAAAAGAAAGAAAGAAAGAAAATGTGGTACTATACACAATAGAGTACTATTCAGTCATAAAAAAGAATGAGATCCAGTCATTTGCAACAACATGGATGAAACTGGAGAATATTACATTAAGTAAAGTAAGCCAGGCACAAAAAGACATACATCATATGTTCTCATTTATTTGTGGAATATAAAAATCAAAGCCATTGAATTCATGGACATAGAGAGTAGAAAGATGGTTACCAGAGGCTGGGAAAGGTAGTAGTGGAATGGAAGGAGGGGAGGATGGTAAACAGGTACAAAATAATAGAAAGAATGAATAAGATCTATCATTTGACAGCACAATAGGGTGACTATAGCCAATAATAACTGTACATTTTTAAATAACTAAAAGAGTGTAATTGAGTTGTTTGTAACTCAAAGGATAAATGCTTGAAGTGATGGTTACCCTGTTCTCCATCGTGTGCTTATTTATTGCACACATATTGTACCCATATTACAGCCCGTATCAAAGCATCTCATGTATCAAATACATACATACATACATACATATATTTACTATGCACCCACAAAAATTGATAATAAAAAGGCATTATGTAAAGAATAAAAATAAAAATAACAATTCAAGCACTCACTTGTAAGGGACCCCGCCATGAACTCCTAAGTTCTATAACATGACTTCTTCCCTTTTGTTCCCCAGTACCTGGTTATAGTTGTTACTGCCTGCATTTCTAATATCTCCCCTTCTCCCCTTTCAGGGTTCTAATACTTGCATAAGAAAAGCCCTGCATTTAATTCTCTCTGTTTGAAATATCTAGTGTGAGTGTTGATTGAGTTTTCCTAACTAGATCTCAACTGGTGTGTCCCTATTTTATAGACTAGACGAAGGCTTCTAGAAGTTTAGGTTTTATCTAAGTCAATGTAGCAAGTAAGTCATAAATATTTTTCCAATATCACAGAAGAGGGAAAAGATAGAGATATATTAGAGCACACGACCGTCTGACCCCAAATTGTGTAAGATCTTAGCCAGCATAGGCTACAGAAGGAAGAGTTCACTGCTCACATGGCTCCCAGAAAGCCCAGCACAGACCCTGCATTCTCATGGTTGAATGAATGAATAAACGAGTAGATGATCTTCTCTTATCGTTGAGCCTAGTGCTAGCCTGGGCATCAAATAAGGTGCAATAGATGATTCGTCAAATTAAAAAACAGGAGAATAAATGTTTTAAAGCAGTAGTTTGCAACCCTGGTTGCATATTAAAATATCCCTAAAAGAAAGCATACCCAAGCCCTACTCTAGAGTAAACAACTCAGAATCAGCCATCAGTACTTTTTATGACTTCCCGGTCATTCTAATAGGGTTGAGATGTGCAGCTTTAGGCAAAGTTTAGCTGGGGCCCTGATCTTTCCGGGACACTGTGAGTCTCTCTGAGGAAGATCACTGGAGCCGGGTGTGCTGTGGTCTCCCTAGCAGGCTTCACTACACATCACCCCAGGGAGTGAAGGTGAAGGTCCCTTTGTTCAGTCAGTACGGAGTTTTTATTTTTGTTTTTTTGTTTTTTTAACCAGATAATCAAATCAGATTTGGATTCAGCCATATTTGCTGAGTATCTACTATGTGCTAGGTGCTATGCTAGACATTGTACACAATTCATCTTAACAGTCACATAAGGTAATCATCATTGAGAGACTGAATGTACAAATGGACAATAACCAGACCCTATAGGACGATGGACTCTCTAACCCACAACCTCTGCAGCAAGCGTTCCAGAACAGTTTGAGGTTACACAGCTGGAAAGAGAATTTTTAAGAGAATTAAATGAAATGCACTTTTTTAAAAGCACTTGGTTGACCACTGCTAACATCCCTATTTTCTTCACCAGCTTCTAACTCTGGACCAACCAGAGAAAGCCAAAGATTCTCTTTCCCAAATCAAGCCATGAGATGCTTCTAGTTAGCCCACCTCCAGCCTCCCCAGTCAACAACCTCCAAAGAGAGCACGCCAGACACTCTCCCTTCTTCACTCTAAAGCTTTCTCTCTGCACAGCCTTCAAGTCAAGCAAATGTGAGTGATAGAGGTGGCTGACTCCCTTGCTATAGCAAGCATTAAATAAGAAGCTTCTGTTTGTTCTCATTTGGGTGGTCCTTGTTTATTTCCACAAAATTATCTATAATATTTTAATTGTGTCAATGTTTTATTTTACAAATGATGAAATGTAATGTTATAGAAGTAAGGCAACTTGTTTGAGGTTACACAGCTGGAAAGAGGCACGGCCAGGTTTTGATCCTGGAGAAGCAAATTAGTGTTAAGAGGAGCAGTGCAGTACAAGATCAAACGCATGAGCTACGATGGAGTAAGGAAGAATGGTTACAGTCCTGATTAACACTGTGATGGACTTTTAATGGGTCACTTAATTCTCACTGCACCTCAGTTTCCTCACACGAGTCATGGAGCTATAATGCCTCACAAGGAGTATAATGCACAGAGTGCAAGTAAAAACCCCAGGGTAAGTAAGACTCCTGGATTCAAACCCTGATCGAATTACTAGCAGAGTACCCTTTAGAAAATTGCTTCACCTCACTGGGCCTCAGTATTTTTATCTGTAAAATGAGGATGATTATAGTCCATTTATTACAGCTTTTTTATTTTCTTTTCTTTCTTTTTTTTTTTTTTTTTTTTTTTATTATGGAGTCTCGCTCTGTTGCCAAGCTGGAGTGCAGCGGCATGATCTCGGCTAACTGCAACCTCCACCTCCCAGGTTCAAGTGATTTTCCTGCCTCAGTCTCCCAAGTATCGGGAACTACAAGCACACACCACCACTCCCAGCTAATTTTTATATTTTTAGTAGAGACAAGTTTTCACCATATTGGCCAGGATGGTCTGGGTCTCTTGACCTCGTGATCTGCCTGTCTTGGCCTCCCAAAGTGCTGGGATTAGAGGCGTGAGCCACCGCGCGCCCAGCCTATCACAGCTTTTTTTATGAGAATTAAATGAGATGCACTTTTTAAAAAGCACTTACGTGACACTATGCATCAGGTCCTGTGATAAGTGTATTACAGGCATTTGTTTATTTCATTCTCATAATAATGCTGAGTTAGACACCATCACCCCCAGTTTACAGATGATAAAACTGAAGAAAGAGGAAATTAGGTAACTTACCCAAGGTCCTAAAGCTAGGAGAATGTAGGCCTATGTTGGAACCCCTGTCATCAGTACACAATTCTGCCTCTTTGATGATAAAATATGCAAAGAATTTAGTTCAGTGCCTGACATAATATAAGCTCAAAGGTAGAAGCAATGATTAGTAATCATTGGTTAGTCTAATTTCAAAACTATTTCTAGTACAGACTAATGAATTCCAGGAAGACAATATATTATAAAATGATCACTCTCAGTAACAGAGACAGAGACAGAGAGAGAAAGAAAGGGAGAGAGAGTACACCCATAGATCAGTCTGATTTAAACAAAATTGTTGCGCGGTGGCTCAAGCCTGTAATCCCAGCACTTTGGGAGGCCGAGACGGGTGGATCACGAGGTCAGGAGATCGAGACCACCCTGGCTAACACGGTGAAACCCCGTCTCTACTAAAAAATACAAAAACCTAGCCAGGCAAGGTGGCAGGCGCCTGTAGTCCCAGCTACTCGGGAGGCTGAGGCAGGAGAATGGCGTGAACCCGGGAGGCGGAGCTTGCAGTGAGCTGAGATCCCGCCACTGTACTCCAGTCTGGGCGACAAAGTCAGACTCTGTCTCAACAAAAAAAAAAAAAAAAAAGAGCTCAATAAGAAAATTAATACATTCATGAGAGGAGTTCATGTAAATATATGAAAATATGCTAACACTCTTCTAGCATTTTCTTAAATTTATTTTCTTAAATGAGATACTGTTTATTTTTAGGTTGGCAAAGTTCAAAACGCTTATCAACCAACATTGAGTGGACCTTCCCTAAGGAATTGTAAAGTTGGCAACGGAGAAAGAATATCCACTTAATAACACTTCTATTCAATGTTGTGCAAAGGTTCATGAAAGACATAAATTTTGGAAAAGAAGAAGTAAAACTTTCTGTCTTCAAAGATGGCATAATTCTATATGTAGAAAATTCAAATGAATCTGCCCAAAAAACTACTAGAACTAGTATGAAAATTTAGCAAAATTATAAAATACAAGTTTAATAAAATTCAATTAGATTTCCATTTACTACCAACAAAAATTGGAAAATAAAATATAATATTATTTACAATAGCATTTAATACATAAAATGTTGGAATCAATTGAATACTATGTAAAAACTCTGCTAAAATATTGCAAAACATCAAAACATTGCTGAATGAAATTAAACAAGACTTAAATAAATGGAGAGATATACTATATTCATGGATTGAAAGATTTAATTTTGTTAGGATGATAGTCTCCCTACATTGATTTATAAATTTGATGTAGACAATCAAAATCTCAGCAGCCTTTTTTAATAAAAATCAACAAGTTGATTCTAAAACTTGTGTATAAATGGAAGGGCTCAGAATATCCAAAGCAATCTCAAAAAAGAACAAAATTGGATGACTTCCATAACCTGCCCTCAAACCTTACAATAAAGCTACAGTAATCAATAGGGTATAGCATTATGCCGAAAATTGAAACTGGACCCCATCCTTACACCATATACAAAAATTAACTCAAGATAAATTAAAGACTTAAATGTAAAACCCAAGACTATAAAAACCCCAGAAGAAAATCTAGGCAATGCCATTCAGGACATACGCAAGGGCAAAGATTTCATGATGAAAACACCAAAAGCAATTGTAACAAAAGCAAAAATTGACAATGGGATCTAATTAAACTAAGGAGCTTCTGCACAGCAAAAGAAGCTATCATCAAAGTGAACAGACAACCTAGAGAACGGGAGAAAAATTTTGCAATCTATGCATCTGACAAAGGTCTAATATCCAGAACCTACAAGGAACGTAAACAAATTTACAAGAATAAAACAAACAATCTCATTTAAAAGGGGTAGAGGATGTGAACAGACACTTCTCAAAAGAGGACATATATGCAGCCAACAAACATAAAAAAAATGCTCAACATTACTAATCATTACAGAAATGCAAATCAAAACTGCAGTGAGATACCATCTCAAGCTAGTCAGAACTGCTATTATTAAAAAGTCAAAAAACAACAGATGCTGGAGAGGTTGTGGAGAAAAAGAAATGCTTTCACACTGTTGGTGGTAGTGTAAATTAGTTCAACCACTGTGGAAGACAGTGTGGCAATTCCTCAAAGAACTAGAGGCAGAAATACCATTTGACCCAGCAATCCCATTACTGGGCATATAACCAAGGGAATAGAAATCATTCTGTTATGAAGATACATGCACATGTGTATTCACTGCAGCACTATTTACAATAGCTAAGTCATAGAATCAACCTAAATGTCCGTCAGTGATAGATTAGATGAAGAAAATGTGGTACATATACACCGTGGAATACTATGCAACCACAAAAAGGAATAAGATCATATCCTTTGCAGGGGCATGCATGGAGTTAGAAGCCATCATCCTCAGCAAACTAACGCAGAAACAGAAAACCAAACACTGCATGTTCTCACTTATAACTGGGAGCTGAATGATGAGAACACATGGACACATGGGCAGGGGGTGGCAGGGGAACAACACACACTGGGCACCTGTGGGTGTGGGGAGAACATCAGGAAGAATAGCTAATGGATGCTGGGCTCAATACCTGCGTGATGGGATGATTTGTACAGTAAACCACACATGGTACACATTTATCTATGTAGCAAACCTGCACATCCTGCACATGTATCCCTGAACTTAAAATAAAAATCGAAGAAAAAGAGAGAGAGTATGGCATTGGCATAAGAATCACTGGAAAACAAAATTCAGAAAAGATTCATACTTATACAGTCAGTTGATTTTTTTAACTAAGATGTCCAAACAATTCAGTGGAGGAAATAAATATGTTTTCATCAAATAGCGTTGGAGTAACTGGATAAACATTTGGAAAAAAAAATTAACTTTTACCTCCACCTCGCATCATATATGAAAATTAACTCAAAGTAGACCATAGACATAAACATAAAAGTAAAAATTTTAAAGTTTCAAAAGAAAACAGAAGAATAACTTCACAATTTTGGCAAAGATTTCTTAGGACAGGAAAAGCACTAACCACAAAAAAATTAATTGGAATTCAATATTTTAAAAGGTTGCTCATCAAGTGACATCATTTAAAAATAGGCAAATCACAGACTGGGAAAAAATATGTATCTGACAAAAGACTAGTATCCAAATATATAAAGAATGCCTGCCAATCAATAATATAAAACAAATAACCCAATAAAAATAGGCAAAAGACTCAGACATTGTACAAAAGAAGATGTAAGAATGGCTAATAAGCACATGAAAATGTGCTCAATAGAATTAATCATAAGGAAAACCCACATTAAAACACATTTAATACTCATTAAAATAATGAGATAAAACCTCACACCCAATAGAATAATCCAAATTTATAAGGTTGAGAACACCAAATATTAGCAAGCCTGTAGAGCAACCAGAACTCTCATGAATTGCAGTTGGGGACACAGGGAGGGGAACATCACACACTGGGGCGTCTCGGTGGGTGGGGGGCTAGGGGAGGGATAGCATTAAGAGAAATACCTAATGTATTAGATAACAGGTTAATGGGTGCAGCAAACCACCATGGCACATGTATACCTATGTAACTAACCTGCACATTCTGCATATGTATCCCAGAACTTCAAGTACTTAAAAAGATAAAAAGAAAAAGATTAGGCATGTAAATTTTATGCAAAAAAATAAATAAAATACTATAGTTACTTTGAAAAACAGTTTGTCAGTCTCTTATATAGTTAAACATACACTACGCTATGACATAGCAATTCTACTCCTGGGCATGTATCCAAAATAAATGAAGACATATGTCCACACAAAAAGTTGCTCAAGAATGTCATTGGCAGCTTTGCTTCTAATAGTCCCAAAGCAACCAAATATCCATCAAGAGGAAAACAGATAAATAAATCTTAATATACAGTATGCATGCAATGGAATACTACTCAGTAATGAAAAGGGAGGAACTACTGATATAACATGTATGAAATTCACACCTCTTATGTCAAGCAAAAGAAATCAGACACAAGAATAAACACTGTGTGATTCCATTTCTGTGACATTCAAGAGCAAAATCTACGGCAATAAAAATAAGAGCAGTGATTGACGCCTGGAACAGGTTAAGATTGACTGGGAAGGGGCATGAGAAAACATTCAAAAGTAATGAAATTGCTCTCTATCTTGATTGGGGTGTGGGTTACATGGGTTTACATGTTTGTCAAACCCCATTGCACAATACAGTTAAGGGCTGTATATACTACAATTTGTAAATTTTACCTCAATTTTCTTTTAAACCCTCAAAGTGTTTGATTGTGAGGGTGTGTGAAAAAACATTTGTGGTGAGAGTATAAATGTGCTACAACCTCTCTGTAGGGAAATTTTGAAAATACCTCTCAAAATACCAATTCACACATGCATTTGGCCCACTGATTCCCCTTCTAAGAGGCAGCCTGCAGATATATCCACCCATGATGTAGAAACATACCTAGAAAGATATTCTTGGCAAAAACAGTTTATGGTAGCAAAAGACTGGAAATAATATAACCATCCATCCAGAGAAGAAGGTTAAATAAACTACAGTGCTACATTTTAACAGAATACAATGTGGCTGTTAAAATAATAAGGGACATTGCTATGTACTGATATGAAATGATATTCGAGATACATGATATATCAGTACACACAAAAAAAGACATAGAACGGAGCTTATAATATCCTTCCATCAACGGAAACATAAATGTGCTCCTGTAATATATCTTGAAAGGTCCATAAAAAGCAAGATGCAGCTGTTGCCTCTGGGGATGGTGGCTGGTCAACTGGGAGACTGGAGGCGAAACCCTGAGGAACAACTATTTTCTGTATTGTCTTTTTTTATTGTAGGAGGTTTTTTGTTTTGCTTTGTATTGTGGTTGCTTTTTTTTAACCAAGTGATACATCAATCAGGAACATTTTAAAAGCCAAGTAAAAGATCAACACTGGTGGGGCCAATCCATTTTCTCTGGGACTTGACCCAGACTCCTTTAGTTCCTGTGCCGCATAAATCCTGGGCCTGTCCTGCTTCTCCTATAGTAGCTAGTGTCATTGTATTTTGTTTGTTTGTTTTTGAGACAGAGTCTCACTCTGTTGCCCAGGCCGGAGTACAGTGGCGCGATCTCGGCGCAACGTCCACCTCCCAGGCTCAAGTGATTCTCCTGTCTCAGCGTCAGAGTAGCTGGGATTACAGGCATGCACTACTATGCGTGGCTAATTTTTATTCTTTTTTTTTTTTGTATTTTTGGTAGAAACAGGATTTTGCCATGTTGGCCAGGCTAGTCTCGAACTCCTGACCTAAGGTGATCCGCCCGCCTCAGCTCCATCGTTTTTATCTCCACTGCCTCCCTCCTCAGATCCCACCTGGGTCCCACCAACTGCTTCTCCTTCAGGGCTATCAACGTATGTGTCCCAGGTGCTTTCCCACCCAACATCACTCTTCTCTTCTCACTATGTAAATTACTGGATTTTCCAGCCTTTTATTTATATTTGGCTTTCCCAAGCAAAACAGAGCCACCCATAGCCAGGGACTATGTCTAGCCCAGCCAGACATATATGCCCCAAAATGAGATCATGAAATATCCCTGTAATTTTCAGATGCCTTAAGACATACCTCTTAAATATTTAGTGGATTATGAATGACCCACAGCCTCAGTCCAGCTTTTAAATATAACTTCTTCACAAGCCTGCATGGACAGTTTGCCCCCAGCCCCAAACGGGGACATAATTGTGGCTTGCCTGATGAATATGAGAGCAGGTGCATGGGAATTTCTGTGGAATATTAACGATGTCCTCCTAGGGGCTTTGTACCCACCACGCGGGCAGATTCGCTGCTGACAGATTTCTCTCTGATTCTCTGGTTTCCAGCCTGCTGTACAAACACTTATGGGGACAGAATCATAGAACCCGCCCGGAGCCTGAGTCGGCCACTGATTTTCTGTGTAGCCTTGAGCTCACCACACTCCCTCTCTGGGCCTCTGGATTCTTCTCTATTGCACTAGGTAATTTTTACAGCCCTTGCGGCACTTGTTTTGAGACTTCTGAATATCTGCAATTGTAATTATTTATCAAAATACATTTCGCAATAAAAGAGAGGAAAATAAGCAATAAGGATTTTTACAATTTGTTAAAAATAGATCTAAACTGGGCGTGGAGGCTCATGCCTATAATCCCAGCATTTTGGGAAGCCAAGGTGGGCGGATCTTTTGAGGCCAAGAGTTCAAGATTAGCCTGGCAAACATGGTGAAACCTCATCTCTACAAAAAATGCAAAAATTAGCTGGGCATGGTGACACACACTTGTAATCTCAGCTACATGGGAGGCTGAGGCATGAGAATCTCTTGAACCTGGGAGGTGGAGGCTACAGTGAGTTGTGATTGCGCCACTGCACTCCAACAAGGGCCACAAAGCGAGACTCTGTCTTAAAAAGAAGAAAAAGGAGGGGGTCTTAAAAAAAAAAAAAGAAGAAATATCACATTTCTATTCAACCTTGTTGTTCCAGCAGCCTAGGTGCTGCCTGGGACCTAGTTGGAAATGCAGATTCTCAGGCCTCACCCCAGACCTGCATTAAAGGAGTGCTCATGCTATGTATCAACTGACATTCTTCTGAGTCATGTAACTATCCTGTTGTAACACCCACACACATTTTAAGAAACTTGGATTTTTAACGTTTGTGCAACACAGAGCCATTGAAAGGTGGTTTTCAAGGAGTAAAGTTAAGGTCAAATTTGGACTATAGTGAGATTGCTGAGATGATAGAGGCTTAAAGGAAGTGAGTCTACAAGGAGGACTAAGAAAGCAGTCAGGCGCAGTGGCTTAAGCCTGTGATCCCAGCACTTTGGGAGGCCGAGGCAGGCAGATCACCTGAGGTTGGGAGTTCGAGACCAGCCTGACCAACATGGAGAAACCCTGTCTCTACTAAAAATACAAAAAATTAGCCAGGGGTGGTGGCGCATGCCTGTAATCCCAGCTACTCGGGAGGCTGAGGCAGGAGAATAGTTTGAACCCAGGAGGCGGATATTGCAGTGAGCCCAGATTGCACCATTGCACTCCAGCCTGGGCAACAAGAGCAAAACTCTGTCTCAAAAAAAAGAAAAAGAAAACAATCCAAGAGATAAATCATGAAGGACTGAACTAAGAGAGGAATGATGCAGGTTAGAGAGGAACAGAGAGACTTAGTGAGTATTTGGGCTCCAGAATCTGTGGGCCCCAATAGTCAATTGCACATGAAGAAGATACAGAGAAATAGACTTTTAGGTTTCGATATTGGGTACTGTGATGGTGACATACAAAGAGATGGGAGTGAAAGAAGAGAATCTGGTTTGGAGATAAGGCATATGAGATGTTCAGTGGGTAGTGGAGAAGGATTTGGAGCTTGGGACGGTTGAGCTAGAAATGGAATTCAGGAAATCATCATTATAGAGGTAGAGATAATAGATTAACTCACCCAGAGAGAAGAGAAAAGGAAATGCTTGGAACACCAATATCCAAAAAGTGGCTGTAAAAATGGAGGCTCACAAAAGACTCTGAGAAGGAACAACTGCAGGAGAATCAGCACAGGTTGGCATCACTGGAGTCAGGGAGACCACTGCAAGAAAGAAGGCATGGTCAACGCTATCAAAAGCACCATGAGTTGAGCCCGAGAAGGGTCAGCTGGGTTTAGATAATAGAGAGCTATTGGTGGGATTTTCAAAGCAATTTTAAGAAGCTGATGGAATGAGGATGGATGGCAATAAATTGAGGAATCAGTGGGAAGATGGAGAAATGGAGACAGTGTCTTGACTAATTTTAAATGGGTTTTCTGTGGTAGGAAGAAGAAGAACAAGACAGTCGCAGTGACTATCAATCCTGACTGATTATAGAACCACCTTAGGGGAGGTTTCAAAACTTGTTGATTCCTGGACTTCCCACCACCACGCACTGTTTTAATTGCTCTGTGATGTGGTCCAGGCACCTGCTCTTAAAGTCTGCCAAGATGATACTGATGTGCTTTTGAGTTGGAGGATGTTTGAACATCAGGAACATGCACCATTGAGGAAATGTTGCTCTAAAACTCTCATTCCATGGTGGGAGAGATTTCTGAACACATTGAAGGGGTGATGGTCAATAGTAGAGGCAGAGGAGAAACGTGCAGAAGAAATGCAAAACCATCGCTGGAGAAGAACCCCTGAAGGGGTGGAGGAGTGGATACATAGGATACAGGTGGATTCACCGGACTCACTTTCCCTTCGAAATGGGAAGGAAAGAGGGAGCAGGAGGAAGATGTCGATTCCAATGGAGAAGCAAAAGAAAAAGAGGGGAACTTTCCTGCTGACCACAGTTTCCTTCAACAGAGTAGTGTTGAAAGAACAACTGCAGCCAAATTACATTGAAAGGAGTTTAATTGAGCAACGAATGATTTGGAGTCAGGCAGCCCCCAGAATCATAGCCAATTCAGAGAGATTCCCAGGATGACTCGTAGTCAGAACAAATTTATAGACCAAAAAAAAGAAGAAGTGACCTACAGAAATCAGAAGTGAGGCACAGAAACAGCTGGACTGGTTACAGGTTGCGCTTCCTTATTTGAACACAGTCTGTACACTTAGCAGTCTATGAGTGGTTAAAGTATGACCACAAGATTTGGCCAAGACTCAGCTGTTGTTACAGGCACATACTCCTAAGTAAGGTTTTCAATCTTGTCTGACCATTAAGCTAGATTATAGTTTGTCCACAGGACTCAAATATAGAAGTACGGAGTCCTTCTCAGGCCATTTTTAGTTTGCTTTGACTGGCGATAAACTGTGAGTTGGCGAAGAGGGAGGGGCAAATGGGAACAGTGAGCTTGATAGGAAGAAAGGTTTAGACTCTCCTGCTGACTGCACTTGCTGGAGGAGGCATCCCCACAGAGGCTGGAAACCAAGCATTTGCATGCAGACGCCCCAAGGAGGGCACGGCCTTGCTCTGTGTTGCTCCCTGCTCTACCACCAGGGTTTAATGCAGAGCACTTGATAAATATAGAAACGAAGGCATGCGCGGTGGCACCAGTCTTCAAGATTTTTATTTCATCAGCTCCATTTGTCAGGCCAGGGATAAAAACCTAGAAGCAATTCAGCAGAGCTGGGGTTTAGGGTTCAAGGATCACCTGGTAGGGTGTGGAAGATGTGGTCCTGATCACAGAGCATCAGCTCGGCCATGCAGGAGACAGATTTTATCTTGCAGGCAAATGGCAGACAGACAGGAGAGACAGATCTGCCCTTCCCAAAGTTCACCTGGGTTGCGAAGAGATTATTTTGGAAGGGGGATGAGAGCTATTATAATCATTGAAGTGAGAGAAGGGGGATCAGATGATCCTAAGAGACCAGTTGAAGAGTCAGTTTCAACAAGACAAATCCCAAACCATTCAAAGGGATAACTGTAAAAGTCAATATTGCCCAAACATGGGCCAGGCTGCTTCAAAGAGCAATGAGACCCCGGCATTCAATGAGTCTCTGTTTTGGGGGGGAAGATGAACTAACGTACCTGCAGATACATTCTATGAATCTGTGGCAACCAATCAACCACCCTCATGTCCCCCCTCTGCAGGGGACCTCGTGGTCTCCGCTGCATGGGAAACGCCTCTCCTCTGGCTCACCAAATTGCTTTGCTGTATTTAAAAGCCAAAGAGGAAAATAAACCCCAGCCCAAGGAGGAAGCAATGTTGGCATTAAATAAAAGGAATGTTTTTATCCTGCAATGAAAACGCTGTGATCTTGGAACACAATTTGCATAAACAGACAGTTTGGCTATAAACAACCTCACCAGTAACTGGTATTTACATATAGAACAACTCAGTCAAAACCCAATTAAAGGCTCTGATGGATTGGGGATTGTCAAAACATTTAAAAGACTTCACAGCCACCTGGCGATTTATACGCCTTGGTTGGGCCAGGAGTTCCTGATTTCTCTTCCCATCTGCCCTTTCCCTTGCTCCCAGCCTCCTGCAAGACCCCGTGAGCCTAGCCCACCCCCCAGTCTGGCAGCCTGGCCTCCAATCAATGGGAGATGCCTCTGAGAGAGCCCACTGGCCTTGGGACCTTGGGGAAGACCTAGTGGGGTTAGAAAACAGGGTCCAGTCTGTGGTCCCTGGCTTGCATGTAGAAAACAGGAACAAGAACTGTGTAGAGCGTAGACATATGACGCCATCAAGAGGACCAGCCCAGGTGAGGCAGGACTTCAGAAGAATCCCAGCAATAATGATGCCTACAGTCAGGCCATCTGTATTACTGTGGTTCCAGGTTCAACCCTTGTAAGCAAATGGTTGAAGAGTAAGACAGGATGTCAAGATCCTCTCATCCACGCAGAAGAGATGACTTGGTCAGGGATAAAAACTAAGCCAACAGGTTGGAAAGATCAGGCATGACTTTAATTGGGGGTGGGGGAGTGGTATGCTGAACTCCTATCTACTCCAAAGTGGCTGGCACCAAGTTCAAGAGGCTGGAGAAGAGACCCAGAGCCAGCAAATGAGACACGGGGTTTTATTGAGGGCTTACAGGGCAGAGAGGGCAGTGAACTGGGCAGAAGATCTGCAACTGCTTGCAAAAAGCACGTAGTTTATAGAGCATTTCCACTTAGCAGCCTCCTCCTCACAACCTCCACCTGGCAACTTTGCTTAACCCAAAACAAAGGGCTCGATCCACTCTATCTGCTATCTGGCCCATGTTCCATGGGACAGGCCGGGGACTCAGATGTTCCACACAGAGAAGGAATGAATCTCCTGCTTGGCCACTCCCAGAATCCTTAGCTCGCAACTCCAAACTGCATCCAGGTGCATTTGCCACAGAAGATCACTCTGAGAGTATGTGTAAGTTATTGCTCTCAGGCTCATTTACCATATGGGGAGAATTCATAAGACAAGAGGTTCACCGCAGGGCAGGATGGAGACTGCCAGCCCTTAGGCAATACAATCACCAGGCCTGAGGTTTCCAAAGTGCTCCTGCACCGGGCACCATGGGATCAATCAGCTGAGTCTTTAGGAAACTCCAGGTCAGAGGAGCTGGGGAAGTCCAGTGTTGACAGAACGAAGGCCAGTGTCCTGGTGCTAGAAAGGGCTGTAGTAACCCATTCTGTTCCTGATGCTCCCTAGGGAAGGAGCCTCAACAGACTTCTTATTTTATTTTTTTCCAAGCAAATGCTTCATTTGCATAGGGACCTGGACCTAGTCCCAAGTCAATGCATATAAATGTTCCGCTTTTTTTTTGGACTGATATTGTGACAGCTTCTCCGTTGACTTTGCCATTGGAGTAACATTTTGATCTTTCATGCCCCAACTCACGTGGAAATTGTTGGATCCTGTTTCCGGGCTGGGGGGAGCCTCTCCTCTGACACTGCCTGGGAAATGTGCTTCTGTAAAAACAAGCTGCATCTGAGTAGCACAGAGCAAAGCTTTGATGCACGGATGGAAAGAAGGAAAACAAAGAAGGAGGAAAGAATAAAAGAAAAGAGAAAGAATGGAAGAAAGGAAGGAAGGGAGGGAAGGAGGAAGAAAAGAAAGAAAAGTGAAGGAAGGCAAAAGAGAAGGAGGAAAAGAAAGCTGCGGAGAAATAGTATGCTAGAAAAGGAGAAAGGACGGTAGGTAGGGTAGGTCGTAGGATTTCCCAGGAATGACACCCCAGGACCCCACTGAGGCCTCAGAGAGATTACCGGCTGCTGCCCTGGGTGTGGGAAGTGGGGGTTGCAGCAGATGAGCTACTCTTTGCCACTCTAGAACAAACCAGTCTGTCTTGCTGCTGGATAGAACACACTCTACAAAAAATTTAAAACTTAGCCAGGCGTGGTGTGTGCCTGTAGTCCCAGCTGCTCAGGAGGCTGAGGTGGGAGGATAGCTTGACCCCATGAGTTTCAGGCTGCAGTCTGCCAATATCGTGCCACTGCACTCCCATGGACCGCTGGGCCTTTCATTCTCAAGATTTTTTAAAACCAAGTGAGTACCATTATGCGCCAGGCACTATGCTAAGCACTTTATTATGTGTGATCCCTTACACTGATACAGTCACCATGATCTCATTCACACCCATTCATAGGAATAGGGACCTGATACAACAAAACAAATATCATGACCTCAAGGTGGCTTGGTGAGCTGCAACCGTCACTGCAGATGTACTGTGGTTATATTGCAATAAAACATAATCCCTAACAATTAAACACTTGCTACATACCCAGCACAATGCAGGGTGCCTTGATTCACTTGATTTTCTAAATTCAAAATATGCCTGAGAAAAACACTATCTCCATTTTACAGTGAGGAAACTGGGGCTCAGAGAGCTGAAGACAGGTGTTTGAGTTGACATGGATGGAATGTAGCGGAACCAGGAGTCTGTTTGAACCCAAAGTCTGCTACATCAGGGCAGGTGCTTCCGGTTTTTCACTATGGGCCATCACATTTTAAAGTGTCCTGCCTCAACTGTTGACATCCTAGTTTGGAAAACTAAGCTGATTTCTCCCTACCATATTCACAGTAAGTTGCCGCCTCAGTACCGCTACCAAAATGCCAGGGGTTCTGTCTAGGTCCTGCTGCTTGCTGCATGCACAGAAGGTCAATCACTGGGACAATGAATATTGCCAGGGAAGGCTTTATTCCAGAGCTAAGGAGAACAGAAGATCAGTTTCAAATCTGTCTCCCCAACTGACTAAAATAGCAGGGAAGAAATGTAACTATGCGTGGGAAAACAGGAATGAGGAAGAGGAGGTGGTCCACAGGCATTAGACAGGGGTGAGGAAGAGGAGCTGGTCAACAGGAATGAGGGAGGGGTAAGAGGGGGTGATCAACAGGCATTAGGGAGGGGTCAGGAAGCAATTGTGATGGGTAAGGAGTCTGGCGTCTCATTGTCCAGATGTGGTGATCTGGTGAGTTTTTGTCCCTTGATACTAACTGGGAGGCCTGAGGGTTGCTTTCCTGAGAAAGGAACTCATGTAAGACAAATGTAAGTTTCTCAAGACTGGGAGGATGAATTTCTACATTTATGTCAAAACCATAAACATCGTTTCTGTGAGACAACTGAACTGGTTTCAATATTGCCTGTCCTCCTTACTCTTGCATGCTAAACAAATCCACTACAGGTTTTAAATCCCCAAACCACCCACCCAAGCAAAACATGTGACCCAGAAGATCAAGCACATTGAAGGAAGAAATGTAGATACTCAGACATCTCTTTCTTTCTTCATGTGGGTTCAAGTTCATTGGTATTCAGTGTTGAAAGTCAAACAATTCAACCTTCTGTTGCCAGCATTTACTTAACTTCTGGTTCTGATGAATTCTCTGAGCTCTTCTCCTACAAGCCCCACCTTCCATGTCCAACTGTATCCAACATCTACTTATTCTCTCCGAGAAACCTGCAAATCACATGTGCTTCTCTGCCTTTCCTGGGGCCATTACCTTGGCCAGGTATGCACATTCCTCCCCTTGTCAATGTGATGAACTCCTATGTAAGCCTTAAAATAAGCTCAGGTGCCCTTCTCCTTTATTAAACCCTTCCAAGATATCCTTAGTTTAGAGTCATTTCTATTTACTCCACCTCTACTAGGTACTTCTTGCTAACAGTCCTATTTACAACTTAGCACATTGTACTACAATGAGTTATTTGTACAAATATATCCCCCCGTGGATGGAGTTCCTTGAGGGTGAGGTGCCTAATTCATCTTCACAGCCTTGGTTCAAGGTCTTGCACACAGTAGGTGTTCAACAAATGTTCCATGAATGAGTAAATGAATGGGCTTTAACAAAGTCAAGACTCCTAGAAGGTCAAGCCAGTGGATCAAACCAGGACTTCTACCCACTTGAGGATCTCACTGCCATGTCTTAGGTGGCTCCTGGGGACAATTTGTCATTTCCTAGATTTAAGATAGTCTCTTATTTCAGGTCTTTTTCCTTCTGTTTCTGAGTTTTCTCCACCACTGCTTTTTTGCATCCTGATGCAGGATGTCTCAGTGGATAGACAAGGTCTGTGGAGTCCAACAGAACTGACTGGACCAAGTCTGACACTGGCTCCCTGCATGGTTTTGTACAAGTAATCTGCAACTTCCTGAGTGGTGAAATACAGACAGCTGATCTAGCCCTGCAAACTTGATGAAGTTCCCTTCATCAAGATTCCTGAAGGCAAAAGACCCTTAAAATCCATCTAATCTGGGCTGAGCATGGTGACTTATGCCTATAATCCCAGAACTTTGGAAGGCTAAGGCTGCTTGAGCTTAGGAATTTGAGGCCAGCCTGGGCAACACAGCAAGACACCATCTCTACAAAAAATGTAAAAATTAGCTAGGTGTGGCCGGGTGTGGTGGCTCATACCTGTAATCCCAGTACTTTGGGAGGCCAAGGCAGGCAGATCACAAGGTCAAGAGATCAGGACCATCCTGGCTAACACGGTGAAACCCCATCTGTACTGCAAGTACAAAAAAAAAAAAAAAATTAGCCGGACGTGGTGGCAGGCGCTTGTAGTCCCAGCTACTCGGGAGGCTGAGGCAGGAGGATGGCGTGGACCCAGGAGGCAGAGCTTGCAGTGAGCCGAGATCGCACTACTACACTCCAGCCTGGGCAACAGAGGGAGACTCCATCTCCAAAAAAAAAAAAAATAGCCAGGTGTGGTGTTGTGTGCCTATAATCCCAGCTGCTCAAGAGGCTGAGGTGGAAGGATAACTTGAGCCCAGGAGTTTGATGCTGCAATCAACCAGTATCACACCACTGCATTCTAGCCCGGGTGACAAAGCAAGACCCTGTCTCCAAAAAAAAAAGAAACAAAAGAAAAAAGAAAAGAAAAAATCAAATCTGCAACCATCTGTTGCTTCCATTTGATACATGGGACAGGTGGGTATTCAGCCTCTCTGGAATATTCCAGCAATGGGGATCATAACAAAAGTAACCATGGAAACAGCAACACGTTTACAGACCTTTTCATTTATAAAGTACTTTTGTAATTTCTGATTCTTACCAAGAAAGGAGAGCTATAAATTAATGTCCCCCAGTGAGGAGGTTCACTTTGTGCCTAGGGTCACTCCGGGATGAGCTGAGCTGAGGCATAGATCCAGACTTAGTCCCAGGCCATGTGCCTTGAACCCTGGCTTCCAGGAGACATGCAGGGAATGGGAATCCATTCTTTGCTGTACCTTTTTCTCACGTTTCTCCCTCGTAGCATACACAGTGGGAAGAGGACAGAATTTCAGATCCAAAACGTCATCACTGTCGTCATTCTCTCCACCACTCACGTGGAATGACTGTATTGATCAAGATTCTTTCGGTTGTAAGTAACAGAAAACACCACTCAAAGTGATGTAAGAAAATAACAATAATAACAACAATAACAGTATTAATAGTAATAGTAATAGAGGCTTTTTCTGTTTCGTGTAGCTGAAAAGTACAGGAGTAGGAATGATTAGGGGTCCGGGTCTAGATAATGTTGTTAGATCTCAGCCTCTCTCTTCTCAATTCTCTTTTCCTCTTCATTGGCATCAGTTTTAGCCAGGCCCTCCCCTCACGTAGTAATAGCCTGGGTTTACACACATTTCAGCCCTCGCAGACACAAGCACCATGAGAGAAAGAGCTGCTCTTCCCCAGTCATTCTAAACAAAGCCCTGGGCTGAGTGAGGGGCATCGCACTGGCCTGGGTCAGGAGGAGGGTCCCTACCTGAAAAGTGACTGTGATTGGGGGTATTTTAGTTAAATACACTCACCAGTCACACCTGTTTTGTATACCTACCTCTGAACCTGGGGGCATATTCAACCTGACCTCAAGTGTGTGAACTAAAAATGGAGGATGGGTGGCCAGGCGCAGTGACTCATGCCTATAATCCCAGCACTTTGGGAGGCCGAGGCGGGCAGATCATGAGGTCAGGAGATCAAGACCATCCTGGCTAACACGGTGAAACTCTGTCTCTACTAAAAATACAGAAAAAAAATAGCCGGGTGTGGTGACAGGCGCCTGTAGTCCCAGTTACTCGGGAGGTTGAGGCAGGAGAATGGCGTGAACCCGGGAGGCGGAGCTTGCAGTGAGCCAAGATCGCGCCACTGCACTCTAGCCTGGGGTGACAGAGTGAAACTCGGTCTCCAAAAAGAAAAAAAAAAATTGGAGGATGGGTGATATTCTGAGAAGAAAATTTGGCTGCCATGGAGGAAGAGATGCTGGACAAGCAAGATCAGCAAAAACCACGGATGTCCTCTTCAATCACTTTTTGGAGCTTCTATTTATATATAGAAACACTATAACGTTAAAAATACCTTGAATATTCCTATATTTAAACACTATAGTGTTAAATATTCCTAGGCTGGGCATGGTGGCTTACATCTGTAATCCCAGCACTTTGGGAGGCCAAAGATGAGGATCACTTGTGCCCAGGAGTTTGAGACCAGCCAGAAAATATTTAAAAATTAGCCAGGTGTGGTGACGCATGCCTGTAGTCCCAGCTACTCAGGAGGCTGAAGTGGGAGGATTCCTTGAGCCCAGGAGTTAGAGGCTGCAGTGAGCTGTGATCATGCCACTGCACTCCAGTCTGGGTGACAGAGCATGACCTTTTCTCAAAAACCAAAAATAACCCCTACTCCTCAGAATTGCATCAGATTGGAAACAGGCAAAAGGGATTGCACAGATCCTATTATTGCCATTATAGGTGCTGTGGTTTTCACCTCTTTAGAGGACTCTGTGCCCTGAATCCATGCCACTGCCTCATGATGGTTCAGGATATGATGGTTCACTTACCTACGTTGTTTCAACAGCAGCTTCGTGGGGCTTCAACCTTCCTAGCTCTCCCTGTCGGGCGGCACCTCTTCAGCGCCTTGCAGCCAGATTAATCTTCCGTTTCAGCAGAGTTCAGGGAGCTACAGAGCCCAGTAGTGTTTAACTTGGCTTGCACTCAACCTCATGAATTTAAAGGCCATCCGAACTGAACTATTCATCTGTTTCTTCTTGACTCCCCCACAGTGAGTACATTTCCACACTCTCCTTTCAATATCCAGCCATCGGAGCTGTTTGCATATTTCTTTCTCAGGAAAGCTCAGAGGAAAAAAGGAAAAAAAATATATATATATATACACACACACATATATATGTGTATATATATGTGTATACATATATATATGTGTATATATATGTGTGTGTGTGTATATATATGTGTGTATATATATGTATATAAAACCCGAGAATTTGGAACCCTCATTCTCTTATCTCATAAAACATCATGTTCATATCATAATTTCAATCCAGCGAGAGGATTTGCCGTGTGAGCTCTGAGATGCATACAAATTGCCCTTCTAAACCTCTGGCTACAATAAGCAAACCTCAGAAGCTGACAGTTTACTTGATAAATACATAATAAAGCTTAAATAATTATTGAAAGCAGACAAATGGAGCAGTGGAACAGCAAGAAATGTTGTGGGGATAAATCACAGGGAAGAAGACAGAGCCCCAGACACTCAGAGGAAAGCAGATCCAGGGAGGGAAAGAGAATCAGAGGCAGGAACTTGGGCCCTAGAGAGAGTCATCCCAGAGAGACTGCCTGGGGATACCAAGAGATGTACAAGATGGGCTTTGGCGGGGCGTCGGGGGGACCGTTCAATACTCCTGTTTAATCTTTCTCGGCTCTTCTGGAAGAAAGAGAGTCGAGGAAGAAAATAATCCACTTTGTCATCTGTCTCTGACTACCCAGCTGTGGAGGGACCTCAGAGATTCTGATATTATACCCCATTTATACCCCAGGTATCACACCCCACTTACAAACTCTACCTCCCAAATCCAATCTTGGGGTTGGAAGAATTCAAATCTTTCTAGGGCACCGTTCCATGAACTTGACCTAGAGTCGCCATTCCCAATGGACTTCAAGAAGGTATCTCAAACTCTTCATTCATTCGTTTATTCATTCACTCATTCAACAAATACGTAGTGCCAACTACATGCTATAAACAACAGGCTTTCAGTCTAACCAAGGATGAGTGTGGAGGCATAGAATTAAACAAACAATGGTATATGCTGAAAATATAAGGTTTGGGAGTTCATAGAGTTTATTCTGGTCTGAGAAACTGTGCATTGGAAAGGCTTGCCACAGAAAATAGCACTTGCACTGAGATCTGCAGGATAAATAAGAGTGAGGGAAAGGTGTTTGGGGCAGCAGGAATAGCAGGTGCAAAGTCCCTGGGGTGTAGGAGGATTTGTTGAGTGAAATCCTGAGCCCTGAGCTCCCACACACTGATGCTGATGTGTGACAACTCCCCTCTCTTAGTGACCTCCCCACGGGATGAATTTCTGATTCCCAAGTTTCTGAGTCCATTACTGATAAGTAGTCATTTACTAAGGTGGGTTTCCTGGTGCCCATTTTAGAGATGAGAACACTGAGCTAGGGGCTGCTTGTTGCCTGTAGAGTCATAGATTGTCCTTCTGCTTTGGACCCTGTCCTCCAAACTCCCAGACCTATCTTTGCCTCTCGCTGCTTCTCTGCTCCAGGCTGGTGAACTTCTCTGATTATTCACCGTATTTCTAGGAAAAGAAGCATCCCTGTCCTGCCATATTTCCAGCTGGGAACCAGAACTCTCCTGGAGTCCGCAAGGATTGCATTCCCAGTAGCCAAATGCTTCTCTAACATCTCTCTGAATGTTCTGCTATCAATAAATACACACACATACACACACACACACACACACACAATCACAAAGACCATTGACCTAGACTTCTACTAGCCTTCCACATTGTACATGGGACCTTCCCCCTCTCTCCTGCACCCCGATATCAACCACTACAGCTGCATCCACCTTCATAGCTTTATCTCGTAGAGGTGGGAAGAAGGTGCAATCAGATGTGAGCCTGAAGCTAAGATAGACATTCTGCCTGAGAAGTAGAGAAACTACTTGGGCCCTTATTTATCCATTCCCAAAGTGAGTTAAACAAGTCAACAATACCGTGTGGAGCCACAGTGTTCTCTCCTATAAAATGTACACAGTTCTGACACATCCTGCCTCCTGAAAAATTTCTAAATACTTTACACACCCACACATTTGGGTAACAATTTACAAAGTATGTTTTGAACGTCATCGCCAGGGTAATATAGAAGACATCACAATTGGCGTCGTCCTGGTCCCAGTGGACAGTCTGGTTTGCCATAAGCTTAGCAAGGGCTTTGATCACAATGCAAGATTGAAGCACTGTTATCTACCCTGGACAGGAGTCTGGAGAGGCTCTCCCAAGCACATACCTAAGGCAAAAGACTGGTTGCAAGGCTGCCCTTCCCCCAGGGACCCTGTCCTAATAGGTCTCACTCAGTCTGAACAAGGCTGAGCTTCCCAGTAAGGCCCAGAGATTCCAGCAAGGGGTAGAAAGCAACCAAGGATGCATCTGTTATGCAAACAAAGCTGAATGTTGTAAATGCCTCCATTTGCCCCTCTGACAAGGAGTGACAGTAGAACAAAGGACAAGGTTAAACGTTTCAGAAGTCACCCAATTCTACCGACCTTTGTCTTTTGCAAATTAATTTTGCACAAAAGAGTCCCGACGCCCCCCCTCCCCCAACCCGCTGACCCCGCAACGTTCGACCCTTTAGAAAGTGCATCTGATGTCATTCCACAAACCCCAGACTCTGCCTACAATGAGAACAGTTTCAGCACAAAGAAAGTCTGGCCAGCGCCTGTGAGCAATGTGTGGGCTCCAGACGCACAAAACATGCATCCGATGAATATTACCCAGAACGTATTAGCTGATAACACATGCTCCCCAGAATCAATGAGGGAGTTATCTCCTCCACACAATGGGCACCAGAGAAGGAAGTTTTCAATGTCCCTCCAACACAGCCCAGCTATTGTCAACCCTGGCATGCGAGATGATTAATGCACAAGTCACTGCACATCCAGATTCCCATTCCTGTGATTATGAGCATGGACCATTTTTCCCCCTTTATGGATCCTCAGCACTTAACTTACTCAATGGTTTTTATTTGCATTGATCACATTTTATGGTATGATTAAATTTGTATGGAAGAGAACCAATTAGTTTTGTTTTACACTTATTGAATGCACTTTATAGTCAGACAAATTAACTCTCCACAGTTAGGTTAATTTATCCAGTGGCGGAGGTTTGAAGGGCCGTGCAGGGTCTCATCCCCAGCTGGGAAGTGATGGTCACGGGGGACAGGGTCTGGAGGAGTGGATGCCTCTGAGAAAATGGCATACTGAACTGAGTGACTACCCGGGAGATCACTGTGGCAGTGGTGGGGTTTCTCTAGGAGAGTAAGCACAAGTCTCTTCACTCCATGTGAATTTCAGGAGCCCATCAGGGCTTTGTCTAAAGAGGAAATATTTTCTCCTACAGAATGGAAAAGGCGATGGAGTAGGATTCAGTTCCTAACACACTCCCCGCCCCAACTCTTTCACCATCCTGCTGTGAGATCGGTACAACCATTTAACTTCTTTGAGCCTCAATAAACAAAGATGGTAACATGGAGGAGGAAGAAGAGGAGGAGGAGGAAGAGGAAGAAGAGGGGGAGGAGGAAGAAAAGGAGGAGGAGGAGGAAAAGGAAGAGGAGGAGGAGGAAAAGGAAGAGGAGGAGGAGGAAAAGGAAGAGGAGGAGGAGGAAAAGGAAGAGGAGGAGGAGGAGGATGCTCTCACCACGCATTTTCCCTGTGATCCCAGAATACTCTCAGCATGTGAAAGGCTGGCTTCCCATTGCCTTTTGCCATGATTGGACGCTTCTTGAGGCCTCAACAGAAGCCAATGCCAGCACCATGCTTCCTGTAAAGCCTGCAGAACCATGAGCCAACCATGAGGAAGAAGAGAAGGAAGAGAAAGAAGAGGAGGAGGAGGAGGGTAAGTTACCCACATAACTTGCTGTGAGGGTCAAATGTGAGAGGACCTGTGAAAATAGTTTATAAACTTTCAAGCTACTCCTCCTTTAAATCAAAAATAGAAGCAGCATAACAGTGTATCACACAAAAGAAACTTGGAATCAAAAGACCTAAGTTTGAATCTCTATGGCCTCCTAGCTGTGTGGCACTGGGGAAGTCACCTAACCTTAAGTTGCCTCGTCTGCAGAGTGGGGATAATTATCCCAGGTTCTCATAAAACAGTTCGGACAGCCCTGATTGCCCTAGTAGATGATGGCTCCTTTATCCTCCAACCCTTCCTCAGCTTCATGTTTCTCCATAGCCCCTCTGTTAGTTCACTAGGGCTACTATAACAAAATACTGCAGGTTGAGTGGTTTCAACAATAGAAATTTATTTCCTGCAGTTCTGGAGGCTGGAATCGAAGCTCAAGGTGTCAGCTGGTTTGGTTTCCTCTGAGGCCTCTCTCCGGGGCTTGCAGATGGCCATCGTCTCTCGGTGCCTCACATGGTCTTTCCTCAGGGCTCATGCATACATGAGGTCTCTCCTTGGTGTGTCCAAATGTTCTTTTCTGATAAGGACAACAGTCTAATTGGATTAGGGTCCACCCCAATTGCCTCATTGTGTTACAGGAAAGGGGTCCCGATCCAGACACCAAGAGAAGGTCCTTGGATCTTGCACAAGAAAGAATTCAGGACAAGTTCACAGTGCAAAGCAAAAGCAAGTTTATTAAGAAAATAAAGTGGTGAAAGAGCAGCTACTCCATAGACAGAGTAGGGAGTTCCTAGCAGTGAGAGAAGGGACGCGTCCACCCTACGTACAATACTTGTTTATATATAGGATAAAAAAGATCATGGGGAGATGTGCTCTGCTACAAGGGTTTGTGACAAAGGGTTAATTTTCTTGATTACTATATTTTGCAAGAATCAATAGTATTATCTTTAAAGCAAAATTAAGAATGTGTCTGTTCCCAAGCTATCAGAATATCAGGACACTCCCAAGTCTGGGTCCGTTTAGTAAACATTATCAATCTGTTCCCTTAACCATAAACATCTAGAGGCTAAGAATACCTAACTTTCTGCCAGGCACGGTGACTCACGCCTGTAATCCTAGCACTTTGGGAGGCCAAAGCAGGTGGATCACCTGAGATCAGGAGTTCGAGACCAGCCTGGTCAACATGGTGAAACCCCATCTCTACTAAAAATACAAAAATTAGCTGGGCGTGGTGCTGTGTGCCTGTAATCCCAACTACTCGGGAGGCTGAGGCAGGAGAATCTCTTGAACTCGGGAGGCAGAGGTTGCAGTGAGCCAGGATCGCGCCACTACACTCCAGCCTTAGTGACAGAGCGAGATTCCGTCTCAAAAAAAAAAAAAAAAAGAGAGAGAGAGAGAGAGAGAAAATACCTAACTTTCTGGGAATGCAGCCCAGCAAGTCCCTGCCTCATTTTCCAGCCCTCACTCAATGGAGTCACTCTGGTTTGAACACCTCTGACAATTTGAAGATAATCACCTCTCCAAAAGTCCTGTTTTCAAATACAGCCACATTCTGAGGTACCAGGGGTTAGGGCTTAAACATAAGAATTTTGGGGAAGATGCAACTCAGTCCATAAGAGCACCTCACATATGATACGACATTTATCTGGGATCATGCTGTCTGTCAGAGACTTTGCCTTCTTCACCACATATGCCTAACACTTAAACCAATACCTAGTACATAATAGATGCTCAATAAACATTTGTTGAATGACTTTAATGAACAGTGCTTGATACAGTGACAGTTTCAACATATCCTGGTTCCAGTATGAAGACATCTACCAAAAAGCCATCTGCCACTGGTCATCTTGAAAGGGCTCTCTAATCACTGCCCCAGGATGAGCTTCTGATGCATTTTCCCCATGACCTCAAAATTCAGAAAAAGTCCCAGAATTGGATTATTTAATGCTTTTATTCCTAGAGTCATGAAAACCTTAAGCCTTAGGGTTGGAAGCCAATTTAGCAGCATCACTGGATTCAAGTTACAAAGCAGTGCAGACTTCTTTTTTTTTTTTTTTTTTTTTTTTTTTGAGACAGATTTTCGCTCGTTACCCAGGCTGGGGAGTGCAGTGGCGTGAACTCAGCTCACCTCAACCTCCGCCTCCCAGATTCAAACGATTCTCCCGCCTCAGCTTCCCGAGTAGCTGGGATTACAGGTGCCCACCACCATGTACCCAGCTAATTTTTTGTATTTTTAGTATAGATGGGATTTCACCATATTGGCCAGGATAGTCTCGAACTCCTGACCTCAGGTGATCCACCCACTTCGGCCTCCCAGAGTGCTGGGATTACAGACGTGAGCCACTGCACCCAGCTGGGAGACTTCTTTATGGCATTTCTTGAAAACCTCTCCATAATCAATTCTGGGGACTAGAATCCCTTTATCTCTGGAAGCAGCCAGTTCTATGGCTGGAGGGCTCTGACTATTTGAACATGTCATTTTGTGTACACCACAAAGCATAAACAACAGTGTTCTTTTTGGAGCTTGATATGGTTTGGATGCTCGTCCCCTCCAAATCTAATGTTGAAATGTTACCCCCAGTGTTGGAGGTGGGGCCACTTAAGAGGTGTTGGATCGGGGGGCAGATCTCTCATGAATAGCTTAACGCCATCCCTTTGGTGATGACTGAGTTTTCGCTTAGTTCGCACAAGATCTTGTTTAAGAGTCTGGGGGCCGGGCGCGGTGGCTCATGCCTGTAATCCCAGCACTTTGGGAGGCCGAGACGGTTGGATCACGAGGTCAGGAGATCGAGACCACCCTGGCTAACACGGTGAAACCCCGTCTCTACTAAAAATACAAAAATTAGCTGGGCACGGTGGCGGGCGCCTGTAGTCCCAGCTACACAGGAGGCTGAGGCAGGAGAATGGCGTGAACCCGGGAGGCGGAGCTTGCAGTGAGTGGAGATCCTGCCACTGCACTCCAGCCTGGGCGGCAGCGAGACTCCGTCTCAAAAAAAAAAAAAAAGAGTCTGGGACCTCCCTCTTCACTTTCTCTTGCTCCCTCTCTCGCAAGGTGACACACTGGCTTCCCCATCACCTTCCATGATTGGAAGCTTCCTGGGACCCTCACCAGAAGCAGATGCCAGCACCATGCTTCCTGTGCAACCTTAAGAACCGTGAACCAACATAAACCACTATTCTTTATAAATTACCCAGCTTCAGGTATTTATTTACAGCAATGCGAAAGCAGACTAACACATAACTAGTTTGTAATAGTGAAAAATGGAAACAACTATCTCGAAGTAGGCAAATGGAGAGTAAACTGGCTTACCATAGGGTAGGGTAGTTTTTGTCAATTCAAATGAATTCAGTAGATCTACATGCAACTACATAAATGCCTCAGAAAGCATAATATTGATAGATACAATATAATACTATGCACACGTACATATATTCATTTATATATTTCATATATACATACATATTCATTTTCAAATGCTATATATTGTGTGTGGTAAAAGTACAAAAACATACATATCAGCCTTAGGGTAGGCTTGCCTCTGAGAAAGGAGGGGGAGAAGGACAAAGGAGGTAGTCTTCAACTCTATCTGTAACATTTCATTCCCTTAACAAAGACATTCAGAGCGAATATGGCAAATGTCAATCGCTGTTGCACCTTGAGGGTAGGTACATGGTTAAATGTTATTTTATTTTCTGAACTTCTCCCACACTGGAAGTATGTCTTCATTTTTTTCCATGTGTTTCAGTGAACAGGGGAATGAATGTGTCATCGTTAGCTGAACTCACATTAGGCCACTGGCCCTAGTCGGAGACAAATGAAACAGGTTTTCTTTCTCTTTTAAGCCGTATCATGGTCTTCCTAGGCAAGGGGGAGATCCCAAGCCTTGTAACTATCAATATATAAGCGCTAATATTTTGACTGAATTGCATCTAGACATACAGACTTTTGCTTATTGAGTCATTCAAGATTTGTAGACTGCTGTGGCATGAATACTAATATTCTTCTTCTCCGAGCTCATTGTCTAGTGAGAGAAGCAGATACATAACCAGATAACTACAGTACAATGTCAAAACTGGAGAGCTTGCACAAAGAGCTTTACATTAGAGGAAGATATGACTAATCTACCTTAGGAGGAAGTGGGATAGGAGGTAGAAGCAGCTCGGCTGGAAAGAGAACCTCTAGGTGAGCTTTAAGGTATGACTAGGGCATTTCCCAGAGGATAAGGCGGGGAAAGGCTCCCACACAGAGGCAGGTTGGCATGAAAAGGAGTGGACCCTTGGACAAATACAAGGATGTTTAGAATGGTTGTAGCAGGGGCCATGTAATGGGAATATCAGGAGGATGTCACAGATGATCTTCTAAGGTGCTAATGACTCAGTGGGCTAACTCCTTATTGCTCGTGTTGATGTCTTTACACGTGACTATGGTAACATATGTTCCCTATGCCATTTCTTGTAAGACTCATTAATACAGAATGTTGTAAATAGGTGGGTATAAAAGCAGCTGGGGGCTGGGTTTATGAATGTATTGACCTTTCCAAACACAACCGTTCCTTAAACTCACTGAAATCACAACTCACCTGCCTGTGTCATTGGAGTTGCCAATATCTGTTTCCTTATGTGACGAGTAATAGCTATTTTTCCTTTTGTGCATAAAATTGTGTTTTTGTGTGCTCTGATCGTTTTTTAGGACTTTACAGGGTCCAACAGGGAAACAAATAGAAAATACATTAGGAGAGGCAGGAAGGACTGGATAATAAAAAGCTGTGAACACAGGGCTAACAACTTGGGGGTTCTACGGTAGGTGTCAGTGAAGTTTCTCTGAACAGGAGAGAGAGTGGGCATGGTTAATCTTTACTGTTGGAATTATTGCTTTGGAACAATGTGGAATGAGATCCAGTGGAAGGAAGATCATTGAAGAGGCATTAAAGATAAAGTAGATTACTGATCGACTTTGGGCAGTACAAGTGGATTATTTAGACTAGAGATAACTCATCTAATGAACAACCTCTTGGACTGCAGTGGCTTAGCACAGCAAAGGTGTATGCTTTGCTCAGTCCAATACAGTTGTTCCTGGCTGTGTATCAACCCTTTGTGCCTGTTTAGGAACCCAGGCTCTTTCCATGTTGTGGCTCTGCCATCTGCAGTGCTTGCCTTCCGGTTGTACTGTGCTCATCTGCTTCAAGCTGGCACACAGGGAAAGAGCATAGCCAGAAGGCACCAAAGAGTGTCATGGGCCGGGTTTGGAAGTGGCTCTGCTCCCATTCTATTGGAGAAAACTTTGTCATACAGCCACACACACAAGGGAGGCTGAGAAATGGAGTCTGGTTGTATTTTGAGGAAGAAAACAAATGGGTTTGGTAAACAGTTTTTCAGTCTCTGCCTCTGTTTGGTTTGTTTGTTTGTTTGTTTGTTTTTCTTTCTTTCTTTTTTTTTTTTTTGAAATGGAGTTTCTCTCCTGTTGCCCAGGCTGGAGTGCAATGGCATGATCTCAGCTCACTGCAACCTCTGCTTCCTGGGTTCAAGCAATTCTCTTGCCTCAGCCTCTGGAGTAGCTGCATTACAGGCACACATTACCATGCCTGGCTAATTTTTGTATTTTTAGTAGAGACAGGATTTCACCATGTTGTCCAGGCTGGTCTTGAACTCCTCACCTCAGGTGATCTGCCTGCCTTGGCCTCCCAAAGTGCTGAGATTACAGGTGTGAGCCACTGTGTCTGGCCCTCTGCCACAGTTTAAACAGTCAGGGCCACATAGGAGGGTGTTCCTTTTTATTGTGTATTTATTTATTTTAGAGAGAAGGTCTCGCCATGCTGCCCAGGCTGGTCTCAAACTACTAGCCTCAAGTGATCCTCCCACCTCAGCCTCCTGAGTAGCTGGGATTACAGATGTGAGAGATGTGAGCGACCACATGTGGATGGAAGGTGTTTTTCTGTTTGTTTGTTTTTTTGTTTTGTTTTGTTTTGTTTTGTTTTTTGACGGAGTCTCGCTCTGTCACCCAGGCTGGAGTGCAGTGGTGCGATCTCAGCTCACTGCAAGCTCCGCCTCCCAGGTTCACGCCACTCTCCTGCCTCAGCCTCCCGAGTAGCTGGGACTACAGGCGCCTGCCACCACGCCCGGCTAATTTTTTTGTATTTTTAGTGGAGACGGGGTTTCACAGTGTTGGCCAGGATGGTCTCGATCTCCTGACCTCGTGATCCACCCACCTTGGCCTCCCAAAGGCTAATATTCAGGGAGCTGAAGAAACACAGATTCTAAAGAGCAAAAAGAGACTGAGGATCAAAGGCCGGAAAGTATCCAGTACTTGATCTAAATGGTAAAAGTTTGCAAGACAAGAAAACTGCACTTGCCGAGGCTAAACCCTCAGTGACCAAGAAGTATTGCCTGCTTGTTTGTTAATGGTAGTCAGCAGATATTGAGCACTTACAGTGTTCCAGGCATGGATCTAAGCACTGACCGGTATTATCTCATTCGATTTTCACAATAACTCCAGGAAGTGGACCCTATGATAAATGTCATCTGAGAAATGAGAGAAAGAAGAAATTAAAAGTGACTAAACAGGGCCAGGCGTGGTGGCTAATGCCTGTAATTCCGGCATTTTGGGAGGCCAAGGCGGGTGGATCACTTGAGGTCAAGAGTTCAAGACCAGCCAGGCCCATAGTGAAACCCCGTCTCTACTAAAAATACTAAAATTAGCTCGGCGTGGTGGCTGGCGCCTGTAGTCCCAGCTACTCAGGAGTCTAAGACAGGAGAATTGCTGTGAAGGTGGAGGTTGCAGTAAGCCAAGATCACGCCACTGCACTGCAGTCGGGGTGACACAGCGAGACTCTGTCTCAAAAAAAAAAAAAAGAAAGAAAGAAAGTGACTAAACAACTTGCCCAAGGTTCCACATTTGGAGCCTCACATTCAAATCCAAAGAGTCCATAACAACTCTGCTTCCTTACATCATCCAGGAAAATGGATGGGAGCTGCACATGCTCTGCCTCCTCCTAGTAATTTCTCCTGGCTGACCTTGATGTTTGCCTTGTCAGATTTTGCTACTGTTTTTGGTGCTTTCACATTTTTCATAGAGTGCTCACAGATCTCACCTAACCTATACCACAACCCCAAGGCATTGTCATAACTCCCTTCCCATGCGCATGATGAAGGTGAAGTCCAGAGACAGCCAGTGATGTACCCAGTTACCCAGCTAATGAGCAATGCTCTTTGAGTCATGGGTCCCTTGCTTCTTGCACTGGGGGGCTTTCTGACATAAGTGTGTTTCAAAAATTGCAACTGAAAGAAGCCCTACTGTCTCCTAGACCTGATGTGTATGGCTTTTAGAATAAACATATAAATTGACCCTCCCGGTCTTAAAGCTTGAAACCTACATTTGCCTTATCTGAGTTTCTTCCTCAGGAAGCTGACCCTTAGGCCTTCCAGGTAGGATCAGGGAGCTGAAACTCACCACATCACTGCATCTGGTCAAGGAGATGCCAGACCCCTCGCCCACCATGATTCCTTTTTTTTTTTTTTTTTTTTTTTTTTGAGACAGAGTCTCGCTCTGTCGCCCAGGCTGGAGTGCAGTGGCCGGATCTTGGCTCACTTAAGCTCCGCCTCCCAGGTCCATTCTCCTGCCTCAGCCTCCAGAGTAGCTGGGACTACAGGCGCCCGCCACCTCGCCCGGCTAGTTTTTTGTATTTTTTAGTAGAGATGGGGTTTCACCGTGTTAGCCAGGATGGTCTCGATCTCCTGACCTCATGATCCACCCGTCTCGGCCTCCCAAAGTGCTGGGATTACAGGCGTGAGCCACCACGCCCGGCCCATGATTCCTGTTAGTCAACTCCCTTCCATTCCCCTCCCTCATTCCTATTTCTCTGCATGTAATTACGTTTCTTCCTGCTATACAAACCCCTACTTTTAGTCAGTTAGGAGAGACAGATTTGAGGTTTGGCTCCCATCTCCAGGGCTGACATCACTGAATAAAAAATCTTCTTCTTCCTTGGCAATACTCATTGTCTTCTTCCCAAAACACCAGGGGTTCACTCTAGGCCCTGCTGCTCACCCCACAGAAAGCCAATCACTGGAGCAACAACTTGAGAAACGTTATTTTAGGAAGATTTAAGACCGGTATGGTCAATTTCTACGTTTATCCAAAAGAAACCGTAAATATCAGTTCTGTGGGAGACTTGGGCCTGTTTTAATTTCAGTGATTGGCATTCTGTGCGCCAAGCAACTGGACCTAGACTGAACCCCTGGCATTTCCAGAGCACAATCCCTAACATACAGGCATGGAGAGAGCTGGACATGAGTCTACATGGGTACATGGGATGGAAATTATAATTATATCATTGTAAGATGAAATTCCTCCTCCTCCTGTATCAGAAAATCAAGCTGCGGTCCAGGAACTGATCTCTAGAGAGAACCATCTACCTAGAGCTGAAGTAAAGAGTCTCCTTATGTGTCCTGCCAAGGCCTCATTCAGACACCGGGGAATTAATGGGTTTTCTTTAGAGACAGGGTCTTACTCTGTTGTCCAGGCTGAAGTACAGTGGTATGATCATAGCTCACTGCAGCCTCAAACTTCTATGCTCAAGCCAGCCTCTCACCTCAGCCTCTCAGGTAGCTGGGACTATAGGCAGGCATCACCTTGCCTGGTTTTGGGTTTTGTTTGTTGGTTTGTTGTTGTGGTTGTTGCTTTTTGCTTTTTGGTAGAGGATCTCACTAGATTTCCCAGACTGCTCTCAAACTCCCGTCCTGAAGTGACCCTTGTGCTTCAGCCTCCGAGAATGCTGGGATTATAGGCGTGAGCCACCATGCTGGGCCTGTGTGTTTTTTTATTCCTAAAGATTCCTTTTGCCCCAGAATAATTTCTCCACTCACAAAGCACTTGGGCTGCCAATGCCCAGTATCACAGAAGGGATGTCACAGCTCAGAATCTCTGGACACAAAGACTTCTAAGTCAAAAGACCTTGATGACCCTAGATGGAGACACAGGAAGGTAAACATTCCCTAGAATCTGCCCTCAAAAACACAGAAAGACACATTCTCCAACTAAAGAAGCATTGATCAGGCTTAGGGGAAGGAAGAGAACTGGAGGACAGGAGAGTTTGACTTTGCTGAGTTAACAAGAAGAGAGGCTGTGTGCCCTCCTCCTAAGGCCAAGTTCAGGGTAGGAGTTGGAGGAATTGCAGAACCCCAAGATAACTTTGGGGGCTTAAAAGTAAAGAAGACCTGGGTTCTCTATCCCAGGACTAAAGCCTCTGAATGCAGCAGGACCCCAGATCCCCCTGCACTAAGCCAGGGCGGGAGCGGAAAAGTCAGGTGCGTGCAGTCTGTGGAGGTGCCCCTGAGACAGGCTCACAGAGTTGGCCTTGGACCCTGCATCTAATGAGAACCACAGAATGTTTCCATGGGCACTGGAAGGAGAGATGATGTGAATGAACTAAAAGAGAACCACAGCTGGGCAGTAAGGAAGACAGCACTGACCTATATGGATGGAAAACAAGATCCGATGGGACCCCACATATCAGAGGAGAGACCAACAGAGACAGATGGTGACACTGAGACCAAGTGCTCCCTCCTCCTCCCCACTCACTGACCCCTGCTGAGGTCTCCAAGCTTAGACATGAGCCTAGGCAAAGGCAGAACCCCAAACTGACTGATGTTCAGTGTCCACCAGCTGAGTCAAGCTCCTTACATAATATTTTAAAATTCTGCTTCTTCCATTCCTGAGATTGTAAGATGATATTTTTAACTACGAATAAACCGAGACCTCCTATTTTGCTTCCTGACACCCCAGGACCCCAGCTCCACCTCTCCTAGCCACACCAAGAGATGCCCAGACTGAGCAGGGGCTGGATTTCTGGGGAAATTTACATTCTCACTGAAAGTGACATTCTTACACTTCCTAGCATTATGTGTTTGCCTGCAACAATAATAGCTGGCTCTATTGGAGCAGGCAGTGGAGTGACCAGGCCTGGGAGGATCCTGGCAGAGGGGCCCTCTACAGCAGAGGTGCCACTGGCCACCTGGGCCTGCTGTAGACTGACCACACCAGTCATGGATGGAGATGAATGGATGCCAGGCCTAAGAGGTCACAGCTCTGTCCCCAGATGGGTCCCTTGGATCCCTTTCTCCTCTTCCATAGACCCCGGGCTCTTGCCTGGAGCTTAGGGAAATTGCTGCCTTTCTCAGACCCTCTCTCAGCTTGGGATCCCTCAGTGGGATTCAGTGTCCTCTGTTCCTCTGCTGGCCACCTCCAAAGACAAGCCCACTGGCACTTTTCCCTCATTTAAGGGCTCTATGTGTGATCCTTGGGGACAAATGGGGAACAATGCAGCCACAGTGAAGAAAAGAGAAACACAATTATTATCATTATTATAATAACGGTTAATGTTTTTAGTGCACAAGGCACTCCAGGCCATGGGCCAGGTGCTCTACCTGTGTGATTTCCTTTAACCCTCACTACAGCCCTAGGAGGTAGACACTATTATTGGCCATAGTTTCTAGATGAAGAGATTGAGGCTCAGAAAGCCAGGATCCCATGGTTCATATGTGATGAAAATAGCATTACTGGGGCCCAGGTTTTTCTGACTCCCAAGCCCATAAACTTAACCACTATACTACGTAGAAGGGCTGCAGATGCGACTGGGCATGGTGGCTCACCCCTCTAATCCCAGCACTTTGGGAGGCCAAGGAGGGTGGATCACGAGGTTAGGAGTTCAAGACCAGCCAGGCCATCATGGTGAAACCCCTTCTTTACTAAAAATACAAAAGTTAGCCGAGCATGGTGGTGTGTGCCTGTAATCCCAGCTTCTCGGGAGGCTAAGGGAGGTGGAAGTTGCAGTGAGCTGAGGTCGTGCCTCTGCACTCCAACCTGGGAGACAGAGCGAGACCCCGTCTCGGGAAACAAAACAAAACAAAACAAAAAGGCTGCAGTTGCAGTTTTGTAGGGCTCAGCTTGGAAACTCAACCACCTAGCCTGTGACAGTGAAAATGATTCTATATTCCACTGGTGAAGCTACCTCTTTCCAGGGACAAGTGAAGGGATGCAACAAAACTGTCCTGAAGATTGTAGGAATCTATGTCTATGGCTAAAAGAATCTGAGAACAGTTGGGCTTGACAAGCTATTCTTCTCTACCTATGTGTCCCAGCTGCCAAGATGTCTAAATGAACACGAGGAGCCCAGCTATCCATCAGGCTGTCTCCTCTAAGCTACTAGAAGACTGTGCAGATGTTTGCCTGGATTTAGGGTTAATGACAGCAACATCACTCACCTGGCTTTTATATGCTTACAAAATTATAGGACCAAATACTCTCTACCTCTTTCTAAGTGCTTTGCATGAAAGAGATTTATGTCATAGCAGGAGAGAGGTAGGACCTGACCCCCAAAACAGATTACCAGGCAGCATTTTCTTGGAATAGAACTTGAAGAAGTTGGATCACTGTTCTGTAGGGAACAGTTGGGACACAGGCTGATTCTAACCCAGAAAAAAAAAAATGAACCAGGTTGTAGGACTGTTGATGTCCCATCCATCATTTTAAAGTTAATGATAGGACTGAAACCTTGAGGCACCAAGGATTTTAACTCTTTCAGGTGAAAATCATAGAAGCCCAACTCGAAACAAACAAACTGACAAAAACAAAATAAGAAAAAGAGAAGGTGGGGAGGAGGTGAGGAAGTAGACTTATCAGCTCATGTAATTGAAAGGCTCATAGGTATTTCAGGTGTGGCTGGATCTAGGAGTTTCAACAACGTCATCAGAAATCGATACCCTCATCCCTCGCCTCTTTTTTCTCTTGTGTTGCCGCCACTGTCTCCAGAATCTGTTTTCATGATGGCAAGGTACCAAGCAAAATCTCTAGACTCATATCCTCCCCGCTCAGCAACCATCATGGAAAGAGTGTTTCTCTTTCCCGGTAGCTCCTGCAAAAGTTTCAGGACCAATTCATTGGTACAGTTTGGGTCATGCACTAATCCCTGAAGCGACGAGTTCCCATGACTCAAAATGGCCAGCTCTGGGTCTTGGGTTCAATTCTGGAGTCAGAATGAGGTGTGTCCAATAAATGACAGAAAGTGAGTGAGAAATTTGGGATGACCTTTGTGTAGAAAGGAGAGTAGATAATCTACCGGGTGGTCTACTCCACTAAGGACAAGTTGGAGAACCAGGGTGGACTGAAGATCTCTCTAACCCTGGAGCTGTACTACATGTTAGCCTGCAGAGCTTCCTAGCATCCCCATGAAGTAGCTTTGATCTTCCCATATTTTTGCTGTTGTTGAGGGAACTGAGGCTCCAAGAAGGATAATAGTTTGATCCATGAAACATGACCTCATGTTCAAACTCACACTGGCTGATTCCACCAACAGGGCTTCATCCTCCATGCTGTATCGTAAGCTAGAAAGACAATTGTGAATCTAATTTTAAAAGGGTCCCAGCTCCAGAAGAAACACTATTTGGTTGGATCACTGTGCACAGATTACTATTCTTCTCTGAGTTTTAATTTCCACAGCTATAAGATGTGAGAATGCTGTCCTAAATTCATGGTGTTGACAGGTAGCAGAGGAATCTAGTGGTGACACAGTTTTCAGAAACCTGAAAGGTATTCTCTCAGCCAACATGATCACACCAAATGTAACCTACTGCTTCCTCTGGATCCAACAGCCATGAAATTGTCCATCAGTGACCTTGGTCATTCAGTTTAGTAATCACGATGATAGTAACTCAATGTGGCCCCAGTGCTTTGGGTACACAATCCCATTTAATCTTTTCTTTTTTTCTTTCTGGTTATACAACCTTCCAAACTTACAAAACATAACATGTCAGACCCATATATACTTTTTTCCAAGATTAAACAGATGTTAACATTTTACCATATTGCTTTAAAACTCTTTGTAAATAAACAAAATGTTACAGACACTAGTAAACTCCTCCTCCTCAGTTTTCCTTATTCTTTTCTTGACTTCTCTCCTTCCCCAGAGGTAACCTCAATAATGAATGGGTCTGACTGAATCACAGTTATGTTTGCGTTAATTTTTGTATATATATATATATCATATATATATAAACTATATTACATATGTATGTGTACATAGAAATATGCTGTCTGTATACATATAATTTTGTGGATTTAAAAATTTTGTATGCAGTATTCTTTTAAAACTTGCTCTTCTCTCAAACTTATTGTTTTTCAGTTTATCTGCAGTGATTCATGTGGATCTCATTCACTCATTTAAACTGCAATATCATATCCTGTTGTGCATAAACTACAATTTATTTACCATTCCCCAGTTGAGAGAATGTTGGTTGTTTTCGCATTCTTGCAATTACAAACTACAACAATAATCATTCGTGTATAGTTCTCCTTGGGCACATAAGGGAATGTTTCCAGCACAAACATTCAGAAATGGAATTGGTAGATAATCAGTCTGGATATCTTCAACTGTACTAGGTAATGCCAAATTGCTGTCCAAAGTGGCTTTACCAATCTACATTCTCATCAGAAACATAAATTTCCATTTTCCCATATCCTCACCAACACTTACGTTACCAGATTTATTGATTTTGCCAATCTGAAGAGTACAAAATGGTATTTCACTGCCTATATTTTGAATAGACCCAATAGTGGCATTGAGAATATTTTTATAGTCTGTGGTAGATCAGGCTTTCCTTTCCTTTGAATTACTTTTTTATGTAGTTTGTCATTATTGGATTCTTTGATTTTAATGATTTGGGGAGGGTTCTTAATACATCCTAGATACTAATTCCTTGTAATTACGTGGTCTGCAAGAATCTTTTCTTAAGTTTTCTGCTCCAAAGGAATAAGATGTATTTTGTCATACAAAAGTTTTCACTTAATGTAGTGATGTCTATCAGACTCTTCTTTGTGGCTCCTGGTGTATTTAGGAACCTTTTCCCCACCACCCTCATAAAAAACAGTTTCTCCTAGGCTTTCTTCTGAAGGTTTTACATCATTGATTTTCACATATATAATTTGAATATATCTGGAATATATTTTTTCATAAGGTATAAAGTTAAACATCTAAGGTTTTTAACTCTTCATGTGGGTTGCAAGTTGTCTCAGCACTAATCATTCACTAATTTAGAATGTCATGTACCAAACTCCCTTATTAAAAGAAGGTCTGTGTCTGGATGGATTGGAAACATTGCTCTATTTTTCCGTTCCTGTGCCAGTACCACAATGCTTTCATTATGTGTGGCAGTTTCGGTCATTAAGTTACCATGTCTCTGCTCCAAATCCACCCTTCTGCTCTCTGTGTTGTGGTGCTGGGACTGGGACTCTGCAAACCCCATTTCTGCTTTGCCAGTTGGGGTTTGGGTTAGGGTTAGAACTGGGGTTAGGATTAAGGTTAGGGTAGAGGTTAGGGCCCCTGTTAGGCTTTGCCAACAGTGGGCTCTCAAAAGAGATGAAAAAGCTTGGAGAAGAGGAATAAAGACTTGCTCCTTCCTGTCTGATTATAATCCCTATGTGCCTCACCCCACCTTCACATCTTCAGCCAGGGAGCAACGGTCTATCATGGCTCAGTAGTTCAACCAGTTGGCAGTTTTCCCAACAGTTGCAGAGCCAGCTTCATCCTGTCACCCTCAGAGACTCCAGTGCCAGCTCAGCAATCTCAGAACTCAACACTCTTGTGAGCCCCCCACTTCAAAACTCAGTCACAGTCATGCAGACTCTGCCCTGAGCATTGACTTTTAACAATCCCAGCCATTCTCTTTTCCTCCTTAGTCCCAGACTTAGTAGACAATGCCTGTCATTACTGCTTCTGTGATCTCTTTGTGTCTTTTTTCACCTTTTATTTACATACTCAACATTTTTATACCCAGTTTGCAGTTCCTTATATTAAATCCTCTCTGTTAAAACAACTGGTGTGGTCTGTCTCTCCTGACTATGCCCTGACTGATAGAGCAGCTTTACGGTAATCTTGACACCTTAGAAGGAAATGTTCCCTCTTTATTTTTCTTCTTCAGAATTGCCTTGGAACTTCTTGGCCCTTACTTTCCCAAATGAATTTCATAGACCCTCCTATCAAGTTCTGTCCAAATGACAACAACAACAATAATAAACGTTTGGGCATTTTTATAGCAATTGCGTAAAGATATAGATGAATACAACTAACACGGGCACAGAAAACCAAACACCACATGTTCTCAATCATAAATGGAAGTTGAACAATGAGAACACATTGACATGGGGAGAGGAACATCACACACCAGGGTCTGTCAGGGGTGGAGGACAAGAGGAGGGAGAGCATTAGGACAAATACCTAATGCATGCGGGGCTTAAAACCTAGATGATGGGTTGATAAGTGCAGCAAACCACTATGGCACATGTATACCTGTGTGACAAACCTGCACGATCAGCACATGTATCCCAGAACTTGAAGTAAAATAAAATTTTTTAAAAACATACAGATGAATATGTAGAAAATTGCCATCTTAACTGAGATTTTCCTAATGTATGCAACCAACATGAGTTTCCCATTTCTGTAGGTCTTTTCATATGTCTTTCAGTAGGATATTATATTTTTCTCCACAAAGTTTAAGTATGTCTCCTGCTAAATAGATCTCTAATGAATTTATAGTTTTTGTTATGATGGTACATCAACTCTTTGTCTTTATTGTTTTTAATTGTTTCTAGCTGGTGTTTAAGAGCCTAATTGATTTTTTTTTCCTGTACATTGATCATGTATCCAGCAACTTGTATATTTGTTATTAATATGGCTGTATATTCTGTAGAATTTTCTATGAAGTTATATGAACTGTGAATAGGGACAGCTTTGTTTCTTCCTTTGCAGTTGTTATACCTGTTATTTCTTTGCATGTACAGGTGCAGGCGCTTGTGCCTGTGACTTATCACACTGTCATTGTGACTTTAGTTCATTATTGAATAATAGTATTTCCTTTTCTATCCAAGATAGAAAAACAGAAACTGGGTTTAACTTCTCCCTTGAAACATCTAAAAAAGTCATTTCATAATTATGATATTTTAAAATAATTCAAAATTTTAAAAATTATGAAACAATGGTTCTCAAAACATCGGACATTAGGCAAAGAACAATGACGTCTGAGATAAGACAGAAAAGAGGTGAGCACCGGAATCATTCCAGCTTCCTGCCCAGAGACGGTTCCAAGCTGAAGCATACCAAGGTGACCCAGGCAGAGTAAGTGGCCTCAGTGAATTAAAGAGATGGGGTCTGAGAGTCCAGAAAGGCCAGGTTGGCTGGATACCAGAGAAGCGAAAGCTAACTAGAGAGAGAGACAGATCCAGAGATAGGCATAGGTCCTGAGTGAGTCTTCAGGTGGGTACTGATCAGCTCAGGAATGTGAGAAAACTCCATTAGGTTAAGTAAAGAATCATTGTTAGGGATTACAGGGTACTGGCTGGGCATGGTGGCTCATGCCTGTAATCCCAGCACTTTGGGACACTGAGATGGGAAGACTCAGAAGTTCAAGACCAGCCTGGACAACATAGCAAGATCCCACTTCAACAAAAATAAACATAAAATAAATTAACCAGATGTGGTGGCACATGCTTGTAGTCTCAACTACTCATGAGGCTGAGGTGGAAGGATCACTTGAGCCCAGGAGTCTGATGTTGCAGTGAGCTATGATGGTGCTACTGCACCCCAACCTGGGCAATAGAGTAAGACCCTGTCTCAAAAAAAAACAAAAGAAAAGATTATAGGGAACAATACTTAGGAATCACATGAGGCCAGGAAATACTGACTGTTATCCACCAGTCATTATGGGAAAACCTCATTATTCACAGAGCACTGGATAATGTAATAAAAGGGTTTGCCACAGTGGGGAGGCGGTATTAGCCCTCGACTAAGTGCTGCTCTGGCCTCACCCAACAAAACTTAAATGTGAGACCCAAACAGGTTTCAAGTAATGCAATCACATCCAAGAACAAAGTTCAAGAAAAAAATATATATCTAGCACACAGCAAAATAAAATTCAAAACCAAAATTGACATTCAATCAAAAATTACCAAGCATCAAACACACAAGAAAATATAGCCCATAAGTAGGAAAACAATCAATCAAAACTGATACAGAATAGACCCAGTTGATAGAATTAAGAAGTAGAAACCAGAGAAAACTTTAAAGATGTTACTTAGAGATATGGAACAAATAAATGACATAAAATCAACTTCTAGAAATGAAAACTAAAATGTCTCAGATGAGAAATACACAGAATGGGATGAATTCACAACAGATAAGATGTGGCAGAAGAAAACATCAGTGAAATGGAAAACATGGCCTTTGAAACTACCCAAAATGAAACACAAAAATCTGAAAATGAGCAGAGCATCAGTGAGCTGTAATACAACCTTAAGTTCACTGATACATGTGAAACTGGAATGAAAAATATTTGAAGAAATAATGGCTGAATTTAAAAAGTAGAAACTATTTAAATAAAAATGTTTACCAAAGAAGATATACAAATGACCAATAAACACACAAAAAGAGGCTTAATTAACAATTAAAGGAAATCAAATTTAAATCATGAGATACCACTTCACATGCACAAAATGGAAATAATTTTAAAAAGACAAATAATAGCAAGTATTTGCAAGCATATGAAGAAACTGGAACCCTCAAACATTGCTGATGGGAATGAATAATGATACAGCCACTATAGAAGAAAGTTTGTTGGGTCCTCAAAAATTTAAACATAAATTTAATATAAGACCCATATTTTCACTCTTTGGCATCTACCAAAGGGAAATAAATGAATCTGTCTGGACAAAGACTTATTCACAAATGTTCATAGCAGCATTATTCATGACAGTTAAAAACTTGAAACAACCCAAATGTCCATCAACTGATGAATGGATACTATTCAGAAATAAAAGAGAATGAACTACTGATGCGTGCAACAACAGGGATGAACCTCAAAATCACTGGGCTAAGCGAAAGTGTCAAGATTACCAGTGGATGACTCCATTTATATGAAATGTCCAGAAAAAGGCAAATCCAGAGAATCAGAAAGCAGATCAGTTGCCTGTAGCTAGAGATAGAAATAGGAAGTAACTAAATGGTTGTACAGAAATTTTTACTGGGTGATGGAATATTTTAAACTTGAGCTGTTGTGATTATTGCACAATCCTGTGAATTTGCAAAAAAAAAATCAATTGTTCACTAAGAGTGGGTGAGTTTTATAATACGAAATATAAATTATATATACATATATACTTTATGGTATATGTGCCTCAAGAAAGCTGCTTAAACAAGAGATTGTTAACACAATGAAAAGAAAAGATGTGGATAAAATACTAGTCAATTATACAGCTGATGTTTTGTGAAGCTTTTTTTAGATGAGGTCTAGCCCTGTCTCCCAGGCTGGAGTGCAGTGGTGCAATCATAGCTCACTGCAGCCTTGAACTTCTGGGCTTCAGAGATCTTCTTGCTTCCACCTCTCAAGTAGCTGTAACTACAGATAAATGCCAGCATGCCTGGCAATTTATATTATATGATATATATATGCATATATGCACTTTTGTTTTTAGGGACAAGATTTTGCTGTGTTGCCCAGGTTGGTCTTGAACTCCTGGCCTCAAGTCATTCTCCTGCCTCAGCCTCCCACATAGCTGGAATTACAGGTGCAAGCCACCGCATCTGGCATATATCTGATTTTTTATAGGATTTTTGCCCCGAATATATACAGTAGTTTCCCCTTATCTGAGGTTTCAATTTCCACAGTATAAGTTACCCACAGTCAACTGCAGTCCAAAAATATTAAATGAAAAATTCCAGAAATAAGCAATTCATAGGTTTCCAATTGCATGCCATTTTGAGCAATGTGATAAAATCTTGAGTCATATGGCTCTGTCCAGCTCAGGACATAAATCGTTTCTTTGTCCAGTGTATCTACCCCATAGACACTATTTGCCAGTTAGTCACTTAGTAGCCATCTCAGTTATCAGATCAAAAAAACATGGCGTATATAGGTTCACTTCTGTCCACTGCTTCAGGCCTCCACTGGGGGTCTTGGAACTTATCATCCTCCTGAGGTAAGGAAAGGATGCTATGATAATAATTTTAAAAATGAATATTGGACAAAAGATTTTAACAGACACTTTAACAAAGAAGAAATATAGCTGGCAAAATAAGCACATGAAAAGATGATCAACATCATTACTCATTAGGGAAATGCACATGAAAACCACAGTGCACCTGGGAGGTGGCAGTTGCAGTGAGCCGAGATCATGCCACTGCACTCCAGCCTGGGTGATAGAACGAGACTCCGTCGCAAAAAAAAAAAAAAAAAAAAAGAAAAAGAAAAGAAAGAAAGAAAGAAAACTACAATGAGTTACCACTACCTACCTATTAGAATGTCTAAAATATTATGACCTGACCACATTATGTGTTGACAAGGACATAGTGCCACTGGAATCTTGTACACTGCTAGTGGAAATGTAAAATGGTTCCAAGACATTTGGAAAATTAGTTTAGTAGTTCATAAAGCGTCAAACATACACCTATCTTATGATCCTGCCACTTCACTCCTAAGTATTTAGGCAAAAGAAATGAAGGTGTAAGTCTAGACAAGAACTCGTATGCCCATGTTCACAGCAGCTTTATTTAAATTAGCCAAAAACAGGGAGCAACCCAAATGTCTATCAACAGACAATGGATAAACAAAAGGTGGTATATCCATAAGAGGGAATATTACTTTGCAGCAATAAAAAGGGGTGAATTACTGACATATAACACAAATGAATCTTAAAGTAGTTACTTAGAATACTAAGGCAGATGCAAAAGACATATATTGTATTATTTGATTACTATTAAATTCTGAAAAAGGAATACTAATCTATTGCAACAGAAAGCAGATTAGTGGTTGTCTAGGGACAGGAGGCTGTGTCAGACAAGGAGGCACAGGAGGGAAGATTACCAAGGGCACAAGGACTTTCTCTTTCTGAGTTGTTTCACTTAAGATAATGGCCTTCAGTTTCATCCATGTTGATGCAAAATTATGCAATGAATGCATAGTTTCATTCTTTATTATGATTGAATAGTATTCCATTGTGTATATCTACCACATATTCTTTATCCAATCACCTGCTTATGAACACTTATTGATTGTGTCGATTCCTGTCTTTGCTGTTGTGAATACTGGTGTGATAGACATACTAGTGCAGTTATCTTTTTGATAGAGTGATTTATTTTCCTTTGGGTAGATGCCCAATAGTGGGATTGCTGGATCTAATGGTAGTTGTATTTTCAGTTCTTTGGGAAATCTCCATACTGCTTTTCATAGAATTGTACTAATTTTATATTCCTATCAACAGTGTGTAAGTATTCCCTTTTCTATGCACTCTGCGTACACATGGACATAGAGTTTAGAATGATTGACATTGGAGACAAGGAGGATTGGAGGGTGGGAGGGGAGTCGGTAACAAGAAATTACTTAATGGGTACAATGTACACTATTCCAGTGATATATACGTTAAATGCCCAGACTTTACCAACAGGTAATGCATCCATGTAAGAAAAATGTACTTGTACCCCTTACATTTGCACAAATAGAAAGCAAAACAAAACAAAACCCACAAAGAACATGAGAAAACCATTGGGGGTAATGGACATATTCACAATCTTGGTTATGGTGATAGTTTCATGGTTATATACACATGTCAAAACTTATCAAATTGTACAAATTATGTGCTATTTATTAAATATCAATTATACCTCAATGAAGTTATTTCATAAAATAGCAAAAATAATGGGAGAGAGGCAGAAGTGGAGACATGCTTGTGTTGTCACCAACTCTAAAGAAAATGCTGCTTAAATTTCACCATTATGTATGGTTGCTCTTGGATTTTAGTAGATGCCTTTGGATGCAAAATATTACATCTCATACTCTTCTTGTTAAAATTCTTTCTGCCCATCATTTTTTTCTTATCGAATGTTTTTAAGTAGTTCAGTCTACTCTACTCTCTTGTTGCAAAGTAAGAGATTTCCAGTGCTTAACCTTGAAACAGAAAACCTTTTTAACTGCTATTGAGAGAAATCTCAGGAAGAAGAAAATGTTTCTTCTATCCCCCAAGAGTTGCAGAAAAAGCAGACAGTATACCTGCACCATAAAGCTACTTCAAAGGCGAGATGGTGAGAGTATTAACAAATTCATCAGTTTTACTTTCCTATTGGGTGTGAAGAATGCTGTGTAAATATATAATCCTGCTCTGTTTCCTGTTACTGTGAAACTGTGCATGGGAATAGTCACACAAAGGAATCTATTAAGTCAACAGATATTGCCCGTGAAATATAACCTATACCCTAAAATGCCTTCAATTCTAAGCAACTGTTCTGACTTCATAATTTGTTGCACTGGTAGTAAAAACTGAAATTGACATCTCTGTTTGCTGAACAGTGCAAATCTTAGGAATTTTCCACGAGAAGCAAAAGGAAGGCTGGGGAATTTCCTTCTTTATGCATAGAAGCATAGAAATATAATAAATTCCATGACTTGATTTCCTCATTCAACTTAAGCATTTGAGAGTTTTTTCTCATTAAAGTAGAAGTATGCTTCAGCAGGTTAAGGAACTTTCTTCTGTTTCAGCTCACTAAAAGATTTCTTCTTAATCATGAATATTTCTTGATTTTTATACATTTTGCTGAGTTTATTGAGAGAATCATATGAGTTTCTGTGTTTAATCTCAATACAGTAAACTATATTAACTAGATTTTTTTTTTTTACTCTTTCTTTTTTTATAAATAACTTTTGGAGTACAAGTGGCTTTTGGTTCCATGGATAAATTATATACTAGTGAATTCTGAGATTTTAGAGCACCTGCCATCCAAGTATTGTTCATTGTACCTAAAGTGTAGTTTTTTCCCCTAATCCCCCTCCCACCCTCCTCTCTCTGAGTCTCGAAAGTCTATTATACCATCTTATGCCTTTGCATACGCATAGCTTAGCTCCCACTTATAAGTGAGAACATATGGTTTTTGATTTTCCACTCCTGTGTTACTTATCTTAGAATAATGGCCTCCAGCTCCATCTAAGGTGCTGCAAAGGCCATTATTTCATTCATTTTAATGGCTGAGTAGTATTCCATGGTGTATATACACCATATATAATTCTTTATCTGCTTATTAGTCGATGGGCACTTAAGTTGGTTCCACATCTTTGCAATTGCGAATTGTGTTTCTATAAACATACATGTGCAAGTGTCTTTTGCATATAGTGACTTCTTTTCCTTTGGGTAGACTCTCAGTAGTGGAATTGCTGGATCGAATGGGATATCTATTTTCTCCTCTTTAAGGAATCTCCATACTGTTTTCCATAGAAGTTTTACTAATTTACATTCCTCCAGCAATGTAAAAGTGTCCCCTTTTCCCCACATCCACACCAACATCTATTATTTTTTGACCTTTTAATAATGACCATTCTTGCAGGAGTAAGGTGGCATCTCACTGTGGTTTTAATTTGCATTTCCCAGATTAGTGATGATGAGCATTTTTTCATATATCTGCATATCTTCTTTTGAGAAATGTCTATTCATATCATTTGCCCATTTTTCAATGGGATTACTGGGGTTTTTCCTTAGTAATTTGTTCGAGTTCCTCATAGATTCTGAATACTAGTCCTTCATCAGATTCATAGTTTGCAAATATTTAATTTTTTTATTGTATACATTTAAGGTATATGCCATGATGTTTTGGTATACCTGTCTAGATACACATATACATAGTGAAGTGATTACTACCATCAGGCAAATTAACATCTTCATCATCTCCTAAAGTTACCTTGTGTGTGTGTGGTAAGAGCACCTAAAATCTACTCTCTTGGTAAATTACCAGTATATAATACAATATCGTTAGCTATAGTCTTCATCTTGTACATTAGTGAGCCATTTATTCATCTTACGTAACTGAAACTTTGTACATTTCTTAAAAATTGAGGCAGGGCTTCACTCTGTCACCCAGGATGGAGTGCAGTGGTGTGAGTACAGCTTACTGCAGCCTTGACCTCCCAGGGCTCAAGTGATCCTCCCACCTCAACCTCCTTAGTAGCTGGAACCACAGGCACATGCCACCATGCCCAGTTAACTTTTTATTTGTTTGTTTGTTTGCTTGTTTTTGTAGAGACTGGGTTTCACCACATTGTCCAGGCTGGTCTTAAACTCCTGGACTCAACTGATCCTCTCGCCTTGGCCCCCAAAGTACTGGGATTACAAGTGTGAGCCACCGTGCCCAGCCTGAAGCTCTGCACATTTTTTTAAACAGTGAACTATTCTTATGTTTCCGGAAAAATCTCTAATTAGTTATGCTATGCCTATAACACAAGTTGCTGAGTTTTGTTTGCAGATATCTTACTTAAGATTTTTGTTCATAAGTATAATTGGAATATCATTTTCTTTCACTATAGTATCCTTGTATAATTCTGGTTTCAAGATTCTATTAGCCTCATAAAAGGTATTGGAGAGTCATCCTTTTGTTGTTTTTTGCATTAGACGTTATTTGTTCCTCAAATGTTTGGTAAAACACACTTACATTTGGGATGTCTTCCAAGAGATTATGTCTTCTAAGAGATTAATTTAAGGCATAATTTTGTCACTACATTAGCTGTATCTCATGATTTTTGACATGAAAAGTTTTATTTTTTATTGTTATATATATTTCCTAATATTCGTTGTGATTTTTTCTTTGATACATCAATTATCTACACATATATTGTTAAAAAACAAAATTTTTTTTTGCTTTCTGATTTTATGAGACTGTGGTTAAAGGATGTGGTATTGGTTATTAAGATTTACTATGTGGCTGGACCACACAGTCAGCTTTTATAAATATTCCATGAGTTTTAGACAAGAATTTTTATATTCTCTAAATATTACCTGCAAAATTCTATATATGTTCATTTGCTCAATCTTAATGTGCTACTTTTGTTACTCAAATTTTCTACAGCCTTATAAAGTTTTGTCAGTTTCACTTATCAATTAGTAAGAGAGGTATGTTAAATGTTAAACTCTCTCATTCTGATTGTAGATTTGTATACTTACCCTTGTAATGTTGTCGATACCTACTTTGTACTTTTTTTTTTTTTCTTTTTTTTTTTTTGTGTGTGTGTGTGTGTGTGTGTGAGACGGAGTCTTGCTCCTCGCCCAGGCTGGAGTGCAATGGCGCAATCTTGGCTCACTGCAAGCTCCGCCTCCCGGGTTCATGCCATTCTCCTGCCTCCGCCTCCAGAGTAGCTGGGACTACAGGCGCCCACCACCACGCCCGGCTAATTTTTTGTATTTTTAGTAGAGACGGGGTTTCACCGTGTTAGCCAGGATGGTCTTGATCTCCTGACCTCGTGATCCGTCCACCTCGGCCTCCCAAAGTGCTGGGATTACAGGCGTGAGCCACCACGCCCGGCCTACTTTATACATTTTTAACCTATCTTCTTAGACTATGCAAGTCCAGAAAACCTATCTCCCTGAAGAATCAATCCTATTATCGTTATATACCAATTGTTTTCATCGTTAATAATACATTTCTCTTTACAAATTTTTTTGTTTTATTTTAATATAGGTACTTTCTGTAAGTGTATAAATGTATATATAAGTGTTATATATAAGATTTCTTTAAGTCAATGCTGATTTTTTTTTTAATTTTAGATTCAGGGGGTATATGTGCAGGTTTGTTGCATGCATATATTGTGTGATGCTGAGATTTGGGGCTTCAATTAAATCTGTCACCCAAATAGTGAACATAGTATCCTATAAGCAGTTTCTCAACCCTTGTCTCCCTCCCCACTATTTTTTATTTTGTTTATTTATTTATTTTGAGACGGAGTCTCATTCTGTCGCCCAGGCTGGAGTGCTGTGGTGTGATCTCGGCTCACTGCAACTTCTGCCTCCCAGATTCAAGTGATTCTCCTGCCTCAGCCTCCTGAGTAGGTGAGACTATAGGCATTTTTTTTTGTATTTTTAGTAGAGATGGGTTTGTCATGTTGGCCAGGTTGGTCTCGAACTCCTGACCTCAGGTGATCTGCCCCCCTCTGCCTCCCAAAGTGCTGGGATTACAGGTGTGAGCGCCTGGCCCAATTTTAAATTTATCTTACAAAAGAGGGGTCAGCAAACTAATGTTTAAGGACCAAGTCCCACTACCACATGCTTTTGTAAATAATGTTTTATTGGAACACAAGCACACTCATCATTTATATATTACCTATGGCTGCTTTCAGACTAAGACAGCAGAGTTTAGTAGTTGTGACAAAGACTTTGTGACTGGAAAAGCCCTAAAATATTTACTACATAGCTCTTTCCAGAAAAAGATTCTTGACCGGTGTGATACAACATTGAATAAATCCAAATGCATATTTATAACATATGGATAAGACAGGAAGCAATGCCATGGACACCTGTGTACCCAAGACCCAGTTTAAGAAACAGAACCTCACAAGTACCTTTGAAACTGCCCACAGGTCTCTCCTAGATCTTAGCCTGGACCCTCTCCCTCAGATCCAGCCCCCTCCTGCTTGTCATTTGAGTTTATCATTCCACTGTTTTCTTTACAATTGTACCGTGTTTGTATCACTAAACGACCTATTGTTTAATTTTCCATGAATTTTGAACTTTAAGTAAATAGAGTGGTAGCAGATTATTCATTGGCAATTTGCCTTTTTTGCTCAATTTATTATGTTTTTGAGATTTCTCCTTGTTGCTGCATGTAGCAGTAAGTTCATTTCCACTGCTGTTTAGAATCCCATTGTATGTACCAAAATGTAATTTTCCCTTCCAAAGCTGATAAGTCTTTTCAGTCCTTCTGTTATTATAAAATGCTCTTCTCTGGTCCTCCCTGTATGTGTCTCATGCTGCACATGAGCAAGTGTTTATCAAGGATATATTCCTAGAGAATTGGTGAATTGCTTGTTCATAGGGTATAATTATCTTCACTTTTATCAGAGAAAGCCAAATTGCTTTCCAAAGTGGTTACGAATTCATCCTCCTATCAGAAATGCATACAATTTGCCATCATGCCTTGGACTCACCAAAAATTGATATTGCCTTTTTTTTTAGGCAATTAGGTGACATGATGTCTCATGGTTGTTTTCATTTTTATTTCTCCAAATATTAAGAAAGTTGAACATAATGTTGCATGGTGAATGACATTTGCATTCCCACTTATGTGATGTCTTTTACAAGTTGCTTGTTTATTTTTCAATTTCATTAATCTCATTTTGTGGCTTGTATTTTAACTCTTTTTGTTTATTATTTGTTTTATATGCATTTGTTTATGTAATCAAATTTATTAATCTTTCCCTTTATAATGTGTACTTTTCTTTCTTTCTTTCTTTCTTTCTTTCTTTCTTTCTGTAATAGTTGGGATCTTGCTCTGTCACCCAGGATGAAGTACAATGGCAAAATTATAGTTCACTGCAGTCTCAAATTTCTAAGCTCAAGCAATCCTCCTGAGTAGCTGGGACTACAGGCATGTGCCACCATGCTGGGCTAATTTTTGCTTTTTTACTTTTATGTATATATGGGGTCTCACTATGTTGCCCCAGGCTGGTCTCAAACTCCTGGCCTCAAGTAATCCTCCCTCTTCAGCCTCCCAGAGTGCCAGGACTACAGACATGAGCCACTGTGCCCAGCCAATTTGTACTTTTCAAGTATTGCCTTAAAAATATGGTTCACTGGTGCAGAATCACAAATAAACTGTGCAATATTGTCTTCTAAAAGATTTTATGTTTGCCTTTCACATTTAAATATTTAATGTGCCTGGAAGTGATTTTTGTGGATAGTGTGAGGTAGGGATACTGGTTGTCCATCCATATGTAACACTATCTTATTAAGCATAGAATCATTATAATTTTAGCTAATATAGCTTTATACTAATTTTTAGTATGATATAAGACATTTCCCCTTTTCTGCTTTATGAATATCTTATTCTTATCTCTATTTTTTCATAATATTTAGTACTGTATTAACATCAAATTCTACAAAGAAAACAAAACCTGTTGGAATCTTAAAAAGAATAGCATTGACTCTTTAGATCAACTTGGGAAGAAATGACTGCTTTATGAAGCTGAGTCTTCTTATCCATACACATAAAATATCCCTTTATGTCTCCTTTAACTTCTTTCAGTAAAATTTAATAATTTTCTCCTTATAGGTCTTGCAAATCTTTAGATTTAGTTTTATTTACATATAGTGTTATAAATGGTATATATTTTATTACATTTTCTACCCATTGGTGGCTGCTTACAAGAAATGCAATTTGTTTTTGTATATTAAATGTTTGTGCCAGAACTATGCTAAATTCTTTTATTAATTTTAATAATTTATCTGTAAGTTCTTTTGCATTTTCTGTGTAAATAATTATATCATCTGGGAACATTAACAGCTTTTTTCTTCTTCTCTAACTTATAGCTTTTATTTATTTTCTTACATTACTGTGCTGGCTAGGACTGTACAATATTAAATAGAAGTAGTGACAGTAGATACCACTTTCTCATTCTTGGTCTTAAAGCAGATGCTTTTCTCAATTTTCCATTAAATTTGGTATTTCTGAAAGGATTTTTGTATCAGTCTATGGGAAATCCTCTTTCATTCTTCTTTTGCTAAAAATTTTTGTCAGGTTTTTCTACACTTAGTGAAATTATTACAAGCTATTTCTCCTTTAACCTGTTTATGGGGTAATCAAATTTATTGATTATCTAATATGATCCAAAGTCACATCCCTAGAATATACTCAACTTGGACATCATGTGTTTTCTGTTTCAAGCATTGCTGGACACTTTTTTAGTAACAACTTGCTTGAGTTTTTTTTTTTTTTTTATCTATGTTTATAAATGAAATTGGCCTAAAAATAATCTTACTTACTTTCTTTCTTTTTTTTTTTTTTTCGATGTGGAGTCGCGTTGTTGTTGCCCAGGCAGGAATGCAATGGCGTGGTCTTGGCTCACTGCAACCTCCACCTCCGTGGTTCAAGTGATTCTCCTCTCTCAGCCTTTTGAGTAGCTGGGATTACAGGCACCCACCACCATGCCCGGCTAATTTTTGTACTTTTTAGTAGGTACAGGGTTTCACCATGTTGGCCAGGCTGGTCTGGAACTCCTGACCTCAAGTAATCCACCTGCCTCGGTCTTCCAAAGTGCTGGGATTACAGGCATTAGCTACCGTACCCAGCCTTAAATCTTACTTTCTTACACTGTCCTTGTTAGCTTTTGATGTCAATGTTCTGTCTCATGAAACGAGTGGGAAATGTTTCCTCTTCTTCTGCACTTGGTAAAAAATTTCAGAAAAGAAAAATCCAAGACAGACGTTTTACTTTCTCAGCTTGGGGATCTTCTGGATAAATTTGAATATCAAATGTAGGTAAGTAACAGGAGGCCTGTGTTTTGAAGTCACACAGGGTTTTTTTTTCTACCCAGAGATTGAGCATGAACAGACAAACTTCCTGTCTCATTCCTTGACTGGGGTTGCGGGGTGAATTTTTCTCCAGTCTACCCTCTCTCAGAAGAAGCAGCCTTTCAAGGGTTCTATATTTTTATGAGTGAAGGCTCAGTCCCTCCCAGTATCCTACACTCTATGATTAAAGACTGTCTCTGCCCTCAGTGCATACTAATAAAGCCTACTTCCCCAGGTTGTAAAATTGACACATACACACACACACACACACACACACCCTCAATATGGACACACTGCCCACATTCATGTCTATTCTCCTAGTTTTCCATCAATTAAAGAATCTCTTTGTTTTTTGCAAGCTCGTCTGGGCATTTAAAATTATAACTACACTATTTCCAGTATTTCTAGATATTTCTAGTGGGGGGATTTGTAGGTTTCTGATTCGTCACGTTGTCAGTGCCACAAATTCTCCCTCAGGGATTCATTACCATAACTTTGTGATATAGGGATAACACCCCAAATTTGCAGATGAAAAAGATGACCTGAAAGACACTAAGCTCTTTATCTGAGGTCACTCAGCTAGTGAATATCAGGACCAGGATTTGAACCAAAGAATGCCAAAGAATGCCAAAGTCTGCATTCCTAAACAAATCCAAATTTCTATTTGTCTTGAGTTACTTGAGAGCCAAGATTACCCATTTTTTACCCACTTACCGGGAAATTATAATAGATGGGCTGTAATTCTGTAACGCAGTCATAAGCCCAATCACAGATGCAGCCCAAGAGGAAAATCTTCTCTTTTACCCTGTACCCAGGACCCTGGTCCCCTTGCTCACTAACTGGTTACAAAATAATAATTTTTTAAAAGTTACTAGCCAAAGCACAGTAAAATTACTAGGCAAAACACAAACAAGAAAATAAAATAGCAGCAAATAAGACGCAGCATTAACTTTCAGTATATAAATAATTCACAAAAATCAATTTTTAGAAACCTACCTAATGGAGAAATGAACAAAGCAGATGGGCATAAAATTCACAAAAGAAAAAATATGAATGTGCAACCTCAGTATTAACTTTTTTAAAATTCAGCAGACCTAAATGTAAGAGCTAAATATATCAACTATTAGAAGAAAACATTAGAGTAAATCTTTCTGACTTTGGGTGATGCAATGGTTGGTTTCTTAGCTTTGACCACAAAAACGCAAGAGAAATAAAAAAGATAGATACATTGGACATAATCAAAATTAAAAACTTTGTGCTGCAAATAATATTACCAAGAATTGAAAAAGGCAATTCACAATTTGAGAGGAGATATTTGTAAATCATATATCTGATAAGGAATTCATATCTAAAGCATATCAAGAACTCAAACTCAAAATAAAAAGAGAGATAATCTTTTTCAAAATGACCAAAGGATCTGAGTAGCCATTTCTCAGAGAAGATATATGTACAGATAATAAGGACATGAAAAGATGCTCAACGTGATTAGCCACCAGGCAAATGCAAATCAAAGCCAAAAGGAGGTCCGGCACAGTGGCTCACGCCTGTAATCCCAGCGCTCGCCGAGGTAGGCAGATCACTTGAGCTCAAGAGTTCAAGACCAGCCTGGCCAAAATGGTGAAACCCCGTCTCTACTAAAATTATAAAAATCAGCCGGGCATGGTGGCAGGTGCCTGTAATCACAGCTACTCAGGAGGCTGAGGCAGGAGAATTGCTTGAACTGGGGAGGCAGAGGTTACAGTGAGGCAAGATTGCACTATTGCACTCTAGCCTGGGTGACACAGCAAGACTGTCAAAAGAAAGAAAGAGAAAGAAAGAAAGAGAGAAAGAGAGAAAGAGAGAGAGAGAAAGGAAGGAAGGAAGGAAGGAAGGAAGGAAGGAAGGAAGGAAGGAAGGAAGGAAGGAAGGAAGGAAGGAAGGAAGGAAGGAAGGAAGGAAGGAAGAAAAGCCACAATGAGATACCATTTCTCTCCCGGTAAAATGAAGACAGATGGGCAATAAGTGTTAGCAAGGATGTGGAGGAATAAGAACCCTCATTCATCGTTGGTGGGAATGTGAAGTAGTGAAATGGCTTTGGAAGATGGTCCAGCAGGTCTCCAAAAACCTAAATACATAGACTTACTGAGATAAGAGGCGGAACTGAACTCCGGAGGCGGGGCTCGGAGGGCTGGCTAAAACAGGGCAGGGGTGAAAGCAGCTTTCCATAAGACATGCCCACACGTGTCCCAGGTCAGTTCACCATCACCATGGCATCGCCCGGAAGTTACCGCCCTTTTCCATAGCTATCACCCTACAGACCCAAAAGCTACCACCCTTTTCCTAGAAATTTCTGCATAAACTATACCTCAATTTCCATGTAATTAAAAATGGGTGTAAACATGAGTGCAGCCCTGCCTTTGAGTTGCTACTCTGGGCATACCACGTATGGGGTAGCCCTGCTCAGCAAGGAGCAGTCCCTCTGCTGCTGCTGTGCACTGTGGCTTCAATAAAAGTTGCTGTTTAACACCACTGGCTCACCCTTGAATTCTTTCATGGGTGAAGCCAAGAGCCCTCCCAGGCTAAGCCCCAATTTTGGGGTTCACCTGCTCTGCATCATTACAGTATGCTCCAGCAGTTCAAATCCTAGGTGTATACCCAAGAGAAGTGAAAACATACATCCACAGAAAAACTTCTACACAAATGTTCATAGCAATGTTATTCATAATAGCCAAAAAGCAGAAACAACATAATATCCATCAACAGAAGAATGGATGAACGATGTGGTCTATCCATACATTGGAATCACATTCAGTTTTACAAGGAATAAACTAGATCCACATGCTGTAACATGGGTGAACCTTGAAAACATTATGCTAAGTGAAAAAAAAACCAGAAAAGACCACAAATTGTATGATTTCAGAATATATATATAAAGTGGACTTTGTACAAAATGTTCAAAATCAGCAAATATGAAGATGCAGAAAGTGGATTAGTGACTGTCTTGGAAGGAGGGGAGGAAACAGGTGATTCTCACGGTTATAGAGTTTTTCTTTTGGGGAAATGAAAATATTGTAAAATTAGATGATAGTGATGGTTGCACAATCTTCTGGATATACTGAACACTGAAGTAGACATGTTAAATGGGTAAATTATATCTCAATGAAGTTGTTTATAAAAAGAAGTAAAGAAAAATAAGGAGACACTTTTCTTTGACTAGTCAAGTTGCCAACTTTTCTACTTGCAAATGATGCTAATACCATGTCTTGGCCAGGGTGGAAGAAAATCAGCGCTAGTAGAGGTGTAAATCAATGCATGTTTTCTGACAGTTTTAAGCATATATCAAAATCCTGAAAATAGGAATAACCTTTGCTCTAGTAATTTGCCCTCTAAAAAATAGAGCCTAAGGAAGTATATCTACAAATAGATGCAAAGCTTTGTATATTACAATGCTGATTACATAGTTATTTCTAATAGTAAAACAAGAAACACCCGAAATATAAAACAATGGAAAAATAAAGACATTGTTATACAAATATATTACAAAACACTATTCGTACATTAAAAATTATGTCATAAAAGGCAAGAAATCATCACAATGATTCATAATATGTAAAAGAGCAAGCTACAAAGCAATATGTAGAGAATAATTCTACTGTTGGGAAAATATTATTTAAAATACATACTTTTAAATATTAATAGTGGCTGAGCATAGGGACTCATGCCTGTAATTCCACCACATTGGGAGGTCCAGGTGGGAGGACTTCTTGAGCCTACAAGTTTGAGACCAGCCTGGGCAACATAGTGAGACCTCTACAAAACATAAAATAAAGATTAGCTGGGCATGGTGGCACAGGCCTATGGTCCCAACTACTCAGGAGGCTGAGATAGGAAGATGGCTTGAGCCCAAGAGTTTGAATCTGCAGTGGGTCATGATCATGCCTTTGCACTCCAGCCTGGGAAATAGGGTGAGACCCCCATCTCAAATTTTATATATATATATATATATATATATATATATATATATATATATATATTAAACATATAAAGATATTTCTCAAATATATATTGTCTCAATATATATAGACATTTCTCAAAGAAGACATATGTATGGCCAATAATTACATCCCAGCCTTATCAGTTTGGGAGATGGGCGGGATGGATGCATTTCCATCTCCCAATCCAATGAGGCCGATGGCATCCACTCCCATTATCAATGTCAGGGGTTCATGTGCAACATGGACCAGCCCTCATCCAGGTCACAATGATTGGTTCAGGGATGGTCACATAACCCAGTTCGGTCCTGGAGAAGTGATTTCTGAGAATTTTGATACATGATTGGAAAAAAGTCACTGTCCTTCAACTGTGGTTATACTATATATGTGTATTTTATATATATATATGTGTGTATGTGTGTGTGTGTGTGTGTGTAGTTATTTTCTTCATATGATAATAGAAAATCATTTTTAATTTCAACTTTGTTCTTTATTCTCATTTTTCATAGAGAACATGTACTGGGATTTTAATGACAGAGAAAGTAGCATTTTAATGCGATTTGGATTTCTCACTTTCTTTGCCATCCTCTTCTAAAATGCAATGATTGATGACTTGTAAGATTTGAAAATCAAAGACCTCTGAGTTTCATCATTTCTAAGGGTACTATCTATTGCTAAGTCTATGACTCTGGTATTCCATGCTTAAACTATTTCTTTTTCCAGTCTACCTAGGATCCTCTCAGAGACAGATTCTTCCTATTTTCTTGTAAACTCTGTGGCCTCCCACTTCCAGAGAGGGAGGAGTCACAGTCTTGAAAAATAAGGTTATCAGCCATTGGGAGAACAAGACATTGTGAGATGAGGCGAGGCAAACCCTGCAGAGACCTGGAAACGATTTTTCTCTTCCAAAATATAATTAATCAATTATGTCCAAAGAAGTGGAATCAATATTTTTATAAATGAGATGTTCATACGCCAAGAAGGCATTGTGGCGGCGGTCACCTCCTCTTTCACTTGCTAATCCAATGTAAATTATGGGCTGTTTAGCTGACGTTTTCAGCATTTGCCAACCGAACTTTTTTATGCACTTTGGCATTCTGGTCACAACTTTCCAATTCTTTCGTCCAGCTACTGGCAGATGCAAGGTGCCAAGGTCTCTTAATAAACAATACACCACTAAGAACAAAATCTTGTATTCACTGGCTGCCCTCCTCTCCCAGGCCTTTGTAATTGTGTCACATTGATCTTCCCAGCATCCTGTAGGACACAGGAAAATGATGCGCAATTGGGGACACTGGCAAGGCTTAGATAAATTGCAACTTGATTGAATCCTTTTAATGCAAGAAACATTTATTAAGTGCCTACTGTGCACCACGACTCCTCCAGGCACTAGAGCTACAAAGATAAATCTCAGAGTCACTGCCCTCTGGGACTCACAATTCAGCGAAGGAGACAGGCAGGGAATAAGCAGTTGCATTGCATCATCACAGTCTCTGAGCTGTAGCTCTAAGCATGGCATTATGGGAACACAGAGGAAGGAACAATGAAGAACAGTTCCTCACAATTCTTGAAGGGTGGGAAGCTGCTCAGCAAGCAGACAAGGATAAGGTGTTCTGGCAAGAGAAGGGAAACAGAAGAAAGAATATGGCATTCAAGGAATGGGAAGAGAGAAAGTTCCAGAGAGGTAGACCAGAGCCAGGTTATGGCAGGCTCCATTTGTGTGCCTCTTCCACGGACATCTGTTGTTCTGCCTACCCTGTAGCCATCTCTCCTTCTTCTAGTACAGCATTCCAGTTTCCCTGTGGGCATCCAGTCTTTCTGCTTCGTAATCTTATGAGGCTGCTGGCACCCACTCCCATTATCAACATCAGGGCTTCATAGGCAACATGACCAGCCCTCACTGTTTCTGAACAGTGATTGGTTCAGAAAGTCACATGACCCACTTCAGGCCTGGAGATGTGAATTCTGGGACTTTTGATAGAAGATTGGCATAAAAGTCACTGTCCTTCAACTGTGGTTATTCGGCTGCTGGGGAGAACAACCAGGGTATGCCAGCAGGTACCTGAGGGGAGTGCCTGCCTGAGCAGGAAGCCAAGTCAAAGCAAAGTCAAGCTGAAAAGGGAACAGAAAGGTAACCCTATTGACATTGTTTTGTAAGCTAAAGGGGAAAAAATCTTCTTTTGACTTCAATAAATTTGATTGTTGTCTTTTAATTAATGCTGTAAGAGTTATCAATGGATTAATGCACCATTCCAGTATTTGGGGAATTAAGCCTGTAGAAAATAAGCCAGGGTCTAGTTAAAGAGGGCCTTTGAGATGACTTGAGATGGCGAAATTGAGATCCAAAGGTATTAAGGGGCTTACCTCAAATCACACTTAAATTAGTTGCAGACCCTGTTAAGAACCAGGTCTTGTGAAGCTGGGATAAGTGTTCTTTGCTTTCCAGCACTCCGTCCTGAGAGATCCATACTAACAACAGCAATGATGACACCGGCCACTGCCTGTGGGCACTGTTAAAGCCCTCTACATACACTAACTCATTTAATTATCTGAACTACTTCATAACGTAGGGATTATTCAGAGAAGTAAGAACTTTTGGACCATTTGCAACCAGTCCAAATTTTGCACCATTTGAACTCATTTGCAACCAGTTGAGTTCACCGTCTGGAAGAGCAAGGGGTAGGGGTGAATTTAAGCTCAATCCAGGATATTCTGGTGGAAGGACGGCTGGGTGAGTGGTGTATGGATGGACAGCTAGGAGATCTGAGGGTGACACTGCAGCTAGGGTGAATAGAGCCTTACAACTCTGTTAGAGAATTGGAAGTCACTCTTCAGGGAGTGGGACCCCACAAGGGGTTCAGGGATATAGAGAATAAGGTCCATGAAGAAGATCAGGGCATCAGTCAGAATTATCAAGGTTTAAGTCTTGGTTAAGAAAACATAGGCAGAAATATAGCCAGGGGCTGAGGCTAACACAGTGACCTTAGCCACTGCCAACACATTGACTTGGGTAAGGTCAAATGCTGATCCCTGATCCAGTCCTTGGAAATAAACTGACTTTCTCACTGTAGTGCATTATAGGAGCTCCTAGAAGCTCTGCGTATGCCTAACTTAAATGTGGATCGGTCTTCCCGCCATTTGCCTGCATCATCTTCTCCAATTAAGCCTCTACCGGTTATCCTAACAACTCGGTTAGCTTTCTACCCCACCCTGCCCCTACCTCTTAATTAAAAACACATGTAAACTCACATTTTTCACACTTCATTATTCTCCTTGAAATAGAACTTAGATATTTGCCCACTTGGCCTTGGCACTGTGATGGCAAATAGTTGCATCTTCTAGTAAATTTGAAAAGAATGACAGAAATAAGCACATAAATGGGCCTCCATGGAGCTTACCAAGGGCCGATACATGGCAAATGTTCAGAGTGTTTGTTGTCTTAAATGATGTACTAGAGAGAGTGGATAGTTAGATGGATGGATGGATGGATGGATGGATGGATGGATGGATGGATGAATGGACGGATAGAAGGACGGATGGATGGGTGGATGGATGGATGGATGGATGGATGGACGGATAGAAGGATGGATGGATGGGTGGATGGATGGATGGATGGATGGCATATGGATGAATGAAAGGCAAGAATCTTTGGCCATCATTTTACCCTTTAAGTTCTCTGGCATAGTACTTATTTTATTATTTTCAAAAAATATACTGTCTATCCTAATCAGTACAGATCAGCAAGAGAGAGATTAAATAATTACCCCAGTAGTTAATAGCAATTACTTTATGAATTAATAATTAAATTTCAACTGGAGAGTTACTTTATGTAATTAATAGTAATTACTTTATGAATTAATAATTAATTTCAACTGGGTAGTTACTGTGAAGAATGTCAAGGTGCTAAGGGAACATATATAATAGTAGTCTGGAAAATCAGGTAAGATGTTCCATGTTCCCAAGGATATGTCAGTAAGCCAAGACCTAAGGTGAAACTAAGAGTCAGTCAAGGAAGGAAGGGTCAGGAAGGGGTTTCAGGCAAGAGTGGTTCAGGCTGAAGAGATGCCAAGTGCAAAAACCCAGAGGCATGAAGGAGCTCAGATTGATAGGCTAAAGGAAATAAGAACAATGTCACAAGAGCAGAGTGAACAAAGCTTAAATGTCAAGAGAAGACACTGGAAAGGTGAGTACGATTCTAGGTCATGGAGATATTTTAAAGCCAGATTAAGGATTTGTGGTGAGTGGTATGCCAGACCCTTGAGTTGCTGCAGATTTCCCATGTGTGACTGTGAGCAACTGAAAGGTCTGGCATGATCAGCCCATGAGCTGCCATCTTGAAGTTGGGAGAAGTGGGTAGAATGTGCTGCCATTCATTGCCTTTTCACAAAAAGCAATTGAAGGTATATTTCATTGACCATTCTTATGTTATCTGTTCTCTTTTCATGAGCCCCACAGTGTAGAAGTTTGGCCAAGGTGTTGCTGTTGTTATAATCTCAACCTGTTCCTTGTGAGGTTTTTGTTTTTGTTTCTGTTTTTGAGACAGAGTCTCGCTCTGTTGCCTAGGCTGGAGTGCAGTGGCACAATCTCAGCTCACTGCAACCTCCACCTCCCAGGTTCAAGCAATTCTCCTGCCTTGGCCTCACAAGTAGCTGGAATTATAGGCACACACCACCACACCCGGCTAATTTTTGTATTATTTGTAGAGACAGGTTTTTGCTCTGTTGGCCAGGCTGGTCTCGAGCTCCCAGCCTCAAATGATCCACCTGCCTCGGCCTCCCAAAGTGCTGGGATTACAGGCATGAGCCACCATGTCAGGCTGCTTTTCTTAAATAAAGTAAATGATTATCTTTGCATTCTCATTCTCCTTATCATCCTCCAAGGCACGGGAGTTTGCCAGGAATTAACAGCAATGTTATGCAACAATGACATCCTGCTTATTATTTCCAACAGGTTTCTGCAGAGCTCTGCTGAGTAGGTTGGTAGGAGGTGCACTTAAGGCTTAAGAACTGAGCTGTCCAATTAGCTGGGCATGGTGGTGGGCACCTGTAGTCCCAGCTACTTGGGAGGCTGAGGCAGGAGAATCCCTTGAACCTGGGAAGCAGAGGTTGCAATGAGCCAAGATCATGCCACTGCACTCCAGCCTGGGCAACAGAGCAAGATTCCTTCTAAAAAAAAAAAGAACTGAGCTGTTGTTCCCATAATAACAGCTACAGTTTATTGAGTGCTTACTCTATACCTGGAACATGCTAAAAAGCTTTATGTGCATTATTTTATTTAACCCTCTGAATATTCCCATAACAACACATGACGTGCCCACTTAATAGATAAGGATACTGCAGGTGAGAAATGCAATCTCACTTATCCACGGCCATATAGCTAATAAGTGATGGACCCAGGATCCAAACCCCAGTCTATCTTCAAAATTTATCCTCATTCCACTAGACAGCATTGACTATAAGCAGTCTTACTCTCATGACTTAAGCATTGGTCAAGAGGAGAAATTCTGCTATCTATTGTTGATGTCAGACACTAAGTTCAGAGAGCTGTTCATTAAGACTAGAAACATTTGTCCATGGGATGACCTGTAGGTTTCTAAAGCGGCCCTGCCTGTATGGGCCTAACCTGAATTCTTTTGGACTAATTATAGACCTAGCCTGGACCCCACACCTTGCCTTGCTGGAGCCCTTCATTTATCTGTCTGTGTTGTTTAATCAAGCCATAGATTTTCCATGCATACTTGCCCCTACTTAGACACAGAGACTCTGCCACAATGAGGATTCAATATCAGATACCAGTCCGCATCCTAAATAATTCTCACTCACAGATCAGGCTTGGGGTCTCCCTTGCATCCACAGCTCTCATCTTAATATGAATGGCTAGGGCATATGAAACTTTTCCATATTCATTCATTTATGCCTCACTAAATAGAGAAGTTACCAGTACCCCTATTTCAAAGATATTAATATAGAAGTTGGAGTTTCTTCTATACTATAAGTATAGTTTCTTATATACTAATATATAGTATCTAAGAAAGTTTTGTCTTTCTTTGTAATAAATAATAATACATAATAAATTAATTTAATTTAATAATAATTAATCTACTTCCCCTCTCAGGTTACAGGATTTCCTGAGAAAATCTCTCCCACTCTGACAATATTGATTGCTCTTTACGCCCTGATGATACCTGTAGATAAAATTGATTTCTCCTTGTTCAGCATCCACACATAACATTCTCCCTCTTCGCCTTCACATTTGGTTCAAAAGCCCACTGTTAATGCGTGAATCCATGTGACCCACAGGAATCTGACATCATCCCCAACTCCAGCTATGGAGTCTAATTTCTCAGTCAACCAATGCACACATTTCAACAGTGACTGTGGTTACATGACTTAAGCTGGTTAATCAGACTGAAGGGAATGACTGTGGTGATTACTGGGAGAGGGGTGTTGCTGTCTTCTGCTGAACGTGGAAGTGCAGTGGTGCGATCTCAGCTCACTGCAAGCTCCGCCTCCCGGGTTCACGCCATTCTCTTGCCTCAGCCTCCTGAGTAGCTGGGATTACAGGCGCCCACCACCACGCCCCGCTAATTTTTTGTGTTTTTAGTAGAGACGGGGTTTCAATATGTTAGCCAGGATGGTCGCAATCTCCTGACCTCATGATCCGCCCGCCTCGGCCTCCCAAAGTGCTGGAATTACATGCGTGAGCCACCACGCCCAGCCGTATTATATATTTTAATTTGCTAAAAGAGTAAATTTTAAATGTTCTCATTACAAAAAAAAAAAACTGTAAGGAAATGAGATGATGGTTATGTTAATTAGCATGATTAAATCATTCTCCCATGTAAATATGTATCAAAACATCAGTGTGCCACAAAAAATACAATTAAAATTAAAAATTAAATACAGTTAATAAAAATTAAATACAGTTAAAAATTAAATACATTTTAAATGTATAAATATGGACCATCAATGGCTACCCATTACATTCAGAACAAAGCCCATGGCCAAGGTGCTCACTTTGTGTCCTGGTCTCCGACTACCTTTCTGCCACACAGACCTTCCTACAGTCCTGCCATCAATCCACGTTTGTTTGTCTCTTGGCTCCTTCTGCCTGGAATGCTCTTCCCCCAGATGCTGACATAGCTGGCTGCCTCCATTCAAGTCACAACTCAAATGTCACCTCCTTAAAGACAACGTAGGCGAATTCCAGCTCACCCCTTCGCTCACCGTCCCCTTACTCTGTTGGCGTTTGTTGACATTTCCTTCCTGGCACTTATCCCTACCTGACATGTTAGAATTCTGCTGTTTATTATCTCTGCCATGAGAGTAGGTGTTCTGTGAGGACGGAGACTTTATCTGCTAGCAGCCTTGTTGCCTGCAACAGAACAAGGCACGGGACACACTGTAATATTGATGGATTGATTGAATGAATGATGAACCCACTGATATGGTTTGGATATTTGTCCCCACCTAAATCTCATGTTGAGATGCCCTGACGATGGCGTTGGGACCTGGTGGGTGGTATTTTTTTTTTTATGGAATTGGATCCCTCACGGCTTGGTGCTGTCCTCGCAACAATGAGAGAGTTCTCAAGAGATCTGGTCATTTCAAAGCATGTGGCACTTCCCACCCACTCTTGCTCCTGCTTTCCCCACGTGACATGCCGGTTCCCCCTTTGCCTTCTGCCAGGAGTCAAAGCTCTCTGAGGCCTCCCCAGATGATGCCAAGCAGATGTGGGTGCCTTGCTTGTGCAGCCTGCAGAACCATGCGCCAATGAAACCTCCTTTCTTTATCAATTACCCAGTTTCAGGTATTTCTTTATAGCCATGCAAGCCTAATACACCAACTTAATAATACTAATCTTCACTCAGAGAAGGCATCCACATGTAACCCCAACTCAGTAAGGAATCAGTCAAACCCTCAACCCTGCTACCGTGTAACTCTGTCCACACAGTCTCGGTCCCCAGACTGGGTTTGTGCTGCCAAGCTCTTGTGGTTTCCACTCCCAACCGGCAGCCCCTTGCTGTTTTGTCAGAGGGTTGGCTGCACGCAGGCCGCTGGAAACCACTATTCCTGGATGTGCACAGAGCCAGAATGCCTAGGGATTTATGGCCCCACTGGGGACAGTTTTTAACCAATGACTGCCAGTTGCAGGAATATAAATACTTTAGGCCTCATGCCCAGATAGAGACAGCTCTGGGGTGTGACCTGCGCTGTCTCCAGGGCTTCCCTGTGGGTCTAAGCCACAGATCTTTCAATTTGCTGCACCACTGCATTTTCTCTTTCCCTTCCCTGTCCTACTGTCCCACTTTCCTGCCAGTGTTTCCTGGGTTTGCTTCCTACTAAAGCACTTCCACGAATCCTCCTCTCCCAATTGGACTCTCCTTCTCAAATCTCCTCCCATCATCCCCATCTCAGGGAATGGTGCCTCTACTCAGTCAGTGATCTAAGCAGCAACAAAGTGATCCTATCCTTCTTGTCTATCTAACCCTGCCCAACGGTACCCCCTGTCCTGACCCCTGTTCATTTGAGTCTATTTTTTTCCATCCCCCCTCTCACTGCCCTGCTTCAGGCTGGTCCTAAACATGTTCTGACTTATTGAAGGCTTGTCATAGCGGGAATGAAACATTCTGCAGGCAGCTTTCTCTCATCTCACTAATCAGAGCAATCTCACATAGCACTTAAACTCCTTCATGAGATCACATCCACCCTCCCTCCTTCATTTTACACCAACAAATCTACTTAGAGTTCATTGCTGGCTACTATCACTTGCATTGTACCACAATAGACTTTTTACTTTACATCATGAGAGCCTATCAACTATCTACATGAGGCCAGGCATGGGGCTAAGCACTGGTGACACAGTAATAGAAAAGACACAGCTTCAGACTTTAAGGAGCTCATTCTTGAGATGCAAATCAAAACCACAATGAGCTACCATCTCACACCAGTGGGAATGGTTATTTAAAAGTCAAAAACTAACAGATGTCAGCAAGGTTGCAGAGAAAGGGAATATTTATACACTGTTGGTGGGAATGCAAATTAGTTCAGCCCCTATGGAAGGCAGTTTGGAAATTTCTCAAAGAACTAAAAATAGAATTCCATTCCACCCAGCAATCCCATACCAGGGTGTATACCCAAAGAGAAATGAATCATTCTACCAAAAAGATATCTGCACTCCCCTGTTTATCACAGCACTCTTCACAATAGCAAAGGGATGAAATGAACCCAGGTGCCCAACAATGCTGAACTGGATAAACACAATGTAGTATACATACAGCATGGAATACTATGCAGCCATGCAAAAGAATGAAATCATGTCCTTTGCAGCAACATGGATATAGCTAGAGGCCATTATTCCAAGCAAATCAACACAGAAACAGAAAACCAAATACCACCTGTTCTCACTTATAAGAGGGAGCTAAACATTGAGTACACATGGACACAAAGATGGGAATAATAGACACTGGGGATCTCAAAACAGGGGAGAGAGAAAAGGAGATAAACTACCTGTCAGGTATTATGTTCACTATTTGAGTGACGGGATCAAGAAGCCCAAACTTCAGCATCACTCATCATACCCACATAACAAACCTTGACATAGAACCCCTGAGTCTAAAATATTTTTTAAAAATCTAGGTAGGAGAAGAAGGAGGAGGAGGAGGAAAAGCAACAGCTGTTTCCTTAGAGAAAAACACAGACATGAAAATACTTGCGCTACAATGAAGTTACCACAGGGCGCTGTGTGCAGGGCGCTTTAGAAACACAGAATTAGTCACGGTGGCTAATTCTGGGGATTCCACAAGAGCCTGGACTGTATTGCAGCTGTCTTTAAATCCCAAACGCAATAAGCCAGGTGCGGTGGCTCACACCTGTAATCCCAGCACTTTGGGGGGCTGAGGCCAGAAGATCACTTGAGTCCAGGAGTTCAAGATCATGAACCCCAAACACAGTGCCTAACACATAGGCTCATAATGGATTAATGGTCTTTTGCCTGCTAAGTTAAGTAGAAGTATTCCCAGAAGTGACATTTCTGTTGGGTTTTTAAAAATGAGAAGAGACGGCCAGGCACAGTGGCTCACACCTGTAATCCCAGCACTTTAGGAGGCCTAGGCAAGTGGATCACTTTGAGGTCAGGAGTTTGAGATCAGCCTGGCCGACGTGGTGAAACCCCAACTCTACTAAAAATACAAAAATTAGCCATGCACCTGTAGTCCCAGCTACTCAGAAGGCTGAGGCAGGAGAATCGCTTGAACCCGGAAAGCAGAGGTTGCAGTGAGTAGAGATCGCGTTACTGCACTCCAGCCTGGGCCACAGAGCGAGATCCTTTCTCAACAAAAAAAAAAAGAAGAGAGAGAGAAGAAAGGAAAAGAGCTTTCTGGGAAGATGTCAGAGTATGTGCAAAGACCTGAGGAAATGAAAGAATGAGGTGATTTTTTTGTTTATTGGTTTGTTTGTGTGTGTGTTTGTTTTTTGAGACAGAGTGTCGCTCTTGTCACCCAGCCTGGAGTGCAATGACACAATCTCTACTCACTGCAACCTCCACCTCTCAGGTTCAAGTCGCCTCAGCCTCCCGAATAGCTGGGATTACAGGCCTGCATCACTATGCCCTGCTAATATTTGTATTTTTAGTAGAGACAGGGTTTCACCAATTTGGCCAAGCTGGTCTCAAACTCCTGACCCCAAGTGATCCTCCTGCCTTGGCCTCCCAAAGTGCTGGGATTACAGGCATGAACCACTGCACTCAGCTTGTTTTCTGTTATTGTTGTTTTTGTTTGTTTGTTTTGTTTTGTTTAAAGCAAATTGCTCAGGATATTTGGAGACTCACAGGCGTAGTTAAGAGTAACTGAGAAAATTCCGAACCAATGCTGAAGGAAGATCAGTACAGAATGCATGAGTCTAGATTGGTTCCTAAGGCAGGAGGGAGTCATGGAAAGTTTTTGAACCCTCCCACTGGTTAGGGTCCCAGGGAAACAAGACCATTAGCGTCCATACAGTCTCCAGTCATATAAACAACTCTTTAAAGGCACACGGGTTGTTCATACTCTTTTAGCCTAAATATCTGTATCCCTGGTCCTACACAGCCACCGTTCCATTGCAGCCAAATCTTTTATCCTTTAAAATCCATCACATCAAGCAGCCATCGGGGTTAGTGGTCACTAAGTGAAGTCATCATTTGGCCAAATCTCTACTCCAAATGGACAGAAAATAAGTTCTATTATCAAGGCAGACCAAACCACTATACCCATCACTGGGGGACAGGTTTTTCCTTGTGTGTATGTGCATGTACATATGCCTGTGACTGTGGATTTGTGTACATGAGCACAAGAAAAGTGGGATGTCTGACTGCCTGCGCGTGTGAATGTGGCGCGTGTGTACGCATGTTCCTGGGTGCGTTGCACTTGTGTATAAATACTTACTATGTGTGTATCTGCATGCGGACGTTTGCATGTGCATGTGCCCAAGCAGAGGCATGCCCGTGTATACAAGCCTCCACATATGGCACGCACATCTTCAACCTAGCATGTTTTGTTTTTATTTTATTTTATTTTATTTTATTTTATTTTATTTTATTTGGAGACGGAGTCTCACTCTGTCACCCAGGCTGGAGTGCAGTGCTGCGATCTCAGCTCACTGCAACCTCCGCCTCCCAGGTTCAAGGAATTCTCCTGCCTCAACCTCCTGAGTAGCTGGGACTACTGGCTCATGCCACCACGCCCGGCTAATTCTGTGCAATTTTTTGTAGAGATGGGGTTTCACCATGTTGCCCAGGCTGCTCTCAGACTCCTGAGCTCAGGCAATCCACCCACCTGGGCCTACCAAAGTGCTAGGATTACAGGCATGAGCCAGCGCACCCAGCTCAACCTAGCATGCTTTGTTGGTGAGGTGCCTAGAGCCTGCGTATGCCACAGCCAGCCCCGTCCCTTCCTGCTGTATGGCTTCTGTTTGCTCATTAACACGGTCTGCATTGGTTATGCCTGTGGCAACAGGCTTCTGTAGAGAATGTTAAATATCGCAACTGTTTATTGCTTAATATTTTTCATGCTAATAGCAGGCTAATTCACAGGGATTCAGGGCAGTGTATAAAACACCTTCTGCTGACTGCTCATTTTGTGCCAAGAAAGAACTTGCCAACCAGCAGTCCCTGTCCAGGCCCTCTTTGACTCAGGATACGATGCCACACTGCCCCCCATTTGGTCTTTCCTGAATGCATTTGCAGCCAAGCTGAGTGCACAGGAAACAGCAATATTGGCCTTTCTCTACTGAGTGAACGATGGGAGAACGGAAGCTGGAGCTACACTCTGTGGGATCAGTGGACTCAGCCCTGGAGAAACCAATTTTAGAAGGGGGAAAAATAAAAGAGCTGATCTGACAAGAATACTTGGTAATGATTGCAATCAAATCATACTCACGTTTTGATTGGCCACAGATCCGCTGCTCTGGCTGTGGTGAAAAGCTATTTGACCATCACCGGTAAAAAATCATGTGCCTCTCACATAGGAAACCTCTTACAGCCACCATTTATTTCCTGAGCATTTACTACATGCTGACAGTGCACTAAGATTTGCATAAGAAGTTCCCTTTCTTTTTTTTTTTTTTTTTTTTAAGACAGAGTTTCGCTGTGTGGCCCAGGCTGGAGTTCAGTGGTGCGATCTCGGCTCACTGCAATCTCCCCCTCCCTGATTCAAGTGATTCTCCTGCCTCAGCCTCCAGAGTAGCTGGGACTACAGGCACCCACCACCACACCCGGCTATTTTTTCTTTTTTTTTTTTCGTATGTTTAGTAGAGATGGGGTTTCACCATGTTGGCCAGGATGGTCTTGATCTCCTGATCAAGATCCCCTTGATCTCATGATCCGCCCGCCTAGGCCTGCCAAAGTGCTGGGATTAGAGGCGTGAGCCACCGCGCCTGGCCAGAATTTCCTCATTTAATCCTCAACAATAACTCTTTCAGGCAAATAGTTGTGTCTCCCTATTAGTGATGAAGAAATTGAAGTTCAGAGAGTTTAAACGACCCTGACAATCAGCTAGTGTCCGTGCTCGGAGCCAGCCCCTGGGTCTTCTGACTCCACACCCCAAACACATTACTAATATTCTGCACTGAAGAGGCTGCATATCTGAGCCCAAATTGATCTCATTGATCTCATAGATGTGTTTTGTTTGGCTCACAGAGTTGGGTTTTTTCTTTATTTTTAGTACTTATCAATATTTAAAAATTGAACAATTTCTGATAAAAATTGAGCGTTCCCAACTTTCTTTAAAAATTAGACTGTCTGTTAACACTGAGTTTCAATTCCTGCTTGGCAACCCTTGACCAGAGCTGAGTTTCAGCTGCCTCTTCTACACAGAGCATGTTGTCTTCAGTTTGCCATACTCCTCACCCCTCCCTATTACTACACCCAGCCCTTTTTATTTATTTATGTTACTGACTCAGCACCTGCCACAACTTTTGAGATCTTTCTTGCAAAGGAAAATCTCCCCTTTTTTAAAGGTGGAAATGAGCCATAGAAATGATTTCTGTAGATACATATCATTGGATATTTGCTTAAAGATGATTACATGATCGAGTTGATGTTTTTAACCAGACAATACAAACCAGAAAAGCAAAGTAGTAGTGAGCAGCTTTTAGGGCTACAGAGAAGAGCAATTGATGGAGAAAATATTTGCAAATACTTGTATGAATGGGTTACAATTTTCCCTGCCTTCAACACGAAAAGTTTATTATTAAGTCTCATGTGAATATGCAGATAGTCTAAAGACTTAAATCACCTAGTGATTAAACTAAGTTAGAATGGCTAACATCTGGGATATTTGAAAAGCAGCAACGTGAAAAATCTTTATAACTTTCCCTCTGAATTTCTATGTTGAGTATTTTTGGACTTCAGCAGGCCTCGTGTGGCCCAAGGGTAGAAGGGTTGGTCTGAAACCTGCAGCCAAGGGTATAGCCCTGTCTCATTCAAGGCTGGAAATATCACCCCGTGGCAAGATGGTGCATTGCTTAAGCTTGACACTGGATGAACGTCTTGGGAGAAAAGAAGAGCTCCAGTGGCCTCAGCCTCTATGAGTAAGAACCTCTCTCAGGTTTCTGTGGCCAGAAGGTGAAAAAAGGAATGCCTACAGGTCTGAGGGTAATGGCAGGCCCCGCCACTCAGCACAGCAATTGTTACCGTGTGGGAATGTGGCTCCAGTAGTGCTAGAGAGCTTCCAGCTTCTCACAAATGCAGAAATCTGCATTTTACAGGAACTCCCCAAATTATTAAAAGCCAATAGGTAAAGCATTCCTTGAGGAGTTACTTTGTAAATAACAACAGCTGCCTCCTTTGCAAGCCAGGCATGAACTAAGCACGTGGCACGTGATCATTTCAAAGCTCCACCGTGGCTCACACCTGTAATCCCAGCACTTTGGGAGGCTGAGGCAGGCACATCATTTGAGGTCAGGAGTTCAAGACCAGCCTGACCCACATGATGAAACCCCGTCTCTACTAAAAATACATGAAAATTATCTGGGCATGCTGGTGGGCACCTGTAGTCCCAACTCTTTGAGAGGCTGAGGCAGGAGAATCATTTGAACCCGGGAGGCGGAGGTTGCAGTGAGATGAGATCGTGCTACCGCACTCCAGCCTGGGTAACAGAGACACTCTGTCTCAAAACAATAAAAATAAAATAAAATAAAAGCTCCCATTAAGCAGCCCTTATGCTGTTCCGAGATCTTTACACATATTAACCCACTTATTTGCTCCTCCTAATAACCTTGTGCACTAGGTGCCATTACTGTCGTTTCCATTTGACAGAGAAGGAAGATGAGGCACAGAGAGATGACATCACATAACTAGTAAGTGGCAGAGCTGGGATTTGAACCCAGAAACTCCAGCTCCTAGCTCTGACTCTCAGTCACTCTATGGCACCACTTCAGCGAATTTTCACAGCAACCCTTTGAGGTGAGTCTTATTGCCATCCCCATTCAAGAGAAGAAGAAACTGAGGCAGGAGAGGAATGGCCACTAGCCTGAGGTCACAGGAGTCCATATAACTCCAGTGCTGGGGTCTTTCTGAACAAGCCTCCAAGTCCTTGCACTAGGCAAGGGGAAAGTGGGGTGGGCTATTAGAGAAGAGTGAGGGAAACATTTTCTGATAATCCAAATGTATTTTTTTTTTCTCTGATAAGAAAAAAGCTACTCTAGCTGTCAGACTATAAGCGGCAACCTTTATGTTTACAAAGCAAAAAGGGCAATTAAATGAGACAAAATAAATCTTCTCGGGCCTCTGTCTACGGACCTTGCAGGTCTTCGGTCTGAGGGCTGATTGACAGGACACATTACATACTGGAGCGGACTCAGCCTCTGACATTTCTTTGATGCAGCACTGAAGTATGAGGCTGGTTTCTTAAAGTGCCCTGCCTTCCATGCTGCAGGGATCGCCAAGACGGAGGGGCAGAAGGAAGGGCATGTACAACGCTTGGCTGAGACAGGGAAGTGATGGCCACATTCACAGTGAAGATGACAATCATGATCTCAAAGATACCGTGGCAAGTGGCAGCCATTCTGGCTCTTTCTGTGCCCAGCACTGTGCTAGAGGATGTCAGTCACCTCACTCTCCCTAAGGTGGGTCCCTTTGTGGTTGCCATCTGTCAGGTGCCAGGGCTTGTGATGAATTCTGCATGGCATCACACAGAATGGCTTTATTGGAGATGACAAAACCAAGATCAGAAAGAGGGGACAAGATGTGTCATCCTCTTATCACCCTCAGAGAGAGTGTGCTTAGGGGACCCTCGGTGGGAGTATGTTCCGGGGAAAGACCCCACTCCATTAATTACTCTCCTTTTTATTTTTTTAAATTATACTTTAAGTTCTGGGGTACATGCGCAGAATTTGCAGGTTTGTTACATACACATGCCATGGTGGTTTGCTGCACCCATCAACCCGTCATCTACATTAGGTATTTCTCCTAATACTATCCCTCCCATAGTCCCCCACTCCCCCAATCCCGACAAGCCCTGGTGTATGATGTTCCCCTCCCTGTGTCCTTGTGTTCTCATTGTTCAACTCCCACTTACGAGAGAGAACGTGCGGTGTTTGGTTTTCTGTTCTTTTGTTGGTTTGCTGAGAATGATGGTTTCCAGCTTCATCCATGTCCCTGCAAGGGACATGAACTCATCCTTTTATATGGCTGCACAGTATTCCATGGTATATATGTGCCACATTTTCTTTATCCAGTCTATCATTGATGGGCATTTGGACTGGCTCCCAGTCTCTGCTATTGTGAACAGTGCCACAATAAACATACATGTGCATGTGTCTTTATAATAGAATGATTTATAATCCTTTGGGTGTATACCCAGTAATGGGATTGCTGGCTCAAATGGTATTTCTGGTTCCAGATCCTTGAGGATTCACCACACTGGTAAGTGTGACGGCAGCCTTGACAAGGGAGAAATACAGCCTGACATCAGGCATTCTGGAGTCATCTGAGAAAGGCCCTGGAAAGCTGGGCCTGGGCAAAGCTCCTCCTTCTGGGACGAGAAACCCACACACTCCATGAGAAGGTGAGCTTGGCCCCAGCTCCTCCCTCTGAGTGAGGAAAGCCCCCAGTCCTCACTGATTCATTCTCCAGGGTCTATTTTAAACAGTTATCCTTGGATTCTCAGTGATCTTATCTACCCCTCGTGGACAGTCCTTCCTACTTAACACTAACAGTTCCTGTTTTCCATGCTGTCCTGCAAAAAATAAATAAATAAATAAATAAAACTCAGTTTTTCATTCACATTTCTATTTCTAATCATGAGCATTAGAGATGTGAGATGTAGAACTGAGCAAGAGTTGAACAACTTAGGTTTGTAACTGCACAGGACCACTTATACGTGGATGTTTTTCAACCAAATGCAGATGAAAACACAGTATTCCCTGGATGTGAAACCCAGTTTGGCTGTATCCCCACCCAAATCTCATCTTGAATTGTAGCTCTCACAATTCCCAAGTGCTGTGGAAGGGACCCAATGGGAGGTAATTGCATCATGGAGGTGGGTGTTTCCTATGCTGTTCTCATGATAGTGAGTAAGTCTCATGAGATCTGATGGTTTTATAAAGAGGAGCTCTCTGCACAAGCTCTCTCTTTGCCTGCCACCACCCATGTAAGACGTGACTTGCTCCTCCTTGCCTTCCACCATGATTGTGAGGCCCCCCAGAGACGTAGAATTGTGAGCCCATTAAATCTCTTCCCTTTATAAATTACCCCATCTCAGGTATGTCTTTATTAGCAGCATGAGAACAGACAATACACCCACACATACAGAGGGCAGACTTTTCCTATACACAGTTCTTCAAGGCCAGCTGCAGGTCTTGAGCATTCTGGGATTTGGGTATATGCAAGTGATCCTGGAACCAATCCTCTGAATATACTGAGGAATGACTGCAACTGCAGAGGGATTAGAATTTTATCCTGTTGATTGACTAACCAAATGATCAGTGGTTAAATGCTTCTGCCATCTAGAGAAGCACTGTAACACTTAGGCTCAGGGTCAGAGAAGCCTGGGATCCATTCCTGGGTTCTGCACGAATGCATGTGTGACTCTAGGTAAGCCACTTAATGTTCTGTGCCTCAGTTTCCTCCTCTGTAAATTGTAAATCATATCAGAACCTATTTCATGGAGATATTGTGAGAAGTGAGATGAGATGGTGTGTGTAAAGTGCATCACAGCACACCTAACATGTTGGTAATGTCACTTCCTACTATTCTGGATGTTGTTGATGCTGATGGAGATGAAATTAACCATGGTGATGATGCTGATGACTATAATAGTGAAGTTGGTGTCCTTCTGCTATCCCATACCCCATTCTCTGAGAAAGAACTTGAGCTGGGAAGATGTCTAACAGCTGGTGTTTTGCATTTTCTCAGTAAGACAGGCAATAAAGCCGTCGTCAGTTGTTACGCATGTGGGGTAAGTATGGGGCTTGAAGACAGTTGATTTGGGAAAGTGGAATAAGCTGAGAAGGTACCAGGCTCCTTTCCTGGTTTCCTTTGAGAGCCAGAATTACTGCGGGAACCAGACTGGAATTACGGCTTTCATAGGACTGCTCCTCATACCTGTTGCTGGTGTGGGTTAATGAGCTACCTTGAACCAGCCCAATTACACCCGGCCCTCTGTCTTTCAAATGCGACAGATATTCAGGGCAGCACCAAAATCCACCTACCTATGTCCAGGTCTCTCCATTGTCTCAGGTTTAGAGGCCAGGAGACAAGATTTCTATAACCCAAGAAGACGAATGTTTAGGACTTTAAATCTGCCTTCTAGCATGCGGTCCATCCAGATGTTTTCTGCCTCACTAAAGCCTAAAGCAGACCCCATTGGTCATGGAATTGGTAAAGGGTAGGAAGAAGGTGGGACCGCCAGTACCTCCTTCTAAATCATGACTGCAGATTCCATTATGTCCCTCCCTGTTGGAAAGGAGAAGAAAAATGAATAGGAATCCAGCACCGCTACCCGATGTCTGCTCCAAAGAAGCTGTTGTGCTTAGGGGCACTAAAACAGAAGTCAGAAGACCTGGGTTTGACTCTTTGCTTCTCCACGACCTCCTGGATGACCTGGGGCAAATCACTCCCACCCAAAACTCACCTTCCTCATGCTCAACATAGGGTAAAAGTCCCAGTTCGAACCATTTTACTAGGTTGTAATGAACATTAAATGAGATAAAGGATGGTGTGCTGGACTGCTGTGAAAATGCCGTTTAGTAATAGAATGATCCCTCCAGCAGTTACTTAAGGAGGAGAGAGAAACCCATTAGGGAGAAATCCTCCTCACCTAGCAGTCAGGCACAGTCTCAGAAATTCCTATATCTGTACTAAAGTTTCCACCCAACATAAAATAGCACCTTGGGAAATTCCAGGAAAAATATGAGGGAGAGGAGGGGGAGGAGAATGAAAATGAAGAGTGGTGAGATGAGGGAATATAACTGTATCAGTTCAGATGTTTTCAGCAGCAAGTAATTGACTCAAAATAGCTTAAATAATGAGACAATTTATATTCTCAAATAAATGCATATCTAGTGGAGACAGAAGGAAGGCCTCAGGTAAACTGTGAGACAGGGCTCAACAATACCATCAAAACCCCACATGTTTTCCATCTTCCCCTCTGCCATCCTCAATATACGTAGGTTTCCACAATGAAATACCACCTTACCCTGGTCAGCATAGCCATTATTTAATTTAAAAAAAAAAAAAAAAAAAGAAAACAGATATTGGCATGAATGTGGTGAAAAGGAAATCCTTATCCACTGTTGGTGGGAATGTAAATTAGTACAACTTCTGTGGAAAAACAGTGTGGACATTTCACAAAGAGCTAAAAGTAGATCTACCATTTAATCTGGCAATCCCGCTACTGGGTATCTACCCAAAGGGAAAGAAATCATTATGTAAAAAAGACAGCTGCACGTGTATGTTTTATTTCAGCACAACTCACAATTGCAAAGACATGGAATCAACCTAAGTGCCCATCAACCAATGAGTAGATTAAAAAATTGTGGCATATATATATAATGAATATAGATATATAACAGAATACTATTAAGCCATAAAAAAAGAATGAAATAATATCTTTTGAAGCAACTTGGTTGTAACTGGAGACCATTATCCTAAATGAAGTAACTCGGGAAGGGAGAACCAAATATCAGACATTCTCACTTCTAAGTGGGAGCTAAGCTATGGGTACGCAAAGGCAGACAAAGTGGTATAATAGAAATGGGAGCCTCAGAATGAGGGAGACTAGGAGGGAAGTGAAGGATGGAAACTCACCTCTTGGGTACAATTCACACTGTTCGGATGATGTGTACACTAAAACCCCAGGCTTCACCGTGACAAAATTCATCCATGTAACCAAAACCATGTGTATCCCGAAAGCTATTGAAATAAAATTTTTTAAATAAACAAATAAAATGAAATTATCCAAAGGAAAATATTCTATTATAAATATATGTGGCTGTGTACATTCATTGCAGCACTATTCACAATAGCAAAGACATAGAATCAAACCAAATGCCCATCACTGATAGACTAGATAAAGAAAATATGGTACATAGACACCATGGAATACTATGCAGCCATAAAAAGGAACAATATTATGTCCTTTGCAGGAACATAGATGGAGCTAGAAGCTGGTATCCTCAGCAAACTGACACAGAAATGAAAAACCAAACACCACATGTTCTCACTTATAAGTAGGAGCTGAACTATGAGAACACATGGACACAGGGAGGGGAACAACACACACTGGGGCCTATTGAGGGCAGGGAGTGGGAAGAAGGGGAGCATCAGGAAGAATGGCTAATGGATGCTGGGTTTAATACCTGGGTGATGGGTTGATCTGTGCAGCAAACCACCACGGCACACATTTACCCCTGTAACAAACCTGCACATCCTGCACATGTACCAAGGAACTTAAAATAAAAGTTGAAGAAAAAGAAATTAAGAATAAATAAATAAAATAAAATAAATAGCCAAAATATTCATATATACATATCCATATCTGTTTATATATGGGTATAGGGTACATACATATACATATACATATATGGCTATTATATATATGGGTATGTTCACCTGCCTCCTCATGAACTCTAGATAGCGTCAGAGGTTCTCAGCTGCATGTCCTGTACACCATAGGAAAAAGAATGAAGAAACAGGAAAAATAGCTAACCTCTGTTATGTCTCTTTCTATGTCTCCTTGGAAGGGACACCTGTTACCATGTCTCCTTGTAAGTTAGGAAATCTTTCCTAGGAGAACGCAGCAACTCTCCCTCATATATTTCATTGGCCAGAACTGGGTTCTTGTTCACTGACAAAGGGAGAGGAATTTCCAAGTCTGATCCTGACCTGTGCTGTTCAATGCCATAGCTACTAGTCACATGTGACTATTTTTTAAATTGTGATATAACTTACATACTGAAAAAAATGCATTATTTTAAAATGTACAATTTCACATTTTTTGTATATTCACAAGGTTGTGCAACCATCACCACTATCTAATTCTTGAACATTTTCATTGTCCCAAAAAGAAACCCTATACCGATTCCTTCCTTCTCCCCAGCTCCTTGTGATCACTGATGTTATTTTTTGTTTCTGTGGATTCGTCTATTCTAGACATTTCATGTAATCGGATTCATGTAACATGTGTTTTTATGTCTGGTTTATTTCATTTGGCATCGTTTTTCCAAGGTTCATCCATGTTGGAGCATGTATAAGTACTAATTTCTTTTTATATTCTATTATATAGATAAACTACCTTTTAAATATATCACATTGATCAATTGATAGACATTTAGGTTGTTTCTGTTTTTTAACTTTTGTGGATAGTGCTGCTGTGAACATTCATGTATGAGTTTTTGTGTGACTATGTTTTCAAGTCTCTTGGGTATATATATACCTCACAGTGGACTTGCTGAATCATATGGCATAATCTAACTTTTATGCCTGAATCATATGGCTGAATCTAACTTTTGGAGGAACTGCCAAACTGTTTTCCAAAGCAACTGCACCATTTTACATTCCCACCAGCAAGGTATGAAGGTTCTAGTTCTCTACATTCCCGCCAATACTGGTCATTTTTATGTTTTTGGTTTTTTAGCGACTGATTCTCATTCTGTCACCCAGGTTATAGTGCAGTCACATGATCCTAAGCTCACTGCAGCCTCAATCTCCCAAACTCAAGGAATCCTCCTACCTCAGCCTCCCGAGTAGTTGGAACTACATGCCACCACACCCAGCTAATTTAGCCACCACACCTGGCTTATTAAAAAAAAAAAATTTTTTTTTTTTTTTTTGCAGAGATGGGATCTCCTTATGTTACCCAGGCTGGTCTCAAACTCATGGGCTCAAGTGATCCTCCTGCCTCAGCTCCCCAAAGTGCTGGGATTACAGGGGTGAGCCATTGTGCCCAGTTCTCCATATTTTTTATTATAGCCAATGTTATTGCTTAATTTTAAATAATTTAACTTAATTAAAATTAAATAAAATTTAAAGTTTAATTCATCAGGTGGCTAGTGGAATGTCAGGGTTTAATTCCACTAGCCACATTTCAAGTACTCAAGGAACTGGTTTCTGTCTCACCTGTCTTGAAGCTCAGACAGAAATAGAGGCATAGTTTGGATCACAGGCTAGAAGTTTCAAAAGACTGTGATGACTATCAAGACATGTAAAGGAAACTGCAGACCCCTGGACAGCTAGGGCAAGAGACTACAGGCAGAGGACTACAACAGAACACCTGAAGCCCTGAAAAGAAGCTTGGGTGAGACTCTTTGGGAAACTAAGGCATCAAAAAGCTGCTGGAGCTAGGTGTGGTGGCTCACACCTGTAATTCCAGCACTTTGGGAGGCTGAGGCGGGCAGATCACTTGAGCTCAGGAGTTAAAGCTAGCCTGGGCAAGTTAGCAAAACCCCATTTCTAAAAAAAGATACATAAATGAAAAATAAAGAAATAAAAGCTGCCAGGAGAAATTGAGGGGAAAGAACACACAAAAATCCAGACAGAACACATGCCAAAAATAGACCTGAGAAGACCGTAAACCTTCACCCAGGGTTGATCTCAAGGCTCAGGGAGCTGCTAATTAATAAAGATCTTCCTTGCCAGTGTGCAAAGACTGAGAAGGGTTGCTGTTTTTCAAATGCCCAATTGTATTACTCCATTTTCATACTGCTATAAAGAACTGCCTGAGACTGGGTAATTTATAAAAGAGAGGTTTTATTGACTCATAGTTCTGCATGGCTGGGGAGGCCTCAGAGAAAGAAAGAAAGAGAGAGAGAGAGAGAGAGAGAGAGAGAGAAGAGAGAGAGAAAGAAAGAAAGAAAGAAAGAAAGAAAGAAAGAAAGAAAGAAAGAAAGAAAGAAAGAAAGAAAGAAAGAAGGAAGGAAGGAAGGAAGGAAGGAAGGAAGGAAGGAAGGAAGGAAGGAAGGAAGGAAGGAAGGGAAAGAAAGAGAAAGAAAGAGAAAAAGAAAGAAAAAAGAAAGGAAGGAAGGAAAGAAGGAAGGAAAAGGAAAGGAAAGGAGGAAAAAAGAAGAAGAAAGAAGGAAAGAAGGGAAAGAAGGGAAGGAAGGAAAGAAGGAAGGAAGGGAGGGAGGGAGGCAGGGAAGAAGGAAGGAAGGAAGGAAGGAAGGAAGGAAGGAAAGAAAGAAAGAAAGAAAGAAAGAAAGAAAGAAAGAAAGAAAGAAAGAAAGAAAGAAAGAAAGAAAGAAAGAAAGAAAGAAAGAAAGGATGGAAGGAAGGAAGGAAAAGAAAGAAAGAGAAAGAAAGAGAAAAAGAAAGAAAATAGAAAGGAAGGAAGGAAAGAAGGAAGGAAAAGGAAAGGAAAGGAGGAAAAAAGAAGAAGAAAGAAGGAAAGAAGGGAAAGAAGGGAAGGAAGGAAAGAAGGAAGGAAGGGAGGGAGGCAGGGAAGAAGGAAGGAAGGAAAGAAAGAAAGAAAGAAAGAAAGAAAGAAAGAAAGAAAGAAAGAAAGAAAGAAAGAAAGAAAGAAAGAAAGAAAGAAAGAAAGAAAGAAAGAAAGAAAGAAAGAAAGAAGAAGAAAGAAAGAAAGAAAGAAAGAAAGAAGAAAGAAAAAAAGAAAGAAAGAAAGAAAGAAAGAAAGAAAGAAAGAAAGAAAGAAAGAAAGAAAGAAAGAAAAGAGAAAGAAAGAAAGAGAGAAAGAAAGGAAAGAAAGACCGTCCAGCAATACTAAGTTATGTGTATCCCCCAGAGGTTCATGTCGTGCTCCCTCCCACCTCCAGGCCAAGCCTTTGTGCATGTTATTTCTTTTGCCTGAAATGCCCTTACACACTGAGGCCACTCGGAGAATTTCCAATGTCTTTCAAAAATCAGCTCAAGAATGAGACCAACCCATGACCTGGGATGATTTAGGGGCTCCTCCTGGATGCTCATACAATTGACACCATTGTCATATCATATACTAGGGTCTATTGCAATCGTTGGTTTACACAGCCATCTCCACCACTCCCTTATGAGCCTTGATTACAGGAATATTTTTCTCATTTCTTTCATCCTGCGTCCAGCATCCCGTGAGCCAACACGGCTCCTCGCCAATGTGGGAAGAATAAATAAGTGAATAAAATGAATGACATCTCCATGTGCCTTAAGATACCAATTTGCTTATCTATGAAAGCAGGCTAGATAATAACAGCTCGACATTCTGTGACACCGTGAATTTGCATTTGGTGGATAGAGTCATTACTGGGGATTCAAAGTAAAATTTTAAAGTAATCCTATTCAATAGTGGGCAAAGGATGTGAACAGACGTTTCTCAAAAGAAGACATAGATGTGACCAACCAGCATATGAAAGAAAAAAAGTTCAATACCACTGATCATTAGAGAAAAACACATCAAAACCACAATGAGATACCATCTCACACCAGTCAGACTGGCTATTAAAAAGCCAAAAAATAACAGATGCTGGTGAGGTTGCAGAGAAAAGGGAACGCTTATACACTGTTTTGGGGAGTGTAAATTAGTTCAACCATTGTGGAAAGCAGTGTGAAGATTCCACAAGGGGCTAAAATCAAAACTCCCGTTCAACCCAGTAATGGAATTGATTCAGTATATACTGAAAGTGGTACATGTGCAGGTTTGTTATATAGGCAAACTCGTGTCTGGGGGGTTTGTTGTACAGATTGTTTCATCACACAGGTACTCAGCCTAGTACCCAATAGTTATTTTTTGTGATCCTCTCCCTCCAGGCACCCTCCACCTTCAAGTAGGCTCCAGTGTCCATTGCTTTCCTCTATGTCTCCATGTGTTCTCATCAATTGGCTACCACTTATAAGTGAGAACATGCAGTATTTGGTTTTCTGTCCCTGTGTTAGTTTGCTAAGGATAATGACCTCGAGCTCCATCCATGTTTCTGCAAAGGACATGATATTCTTTTTTATGGCTGCATAGTATTCCGTAGTGTATATGGACCATGTTTTCTTCATCCAGTCTGCCACTGATGGGCATTGGGGTTGATTCCATGTCTTTGCTATTGTGAATAGTGCTGCACATATGTAAGTATGTGACTTTACGGTAGAGCGATTTATATCCCCTTTGGACAGATGATTGTTTAATTTCAACGGTGACCAGCACTAGAAAAGAAGCATACAAGTTACTATAAGAACATAGAATTTGGTCTGGAACATCTCCTTGAGGAATTTATATTGAAGCTGGAAACATAATGTTGAGTAAGGCTTAGCCAGGTGAGGAAAGGGAAGAGGAGCCAGACCACAGAAGCCACCCACGCAAAGGCCTTGGGGCCAGAAAGAGGTTGACAGAGTCAGTAGCCCAGTGAGCCACGGAAAGAGGACTAGGCTAGGAGGTGTATTTAAATCAGTATCCTCCAGGTGAGAAGTTTAAAAAATTCTACATCTTATTTTATTAGAAATAGAAAATCTCTGTAAAGCAGCCAAGACAGTTTTTTGTGGTTTTTTTTGTTTTGTTTTTTTTGGGTTTTTTTACCCTTTCTTCCCTATTCTCATACAATTCAGACTTCAAATAGCCATTTCCTACCCTGCCTCAAGGCACCTCACCTGGAGCATCCCTGAAACTCTGTCAATTACAGCAGTCCACTTATTAATTCCTCCACCGATAAGGTTTCCCCGAGAAGCAGGCCCGGGCGCCTTGGGGAACTGAATGTGAAGTTGAGCTATTATAGCACACTCCCAGACGCTGCTGGACTATTTGAGACTGCTGATGAGATCTTGCTGTTCCCTGAGCAGTTAATCTGCAATATCTGAATGTCTTTCTCATTCAAAGGGGGTGAGGTCTGTTAAAAAAAAAAAAAAAAAGAAAAGAAAAACACCCTGCCACTCAAACTTTTTCCAAGCTTGCTGTCACAGAGGGCTCTGTTCCCCTCTCTGTTGATACTGTTTGAACACTGTCAACAGTACCAGCCAGACCACCCCCCTCCACCCGGCTGCCTTAGCGACCTCCATTATTTATGACAGAGCGTGAAATTGATTGTGGTTGAAAGATCCACACTGGAATCAAATGAACTCCTCAATTATTGCTGCACGAATAAATCCCTGCTTCCGGATTTCCCCAGGGGAGCAGGCATCTAACCCCACGTTCAAGGTAATAGGTATTTCTAGATGAAAAATACAGGTGACTCTATCATAATGATTGTCAAGTGGGAAGATTCCCAGGGTGAAGTGATTCTCTCCCTTTCTGTCCTCCTTCCTTTAACAATTTCGAAGGAAATGTGTTCTAACAATCTTCTCATTGTGTGCCCACGCGATCTTCTCCCAGCTGCTGGGTACATGACAGATATTTCCATAGTGTGGGTTTTGGTCATTTCCAATCCCTTTTCACAGGAAATACGCAGTGAGTGTTAATGGGGTTACAGAAAGATTAATAGAGCTTTCAGAGTGTTCGGGCCTGGCTGGTATTTCTTCTACAAAAAGCCAACAGCTCAGGAAAATTTAATGATGAAGCTTAACCCATTAAGACAACAAAAAGGCAACCTCTACCCATCTTGAGCTTAATCTTATTTCTCTTCCTGATCATACAGAGGCTTCCTGGTTAGGGGAGAGAGGGAGAGAATTCAGGGAGCTGAAGGCTTATTGCATGCCAGGCCCTGAGCAGGGCACATTCACAAATATCGATGATCAAAAACCAATGATCATGGGCCATATTCGACCCACAGATGCATTCTGCTTGGTACGCCCAATGGTTTGAGAAAGTAAGAGTTTGTAAATTTTATACACAAAACCTAAGTTTTCTTGAAATACTGGGAGATCTGGCAAGAGGGTACCATGTAGCCCTAGTGAGTAGGAGCTGAGGAGTGTTGCCTCTTTAAGTGGCAAAGGGCAAGGACCTTCTAAAACGCCACTGTTCAGCCCAGTTTGCTAATTTAGCTAACTGGGCCTTGTAGGCATTTGATCGTGTGTGCCCTGATCGTGACTTCCCATGTCACTGAGGTTGACACTGCTACCAAGTCATTTCCCATAGAAGCTGTGACCACATGCTGTCCCAGTGCAAGGAAGAGAAGGCTGAGGCGAGGCTGTCTTTGAGTGTATGTACCTCATTATAACTTCTGGCAGCCAGAACAATGTCTGCAGCCTAACTAAAAATTAAAAATCAGTCTTTTTTTTTTTTTTCATTACGACGTTTTGTAACTGCCGTCTACTTCCATCCTCTACTCTCTCTAATGGCCCACATCTTACAGACTGGTTTGGAATTGCTGGGATAGAGAAACCAGAAAAAGAAAGTAAAGGAACGACATTCACAGGACTTTGGGCACATGTGTGCCTGTTATGAAGCCCAGGGGACTAATCAAGTTATCTGGAGAGAAGGATGGATGCAACCTGACGTTGTGATCTTCATCCATCAATTCGGAGGGGTCATTCTCACCATTCACATCTAGAAATCTTTCCACTTTCCTGATGAATCTTGGCATTTTGTGCTGCGCAGTACCTTCTACCCATGCAGGAAATGGTAAGGTTTCCAGCTGTCTCTAGATCTTAGTATCTGTGACCAAACGTTTCACTTGCATCCTGTCTTGTGATTATTATCAGTGGATTCACCTACTAACCATATTGCACAAGACCATGTGGTATTATTGTCTCTATGTCATGCCAATCATAAGTTTCAAGAACAAAAGCATGGTGAAGTCAGATCAATTCAAATCCCCCATGAAGTCAAATACACAATTCATATACAAAAGACAAGTAGGCAACGTTGTAATTGCCAGTCAATCATGTAGCCATGAGTTTTTTAAACATGTCCAGGTGAATTTGCTCTTGCATAGTCCTCTGGATCATGTGCTTTCAAAGGAGACTGACCATCGTGACAATCCATGACTGGACTAAGGACTCAGGCACAGGCAATGACCATCATATGTGGGCTGCTGGGAAGGTGCCTTGGAAAGAATCCTGTCTAATAGGAGCATTTCATGATATATGGTGGCATCCTGAGTCAATCAAACCCTCTCTTCTGAGCCAGTTAATACTGAAGGAGAAAAGGGGAAACATGTCACTGGACTTCAAACTGTCACACCTAGTGGTAGAAATATATTGTACCTGTTCTAGGTGAAGCCTATCATGCATCTCACTCTAACAATAGCTGAGATCCAAGAGAATGGTGCAGCTCAAGGTGTGAGATCCCGCTTTCTAGTTTTCCCTTAATCAGCCTATGAATGCCAGTTTTACCACCCACTGAACTTCAGTTCTCCTAAATCTTGGTGCTCTGAGTCTTACGTGCTTGCCCAGCAGTGAATTTGGTCTTTCCCCTGATTTCTCCTTCCCAAATGTCTCTGAGAAGTGTCAAAGAGTCAAAGATCCTAACACTTGTCTACACATCAGTCCTGCTCCCATTCTCCAGCTGCTAGTGAAGCAGGAACCACATACGTCTTGGAACACAGAACCCAGAACCCAGAAGGTACAACTTCTGGCCTGGTGACAGCCTATGGAGGCTTCAACTGCCCTTGATGTCTCAAGATGTCATCAATGTCATCATGATGTCTCATGATGTCTCCTGCCACCAAGTGAGAAGGAAATCTGCAAACTTCACCAGTTAAGTCAGCCAAGACCTCACAATTTAAGCCTAGCAGCTACTCCACCAATAGCTATGGTTCCTCCAACTTAATGGCTCTGTTGCAACTTACATAAATTCAACTAAGTGAGGAAAGATCTACAAATTGAGAAGGAGAACACTGCCTACCATCAAATACGGTTGTGATGGATCCTCCAGCAAATGGTTCAAATTAGAAGCAACAGAGTCAGCTATTCATAGAGCAATTATTTCAGTACAGACACTTATGCACACACACACACACCCCCCATCATTTTCCCAAGGAGAGGTCTTGACCAGCAACACCAGCTAGGTGAAGATGGCAACAGCCATCCAGTGCTCTAAGAGCAAACAGACCCTTCCTGAAGCTTGTTCCAGTTATTTAGTGAGCCACCAGCATAGTAGTGCTACCAGGTTTCAAGACTGTTATGTTCTCCAGCTTTCTGGAAGAGGATCACCGGATTATACGTTTGCTGAAAGAGATCTACAGCCCCAAGAAGCCTGGTTGGGCCTAGGCTTTCCAAGGTTATATCAACGGAGCTCTTTCACTGTCTTCCCCTGCCTCTCTCTTGGGACCTCAAAAACATTTTAAAAGGCCAGGAGGGGGAATGACACCATCCCATTCTTACACTCTGATGCCCCAAAATCTCCAACTCAAATCTACAAGTGCCCATGGATATCACCTCTAGCACCAAGAAGTTACCTGTCTACCAAGAAATTTACAAAGAAATGCACAACCCCAACCATACTATGGAATAAACTTCCACTACAGAAAGTAATCAGCATGTTCTTTTCTTTGCACCATTATTGATTGACTAAAATATATATAGTATATGCCTTACATATTTATATTCTATGGATTTTCTTCCAAATCAAGAACTCTCCATTCTAGTTTTCATCCTGTCATCCACAAGTCTTCCAAATGGTAGATGGGCAACAGAAAAAATACTTCCATCAATTTTCTAACTTTTCTTATGCATCAATCCCCTTATCTTGCCCCTCAACTACTAGGAAGATGTAAGCACCAGAGAGCTTTTTATTTATTTTTTTATTTTTTAAGACAGGGTCTCATTCTGTCACCAAGGCTGGAGTGGTACAGTGGCTCTGTCATAGCTTACTGCAGCCTCAAACTCCTGGGCTCAAGCAATTCTCCCACCTCAGTCTTTCATGTAGCTGGGACTACAGGCACATGCCATCACGCCTGGCTAATTTATTTTATTTTGTAGAGACAGGGTCTTACTTTGTTGCCCAGGCTGGTCTTGAACTCCTGGCTTCAAGAAATTCTCTCACCTCAGCCTCCCAAAGTGCTGAGATTATAGGTGTGAGCCACCATGCCTGGCCCAGAGTGTCCTAAATGATATTTCTTAAGAGTTTGCTTCTGCCCTGGAATTGGGTGATGTTCTCTTCTTCAAAGCTGATGTTTCTCACACGTTGGGAGGCCAAGGGGGGCGGATCACGAGGTCAGGAGATCTAGACCATCCTGGCTAACACAGTGAAAACCTGTCTCTACTAAAAATACAAAAAACTAGCCGGGCGAGGTGGTGGGCGCCTGTAGTCCCAGCTACTCGGGAGGCTGAGGCAGGAGAATGGCGTGAACCCGGGAGGCGGAGCTTGCAGTGAGCCGAGATCGCGCCACTGCACTCCAGCCTGGGCGACAGAGCGAGACTCCGTCTCAAAAAAAAAAAAAAGCTGATGTTTCTCTTCTTCAATTCTTTTGCCACATTTCAACAAATACCAATTTCTACTTCATGACAGTCCCATAAAACTGCTGCCTCTGCTACTAACTAGCTGTGTGACTGTGAGCAAGTTATTTAACCTCTCTGTGCTTGATTACATCTTATGTAAAATGGGGATAAAAAGAGCAACTATCATAAGACGGTTATGGGTGTTGAGTACATCATTATATGTAAAGAGCTTAGAACAGCACCTAGCACACATGTAGGTGCTTATTAAATGTTTTCATCCTTTTGCTTTTAGGAGCTCATGGCCAGGTGCCGAAGAAGGAGGGATACAGAGGTGTGCCTGAAGTCGAGGAAACCTGACAGCGGCTTGCAACCCAGCCTTGGAGGAAGGGGAGAAGGCGGATCTGTGAAGGAATCCTAGATCCTACAGAAGTGACTCAAACTGAATCCTTAAGCAAGAGTAGGACAAAGTCAGGAGGATGGTGCTAGGAAGTGCATTCTTGGCAGGGGGAACCGCTGTGTAAAAGCTCAGAGGCAGGGAGGGGCCTGGAGAGCTCCCGGAATGACAAAACACAGCCTGGCAGGAACACAGAGTTTCCTGTGGGGAGTTGGGAAGAAGGGAAAAGGCCAGAGTTGCTGTGGGACCCAGACTGTGGAGGGCTCTGTAAGCCGTGCTTCATGCCTGGCTCTTATCCTGAGAGCAAGAGGAGATACTGGAGGGGCCTGAGCTGGGCAGTGGCGAGGTCAGATGGACATTTTAGCAAGACCACCCAGTGTGTAGTGCAGGGAGTTAGAAGGAGTGACCCTGGTGGCAGGGAGGCCGGGCAGCATGCTGGAGTGACACCCAAACGGAGATAAGAAGGGCTGAATAATACAGAAGTTGAGCACTTTCCAGCTTTCAGCCCTAGCTGTCTTTCCAGGGTTCAGGCAGCTTTGAACCTTGACCACGTTTCTCTCATAATTTCTCTTCCATAATCAGAAATATTGAGGAAGGGGCCAGGGCACACTTAAAAGCAGACGTTCAGACTCCCAGTGTGTGACTACAGGTATGTTGATGCGGAAACTGAGGCACAGACAGATTAAAGTGACTTGTCCAAGGTGACACGGCTGATGAGTTGAAGAACCAGGAGAAAAATTGCCAGGGTACAGGCTACTACTCTTAAGTTGGTGTTGTATGAGGTATTTCCACCAACTTTAAGTCTTGCAACTCTCTTAGGAGGTGTTAGGAGTATTTCTAGTTCACAGATGGAGGAACTGAGGCCATGAGCACTGGGAATCTCAGCACACAGAAACAAGTCATAGTATTCAGGATCACAGCCAACGTTCATCACTGAGCACTCAATGAGTGTCGGGCACCACAGGTAGGTTGTACATGTGTGAACTCATCTACTCCTCACAGAAACCCTCTGGTATAGTTTGGCTGAGTCCCCACCCAAATCTCATATTGAATTGTAGCTCCCATAATTCCCATGTATTGTGGGAGTAACCTGGTGGGAGGTAATTGAATCATGTAAGTAGTTTCCCCCATGCTGTCCTCATGGTAGCAAATAAGTCTCTCTAGATCTGATGGTTTTATAAAGGGTTTCTCCTTTTACTTGCCTCTCATTCTTTCTTGTCCACCACCATGTAAGACATGTCTTTTGCCTTCCAAGATGATTGTGAGGCCTCCCCAGCCATGTGGAACTGTGAGTCCATTAAACCTCTTTTTTTTTTTTGGAGACAGAGCCTTGTTCTATCCCTGAGGCTGGAGTGCAATGACATGATCTCAGCTCACTGCAATCTCTGCCTCCCAAGTTCAAGCAATTCTCATGCCTCAACTTCCCAAGTAGCTGGGATTACAGGTACCCCGCCACCATGCCCAGCTAATTTTTGTATTTTTAGTAGAAACGGGGTTTCGCCTTGTTGGCCAGAGTGACCTCAAACTCCTGACCTCAGGTGATCCTCCTGCTCGGCCTCCCAAAGTACTAGGATTACAGGCGTGAACCACCACGCAAGGCTTAAACCTCTTTTTCTTTATAAACTACCCAGTCTCGGGTATCTTTATCGGCAACATGAAAATGGACTAATACACCCTCTGGGAAGGAGACCAAAGACAGCGAGGATAAGCCACTCACCTGAGGCCACACGGTAAGTGCTGGAGGTGAGACTTTCACCCAAGCTGCCAGACCCCACAGCCCATACTCCTCAGGGCCCTGCTAATCTGGCTTTCAGAGTCCATATTGCAGCGGGAACAGTTGGGGCTTGAGAGGTGACCTAAGTTCTCTGCTCATGTTTTTCAACTGTCACACTTGGGATATCCACTGCCTGCTTCACTGGCATGTTTCCGGGCAAGGATCCCAAGTGGTAAGTTTGGGCCACTAGGTGCTTCCCTGGAAGACCATAAAGCACATTCAGAATTCAAGTCACAAAGCCGGAAATGCCAGCTCAGTCAGTAAATGCCTGCCTAGCCTACAGAAAAATGGGGAAATTTGAAGTTAAAGGGCCAACGTGTCCTATTTTTCAAATATGAAACCCAATACCCAGACAACAACAAAACTTGATCTGGATTTCCCAGACCTTGCATCCTTCTATAGTCCTCATTCTTTTTTTTTTTAATTTAATTTTTGTTGTCATACTTTACATTCTGGGATACATGTGCTGAATGTGCAGGTTTGTTACGTAGGTATACATGTGCCATGGTGGTTTGCTGCACCCATTAACCTGTCATCCAGGTTTTAAGCCCCACATGCATTAGGTATTTGTCCTAATGCTCTCCCTCCCCTAGCCCCGCACCCCGCTACAGGCCCCAGTGTGTGATGCTCCCCTCCCTGTGTTCATGTGTTCTCACTGTTCAACTCCTACTTATGAGTGAGAATATGTGGTGTTTGGTTTTCTGTTCCCATGTTAGTTTGCTGAGAATGATAGTTTCCAGCTTCATCCATGTTCCTGCAAAGGACATGAGCTCATTCTTTATTATGGCTGCATAGTATTCCATGGTGTATATGTGCCACATTTTTACTACTCAGGATTCATGACGAGCCCATTTCATTCATTTGCCTACGTGGTTCCAAGCCCTAGTTAGTTTGTTATGGCAACAGAGCAGTCATTCTTACTGTTAGCCACTATTTGTGGTTTCCTCCTTCAAAAGACTAAGTTCATTGAACTTCCCAACTCCTCCAACTTAAATGGGGCCAGGTGATTTCCTTTGTCTAGTGAAATGTGAGAAGTTACCTGTGACTCCCAGATAGAAGAAGCCTTTAAGATCCAGCGTGAAATCCACCATATTTCCTTCCCTTCCTTGGTGATTGGAAGCAGCCCAGGTGCTGAAAGCTTCATTCATCAACTGGAATACCAGAGTGAGGATGACGTGGGGAGTTCAGCTCCGACTGGACCCATGATGGACACAGAGTGTGAGCAAGAAATTAACCCTTGTCACTTATGACGGCAGCATGACCTGGCCAGTCCCAAAGGATATGAGGAGAGACATGATACAGAGAAATACGAGCTGCCCCTGACCTCAAGGTAATGGCAGGCCAGTCCATAGAAAGACCAGCACAAAGATAACAGTACGTATGGCCCCTGTCCAACCTCTGAGGGTCTATCTCAAGCAGTATGCTTTCCCCTATACACAAGCACTCATTTACCAACCCATGCACCCCTGGGGAACTGTCTGGGAGGAGGTCATGAGTATGTGAGTGCCCTTCTCCAAGAGAGGAACTAGCTCCCCTCCAAACCTTATTTCCTGAAAAGCACATTGAAAGGATATGTGGCCCATCTGGAAAACTCATTGTTCTCTAGCCGGGTGTTATGGCCTTATTTATCCTTGAGTCAGGAATCGCCCTGTGGGCAGCTGTACAAACTCCAAGGGAAATGGGATATCGATTTTTAGTCCCTCAGATCACACACACACACACACACACACACACACACACACACACACACACAGCCTCCTCCACAGCAGTGTGGCTTCCAACCTTTTTGTCACCAACACTTTCTTGTTCTTTTTTTCCCCTTCGGTCTCATGTCTAGAAAGACATTTCCCCATTTCCCCCAAAACAATGTAGTAAGTAATATTTCTTCCTTCCAACCAGGTGACATTTCCTTTTCTTTGAATGTCATTGCAGATTTTAATATGCCATCCTTTGTCAACAATTGGTCTTTCTTTTGCTCTGTGTCTGTGGCTCACAAACTCATTGTGTTCTATTAGTGCTCCTGTCTCCCATCCCCATAGATTCTGACTGTGTCTGAGCTGGTGCCCAGGATTCTGAGTTTGAGCAAAACCACCCTGGTCACTGTCATGCTGGTAGTCCATGGGTCACGCTGAAGAAATGGCGATTTTTAATGCCCATCAGAAAGGTATTATATGTACATTCCTAACTTCAGTGAGTGTGTGTGGCTTGAAGATACCCACTGACTTGCCTCAACCTCACTGCCAAGGGCAGTCCAGATCGCCATCAACTGTGTCACCAGCATTGCAGGCTCCTGGCTCGTCTTCATGTCTTTAACTGCCCACCCCCAGCCCATCCTCCATGCCACACCACCACATCCAGCATCCCACCCTTAGCCACAAAGTCTCCTTGAGAGCCCTATTGCCTACAGCAGGCCTTTACTGAGCACTTATTGAATGCTACACAGGCATTATGCTGAGCTCCTTACATCTGATACCTTATTTAATCTCCACAAAATCCCTAGGATATAGAGTCATTTTTCAGTCCTACTATACAGAAGAGAAAACTTTTTTTTCATTATTATTTTTAGTTCTGGGATACATGTACAGGATATGCAGGTTTGTTACATAGGTAAATGTGTGCCATTGTAGTTTGCTGCACCTATCAACCTATCACCTACATATTAAACCCGGCATGCATTAGCTATTTTTCCTAATGCTCTCCCTCCCCCAAACCCCCGACAGGACCCAATGTGTGTTGGTCCCCTCCCTATATCCATGTGTTCTCATTGTTCAGCTCCCACTTATAAGTGAGAACATGCAGTGTTTGGTTTTCTGTTCCTGCATTAGTTTGCTGAGGATTATGGCTTCCAGCTCCATCCATGTCCCTGCAAAGGACATAATCTCGTCTTTTTATGGCTGCATAGTATTCCATGGTGTATATGTGCAACATTTTCTTTATCCAGTCTATCGCTGATGGGCTGGGAATGTAAGTTAGTTCCAATACTGTGGAAGATGGTGTGGCAATTCCTCAAAGATCTAGAACCAGAAATACCATTTGACCCAGCAATCTCATTACTGGGTATATTCTCAAAGGAATGTAAATCATTCTATTACAAAGAGACATGCACATGTATGTTTATTGCTCTTCACAATAACAAAGACATGGGTGTGTCCTCTAAACCCCGAAGACCCCTCATCCCATGCGAGGGGCACAGCCGGAGGAGGGCCAGAAGGGCTCTCTGCTGTCCTCTTGGGTGGGATCAAGGCACCACGGGGAAGATCTTGTAGTGGCAGAGCAAGGACTGGAGTCCAGCTTGACTGCAAAACCCGTGACCTCAGTTAATCCTTCACTCTTTTCCCTCCCTCCAGGGTCAGGCTTGCAGTCTGGTCCCTGCCGCCTCTAGCAGCCGGGTCCTGCCTGGGTCCTCCCTCCTGCATGCACAGAACATCTATCTCTGTTTCAGAACCAAGCTATGATTTGCCACTTACAACCCATGCTGTGCTAGCTCATCTCTCTCTGGCTTTGCAAGCTTGATTTCTATGGTTTAAAGTGTCCTTTTCTTTCCTTTTCATGTGAAGAGTTCTATTTACTTAAATTCCACTTACTCAGATCGAATGTCTTCTGTAAACTTTTTCCTAATTCCTTTCCAGCCACCCCAGAACAAGGATTTTCAACCATCTCTTAGGGCCCTCATCACAGAAAACCCACATTACAAAGCTGTGTTGATGAAACCGAACCCCTCTCTATAACCACAGCACCCAGCATGGAACATTCAGTGCTAAATACATGTTTCCTACAAGAATTGCAACAAATTACTCTTAGTTGTTTACCAAGTCCAAATGTTTCTCAGGAGTTAAAAACTTACCATGCAAGGGAGATGTGAAGCATGTGTATCTTACATAGACAAAGATGTTCATCATTGGCAAAATAATTGCAAATAACTCAAATGACCATCAACAGGGCTATTAGTTAATCAAATTAAGGACGTATGCTATAATGGAATACTACACAGATGTTCAAAAAGAATAAAGCACATTTATTCTGACATGAGGAAATGTTACATTAAAAAAAACATGTTGTAGATCGGAAGAGAATAATTACCATTAAAATTATAGTGGATGGGCATGGTGACTCATGCCTGTAATCCCAAAGCATTGGGAGGCAAAGGCAGGAGAATCGCTTGAGGCCAGGAGTTGGAGACCAGCCTGGACAATATAGTGAGATGCCATCCTACAAAAACAAAAAAAGAATTAATTAGCTGGGCATGGTGATATGTGCCCTGTAATCCCAGCCATTCAGGAGGCTGAGGTAGGGGGGATTGCTTGAGCCCAGGAGTTTGAGGCCGCCGTGAGCTGTAATCATGCCCCTGCACTCTAGCCTGAAGGACAGAGTGAGAATCTCTCTCTAAAAATAGAACTAACTAAACAAATAAATGATAAAATTATATATGTAAAGTATAGGTTAAATATAAGTGTACTCACAGAAAAGTGCTTGGCATTATATGCACCAAAATATTGAGTCATTTCCTCCTCCCATGTAAAAATTGAAAGACGTTGTTAATGTCTTACTTTAATAAATTGTCAGATTATTCTGTATTAATAATGAATTTATTTTATGTGTTAAAGATATATTTGGAACCGGGCGCGGTGGCTCAAGCCTGTAATCCCAGCACTTTGGGAGGCCGAGACGGGCGGATCACGAGGTCAGGAGATCGAGACCATCCTGGCTAACACGGTGAAACCCCATCTCTACTAAAAAATACAAAAACAAAAAACTAGCCGGGCGAGGTGGCGGGCGCCTGTAGTCCCAGCTACTCGGGAGGCTGAGGCAGGAGAATGGCGGGAACCCAGGAGGCGGAGCTTGCAGTGAGCTGAGATCCGGCCACTGCACTCCAGCCTGGGTGACAGAGTGAAACTCTGTCTCAAAAAAAAAAAAAAAAGATGTATTTGGAAGCCGGGCGCAGTGGTTCACACCTGTAATCCTAGTACTTTGGGAGGCCAAGGTGGGTGGATCACTTGAGGTCAAGAGGTCGAGACTGTCCTGGCCAACGTGGTGAAACTCCGTCTCTACTAAAAATAGGCAACTCAGCTGAGCGTGGTGGTGCACGACTGTAATCCCAGCTACTCAGGAGGCTGAGACAGGAGAATCACTTGAACCTGGGAGGTGGAGGTTGCAGTGAGTCGAGATCGCCCTACTGCACTCCAGCCTGGAAGACGGAGCGAGACTCCATCTCAAAAAATAAATAAATAAATAAATAAATAAATAAATAAATAAATAAATATATGAGATATACACATATATACAGAGAGAGGGAGAGAGAGAGATGTATATATTTATATGTGTGTGTATATATATGCACACGTGTGTGTGTGTGTGTGTGTGTGTGTATATATATATATTTGGAAAAGAAAGTGACACCAAGTTGGAACCTCCTGGGAATGCAAGCTTTGTTGGAAGATGTGGTCAGCCTCCTTGGGTGAATGATTCGAAAGGGCCTCCCCTCATGTGCACATATCAGTTGGGGATGTCTGCCAGAGCCCAAGCAGTGTGGCCTTCTCTCTTCATGGGAGCTTCCTTGAGAAGAAGCCACAGGTCTGCATCTGTCCCTGTTCTGGTCCCGTGTCAGAGGATGCAGTCTGAAAAAGCAGAGCTCTAATCTCAGATGCAACACCATCCTTGGGTGAGGGAGGAACTCCAGGAAACAGTGGGCATCAGGACCTTGAAGGAGAAAGACAAAAACGCCACATCCGCAGAAGGAAAGAAGCAAAGATGTATTAAGTGCCTGATTTGTGTCTCGGTCTTTTTAGATACAACATCATATCTGATTTTTCCAACAACCCTATAGAATACATGTTCATATCCCCATTCTACAGATGAGAAAACTGAGGCTCAGAAAGGTGAAGCAATTTACCAAAAGGCATTTAACTACTACAAAAGAGAATAGATAGTAAAACCTACTCACTCAACAAATGCATGCATACTTTGGACATATTGCAGGTTCAGTTCCAGACTACCACAATAAGATGAATATCGCAATAAACCAAGGTACACTCATTTTTTGGCTTCCCAGTGCATAAAAGTTATGCTTACACCATATTCTATCAAGTGTGCAATAACATGTTTTAAAAAGCAGTGTACATATCTTTATTTAAAAATACTTCATTGCTTAAAACTGCTAATAATCATCTGAGCCTTTAGCAAGTCATCATCTTCTGGCAGCGAAAGATCTTTCCTTGATGTTGAAGACTGCAGACTCATCAGAGTAGCGGTTTTTGAAGGTTGGGGAAGCTTCTTAAAATGAGATCACAATGAATTTCGTTGCATCAATCATTTCTATCATAAAAGATTCTGTAAAATGCAATGCTGTTTGTTAGCATTTCACCCAAGTAGAACTTCTTTCAAAATTGAAGTTGGTCCGCTCAAACCCTGCCACATCTTCATCGACTAAGTTTATGTAATATTCAAAGTCCTTTGTTGTCCTTTCACCAATGTTCCTAGCATCTTCACCAAGAATATAGATGTCACCTCAAGAAATCGCTTTCTTTGCTCCATCATAAAGAAACAAGTCCTCATCAATTCAAGTTCCATCGTGAGACTGCAGCAACTCAGTGCCATCTTCAGGCTCTACTTCTAATTCTAGTTTTCTTACTATTTCCAACACACCTGAAGTTACTTCCTCCACCAGAGCCTTGAATCTCTCAAAGCTGGCCATGAGGGTTGGAATCAACTTCTTCAAAACTCCTGCTAATATTGATATTTTGACCTCCTCCAATGAATCATGGATATTGCTAGTAGCATCTAGAATGGTGCATCCTTTCCAGAGATTTTCAATTTACTATGCCCAGATCCATCAGAGGAATCACTATCTATGGCTTTATGGAATGTACTTCTTAAATAATAAGACTTGAAAGTCAAAATTATTCCTTGATCCATGGACTGCAGAATGCATGTTGTATTTACAGACATGGAAACAACATTAACCTCCTGGTACATCTGCATCAGAGTTCTTGAGTGACCAGGTGCATTGTCTATGAGCAGTAATATTTTGAAAGTAACCTTTTTCTGAGCCATAGGTCTTAACACTGGGCTTAAAATAGTCAGTAAACCACGCTGTAGACAAATGTGCTATCATCCAGGCTTTGAGGTTCCTTTTATAAAGCACAGGCAGAGTAGATTTAGCATAATCTTTAAGGGCCTTAGGATTTTCAGAATGGTAAATGGAACTTGGCTTAAACTTAAAGTCACCAGTGGCATTAGCCTCTAACAAGAGAATCAGCTTGTCCTTCAAAGTTTGAAGCTGGACATTGACTTCTCCTCTCTAGCTATGGGAGTCCTGGTTGACATCTTCTTCCAATAGAAGGTTGTTTGTCTATATTGCAAACCTGTTGTTGAGTGTAGCTACCTTCATCATTGATCTTAGCTAGATTCTCTGGAGAACTTGCTGCAGCTTCTCCATCAGCACTTGCTGCTTCACCTTATACTTTTATGTCATGGAGACGGCTTATTTCCGTAAACCTCATAAACCACCCTCTGCTAGCTTCAAACTTCTCTTCTTCAGCTTCTTCAACTCTCTGGACCTTCACGGAATTAAAGAGAGTTAGGGCCTTACTCTGAATTAGGTTTTGGCTTAAGGGAATGTTGTGGCTGGTTTGATCTTCCATACAGACCACTCAAACTTTCTCCATACCAGCATGTGGCTGTTTCACTCTCTTATCACTCATATGGTCACTGAAGTAGTACTTCTAAATTGCTTTAAGAACTTTTTCTTTGCATTCACAGCTTGTTTAACTGGTGCAAGAGGCCCAGCCTTCAACCTATCTCAGTTTTCAACATACCTTCCCCACAAAGCTTCAAAATTTCTAACCTTTGATTTAAAATAAGAGACAAATGACTCTTCCTTTCACTTAAACATTTACAGACCACTGTAGGATTATTAATTGACCTAATTTCAATACTGTTGTACCTCAGGGAATAGGGATGCTGGAGGAAAAGGAGAGAGATGGAGGAACTGCTGGTTGGGGACGTCAGAACACACACAACATTTGTCGATTAAGTTCATCATCTCATAGGGGCACGGTTCGTGGCACCCAAAACAATTACAATAGTAACATCAAAGATCACTAAGCACAAATCACCATAATGGATATAATAATAATGAAAACATTGGAAACATTGTGAGAATTACCAAAGTGTGACACAGACACACATGCTGTTGGAAAAATGGCACCAATAGACTTGCTTGATGCAGGGTTGCCACAGACCTTCAATGTGTGAAAAACACAATATCTGCGAAGTGCAATGACATGTGGTATGACTGCATTTATTGGAGGCTTTTGATGTGTCAGGCATTGGGTAAACTGGAATAACAAAAAGACAAATTTCCTGCTCATGTTGAATTTACACTCCATCTAATTCCATAGATGAAGCTTCTTCCTATAGCATCACTTGGGTAGGAGTTATGTCGTAGAAGGACAAAGATGAATATAAAGTCCTGGCAGGTCTAGAACTCCCTCCCTGACCTCCCCTACTAAAGAGAAGTGTTCCAATTTTTTACCTCTGAAATAGTCCCAAGAAGAACCATACAATATCTTACATATGTCAGATCAGAAAACACAGCTTCCCAAGGCAAATGGTCTTGGAAAGTTGAGGATGAATTTGTAGCAAATCTAAAGGGGACGTCACATTGCCAATTGGGTTTTGTATATAGTGAAGCTCAGAGACACCAAAAATAAAACCCCTCGGACTCCAGAAAGAGGATGCTCCATGGGAGCTGTCCATGGTGGACCCCCAGGCCACCTTCCTCCACCTCTACTAGCTCTGATCTCCTGGCTGTGTGCCTCCAGCCTTCCCTTGTTCACATTCCCCTACCCCTGACCTAAACAGTGCCCTGATGGGTCTCAACCAACACCTAAGACAGCCACCTGCATTGACCATTGCTTCAACTTTCAGACATTTGCCAGACTCCCTACCACAGTGCTTCAGTCACTCAGTGCTGTAAGCTGTAAGCTGTAAGCTGAGTATGATCTTCAGGTCTGAGTAATGGTAACTTAAGGGAAGGTTCCAGTCTTATGGAGTGCAGGGCTGAAGACATGGATCAAGGACAATTTTTTCACCCCCTATCCTCTTAATCTTACCCTCTTCTGGACATGCTTTCTGTTGCTCTTTCTCTCTTAAAGTGAGAAATGTAATGAAGGAAGTAAAGTGTAAGCTGGTGTTTTTCAATATTTGACCCAGCAATCCCATTACTGGGTATATACCCAAAGGATTATAAATCATTCTACTATAAAGACACATGCACACGTATGTTTATTGTGGCACTGTTCACAATAGCAAAGATTTGGAACCAACCCAAATGCCCATCAATATTAGACTGGATAAAGAAAATGTGGCACATATACACTATGGAATACTATGCTGCCATAAAAAAGGATAAGTTCATGTCCTTTGCAGGGACATGGATGACGCTGGAAACCATCATTCTCAGCAAACTAACGGAAGAACAGAAAACCAAACACCGCATATTCTCACTCATGAGTGGGAGTTGAACTATGAGAACACAAGGACACAGGGAGGGGAATATCACACACCAGGGCCTGTCAGGGAGTGGGGGGCTAGGGGAAGGATAGCATTAGGAGAAATACCTAATGTAGGTGACGGGTTGATGGGTACAGGAAACCACCATGGCATTTGTATACCTATGTAACAAACATGCATGTTCTGCACATACATCCCAGAACTTAAAGTATAACAAAAAACTTACAGTGAGAAAACATTTTACATCACAATCCAATACACACAAACACATGTGTGCACATACACACCCACAACACTCACATTACTGGAACAGAAGTTTTACACAGTAACTCTTTACTACTTGCAAGGCACTCTGATATTTTCTGATATCTGGCTATGACTCATGAAGTTGATTCCATGACTCACAGGGTAGCATGGCCCTCGGACTGAATAACATTTTGTCCATGGTAAGGACTTCAACTTACTTCTTAGGGGATGCTGAGCAAATGACTTATGTAAGCCCCGATTTCCTCCTCAGTACAATTCAAAAGTATTATTTCATGTAGCATAGGATTTTGTGAAACACGAAAGTAGATATTTCATATAAAACACTCAGCTCAATGCCTGTCATAATGTAAGTGGTCAATAAAAATAATCTCCCATCGTTATTATTTTCTTTTCCAACTGGAATCTCACCAATCTAGAGGAGAATGAGACCATGCATTCTCTACTTCTCTTAAGGCAAGCGAGAATTATATTTATGTTTGTACAAGCACCATGGCATCGTCATTATTGACTGACATTGATTTTGCTGTCAATCAAAGACGCTTAAATCTTTTTAAAGCATGGATTGTTCTTTCACCAACCCTCTCACATCCAGTAAGTGTGTCATGAATGTTTTGAACCTAAAGGTTTGCCCCTACATTTATACTAGTCAGATCTCATTCTGTCAGTTTCAGGGCAGCAATTTATCTTGAAAAACAAGGGATTCACCAGGTGACCGAAGCCTCAGCTTGTATGCTGGGAGTTATACAAATGAACCTGCACACTCTTCTCACCCAGAAAACCCAACAATGATAATTCCTTTCCGAGAGCAACTTGTAGTTTTTCAAGCACTTATGATGATTTTAGAGAGGCCAAGGGAGATGTCATTTTCTCCATTTTACAGATGAGAAAACTGTGCTATTTAGTATGACCTGAAAACGTGCAAAGGAAACCTTGCTAATGAGTGGCGGGACCTAGACAAATATTTATGTCTTCTGGACCCTAGACAGTTGTTCTCTTGACACACTGCATACCTCTGCACTGACGGCATCCAAGGCCAAGTCTAGAACAGGTGCTAGTGAGTATGGGAGGGACTTACAAGTGGTCGGGGGAATCTTGGCTACATCCAAAACTTAATGGGAGGCTGGGCATGGTGGCAGACACCTGTAATCCCAGCACTTTGGGAGGCCGAGGCGGGGGATCACGAGTTCAGGAGATCGAGACCATCCTGGCCAACATGGTGAAACCCCGTCTCTACTAAAATACAAAAAATCAGCTGTGCATGGCGGTGGGTGCCTGTAGTCCCAGCTACTCAGGAGGCTGAAGCAGGGGAATGGCTTGAACCCGGGAGGCGAAGGTTGCAGTGAGCCAAGATTGTGCCACTGCACTCCAGCCTGATGACAGAGCGAGATTCTGGGGAAATAAAAAAACTATTGGGAGTGGTTTTTGGATTTTTCCAAGGATATCTACTTATTCTGGTTAGTACAACATAGTTGCATTTATTGAGTAATCACATTTTTTTGCTTTCCCAAGGGCCCAGGTAATCCCTTTTCCATGGTCACCACAGGTAGCTGGTCCCTAGCCCTCCAGTCAGCACTGCTTTAATAAGTCCACCTTTGAAACCCAAAGAAGATAAAAGAAGAAAATATCTGTGATTCAAAATACCTGAGATCAACCCTGTGGAAAGGCAAAGCACTATACGGTTAGGAGCATGTGCTTTGGATCAAATGTTGGATCCAATCCTAGCTCTTGTACATATCCAGGCATGGGACCCTAGGTTAGTCACTAACCTTTCTGAGTCTGCATCCACGTCTGCAGAGGAGAAACAATCATACTATGTCAGAGGGTCGCTGAGAGTGTTACATGTTATGAAATGCACCAAACACTTATCTTAAGCCCCAATGCCCTAGAAACAGAGCCTCAGATGGGATTCTGAGATGGAGGGAGCTCTCAGGAGGAAGGGAGTGAGGGAAGCAGAATAGGAGAAAAGAAGGATGAAAAGCAAGAAAGTAGTCTCAACCCAAGACTGCCTTCAGTCTGATCCTACAGAAAGCTCTGGAGCCCACATTGAGCCAGAGATAGTCCCCGGTGGAGGAAAGGGGCCAGCCTATGTCACTCAGTCTCTGGCTGCTGGCTGCCCTCTGTGGCAAGAGTAGAGGAGGTGGTGCCTATTCATCCAAGTGAGGCGTTTCCTATTCAGCCAGGTGAGATTTCCTATTCAACTAGGTGAACTAGTTCCCATTCAGCCAGGTGAGGTGGTTTCTATTCAGACAAGTGAGGTATTTGCTATCCAGTCAGGTGAGGTGGTTTCTATTCAGCCAGGTGGGGTATTTCATATTCTTCCAGGTGAAGTGTTACCTATTCAGCCAGCGAAGGTGACTCCTATATGACCAGATGAGGTGGATCCTATTCAGCCAAGAAAGCAGGGGTGAGCTATAGCAGCCAACACCCACAGCCACTGGAGGACGATGTACAGCCAATGAAGGGGTTCTTGGTGGGGCACCAGTAGCATCCACTACTAAACAGACTCTGGCAAATACAAGGGTCCTTTTGATGGTAGTTATCAATATTATTTGAAATTGCCTTTACAATTCTCAGGCTGAGCCAGTTTCATGTCTTGTAGCAAAACCATTACATGTCTTAGGCATCTGTTTTTGGCCCCAAGACCTGAAGCAATAGAGACCTGGTCTGCAGTGCTAACATAATAACAAGAAGAAATTTCCGTCCTCTGATGTGAAAACCAAATGCCCTGAATTGTCCAACATCAGAAAGCCCTAACAGGATGTTTTGACGCGTATGGTTCAGGCTTCAGACAACTGCTTCCCAGTGGAAATTGAACTGAGCAAAGAAAAAGGCGAAGTTTAGGAAGTTGAAATGACAGGGCAGATCAGTTTGAAAAGCTTAATGTGTAAAGCTTGCTATGCAGGGTGATTTTGCTGAAATGAAATTTTTTCAAAGCAAATCTTCTTTGCACTTCTGGATCCACACAAAACCGGGGTGTTTTCCCAGAGTCACTAGGAAAACAGCTTTGTGCCATCTGCACCTGTCATGTTGAGGACCAAGACTCTAAAAACCGGCCCAGCAGCTACAAATGCCGCAGACAGGCAAGAGGAGGAGACCCAAGCTCTGTGCTCTCTGCTATCCCAGGTTCACTCAGCCAGCACCTTCTATATGCTAATGATTCCTGTATTTAAGTCCTCAATTAGGACCCCTCCCCTGAATTTCAATCTCAGATATCCAAGGGCACACTTCACATCTTCACTCAGATGCCTAAACCGGTGTATTCAAAGTCAGCACAACCAAATGGAAATGGAACTCCTCACCTGTTCCTCCCACAATTTCCCTCATCTTTGTTTTGGGTAAAGGAGTCAAAGGTCATGAACAGACACTTTTTAGAAGAAGACATACATGCTGCCAACAAGCTTATGAAAAAAATGCTCAGCATCACTAATCATTAGAGAAACACGAATCAAAACCACAATGAGATACCTCTCACACCAGTCAGAAGGGCTATTATTAAAAAGTCAAGGCCAGGTGCAGTGGCTCACACCCCATAATCCTAACGCTTTGGGAGGCCAAGGTAGGCGGATCGCCTGAGGTCAGGAGTTCGAGACCAGCTTGACTGACATGGTGAAACCCCATTTCTACTAAAATTACAAAAGCTTAATGCCTATAAAGCCAGCTACTTGGGAGGCTAAGGCAGGAAAATTACTTGAACCTGGGAGGCGGAGGTTACAGTGAGCCGAGATCGTGCCATTGCACTCCAGCTTGGGCAACAAGAGTGAAACTCTCCAAAAAAAAAAAAAAAAAAAAAAAAAAAAAGACAGATGCTGGCAAGGTTGCAGAGAAAAGGGAATGCTTACACACTCCTGGTGGCAGCATAAATTTGTTCAGCTATTGTGAGAAGCAGTGTGATGTTTTCCCAAAGAACTTAAAACAGGGCTACCATTCACCCTAGTAATCCTGTTACTGGGTATATACCCAAAGGAATATAAACCATTCTACCATACAGACACATGCACACATATGTTCATCACTGCACTATTCACAATAGCAAAGGCATGGAATAAACCTAAATGCCCATCAACCATACACTGGATAAAGAAAATGTGGTACATATCCACCATGGAATACTATGCAGCCACAAAAAAGAACAAGATTACATCCTTTACAGCAACATGGATGGAGCTGGAAGCCATTATTCTAAGCAAACTAACTCAGGAACAAAAAACAAAATACTGCATGTTCTCACTTATAAGTGGGAGCTAAACATTGAGAACACATGAACACAGAGAAGGCAACAGGCCAGGCACAGTGACTCATGCCTGTAATCCTAACACTTTGGGAGGCTGAGATGGGTGGATCACCTGAGGTCAGGGGTTCAAGACCATCCTGACTAACATGGCAAAACCCTTCTTCTTCTAAAAATACAAAAATTAGCCAGGTGTGGTGGTGCATGCCCGTAATCCCAGCTACTCAGGAGGCTGAGGCAGGAGAATCGCTTGAACCTAGGAGTTGGAGGTTGCAGTGAGCCAAGATCATGCCACTGCATTCCAGCCTGGACAACACAGCAAGACACTGTCTCAAAAAAAAAAAAAAAAAAAAACAGACCCTGGGGCCTACTTGAGGGTGGAGGGTGGGAGAAGGAAGAGGGTTGAAAAACTACCTATAGGGTACTATGCTTATTACTTGGGTAACTAAGTAATCTGTACACCAGACCCCCATGACACCCAATTTACCCATGTAACAAACTTGCACATGTACCCCTGAACCTAAAATAGAAGTTTTAAAATGAGTAAATAAACTTTCTGGCTCAGGATTTCTTGGATGTAGGTAAAATCTGAGTCCTGCTGGTTCTGAGGTCCAGGGCTTGTTCCTCACCCTAGACCCTTACCTTTGGTAGGGAGCTGAAAACAGAATGGCTAATTTCTTTTCCTTCCTTCCTTCCTTCCTTCCTTCCTTCCTTCCTTCCTTCCTTCCTTCCTTCCTTCCTCCCTCCCTCCCTCCCTCCCTCCCTTCCTCCCTCCCTTCCTTCCTTCCCTACCTTCCTTTTTTTTTTTTTTTGAGACAGAGTCTAGCTCTGTTGCCCAGGCTGGAGTGCAGTGGCACATTCTCGGCTTACAGCAAGCTCTGCCTCCTGGGTTCATGCCATTCTCCTGCCTCAGCCTCCCAAGTAGCTGGGACTATAGGCACCTACCACCACGCCCGGCTAATTTTTATTATTATTATTATTATTTTTTTTTTTTTAGTAGAGACGGGGTTTCACCACATTAGCCAGGATGGTCTCCATCTCTTGACTTCGTGATCCACACGCCTTGGTCTCCCAATGTGCAGGTGTGAGCCACTGCACCTGGCCCAGAATGGCTAATTTCTGAATGTTATTTGGCATTGTACTTGATCATAAATAAACATGAAGTGGGGAAAAAACAAAACAAAACAAAACAAAAACAGCAGCATCATCTCCCTCCCTCTCTTGCATAGCACAGACCCAATCTATCAGCCAATTCTGCTTGCTCTACTTTCAAGATATATCCAGAACTGGGCCACATCTTGCTGTCCCCTAGACCCACACCATCAGCATCTCTCACCTGGACTTCTGCAACTGCCTTCCCCTCAGGAATTCCTGATACTGCCCGTGCTCCCTTGAGTCTGCTCTCAACACAACCACAGTGATGCTTTTAAACTGTAAGACAGATTATGCCATTAACTCCCCTGCTCAAGACCCCCCAGTGACTTCCCACCTCACCTGGGTGGCAGCCACATTCGTCACAGTGTCGCACGGGGCTCTGCCTGATCTTGCCACCTTCTTACCTCTTGGATACCATCATCTACTACTCTCTCCCTTGCTCCCTCTATTCCACACACACTGGGCTCCCTGCCCTTCTTTGTCTGTGCCAGGCATGTTCTAGTCACAGAGCTTTCATCCTTGCTGTTCCCTCTGCCAAGGAACGTTCTTTCTCATAGACCAGTATGGCTAGTTCCCTGAGGTCTTTTCCCAAATGTTGTCTTCCCCACCAGGCATTTCCCTGGCCACTCCACTTAAATTGCAACTCCTGTCCCCCACTGCCGATTCCCCTTTTCTGTTTTATTTATTCTATAGGACTCTTCATCATCTAAAATATTTGTGGGCCAGGTGCAATGGCTCGTGCCTGTCATCCCAGCACTTTGGGAGGCCGAGGCGGGATGATCACTTGAGCTCAGGAGTTTGAGGCCAGCCTGGGCAACATAGGGAGACCTTGTCTCTACAAACAAATTGAGCCAGACGTGGTGGGGTGTGCCCCTAATCCCAGCTACTTGGGAGGCTGGGGTGGGAGAATAGCTTTAACCAAGAGGTTGAGGCTTCAGTGAGCTGTGATCATGTCAGCCTGGGCTACAGAGCAAGACTCTGTCTCAAAAAAAGAAAAAAATCACTTGCTACTCTACCCATTTATTTCAACTGTGGTACTGTCGTCCACCTTCCCCACCAGCCTGCACGCTTCATGAAAGCTGAGCTTTACTCTATTTTTGTCCGCTGCTGTATTCCCAGCACCTAAAACAATATCCTGTACATAGTTGACACTCAATAAATATTTTCTAAATAAATGGACGGATAAATTTACTTAAACAGTTGTTTGTAAATTGATTCCCTTTTTAACATAAGTAAATCCATTTTTAAAGGAAATGTATATCTTGGCTGTAAATGAACCAGCATCAACAGTCATAAAGAGAAGTTATCCAGAAAAAGAAATACAATGAAATGAAAATGCTGTTATTAAATCTAGCTAGATACTGCTGCCAGCCCAATTCTCTAAGCCTGCAGTGTAATCTCTCTTCTCTGAAAGAGGAAATCAGCCAGTGTTTAAAGATGTCCTAACACCAAACTGAGACTGTTCTTAACTAATCAAAAGAGTCGATAAAGAATTGAAAGATAAATAGCTTTCTATGTCTCGGATTCAATGTTAACTGTTCTTGGATCTGTGTATCACCTAAACATTTCCTCTGCCACCCATAAATATTGAGCATCCCACACTTCTGAAAGCAATGAAATAGATATTAATGACTTTCCATTTTCTGAGCATCAGTTCCTCCCACAATATCCCCCATACCTATACAGGGCAACTTAATTTTCTCAATTGCCCAGGTCAAAAACATCATCATCTCCCTCCTTCGCTTACATAGTACGTCTCCAATGTGTCAGCAATTTCTGCTTGCCCTACCTTCAAAATACGCCCCTGAATCTGACCACATATTATTATGTGCAATATCCCTTTTCTAAGTTAATTGGTGGGGAGGTACTGAGAATGGTTGTACATGGATTCTGCCCTGAAGAAATTCAGTGTGGTTGGGAGATAAAGCGTGCATGTAATTGACATGCACGTAATAGAGGGTAGAAAGTTGTAAATTCCACAAGGAAAGCATAGCTCATGTGCTATGGGGCCCGATATGAGATTAATGTTTAGCAAGTATTCATTTACACACAGACCTGCACATTTCTCATGAGGAGAGTATGCTTCCTTGCACCCTGATATCAGGGGCTTGGACACAGGTCTTGTTTTATCCAATGAGATGTGAGTGGAAGTGACAGTTTGTGAATTCAGAGCCAAAGCTTTAAGACACATTGCACATTTCCGCTCACCCCTGGGGACCGCCGTCTAACCTCTTTCTCAAGAAGAATGTGGCTCACTTAGCCATTGCCCTTCCAGCCAAAGCCCAAAACATGTGAACTAGAGGTGCTGTCACCAATCTGCAGATGCATGAGCAAAAAATAAATGCTTATTTGCAGATGCCAGAGTTTCAGGGCTGTTTGCTATGCAGCATTATTGTACAGAGAGCTGATTAAGATAGAAACTGACAACAGCTAGAAGAGAGGATTTGAATGTTTCCAACAGAAAGAAATGATACATGTTTGAAGTGACTGATATCCCAAATACCCTGACTTGATCACCACATATCATATACATGTATCAAAATGTAGCATATATCTGATGCATATGTGCAATTATTATGTATCAATTAAAAATAAGATAAAATTCTATACTTTAAAAAGATTGAAAGTGACAGGAAGAAGAGGTGACTTTGACAGGGTATCAGTCAGCGATACTTTCTGATCAGGGAGGTATTGCAGTGGATTTCATGCCACATATACCATGCTTCAAGCAATCTTAGCAGATTGCAAATCTTATCTCAGATAGGGCTATGCCAGGGATGTGAAAGCTCCTCTGAAAACTACTTATGACCTCACAGCTCATAGAGGACAGGAGAATAGAAAGAAGATGAGAAGGCTGAGGGGGATTTTGTCTACATATTTGGTTGTTCGTGTTTGCTGTTTGTGTACTTTTAAAAGAATGTGCTCTTCCTCCTCTGCCTGCCCTTTAAGCATTAGTGTGCTCTGAGGTCCTGGTCTCAGTCATCCTCTGCTCTCGTGCCTCTAATTCTTCCTGAGCAATCTGCCACTGCCCTGATCAGCACCATGATGAACATTCTCATACGTGTTCCCTGATGGAGCTGGTGTCTGTCTGTCTTAATTCCGGTATCCCCCAAAACAGCTCCTGAGACAGAGATGCAAGTACAGGGAGTTCGAGAGGTTTATTTGAGAAAGCAGAAGGGTAGGCCTGGGGAGAGCAAGGAAGAAACCAAGTCACATGCACACGGATGAGCAGATCAATGGGCAACTGAGGCTCAATAGACTCTTGCAGGAACCACACAGAATGCTCCTTGGAACTGCCCCACTAGAGAGTGGGAGGGCTGGGGCATTTACCCACCACCTCGCGTCTGCCTGTGATTGAGGGTTTCCCCGGGGATGTTAACTTCGCTTCCTGGTTGCACCCGCGCTGTGCTGAGGGCCCTCCAACTGAGGCAGGAGAGAGACACAGCAACACATGCTTGATGCAGAACACTGGCCACAGGTGTGGAACCGTCCACCTTCGTGTGATGAAATCAGATGTCCACGGGGATGTGAATGGCTCAGTGCACCAAAAGGCTGTGCTACAGATGTGGAAAAAATACATTTCAGCACAGGCCTTTTTTCTGAGCAACTAGAGGTACAGCATACACCTCTGACTCAGCACGTTCCAAACTATGTCATCCCAGCCTCCCCGCTTTCTCCACTTTTTCCAGAATCCCTGAAGGCAGGGAATGGCCCACTATCCACTCCGTTTTTGAAACTTCAAAGATATTATTGATTTCTCCCAGTCCATCATCTATCAGATCAAAATATAAATTCTGAGTCAAAAGCAGGATTTTCCTTGCTCCCAACTCTGACAGTCATCCCTGCCTCATCACCCTGCTCTCTGTTCCCAACAATCACTCTGAAATGTGCTTGCTTAACTAATTAATGACTGCTGCTATGTACTGACTGCCTCCCATCCCTAGATGGTGAGTTCCACAGGGCAGCACCTGCTCTTCCTGGCTCGCTCACCTCTCCAGTACCTGGAACAGACCCTGGTACAGAGTAGGTACTCTATAGGTGACTGTGGAACAAGCAAGTAGCTCACAGGGAGAGGGTCCCAAAAGCTACGGTGATCACCAAGGCAGGGGCTGGTCAGACATGTCTCCGCTCATCGTCTCGGTGTCTGCCCCTTTCTAACTGGCCTCCCCTGAGATAAAGGCATAGATGAAACGTGAAGTCTGAAGAAGCCCCCAGCACAGAGAGGAAGGCTGTAGGGAAGCGAGGTAATCAATTCCGTATAGAACATCCACATTGGACGAGTCTGGTGACTCGTCCAGTGTGGATGGAGAAAAATATTATTGTATTTTCTTTAGCTGTAAAACTGTGTGTTTAGGTAAACTGGCAAGGAAGTGACCAACCTGACAGCAACCGTAACTCCCAGCCGTGCCCTGGGGTCCCCACCCACTCCTGAGTCCTCTCTGAAGTTGCTGCCTCCCTGCCTCACCCACCAGCTCCTCAAGGACACTCACCGTCGATACTGGCCCTGAAGGAATATTTCTCTTGCTGGTGCAGCCAGAATTTCCTCCCTGAGAGAAGAACATAAAGATTAACTAGGTGAGAAAATTTTTCCCTCGGCTCTGAAGCTCGGGACATTTGTCTGATCCAACGCATATTCTCCAGGAGACAGACTAAATTAAAATACTAATGGACTGCTGTATTTAAAATATATTTACCAATGATTAACAGCTCGGTAGGTGATATATGTTTCAATAATTTCTTATTACAACGTGGGGGAACCTCAATAAATATTCTCAGGGCAATTAGCCGGTGTTTATTTAACATTCAGCTGTGTTTTCCCGCACACTCAGAAGGGTGTCATTGGTGGCAAGCGGAATGCTCCTCTGTGCAAAGAAGGGGCCAGTCCTGAAGCAGGCACTGGATCTCCTAGCTTGACCCTAAGAATGAGTCCCAGTCCTTGGGAAATAGCCCTTCTGCAGATGTGTTTGCTTTGGACCACGGTATTGAGAGTGATTTAGGTGACTGGCGTTAAAAATAGAAGAGTATACATAAAGTTTGTACATGCAGCTTCTCTTGACATTTCTGAAAGCCTAGAAATACTAGTTTTTCTGAACAGCCACCCTCCGCAGGACCTAAGTAGACTGGCATCTCAAGTCTCTCATAGCCATCCACTGTACCACTTCGTCCATTTAAAGAGCGGCCTGGGCCCTGTAGATATTTAAGTTTGCAGGGCAGCACACTCTGGCCAATCTTGCATTGAGTCCTCCCAGGGGTTTTGTCCAAATGCTACACAAATACCACAGGCAGAGATGTTGGCAGTGGGTGAGGGTAAAGGACTGCCTCGGGACAAAGGGAACCACTGCTCAGACTTCTGAAATGCAAGTTGGACAAGACCACCCAGGCCACCCACTCACCATCCAACCACAGCCTGGAGCCTCACTTCCATTGATCCCCCAAATTAAGAAGTGTATGGGGAACTGGTTGGTGCACAGGCAAGACTGAAAGCCAAGAGTGTCTGGCTCAAAACCCAACATCCTTAACTACCAAACTGCTGTTGCCTGGGACTGCCGTAGCAAGCATCGTAGTGTCATATCTCATGTCATCATACACACGCATGCACACACACACAGCGCACACACACACACGCACGCACACTAATATCCCAAACCCAGATTTTCATCCAGGGCAGCAATGTGCTTAACTAAAACAATAATCTCTCTGTCTCCTTTACTTATATGACCCAATTCCGACCAGCAGGCTTCAAGTGGAAGTCCCAGGAGAGTATCTTTCTTCCCCATTAAATAGGCAAATCCTTCCCATTAAAAAGGCAAAACCCTTGACCTGAATAATGTGAGCACGCTGCCCTATGCCCCTTCCCAGCCTGATCCCAAGCCTCCAACATGGCACTCCCACTTCCTTTGCCCATCTAAGCTGAGGACCTAGAGGAATACAGAGATACTAAGTAGGATGAGCTTGGGTCCTTGAAACATTGCATGGAGCAGAGCCCTTGTGCCAGCCCCCATTGGACGCTGATGTGAGTAAGGCATCTTTTTGTTGTATTAAAGCCACTGACATTGGAAAGTGTTTGTTACTGCAATTAGTCTCTGCTCTCAAACATTCACCTCTCTTACCAAAGTGAGAAGAGTAGACAATTTTTGGAGATCTTCTCTTTCTCTATGGCCCTAGTGAGCTGGACCCCTGATGCAGGATTCCCACATAGGCGAGCCGTCTTCTGTCTGACCCACCAAAAGGAGAGACAAAGAGCTTCCAAGTTAGAAGCGCTCATGTCAGAGCAGCCTTCGGGGTGGCCCCAACCCTGGCTGACTCCGGATGGGAGCCCCAGAAGGGAAGCAGAAACACTGGGCCTGGTACTCCTAACCTCAAATTGCAGAGTCCTGATCTCCTTTTTAACCTGAAGGTCTCCTAGGTCTTCCTTCCTTTGGGTCTAATACCTGAGCCCATTCTGCTTCCAGCCAAGGCAGGGGGATTACCACCACATTTTCACAAAAGAGAAGCAAAGCCAATGGCTGCTGTGAGTCCCATGAGCAGTGGGAGCCCTGCTGCAGTCTGGGCTTCTCCCTGTGGGAATGGCTGGGTTTTCTCAACCTCTCCACTCCCAGAGAAATTAATATCCTCTGGTGCATAAATATGCTTTGATGCAGGATGCTCACAGTACTCAGGCCAATGATTTTATCCTAGGAAGACTTTGCCTTTTGAGTGGAGAAGGAAGGCGTTCTCCAGGGACTTCCACTTGGAACCTGTTGGTCAGAATTGGGCCATGTTGGTGCCCTTACATGCAAAGCAGGCAGAGAGGTTATTGTTTTAGCTGAGCACAATGCTTCCCTGGATAAAGTCTGAGTTTGGGACGTGTGATGCATTTTCATGAACATCAGCATTGGTTCAAGGATGGATCCTTCTAACTTGGGGGCATAACTTCATTTCTTCTTATGCTTATCCCTTGGGGTGAACCCCTTTCAGGACAGATGTCAGGTGATTCCCCTAACCCAGGAACCTGCACCCTCAAGGCTCACACTGAGGCCAAGAGAAGGTTCCCAAAGAGCTGGAAATGCCCAACCAGGAGAGCCCAACCTCTTAACTATCCCCAGGTCATCATTCTAACCCAAATGTCACCACCCCTCTCTTACATCCGGGTCAGCTCCCTGGACAGTCTGGACAGTGCCTCAGAGGAGGTGGGAGTCAGAGGAAAACTAGATAAACTCTGCTTCTTAATGCTGCCCACGAGGCAAAAGATTGAATACCTAGTCCAAGCTATCATCCCAAGGAAGAAGGTAGTGTCCTACCCAGGAATTATCCCAGAACATAAATTGAGCCGACGGGAGCAGAGCACCGCACCCTCAGTTTAGCAGGCTTGTCCCACAGCACAGAGATGCCCTTGTGCACAGCTGCCATCCAAAACTACTTGCCAGGGCTCAGCTCATACTCCATGCCACTCTTCCTACCCTGGCTCTTGGTGAGTGACTCTGTATCCATTTTTTATTGATACCCACCCAGATTCCATCCTCAGGAAACAGTGTTCAGTTTGTGGCATCACCTTACCCCTCAGATTTGATTTTTGGTCTAATTCCCCAATACATTTCCGTCCTGCTTATCAGCAGTTAGTTGCTCTGAAAAAATATCCCACCAGCCAGTACCAATCCTGGGACCTCAGAGTATCTCCAGAAGAGAGCCCAGAAACCTGCAGATGAAAAGTGTTTTAGGAAGAACTCTCTCAAACTGTATTTCTCCTCTGCTGTCACACCACCACAACAGTCATCAACACAGAAGAAGAATACTGTGAGCAAAGACGTGGGGGGGTTCCCCATACACCAAGCAGGTGACGCCAGCTGGGTGACCTCCAATTCAGTTCCAAAGTTATCCACCCGGAGACAGCATCAGCAGCATCAGGTCCCATGGATTGAAGGCTCACTCCCAAAGCCTGCTCCCTCCTGCACCCCAGTCTCAAGTCCAGGCCTCCAGAGCTTCCGACCAACTGGCTTCAAGTCGGGATTTCCATGACCCTCTTGTTGGGTTTAATTAATTTGCTAGAGAGGCTCACAGAACTCAGGGAAGCAATTATATTTGCTGGTTTACTAAAAAGGATCTTTTAAAAAGATGTAAATAAAGCAACCAGATAAAAAGCACATAGGCGAGGCCTGGAAGGGTCCCGAGCACAGGAGTTTCTGGCTCCATAGAGTTGGGGGGCGCCACTGTCCAGGCACGCAGGTGAGTTCTTCTTCACCTTCCTGTCGGCCTCCATGTGTTCAGCTCTCCAGAAACTCCCCGAACACTGCCTTTTGGGCCTGGTATAGAGACTTCATTGGTTGTCCATGATTGAAGCATGGACAACTGTGTTGAAATGTGATTGGACAGAAGGGGCATGATCTAACCCAGCAAGGCCTGTCTGTTCAGATTCTCCTTGGCTTCTCCGTGCAGCATTCCTTCCATAGTATGGAATAGGACTATCATTGGAATGAGGGTTTGATAACCCACAATCAGATTAGAGTCCAGCCTTGGGCAGGTAAAAGGAGTGCAGGGGAAAGTCAGAGAGATTCTATTGCCTGAGGCCTAAATCTCCCCCACATTATAGCAAAAGACTGTAACAAGGGTTATGGGAGTTATGAGCTAGGAACTATGGAGGAAAACCAATAGATAGATGGAGAGAGAGAGAGAGAAAGAGATAATAGATAGATAGAATAAGATAGATAGATAGATGATACATAGGTAATAAATGAAAGGATAGATGATAAGTAGATATAGATAGATGATTGATAGATAATAAAAAGATGATAGATAGATAATAGGTAGATAGATGATTTGTTGGTAGGTAGATCAATAGATGATAGATAATAGATAGGATAGGATAGATGATAGATAATAGATTGATAGGATAAGATAGATTATTGATAGATAGATGATAGGTAGATAG